>NC_041036.1:2450524-3050524 GCF_900634625.1 Parambassis ranga
ATGACTCAGACATAATGAAAGAAGCCATCAGTCACACGTTCATTGTCGACGAGTGAAAGGCTTCACAAAAGCAGCGGCAGAGACAGCAGCACCTTGTTGAATTATTTTATCGGTGCAAAGCAGGCAGAAGTTAGCAATCATTAAAGAAACATATTTGAAGAAACTGATTTGTACCTGTCCTTTAACTTTATTAAATACTCCAAAGAATCCAATATCAGGTTTGAGGAGAACAGCCATCCATACAAATGGATCAACTTTTTAAATTGAATCCGCAGTCTGTTAGAAAAAAAGAAACCATAACGGCGGCCCATCAGCTCATTACTGCAGCCACGGCGCTGTTATTAGTTTCTGCATCATGAAATAAAAGCCTGTGAAGATGTAACAATAAAATGAGAAGACCTGGGGATGTAAATTCTCTGAAACAGTAAGGCTCGTTCTGAAGTTCTAGAAATTAACAGCCCGATCCCGCCTCTCTCCTCATCACAAACCTCCCCAGACAGATCTATTTTATCTCCTCAATTTTTCAGATAGAAGGGAAAAATAAATATATGAAGGCAGCATAAAGACAGCCACGGCATGCAAGATCTAGTGGATGAGAGAGGAGCATAGGGAGAGAGAGGTGAAAAGATAAGATTATGAAACAGATAACAATTATTTTAGTTTAGAGTCCCGTTAATTTTCCCATTATTGACAATGATCAAACTTACACATAAATAAAGTATTATAAGGGGTTGTGTGATATATATTTATAATGTATTTTCTCCATAGCAACAGTCTGTTCTCCATAGCAACAGTCTGTTCTTCATAGCAATGGTCTTTTCTCCATAGCAATGGTCTTTTCTTCATGGTCTGTTCTTTATAGCAACAGCCTTATCTCAATAGCAACAGTCTGTTCTCCATAGCAACGGTCTTTCCTTCGTTGTTTCGTAGCCGTGGATTGTTCTTCCTTCAAATCAGAAATGTGTTCTTCACAACTAAAGAAAAAATTGTCAGCAAAAATCATGTAGGGTCATTTTCTAAAATACAAACAGCTATTTTTTTTTTTTTGTGCCGATAATTGACCTGATCATACTACGCATCAGCAATAGGTAAAACTCATACAAGGTAAATCAGCAGATAAGGAAACAAACAGATGGAGCTGCTTCGTTGTTTAAAAAATGAGACTCCACTCTTAGACCAAAGTTTTGAATCAGAACAGGTTGAAAGTAGAGAGATTTGTTTCTGTCAAATTTGGTTGAAACAGGCTCCTCAAAGTGAAGCCATCAAACTGAGCTTCATTTGCTGCCAGCAGCCTCCTCTGCCTTCCGTTCTGCTGGCTCTCAGACCTTTACCACGCTCAGTATCTCTGCTGTCCTCTGATCGCTTCTATTAATCCAGAGGTGGGAAAGAGGAGCAAATAAAACAAGATCTAAAAAGAATCAATAAATGTTTCATCAGATTTAAAAGACGGTGTTAGCCTCAGTTTTATTGCTTCTACGCTACACTTTCAGGGTGGGCAAGTCCTTGGGTTTAAAAGAAAGGTTTATGGTGCTGTAAACATAGCCCAATTCTCTTTTCCATTTCGACCACATAAAGTCATGACAGATCAGTAAATCTGCACAGGAGAGTAGAAGCTCTTTGCCCCGGCTATGTCTCCTATGCAGGTTTCAAGTCAAGAGCACATGAAGGGTACATGCTGGGCTCGAACTCCAGGTTAAATATAGCACAGAGGAATCATTGTCTCTAATGTTACATAGAAATCACAGGCTGCACGGTTATGATCTATCAGCCATGTGGGAGGTTGTCTCCTTCAAGATGGACTTGTCATCTTGAAGCCTATAGATTAGAGTACAATATTATTGGCTAATAATAAGATAATAATATAAATACATAACGTTAAGATGAAGTTGACAGTGAATAAAACTACAAAAATGTACTAATTACATTGCTCAGCATGAAAAGCAGATGAATGTGTCAGTGTCAGACACTGCTAGCTGCACAGGATTGATGATCTCTGCAATTTTGTGGAAAAATGATGTGCATATATTGACATTGGTACTGGCATTGGGCCAGAAGGAGTTGGAATAATGTCAGCACATTGGATCGTTTTCATGCATCTTTACTAAAAAACAAAACATTGCTGCTCTCATGACTCCCGCACACTGCGTTCTGCTGTGGCAAGTTGGTCTGTAGGTCTGTAACAAGCATGCAAAAGCATCATTTGAAGCTTGACATGATGCATTTAGGGGTCCTGGTGGGACTTTTGCTGGTAAATTTGCAGGCTGCATGGAGTTCTTCTATACTAAGTATCCAAACAGTCAGTTTCCCTTCAACCAGTGGTGTCAGGTCATCACTTTGCCCTGAATGTGTAAACACTTGTGTGTCGATGACAAAGTTGCCTTAAGGGAACTTCTGGTTGGGTTATGAATTGAAAAAGCAAAAGGGGAAAAGTTGACATGAAAAATACAGGGGCAGCTGTGTTCCAGCGTGACCCAAAAATAATATCTGCATTCTTAAGTAACAGCCAGCTTTTAGAGGAGTTTCAGTGTGACTTTCAGTGTGCTTTCTCAGGATAAACACAAGTTGACTCGATACCTTTGATCCACGTTGCTTTTGTCTTTTGATGATGTTTGTAGCCAAATCAGGTGGCAGCAAACTGGGAGTGATAATGTGTGTCTCTCTCTCTCTCTCTGTCCTCAGCAGAGACACAATCCCCGGCCTGATGAAAAGAAATGACAGCACAGTGTGGACACGCCGCCATATGGAGCATAATCTAGTATCCGTGAATGTTTGTTCCAAATGTTATCCAGATCCATTCAATGTTGAACCTCTTCACATGGCAAAAGGATTACAGTTCAACCCTGTGAGGAACAGAGCGTCCTGCAGGGCCGGCCCAAGGAATATGCGCTTAGGGTCCATGATAAAATACATATTTTATATTATAAATTTTATATTTTAAAAAATAACATTGATTAATACACACAGTGCAGCCACAGTGCAGATGATGAAGCATCTGATGCTGAGGTGGTGGTATGAAATTTTGTTTAGGGCCCTATAAAGGCTTGGGCCGGCCCTGGCGTCCTGCACCAAATCACAAAATAGACAATGTGACCAAAAGTAAATGGACAGCAGCTTTAGCGTCCCACTGGTCTGTTTTTAGTTGTAAAGATCTGCAGCTGATGTATTTCTGATTATTTGTCCATCATTAATCCATCACTCCATTCTAAGACTTACTGTTAAGAGCATATAACGAGGATTCAGATGATGAGGTTGTGTGTTTGTGCTTGTGATCTTCTCACTTTGGTGTGGAGTAATGTGCCTGTCCTGACCTCATGTTCCCATCGTTAGACTTTACAAATGCTGAATGGGCTGGGCAGGGAATCAGGAAAATGCATGAATGGGTGTCCACATACTTTTGTCTGTTTCTAACATGCTGTAAATATTTGTGAATACCGATGTTTTTATTTGTATTCTAATGTAGATTTGCATCATTGTGGGTTGAGTCCTGACTTGAGTGCCAAAGGAACATGTGAGAAAGGTCTTGAGAAAGTAGAGGAACATCACTCCTCTACCCGCCTCACTGATAAATTTCAGCTTGCATGTGATACTTACAGTGCAGTGGGTAAAGCCAACATTATTTCTAATTTATGTCCTTTAAGATAGATTCACGGGCAGACAGCACTCATAAACAAAAGGAAGCCCCTCTCCCTGGTTCCTCAGTTGGCCCAGACCACATAAGTACCAGAGTGCAAGTTAAATTTAGGTCAGCACTTTATTAAGTGTAACAGATGCCTTGGTTGGTCTACCCCAGGGTTAGGGAATTGCATTTGCGGTCTGCTCTGACAGAATGGCAGACAGTTATGATAAGAGAGCGGCAGGGTGGAATCCATTTAACCTCCAACCGCTGCAGCGGGAAGCCGGCCAGGCCGGCGTTATCCTTCACAGGCAGGCCGCGGGAGGGAGAGGGCTGAGACGGAGGTAACAGGTGGTGGAGGCGAGTTCTCCCAGGCCAGGGAACGAAGTGCACTCCAACACATCACCCCAATTTCTACATCATTAACCTCACTCAACAACAGCAGTGCACCTGGAGGCACGAGCCTGGAGACGTCCTGCGCACACTGAGGATGTACAGCCAGCCGTTAGATCATGTTTCTTTACTGCATGCATATTTTTATGTATATTTAATGTCAAACGTAGCAGAACAATGTCCTCCCTCCCTGAACAACTCTGGAGCTGAAACTTCAATCCACACTGCTTTTTTTTGCTTGTCGCTGACTTTTACTGCAGAGGAATTAGACGTAAGTAGGAGGAAGAGGCCGCCACATGAACAGAGAGCAGGCAGAACAGGCTGGTACTGGGCGGGGACAGCTGGTGGACTTGCTGTCTTTAGCAGCCAGTTTCTTTTGGATGACAAAATTATTTAGTTTGAACATTTTAGAGGAAAGCCAAGGGTCACACTTGGACAGGGGGATGCTGGATACAAACGTCATGATCCCCAAAAGAAAGAGATTTTACGTTTGGGCTGTAATAGATCTGACATTTTTAATCTTTTGTCAAAAGGAGAGAAGGTTATTTGGTTTAGCTCTAGCACAACAATCTCAAGCAGCAGCAACTTCTAGGGCTGAGAGATGAGGCCTCTGCAGAAACTGCAGTTCCTCCCATGGCCTCTGGGGACTGGCTACAAAAGGAAGTCCTTCTCTGTATACCTCCATATTGAAATGTCCAACTTTACAGCAGAAATGAACATTCTAGAACAGGGCTGGATTTGAATATAACTCACTCGTTTTAAGACTTTAAATTCTGCATAATGTTTGGCATGGTCACTTTGAGTGACAGGCAGGCATTGCCTCAGATTGCTGAGCCTCAACTCTGCTCCGTGTTTATGTGTAAAGCCTCATTTCTTTATTAAATGAGGTTATTCATGTCAATTGTTTTTTCTTTTTTTCTCCCTATATGATTGTCCTCACTGGATCAGTCTAATCATAATTAGCATATGTGGCTAACCTGCACATATACATCATGTTTGTGTCCGCACAGTTTGCCTCCAAGTGACAGAAGTCAATTAATGGCAGACAAATCACCACATTCAGTGTAAAGGTGTAAGGAGAATATGACTGTAAAGTATGCCGTGCGTTTTATCTCTGCCTGGACTGATCATCTGGAATATTTTGTCACACTGAGCCATGAATCTCTCTCCTGCCTCCAGGATGTCCTGCAGCTAGCTATTCATGCGGCTGGCTGGAACTGCCAGATGCGGCAATGGATTCCTGCGCTGAGCGATTGACTGCTGTTCGGATTCATAAGCAGGGCGATTGACTGCAGCTCGGAATCATAAGCTGCGTGATTGACTGCGGTTGGCACAATAGCTGCCAGCGGGGCAAGAGGCGGCTGACAAACGACAGAGTCGAGTCGGGTGGCGAGGGAAATTACCTCAGCTCTCAGCGAAGCCACCCGGCAATCATCCCACATCCTTGTGTCTTTCTCACTGCCTTTTTACTGCCACACTCAATCACTGCCAAACAGATAATACAGACAGGACTCCAGCAGGGTGGGGGTGGCGGTGGGAGGAGAGGGTGGTCGGGGGATGTTTGTGTGGAAATGTGCATATGAGCGTGGGGTTATTACAGCCATCAGTTGTGGTGCTACACATCCTGAGACATTTGCACTACAGACAGAAAAGCCTCCCCGGTGTATAAACACAGGACAATCAAGACACCTAGACGATTATGAACATCCATAAGCTACAAGCAGCGCGTCATTAAGTATAAACAAAATGAATGTGACAGCAGGATATGAAGAAAAAAATGGATTCATGGATTACTATTCTCTGCTTTCTCTCTCAAATGTAATTGTCTTGAGGAAACTCAATCACTGAGCGCTGAATGCTTAAGTCAATTTATATTATGTTTTAATTGACTGTACAGCAGTCAGGTGGCAGCCATTATGAAGAGCGGGAGAGGAAAACACCACATTACGCTGCATTAAAGTCAATTAATTGGAAAAGTCCGTGAGTGGCTGCACTTCTTCTCTACCACTGCTCCGTCCGTCCCTGTAATTATTTTTATACACTCACACACACACACACACACACACACACACACACACACACACACTTCTGCAGTATCTCTCCAAATAAATGATTTATAATGGCTGAGCGGGGACGCAGGAGACGCAGCGTGACTCTATGAGACACTTTAATCTCAGGGAAAAGTTTGACTCCAATTAATGGCTTTTGTTCGTCGTGGCTTCTTTCTGTGAAGGCGCTCGCTCAAGTTGGAGGGTAAATACAGCAGAACTGGCAGGAAGACCAAGAGTAAGGCTGCTGCTGTTTTAGACTGACAGTGCAGACCAAAGGCATTAGCAGATGAGTTTTGAAAAGTACATTTTATTTTGAAATCATTTTCCTTCATGTTTTCTGGGTTACTTCCTGTTTTTCCCCAGTTTACTGCAACAACAGTTTGTTGTTGTTATCTTACTTGATATGATCTGCACCTGATATAAGGAACAGGTACAAAGAGTAGTCATAATTAAAGAAAATACATTTTAAAATAGGGCTGGTGTAATTTCTGTAAATCATATTCTTTTAAAGAATGTGTAGTAAAAAGAAGAAAATCATTTTAAGACAAGAATTAGACGTTATGTATGTAAAATCTTCTAAAGATCAAAATCTTCATCATGAATATATTCAAAATCAGTGACCTTTGAATACAATCAGTCATTGTCGCACACCAAGCCTCCGCACCTGCAGGGGGCAGTGGAGGAATGTATTCACTGCTGGAGAGCACCCTGAACTTCCTGAACTCCACTTTCTGTGGTAGGTTTTTTCTGGAAGGAGATGTTTGTGGACAAAGGAAATGCACATGGATCTGTCAGTAGACCCTCAGTTCAACAGAACTTGCAGCTTTGGGCAAGACACTGAAGATGCAACTGGTAAAGACTGGACTTAATAAATAAATGCATACATAAGAAAAATTACGTTTGAACGTTTGAAAATAAAATGAAGATTGTTTAATTATTTAATTAGAGCTACATTGCTATGCCTTTTAGTTTAGTCTTAGTTGTGTTGTGATTAGGTTGAAAAATATTTAATATTGGTTGAAGAGAGTTGTGAGTTGTCCCTTGCGTCCTTGAGTGTCGGCCTAGCAGTTTTTCAAGTTTGGGCAAAGCTGAGAAGTTAAACGAGACACAACTTGACAGTCATATTAATCAAACCACAAGGCTTTGAGTTCAACACCTAAGGCAAAATTGTTGTTGGGCTTTGGTCAAAAGTGATTCAAAATAGCGTATTTGTATTTGACCAGTGTGGATACAGGGACCGGACTATAGAGTGGAGCAGGTATGATGAAGTTTTGAAGGCTGACCAGGAAGGTAGCTCCTCACTGATCCCGTCACAAAATGCTAATTGATATTTTTGATGCATAAAGGAAGCTCAAAACAACAAACAAAAGTTTGTGATACTTTGTGACTGTTTGAGATTTTTGCACCCTGTTTTCTATGGTTTGATCCACTGACCAGGACCTCTAGCCTGTTTAGTCATCTTTGGATGTTTTAACCTGTTGTTTCCTGTTTACAGACATGACTCAACAAGATCAGATCCATTCAACAGAGTGCAAAGACTCCATCGGTGTGAGCAGATACTCAACAACTCCCTCTTCTTTGGCAGGCCCTGCAAATCCACTCTCTGTAAAACATAGGTGAGTTCTTAGATCCCCATAATGTGGCTTTTCTGGGTTCCTGAAACATTTTCTGGACGTTACTCTAAATTGTTTGAACTGAACTGTCATAAAATGTACCTTTATCTAATATTATTACTGGCAGGTCTGAGTATGACTTGATGTTTCTACAATAGACTTTCTGTCAGTCCAGTCAAATCATTACTGGTTTCCCAGGCTGCTCCGGACACATCCATAATGGACCAAAGGTTCAAACTGGGCCTGATATTCAGTCTGCATGACAAAGAATGTCAGGTCTTATTTTATCCATAGATATGAACACAAACTGCCTAATGGTTCCATTTGGACTGTAAACTTTCCGCTTTCCCTTTTTAATGATGTGACCTCTAGCCCTGCTCATTAAAAGACATGTCAGCAGCAGCAGCAGCAGCAGCAATCGGAGTGTGACCCATAAACCTATAACACCCCTTCACAAGCTGAACTGGACTCTGTGGTTGTCCTATCCATCACTTTTGTTTTCATCTTGCTGTTTTTGCATTGTCTAAATCTCTATTACAAATCCATGGACCCTGGATCAATATGATAGACCTTTTTTTTCTCTCTCTCTTTTTGCTCCAGTGGTTGTGACAGCCAATTAAATTGAGTTAGAACAACTGTGGAAGCCTGCCACTGATACAAAAGGATGACGGGCAAGAAGCTCATTCTCCTCAGAGTAAAAATAGAACTGATATCCCGGACACGGGACACTACAAGACACCCTAATAAATATATATCCTGATTGGGAGGTAACGACCGATTCCGATCAAGTCTGAAATCACGTAATCGGGCCTGATTTCCGATCACGTGATTGATCGGGACATCCCTACTATCCCTATTATGTTAATAATAAATAAAAAAAAATAAGTAATGTCTAACCTGGAAAGCTAAGCACAGGTAAATGCTGGCCATCGACAGCAGAAGTAAAGTGATGCCATAACCTCATAAAGCTGATAGATGCTCGACAAAACCTGAGATTCCCATTAAAAGTGCGACGTTAGATAATTTGAAAATGTTGTATGAACAGATATACACACACTTTAGTAGAGCTGACCAAATGAGATGTGATGGTTCTGCTCTTCACAGCTCCTAGTCATTCCTTTTTGGACCAATATGACCACAGAATGTGATTTTAATTGTCACTCTCTCCCCCTTTGTTGCCCTCTCATGTGGTGAATATTGTCCTGCCGTGGCTGGCTTAGTCCTGCTCATTCAGAAATTCTGCACCCATCTGAATGAGCTGTGAGCACCTAACAGAGGAGAAAAGACATCCCCCCCTCCATCTTATCCCACTGCATGCACTCTGAGACGCTCGCAAACAAAGATTGCACTGAAGTCAGGCGCACATTTAGGTCACTGCAGTGAACTGCAAGCATTGTGTTCTGCACCGTGGACTGTTGATGCCTTCAGACTCCGGTTCAGAGGAAGATGAGGACAACAGACTGCAACGCTCATGCTAATAGTTTGATAATAATCTTTATAATTGGGTTTACATGGGGAGGAACGGCCGTTCAGACTTAATAGATGGGTTATTTTCAGAACGCTGACCTTTAATGATAGTGAATTGTTTGACTACATAAGGCACTTTACGATACAAAACGTGTACTGTGAAGCCTTTCGAATGCACAGCCATGTACTGAGTGAGGATACGTTCATGTAAACAAGTGTTTGAAATAGTTTGGAGGATGAGTCAGCGCAGTGTGAGAGCACTGGAGCACTCCTGAGTGAATATAAAGGCCACTCTCCATCTGCAAAGGCTCTCACTATCACCACATCCCCATCTGCTGGCGGACTCTCTTCACTCTTTACTTGACCACTTTCAAGTATATTGACAAAAGTATGTGGACACCCAGCCACCATGCAGTGTGTGTTTACTGGCCTCATCATGTAATCCCTGGTTATCTGCCCTTAAGCTGAAAATGTTTGGAAACAGGACGATGTTCGGGTTATTTTCTTTGGTTTGTCCTACAAATGTCAGAATACTGAATGATTGATCATTACTGCAAAGTTTCCAACCTTTGCGACTAAAAACTGATCAGCTAAAGCTTCACATGGTGTCCGTTTACTTTTAGTCACATAGTGTACATGATTAATTCTTAAGATTTTGAAGTGAAGACAGCATGGGGAGGTGTTCACATTGTAGTCAAAACTAAGGACCTGAGTGCTGAGCGGGCTGTCTAATAATCAGCTGTGCAGGTTTTAAAAAAGCAGCTGTTAGCTCCACACGCACAGCAATCAAGCTTCTAAAAATAAGTCTTGACAGCCAGATGTTTATTAGAACAGTGCAGCCAATCACAGACTGACGCAGAGGGTGATAGCTTACCTTCCTCTCATTTCTCACTTTCTTTAACTGCATTCCTCTTTAGGGCTGGAAAGTTGTGTTTAAACACACTGCTGAAATGGCAGAAAATAGCATGTGGTACCTAGATGAGCGGAAATAACCCTCTCTGTGAACCTTGGCGAACATATTTGCTCCCCTTTCAACACAGAGGATGCATTATCAGAGCTAAGAGGTGAACACGAGGTGATTCTGACAGGACCTTCTCTGTGGTTCTGTTTTTATACAGTTAGGCGAGAGCGTTTCAATTTGTTAGGCGCAGATGCTAACAGTTCCCTGGGAAGAATCCTCATATAAGTGCTGTCAACATTAAAACTGAACCTGGGAACCAGGAAGGTGGTGATTTCCAGAAGAATATGTATCAATAAAGCAGATTTCATATAACGGCTACACAGCAGATCATTTAAGGTTTGATTTGAGGCTTGTTGTGAAGGATTATTTGTGCCAATAGGTGTTTGGTGTCTGGTCTGGTCAGCCTCTGATAGAATACTTACAACCAACAGCCAATCAGAGCAGGAGCGTGTATAGCCTCTGATGTAAAATGTCTCTCTGTTTGAGACGGATTGAACGATGCTTTTGATGTTTCATAAGAGCCATCAGTGCACCTAGACTTCCTGTTTATTTTTGTTGTAAAGCGGGGTGTGTTACCATGGGGACGGACTCACTTTTGGAGGCACTGAACTACAGGTTTTTCACATACACAAACACACACACGGGGCTTGCTGATAGGTTTGTGCTTAACAAACCTTTGTAGAACAGGACATAGTTTATGATCACACACACCAGATTCATAATTCATGATGCCCTCTGCAGTGACAGGACAACTCGCCACATGATAAAGTCTTCTGAACTTCTGAGTCCCATCTCCAGTACCACAAAGTTATGTGTTTCTCCATTCACTGCTTGGTTTCTGGTCTAAATTTGTATAAATACAGTTGTGTGGAGTTGTGGATGTCCCATAAATAATTGAGTGTGTGTCCTGTGTATTTTAGAGCTTATAGCTAATTATAGATCCATTGCTAGTGTTGTGGACTGTGACTGCAAGGAAATAACACCCAAATGAAATCTGTTTATGACTGAAAGAACGCAGCAGACAGGAGGCAGCAATGAAAACAGCCATAAAACGCTGCGAGTAAAATCTATACTGCGAAGCTGCAGGTGCAGTAAATCTGTCCGGCTTCTGGCTGTGGCCAGATATTACATGTATAATATTAAAGTGGAAAAAGTAATGGGACTCCGATTATCCCTGAATGGACCGAAATGCTCTTAGAAAGTGGAAAAAAGAACAGAAGAAGATTTAGGCACTAATAAAGAAACATGAGGACTCTTTTGAAGTTGTATGGATGTTGGATAGCTCCAGTAAGTGCTGGTAGGCCTGTCACCACCCAGTGCATTACTACAGAAAAGCAGTACTATTAATATTGCAGGGATGTTGTTTCCAAAGCAGCCTGTTGCTTTTACAATGAATGTTTCCCAATTCCCCTTTCAGGAATTTTCAGTCTAATCTCCACTGAGAAACACTGAAGAGATTCTCAGTGACAGAGAGCGTTAGAGGTCACAAGCCAAAGGATAAAAAATGAAAGGAATGAAGAGAGACACTCACTCACTTCACTTGCCCTCACTAGTAAAGATAGGATTATATTTCCAGGTGTT
The DNA here is from genome assembly GCF_900634625.1 of Parambassis ranga. Classification (NCBI taxonomy): domain Eukaryota; kingdom Metazoa; phylum Chordata; class Actinopteri; family Ambassidae; genus Parambassis; species Parambassis ranga. Next base: position 2,462,204 of record NC_041036.1, read on the forward strand.
GAAAGTGCAGTGTGCGCACAAATGTCACCAGAATGTCTCTTTCCAGGCTCCAAGCTATGTGTGTACAGATGATTGTGGTTCAGACCCATCAGTGCCTTTTCGGGTGAGTACTGATGGTTTTGGCCAGGTCTGGTTACAAACCCTGCTTATATCCACCGGATAGCTAACACAGAGGCTAACAGCCAATTCTTCATGTTTAACCCTCTTGTTCAAACTACCGTAGCTCTGGTTATGTTCGCACTATTGAAAAAATCTGATTCTGAAAGCTGAGAAATGGCTCTATTACATTCATTACGGTAATGACCACATTGCATGTGTGCCAGGGGCGGGAGTTTTGTGGAGCGTAGGAGAGTTGATGTAAAATAGTTTGAGCCTAATTTTTGTAATCTCCTGTTTCCTCTTGTCTCGTCTTGTTGCTGTACAGTACAGAAATTTGATGAAAATTCAATTTTTTTTTTTACCTTTCTTGTTATTACACACTGTTCTGAGCATTTATAACATAATAACAAATATGTGGCAGCTTTTAAAAGTCATATTTCATCTGTCAAGAAAAACAGGAAAAACAGGTAAAATAATTAATACAAATAAAATTTTCTGACAGAATCATTAAAAAAAGAAGAAGGCGGACTGTTATAGTAGTGAAAGGGTTAAATGTTTTCAGTAGCTTGTAGTGTGTTCCATTTGGTTATTTGTTGATCTGATTGGTTGATGTTACCTTGTGAAGGATGATGACTAGCAGGTATTCTTCTGAAAGTCACTAGGCATGATCCAATTTGTCACCACGGTAACCAGAAAATGGAGAACAGAGATGAAGAGACATTTTTTAAAGTGTGTGTGAAAGGCCTCGGGTGGGGCCCTGTGGATGCATGGGTTAATTGAGGACTCTACCTTGGCGGTGGGTGTGAGTGTTTGTTTCACTCATGCCTACTTATTAGTAGGTATGGAGCTTGTATTATGATAAAATCCAGATAATAAGATATTCTACCCTTTCTGTGGACGTTGTTGTTTCCAACATATGCTGGTTCCTTTTCCATCAGTGTTGATGAAAACACACGATGAAGCCTGAGGCTCCTACCACAACAAGGAGTGTTTATGACAGTGACATTTCTATCCATTAAACTCTGTTGTGTTGCTTGAATAATTTTAGAAAACGGCCATGAATACATCGGTTTATTTGTTCACTAAGACTCTAAAGAAGGAGCTGGGAGTATCGATGCTCTTGTAAAGTAGCAGGTTAGTGTGTGAACTAGTCTGTGTGTGCGTCGTTGATACGTGTGTTGACAGTTGAAAATCAATGAAACATATGAATTTATTCATTGAGGCGTACTGTGTTGTCGCACACTGTACAATGGCTGTGTCTCCTTGTAGCGTACAGTAAATGTGTGTAAGTGTAAAAGAAGTGTGCCTCTCGGAGAGCCTGTTAAATTAACGGAGCGCTGCCCCTGTTGTATGTCTGTGTAATGTGCCATGGTCTCCAATAAATGGCCTGATGAGAGGCTTTGTAAAGCCAACACTGTTGGTGCACAACAAGCTGCATTTTTAACGAGCCGCAGTGTGTTTGAATGCACTGCAGAAAATGTTACTGTCACTTCCAATCCGGCTTTATCCTGTCCCACGCTCCCACTGCACCTCACAGACAACTGTGCTTACCAGGCTGTTTAATTATGGAGGCAGGTTAGTGTTTTAATGGAGACTCTGTGCCTGTTTGTTAATGTGTGTGTGTGTATTGATGTGTTCTTCTCAGCATGTGCTGAACTATGATCTCCAGGCATCGGTCACGTAGAGGCCAACATAAATAATGGCTGTATTCCCATTTAGCCACTTAGCGGTTAGCATCCACCTTTTTTAACCAGTTGTTTTGTGTAGTAAATTGAAGGGTGAAAGTATTTATTCTTCACGGTGTTATCATGCAGTGTGTGTTCACATATATAGAAGTGTGTCCCTATCATGAAGTATTCATGTTTATATGCGTTTATCACTCAATAATGTGATTTTCATAAGTGTTTATGTGTTAGGAAGTTTTACCGAAAATCAAAGTAATTCGAGGATATTGAATGTATTAAGAAGTTATTTCATTGTGTGTCATATAACTTTGTTTTTCTGCTCTCTGGAGAGAGCTCCGATTGGTACGAGATGGTCCTAAATTCAGACTAAGGACAGCAGCACCTTTGACCTGATAAAAGCCAGATTCTAAAGGAATGTGTTTTTCTCCTGAGTGCCCAGTTTATGTTCACCCCCAGATCAGACTTACAACCTATGAGATTTAAGGAATTGAAGCTTTCACCTTATTAGGCAGTAAACACTAATGGTCTATTTGCTGTATGACCCAGAGTCTGCAGGGGGGCAGTAGATGCCCCTGTGGGCCGGCAGGCAGGAACGCCCCTGGGGTATATCAATGTGTGAATTCCATGTCCAGTTGTTGTTGCTGCATGGTTGTTCGTTGTTGTTGGTTGTTCTGGTCTTGTGTTGTTCTTGCCTTGTTCTTTGTGTTGCAACAACCCAGAGCTCTGTGACTCAGAATCTGCCTCATTGTTCAATAAATTGTAATCTTGAGTCCAGAATTTATCCGCTCCTTCCTCATAAACCAACTCAGGGAGGCGATCAGAAGAAACAAGGGGATTTTCACCACGACGAGATGTGACTCCACCTGGTCCTCCACTAGGCGTTGCTGTGTGTGGTGTTTTTGTCTGGCGTTGTGGTGGCCACAGGTTGGTCAGAGAGATGGAGGTCATCACTGGAGCCCCTACACCTGACCCTCCTTCAGTCCACCGAGTTCTCAAACCCACTGTGCACATGCTCCATAAACAGCTGGGGAGCTAGTTGGAGGATAATGAAGATGACTTAGAAGAGTACAGCAGTATAGTATTGATTAATGATAATCATTTGAATTGAGATGAATGGAGACAAATCCACCACACTCTCAGCTCATAGAGCAACTTTATTCCTCATTTTCTCTTAAAGTATTATAAATCTATACGTGGTATAATGAGTCTTATCTATCCTTCCTGTTCTCCTCCCCCTACTCCCTCTTGGCTGTTCTGGTGTCTGTGGGCGTGGCCTCCTTCCTAACCAGGTGCTGACTCACCTGACCTTCATTACCTCATCAGCTGCAGTGGTATTAAAACAAACCCAGGCGTCCTCTCAAGTTGCTGCTGGATCATCTGTCGGTGGAATGAAAGTAGACTTCTTGAGCTGAATTTTCTGCAGTTAGCTGTAGCTTCCTCTAGTAGTGCTTCAAGTTTCTTTTGTGTGACAGCCAACCACTTGTCACAGATACCATCACTATCATCCTGCCAGCAATCCCTTTGTGTCAGCCTGAAAGCCTGAAAGCCTTCTCCCTTCCACTTCACCCAGTTTATCCCGACCCTCCTCAAAACCTTCTAAACCTTCACTTGAGTCTGTGTGCTGTTTGGTTGGCCCTGTTAGCTCGACAAGCTAATTGCTGTCTATCGTGCCGGCACTTGAGGTATTTGTCCTCTGAAACATGTGCACATTGAATGTCATATTTGTGAGACTGTGCTGACACTGGAGGACAGCATGTCACATGTCCATGAACCACATCCTGAAGTGACTGAAGTCTGCTAGTCTGAATGTAACCTTTGTGTTTCTATTGTAGGATCCACAAGGTGATGTAATAAATCAGTAAATTAACTCAGTCTTTGACATAATGAGCCAACAAGGCCATTCTTTTTTCTTCCCTATCTTACCCTTTGTTCTGCGCTTCCATTTTTCTTTGGTAATTCCAGCAGTCATAACTTTAAAAACTCACCTTTGGACGGCTCTGTGTCTGCTGTTGCCTGTTGTCTGCAGATGGGTGCAGCAGCAGCAACAAGCCAAAAACAAGTGCAAGAAACTTGGCTAACACTTGACGCAACATTTTTTCAATGGAGGTTTAAACATTATTTGCAGCACGTATTGAAATAATCCTGCACGTCTCATTAGCACGCGGCAAGATAGGTCTCCAGCTCAGTATCGTTTGGCTTGATGCAGCCTGTGCTAATGATATCCAACATTAAATCAATAGGCGATGGATTGAAGTGGCTTGAATCTATTATCCATGGAAGACAAAAAAAAAAGTCCCTGCATGCTTTCTCCTCTGCTCAATTTAGAAACACCAGAAACACAACATGGAATGCTCTGAGCTTGATTAATCAAGTATTAAATGGAAATTATTTAAGCTAATGGTCCATTAGTGGCAGCTTGACACACTGCTTAGTCTCTCCCTCGCTTCCTCTCTCTGTTGTTGTTCTGTGTGATGGACAGGGGAGGCAGCATTAAAACAGAACGACAAAAAAAGTTATTTATTACCTCCGTTTTTCCACCTTTCATGATACTGATTTAATGAACCAAAAGAAAAATGAACATTTACATATGAAGCAGTGATTATTTAAATAGAGGGGGTTTAACTTGATGCATTTACTGCCCACATGAAAGGACGTGGAAGGAAAATGTGCAGAGATCTGGTCAAACTGAAAGATTTTAAACTGAAACTCTGGCTTGACAACGTGTGTGTGTGTGTGGTTAATGAATAATGCAAATGTTTGTCTGCCTCTGGGTTTGACATGCATTTGGAGTTTCAGTAGCAGCTGATGAAAGAGCAGACTGCTGCCTTTGTATGAATGTTTTTGTTATTATTTTGTACAGTATTTTTGTCCCTCTCTCTTACACGCGCACACACACAGAACCTCGTAGCTTCACTAGATTTGTATCATGATGTCAGTTCCTCTTAAGAATTACAGAAGTATTTATGAGACACCTTCACTGCAAACATTACAGTAAAGAGATGTTGGCATCCTAATGACACATGTCAAGGCCCATTGTTTGTGTATGTTTATTGCTCTTATTTTGAAATTTCGGCAGTGTGTGTTTCAGTTACTTCCTGTCCTTCCTGTTGGTTTTGTTTTGAATGCTGCTCACTGTGTTGGTATAGGAGCTGAAGAGTTTGTTGTTTGTTTGTTGTTGTCAGAATGAGCACATGCGGGTTAAGGAGAGGTGGAGCTGTAGTGTCATCATTTCAGAAATTTGCGTGTTGGCCGTACACACGGATATATTGAAACAGCATTTTCAAACTTATCCACTCTGGGACCCATTTTCAAAAGTGATTGTTTTCGCGCTCCTGAAACACCAGATCTGTGTGGACAAAACGCCCATACGATAGAAAACGTTTGCGGATATACCCACGCTTGTCTCTGTGTGGATGGGGCTTGAGTCACTCAACCATCAATCTAGTCTACAATCCGAACAACTGCAACATCTGCGTCAATCTGGACACGTTCTTGTTTGTACATCACACAAGTGCCAACACTCAATTTGACAGTCATTTCCTCTCAAGACGCAGCTACTGCATTGTCGTTCTGTATGGTTCATCATCCAAAGTCTCAAACCCAGCACCTCTAGCTCCCTCCATCAGCATCCATCCTGTTCCTACTCCTCCTCATCATGTTGACACCAAACCTGTCTGCGATCATTCAAACTTCTTACAAACCTCCTTCAGAGCTGCTTTTAAAGTCTGACATTAATGAGCTGATATACTTTGCTTGTTCCTGCGTGGTTCTATTATTTATTGCTTCAGTGCTAAGAGTACCTTGAAAAGTGTTCTAATGATATAAAACTGATGAATGATGACTTAATTCTGACATAAAATAACATAATACAAAACAACATAAATCCTACAGAAGTGTCTTTAAAAAATATTTCTAGTCTTTATTCAGTGTTCTCTTCTCTTTCCTGGTGTTCCAGGCACCCACCCACTCTTGTTTTATAAAGTTACCAAAATAAGACTACCATTGCCAAAGCTGTGATGGTGAAACACCCGTTTGATGTTTACTCAGTTTGTTTACCCCGATGATCTGCAGCTGGATGTTATAGTTTACCTCGTGCATTTAGCGCCGCACCGACGAGTTCTTCCATCCCACCCGACAGCCGTCACGCTTTCTCGCTCCGTCATTTCATCTGTTCACAGGCCCATGGGCATGATGCTCAGAGAGGATAAACAAAGAGACGCAAAATCAAATTAAAGAATTCACAGGTTGGCTCTCTTGCAGATCCAGCTCCGTGGGAAAACAGGGTCAGATCAGGACTGTTGTGATCGAATTACAGTCAGATAAGTGCAACTTCCTTAAGAAACCATTCTGAGTTCTGCTGAGCGCAGCAGTAATTTAGTCTAATGGGATGAAGGAGATAAAGGTAAACAAGCTGATACCTCCCTCACTGCCAGCACAACATAAAGAGACTGAGTGAATCTGAACACTAGTCAGTGTACTGTAGGTGTTTCTTTTATTGGAACCGCACTTCTGTTCCCTTCAATCCACCCAATAACTGACACATTGTTGGTATCCCAGCGTGCAAAGGGCACTGGGAGAGAGGTCCAACAGCCGCTCTTTTTTTTATTCTTTAAAAGTTTTGGATGGACCTAGAATTACCTGTAAACTTAAAGCCTTAATGTGAGTTCTTAGACTACACAGCATGAGCTCCTTTCCAAGCAGCAATCATGCTACAGAAGAGGCAGGGTAACCATGGTAACCAGGACTCCTGTGACGTCACTCTGACGAAGGCTACAGCCAACCACCGCATTGGCAGAGTCCGCCTGAGTACTGGTTCATTTAAATGCCGAAATAGAGGTGGAGTGTGAATGAAGCAATGTTGTAAGCATGTTTGTTTTTCTGCTGTAAAGGCAGACATTATAACATGGAGGGCTGTGGGGACTGACTCATTTTATTTCTCAGCCTGGAGAAGGCCACTTCCTGTTTTTGGCCAGTTTACATGCATTTGGTCTGAGCTGTGTCCAGGACCTTCAGGTTCCAGTGGTCTTGGTCCTACCATGGATTACATGGCAGTGTTCTCACGGGTTGAAACATGCTTGCTTTTAGTGTGTAACCTTATCCAGGAGTTAGCCAGTGTTGTACAACTCAGGACAAAGTGTGAGTGAAGGTCCAACACACCACCTGTACCCCCACCCCCACACATTAAGTGGACTTTTGCAGCTGCATTGGTCCCATGATCGGAAGACGTTGTATGATATGATGATATCTACCATTAGCATAAAGAATATGATCTGGGTCATATCTGGGTGATGTATTGGACTTTTTCACATCCAAATCTCAATCCTGGTTTTTAATCAGTTTTCAGGATGTGGTTAGATACACATCTGATTGGTGGCCATATACAGCATGAACAGCATCGCCGCTAGCAGAAGCAGTGCAGACACACAAATATGACATTTTCTAAAGCACATGACTTTCAGTGGAGAGGCCAATCGGAATTAAATAATATCTCTTATTGTAAACACAGTCTAAGTTCTGGGACTGCTCTGACTTTACTTGATGACAGAGAGGGCGACACACTTACAGAAAGACTTCTCCTCGGGCATCTCCTCAGATTGCTTCATTCATTTTACTGTTGGAACATGATGTTGGCTCTCAGAGTCTGAAAGGACCACAGGATGCTGGTGGGGTTTTACACCACCTTTAACAAAGTGAGTTTTCAGTTCCTTGCAGCCTGATTCAAACTCATTTGTGCAGAAAACTTTAAGACAGAGACAGATGTAATGACAGACACAGAGAGATGAATCGAGACTAAAACTTCCTTTTTAAAGAGCTGTGAATTTCTTCAGAAGGAACTTTCTTTTCTCATTTTGCTTATGCAGTTATATAACACATCAGTATATCAGCAGTGTAGAGCCCGGGCACAATTAGCCCTCCTGCGGAATCAGTCACAAGGCCACTAATGCCTTACACATTCATCCGACTTTCAGACTGCTATTTTAATTAGAAATAACCGTTGCAGCTTGTGTGGCTCTTTTTTTTTTTTTTGTACATTATGGACTCGAATGTGATGCTGAAGGAAGATTTTTTTTTAGAACTTGAAGGTCTGCCTGTGCCTGTTTTGCAGAGATAGTGGTGAAGTCCAGAAACCCATCTCACTGCTATCTGTGCCCAAGTCACACACACACATACACACACACAGAGACGTACACAATTATGGGTTGTTGGAAGCAACATTTACACATGGAGGGCAGGCTGCCCTGGACACACAGTGAGATTGGGAGGGTCACAGGGAATACAAATGAACGGAGGCAAAGGAAAATTGAAAAGTGAGAGAAATAGTGGGGGAGCAGTGGGAAGTCAGAATGATGTGTGTGTGATGTGTGATAAGAGGAGCTGAGCTGTAAAGGCTTTTGAGTTGACCTGTGAGGGCACAGGAAGGTCTGGAGTGAAGGCTTTAGAACGAAGAAAGCCTAAGGGGGCTGAGGTTGAGCAGTGGCCTTCTGAATAGGGAAGTGTGTGAGTGTGTGTGAGTGTGTGTGTGTGTGCGCTCGTGTGTCATGAAGCAATAGAAAAAAGTCCATCATATTCCCCACTGTATCTAAAATAGACACATTAATACAGCCAAATCTGGACTGAACTGGACAGACTTAACACATGCCAAATGTAAGGCTGACTCCGCCCACTTTCTGAGTAATCCAAAAAAAAAAAAAAGAGAGAGACAGGGAGATGGGGTTGGGTGGTGCTGGTGTAAGGAAAATAGAACGGATACTAGTAATCAGAGGTTGGATGAGGTTATATCTGTAGATGCTCTCATTCTTCCAGGTCATAGTCATTTCCAAGAGTTTAAATCGAGGTAACTGGTTTGGATTATTCTGGTTGGGAATCTGAGTTTTGTGTTCAGGACCTCTGTGGGTGGATCTTGCAGGAAGTCACATGACTAAGATCACTCTAGTTGGTTGAAAATGAAAGTTTTTAAATGAGATCTTCTGACTTCGTAGGATTCTTAGGACTTTTGAAGACAATACTACACTGACAAACACAACAATTAATGTTAACATAGGTGTCATTTTTGTAAAAGGAACATATATAACTATAGAGAGAATATCTGTCCATATTTTTTTTTGTTTTTTTACAATGTGTCTTATTTAAAATCACCAGAAAAACAACTCTGATTCTTAGAGGATACACAGTGATGGTCCACTGACCACACAAAAAAAGAAAGAAGTATTTGTTTGTGTTGTGTTGTGTTGGGCTACTGCTGCTATGGGAAATGAAACAGCGAGGGATAAAAATATTGTGTCCCAAAAACAGCTATTTAATGATAAAGCCTGTCATGTGGATTGATTGAAGAATCTGTGTTGGACATGGTTGACAGCACTCAATTATTAGAAACCAAATGACTGTGAATGTACAAAATATCAACGTACTGTGTTGCAAGTTTTTCCTGCTCTTTCTCTTCATTGCATCACATAGAAGTCTATAGGGATTAAGACACCCTCGTGGCCACTTCAGAAACTGCGTTTCTCCTCGATTTGTTACTTCAGTCATTCAGTGAGTATTCTGCAGTGTCCATAAGACAAAGACCCCGTTCACACTGGGGAAATCAATCTGGCTAGTACGGGATTCGGGCCGTATCTGGATATATCCGAATTGTTTTTTTCTGAGTCTGAACAACGCGAATCCGAATATATCTAGATATTATTTTCGACAGGGCTACAAAGGAAAGGAAGGAATAAACGAATGCGACACGGGACAAAAAAAAACACACAAAACATGCGCACACGCGGTCCTACCGCAGCCTGAGCGGACTCTGTATATTACAAGGCGCCACCTAATGGTTTGGAGGACAACAAACAAGCCGGGTTAAGCCGGATTGAGCTTGGACACGTGTGTGTGATAGTAAGATTTGAAAATAGGTCTGAACGTATCCAGCTTAAAGGCTATCTGGATTCAATCCAACTCTAGCTGGATTGACTTTCTCCTCTAAGTTGTTCTCACCATCTGGCTGTCTCAAACATCACTTGTTAATTATGTTTTTCTGATACTGATGGTTTTAACTTTCACTTGAGTACATGAGTGGTGCAAACGAGGACAAAATCTAGTTGAGTTTAGTCATTTGCCGTCTCCTCTCAAGTGTGAAATTGTCTAACAATCCTGCCACTCCTGTGCTGACATGTAATCCACAGTATTTATTAGTGGGACCTCAGAATGTACAAGACCAGAAAGTTGATTGATCCATCCAACATACTGTAGAATCATAAAACAGCAACTTAAAATGGGGGAGGATTAGCTAATCAGTGCAATGGGCAGGGCCGGAGCCACTAGACATTGGTTGGAGGGGAATGTGTGAATTTTTAACTTTTGATTTTCTGCAGGAAAACGGAAAAAAATAAATAAATCATGGGTGCAAAGTGGACAGCAATCACACAGCGTGGTGATTTATGAGTCCACTAAATGCAAACTGAATCAGATAAGGGGTGAAAACATTCCACGGTGCCCTGAGCTATTAAGTGTTGATGTGAATTTAAAATACTGTGAGGCAATGAGGCCAGTCTGAGGATCTCTGTCCTTGGGGGCTAAGCTTTGGCTCGCTTCAAGAGCTATCATGTTGTGCCCGATGAAGGAGAAATAATGCCTTTACTTTGACTTCCTGTCCTGGCAGCAGTCACCACGGCGCTGTCTGTCTCTGCCTCTCAGCCCTTCCAAGTCCCCCGCCGGAGGGTGGTCAGGGGGCTAAGAGTCTCTTCACATGATGAGATAATACCCCCTCTAATTGGCTATTGCAATGGGAATAAGGCCTGATACTTCACCACCCCCACCCCCGCCCCCTCTCCAACCCCGAAACCTCCTGTTGACTGTCCCTCAGCCAGCTTCCTCTGATTATTTTAGATGACAGATGCCGCCATCTTATGGGAGACGGTAGGATTATCTTGCAGAGGCAGGCAGAGCGCTGAGAGGCTGTCAGAAAACGGTTTGAGACAGAGCAAAGCAAACAAAGAAACAGGCCAGCACCCAGAACCCTGCAGGCTTATACATGCTATGCAAATACACACAGAGAAAGGCTCTCCATCACAGCAAACGCTGTAAAGCCATCACTGATTTAAAGTGGTCAATTGTGGATCCAAGCCCATGGGACAGATCATCAAACACTGAAAACACACTATATACTGATCAGCCATAACGTTATGACTTCATGACGTGAAGGATGCAACAAGGGGATCCTTCACAACCTTGACCTAGAAACAGTAAGACCAACATCCCAAGACCACATTGGTCCAAGGATGCAGCTCCAAACTGAGACAGAGCTAGGACATTTCTGCAATGCCTACATTACCCATAATACAATTCGACTGGTCAAAAATCTGTGTGATTCTGCAGCACAACATATCAGACTCCTTGACCCAACTGCTAATGGTTGGATTGCATTGTGGGTAATGTAGGCACCAGGTATAGACAAAGGAAAAAGGATTATACTGCACATATTCAGCTCTTAAAATGTAGTGAGAACAATGCTAAACCTGAAAAAAACACGTTTTACATATGTTACACTGAAAAATAATGACTTTAATGGACACTTTGAGGATTAAAGTTTAAAAATAAGCTCTGATATGAACTTGAATTGAATTTAAATGTGTACAAAAAGAAAACAAATGATATAAAATGTTAGGAATCAAAATCACCTTTTAATTATGAGATAAAAGAAAAGAAAAACAAACCCAAGTGAAGAGAAGAAAAACGAAGAGATGAAAAGGCAAGAAAATCAATTACAGAAAAACTAGTACATTTTAAGAAGTTAATTAAAAACTAAATTACTCAGACTGTGACACTAGTCGACAACAACACCTCATCTGCTACTATTAAAGGCTGTGTGTGCCTCTAATATCCTCCATATTCCCATCCATCAGGTCTCAACACACACACACACACACACACTTCATCCTGTGCTTGACTGATCCATTTCAGTCCCGACTAGCTGCTGTTAGTTCCCATGAAAGGTCATCGACTGACCTTTAGTTCCACTTTCAGGTACCACAAATCTCCACTGAACAGCAGCTGTGTGTGTGTGTGTTCCTGCCTGTGTGTGTGATCCAGCGGTTTAGCAGAACGGAGCTGGCAGGCTCATTATCATAGGCCTTCTCTAAAACAGATAAGGTAAGGATCTATCTGACTGAAATGATGGGACCTGAGTGGGCTTCTAATGGCCGTGGCGTTTGCCAGGCTCACCCTGTAAGTGGATTTCTACTGCGATCTGCTGTTTGTTTATTGGAGTGCCTGTTGTTCTGGATGCACTCCATAGAGGATACAAATTGCATTATTCACGGCAGGCAGGCTGGTAATGGCAAGGATGAATGATGGCCCCTATTTCTCTCCTGACAGAGAAGGTCGAGAGAGGAGCTCTATACAATTACACACAAGTTTGTGTTCGATCAGCGGATAGCTACGGGTGAAGTGCTCACCGCGCGCCGGAGCCCTGAAGGAATGGAGTTTTGGGGGAAAGGAGGGCTCCGACACTCTCTCAGGGATTTCAGGGTATGAAATGCAGCTTTACTAAATGAATTTGCCTTCGCCAAATTACATTGTGAACTCAAATCTCAGGGGATATGTACCTTTTTTCTTCTTTCTTTTTAAGCTTGGCCATTGAGTTTTCTTGATAAGTCAATTTAGATTCTGCAAACATCAAAATTAAATTAAAAAAATATTCTATATTTCTTCTGCATTACAGAGCACAAGCTAGACATTGATGAGGATGATGTGCCACCATTATCAATTTGGATTTGAGTCATCTGTTGGATTATCAATAACTGGCTGATAACATCCAGTTAGAAAGATCTTATTTAAAAATGATGGATGTGTTTTTTGTCCTGGAATCTTCTCATGGTGTTCAGCGGGTTTCTTCTTAAAGCATATCCAGCAGCAACCATCCACTTCCACAAGTTAGCATTGTTAGCCTGCCAACCTCTGATAGTCCTGATCCAGTATACTCAGAAGAACCAGGAAAGAACCTGGAATCAGTTTGAGTTGACTCATCCTGTCCTTTACCCTTGGATTAGGTGGATACATGATCTGTCTGTAATCATAGACTCTAAATAAAGATGGACGACATGACGGCTCCCCCCCCAAAAAAAGAGTCTCATTTTCTTATTTATTAGTTATTATTGGCTAAAAATGAATAATGTTGCCACCAGCAAGTCCAGCAGAGAGAGACTCCAGTTCAGAGATGGCTTGTTTTTCCAACATATCAGCAGGTGTAAGTGAGATATTTTTGTTTACGTTTGTGGAGTGGGTGGAGGCAGAGATCTTTCACCAGTAAAATGATGTTACTCAAACAACAAATATGGAGACCTACAGTAAAGGTAGGGTAGGAGATTTCATTCTGATGCACTTTTTGTTAAATTAGTGTAACTTCTCTTTACAGTCCGATAGCAACAAATTAGTTCGGCAGTTTCACATTAAAACGAAGAATATGAATCATCTGTGGAAGCTATAAAACAGCGGTCCCCAACCTTTTTTGCACCACGGACCGGTATCATGTAAAACAATACTTTCACGGACCGGCACAGAAAAAAAAAAAAAAAAAAAAAAAAAAAAAAACAAAGTGCATAAACACTCTTACTCTTATGCTTAATTAGTGGGAGCCTTTGAGCTTTCTCAGCAATGAGGCGGTCCCATCTGGGGATAATGGGAGACATGACACCCGAAGTGTGTTTCTTATGTCCAGTCCACTCCGTAATTTTGTTTTGGTCGTCATTAATTGCTTCAGTCGTTCTTGTTCATGTTTTCTTCCATGGCTTGTCTTTTAATGCAGGGTGCTCGGTCTCGCAGTTTTGAAGGCTTCGTTGCCTCATTTGCGAGTCTGTCGCCACATCACTCAGAGCGGACTTGGTGTGTGAGAATCACCTGTTGCAATAAATCCGTATTTTAAATAGGACTCCTGATATAGTCTTTTAAATGCGGGTTTCTTTTTCTTTGAAGGGGCAGGCTCCTCTTCTTCTGTCTCCTCGTTAGGCCTTTTCCCCTTTCCGAAGAAGCTCTCCAAAGACGTTTGTTTTTTATTCATTTTTGCTGCTTGTGGGCTTAATTTTGGGGCCGTATCCCGTGACCGAGACAAGCGTCTGGGCAGGTGCTTAAAGGCACAGGCGGATGAATCTGATCGATTTATAAATGAAACAGCTTTCAGACTCAGATAATGAATAATATATGTTTTGCTCAGTCTTTCTGTGCGGCCCGGTACCAAATGACCCACGGACCGGTACCGGTCCCCGGCCCGGTGGTTGGGGACCACTGCTATAAAACACTAAAAACATCAGCCAATCTTTTTATTGGCTGGTTGTCACTCTCTTCCTGCTCTGCGTGCACCAGAGAGGTACATGCATGATGGCCGAAGTCACAGACCGCAGCTCGTCTTCAGGTAATGCGCGTCCATGTGATTGGGAGGCGTGGCTTCGGGGTGAGCTCCGAGAGAAAGGGGCGTGTGTTTACTTTGGAAATCTGGCTGACTGTCACTGAGTTTTCAAAATCTCTTACCCTACCTTTAAGATGTGAAAACAGAGAATATGGATTTGACAGTGGACCAGTTCTTACACAGCACCTTTTATGATATTAACTCTGTGAGGACAGAGCCTTCTGTGTGTTTTTCCTGTGCAGCAGTAATGCATGCTCTGCTCTCTGTCTGATTGTCAGTGCTGCATTAAGTAGAGCTAGTTGGCCTGGTTCACGTCTGTGTTCCTGTCAGACTCAATCTGTTCTTGGTTTTTGGCTTATCTATCCGCCTGCCTGTTGCTGAGCTTCCCTCCAAAAAAACAACAAAATCTCATCTTGTGGGTTCTGTTTTGCTTTTTATTCCAAGCTGCACCTAAGTGGGCTGTCAAGATCAAGATGGGTTAAATTCATGAAGCCATACACAATCATTGTCAGCCTGCTAACACCTTGTACAGGTCTACCCATGCTAATTCCTGTCTGGTTGAGCTTTTTTCCCCTTCTGATCCGCCCCATGTCAATCTCATATGCTTAAGGTTACGTAGTGTTAAATACTGACTGTATATGCAAAGAGACAACACAGGTTCATCTGCATCCATTGTACAAAAGTGAGGCTAAAATATCTTGCCTGTGTTGCCCAAAGATGCCGCTGACCACGTTACTTTATTTTCAGCCAACACTAATTAATTAAACACGAACGTATTAATTAGCCTGATAAGAACTGGAATTTATCTGCTTAGTTTTTATTCGGATCTGTGTCCTATTACCTAACATGGCAGAGGTGGGGTTGATGACCTGTACTGCAGCGAGGACGTGTTTTGGCCTCTCTTTAGGGGGGATGTTAATATGACAAATCACATTATGTCATCATAGCTGATCATGCCAGGAGTCTGGGTCTGCAGGCCACCGTTGGGACTACAAACATGGCGGCCTGCCACTTCCTGTGACCCAGAACTTCTGGCTATGTGCTGGACTCCCGCCAGTAGGGGTTAGGCACGCCCCTTTTTCCTGTGACCCCCTGGGAATGCAGGCCTATTTGGCCTGCCGCATCACACTGCCACTTTGCCAGATCCTTATCCCCAGCGTTCCAGCGTTTTTCTGACTCATTCTGCCGCCTTCCACCAGTCCAGGCTTTGTGCAGAATGTGCAGAAAAACATCCACTAACATGTCACTAACATGCCGTCATTGTTCTGAGAAAAGCTCAATGCCTCCAAAAAAAAAAAAAGCTCAGGCCAAGGTCCGGCCCTGTAGGTTTTATCCTCCCTCATCTATTATTGTCTAGTCGTGCACTTTTCAAACTTTCTTGGCCCGAGAGGGACGTGAGGAATCAGTCAGGCGTTTTTTGTGGGAGCCATATGTCAATAAAAGTTTGTGATGGTCCTAAAACTCTACAGGACACCTGGCCTTGTGTCATGGGACATAAATGACAAACTATACAAGCGCTGGTCGATTAAAATGTTGTGGCACCGTGGCGGTGGGAGAAATGAAGTTCTTAAAGGGATGTTCAGCTTCACAGACTGAAAGCAGGACGTCCCTGCTGTCACAGTGTGACCAGACATACTCTTCATTCAGGCTGGTGTCCAATCTATCCGTCTTTGCTCAGTGTTTGACAAAAAGTAAAGTAAACTGTTGGTTAAGTAGGAAAAGATTGTAGTTTGGGTCTGGCTACAAAATTGGCACTGCTAATTAGATTAAGACTGGCACTATTTGTAGTACTTGAACACTGAAGTGGGCCTCCTGTGAGACACCAGCAGGCCTCGTGCTTCTTTTGGCATAGAAAGTGCATAGTTGGAGCTGAGAGGATGGGCCCAGGACAAATCCTTACATTTGAATTCACGAGTCGTCACATCCAAGCATCAAGCTGTCACATGTTCGTTCACGCTAACATATGTCCTCGACACCTAACGCCCCCCTCCCCCCTTTCCCCATGTTCCCTATTGTCCTTTTCAAACCCTGGTGGAATGTGAATGTCCTTAGCTGTATCATCCATACTGCTGGAGGTTGGATGTAGCAGGCGAGGGAACATTATCCTTTTACAGAAATGTATTGATTTATGGAGTTCATAATCTGTGGTGGCACAGAGGGGGGAGGGGCCGCGGCTCATTCCAGCTTTCTGAGACTTACGCTTTAATGAAGTCATTTATCTCTGATCTAAGGCTCTCCTATCACGCCATCCATCCACACACACACACACACCAGCAACACCCTCTTGTTTTAGGATTACACATCAGGATGAGTCAGGACAACTGTGATATTAAGAGGACAGATGACCCCATGCTTTTTGATATCTGCTATTGAAGTTTACCTCGTCTAAATGTGCCCCCCCCCCCTCCCCGGGCAGACAAAGCACCCTACATAACATTTGCTGACAGGATATATTTTTAACTTGCTAATAGATACCAGTAGATAGAGCTAGTTTATTATTACACAAGTTATCTGTTATCATTTGCGACTGCAGGCAATAAATCCAGCCAGCACAATGGGGAGATTTCACTGTGAAGTCAAACCTTCTTGTTCACACGTGGGGGACCGTGGGGGGAGGATGCAGAGCCGATAGGGCCCATCCGTGTATTTATCTGAGTTACCTCATCTTTTTTTTTTTTTTTTTACCATTTTCTTCATTACACACTTTGTGCTCTATCTGGTGCCCCAGGTACTCCCCAGTCCAAGAAGCTTTTGTGCGATAAAGAAAAGGATGAATTTGGTAAATCTCACTCACATATCTTGTAAACCTCTGGCACCCACTGTATCCTGCAAAATCATGAATAATGCATGCAGCTGTGAGCTTCCCATCTTGTTCGCGTATGACCTATAGCCAAAATGATTATGCAAATGAGGGGAAATAAATAAATAATCAAATGTTATAAATGGTGACCCGGGGCATGTGGGGGGGGGGGGCAAGAGACTACTGCGCATTTATCAGTCTGTGGGGGGACAGAATGAAGGCGGTGTTTTTTTTCTTTAGCAGAAGTGATTGGCCCGAATTAACAGGCTAATGTGGTGCCTGTTGTTTGCACAGCCATTTAAAATGTAATTATTTTCAGCCTGGCGGAGTGGCGATGGCAGCTGAGGCCTGCAGCTCATGGATTAGTTTACCTCAATAAAGCTTCAGATGCAGTCCTGCTGTTTGAGTTCATCTGAAGGCGGCAACACACACTGGGAGTACCATCTTAGTGTGCAATTGGGATGTCTTATTAACTATATATAATTATGTTAATGTAAACACATGCCACATGCATGTATTTAATGATTTAATGATGACTATACCACTTGTGTCTTCCCTCCTTTGTGATTACCTGCCCCGCCCTGATTGTTGTGTTCACCTGTCTTGTTACCCTTGTGTATTTTAGACCCCGTTTACACATAGCCGGGTATTTTGAAAAACGAATATTTCCTTCCCTCCGTTTTCCAAAATAACATTGTGCACACATCATCGTTTTCAAAAAAGTTTCCGTTTATGTTAACCTGCACAAACTCGCTCCCAGGAGCCGTCATGACTACGCCAGGCCTGTGGGTGGCAGTGTAGGAAGAAGGAGAAAGCCGAGCAAGCCTATCAGAAGCCTCATCGCAGTCTGGTTCTCTCAAACGTTGTTCTAAAGTTGCTGAACCTGGAGACCTGACATGTCTCTGCTCCTCTACATAGTAAGAGCAGCTGTAAAATGTGTAAAATGTTTTGTAAAAAGTTCTTACACCAAAAGACATGCAAACGCTACCTGGAATGCTTCCATTACTAGACTACAGCCTACTCTGGCAGCCGTACTACACAAAAAAGGTTGCATCAACTGACGCACAGACTGCCGCAAACTCCGTTTTTGTCCGTTTTTGTCAGTTCACATTGAAATGCGAATACGGCCTTTTCCAAAATCCCCACTTTTGCCAGAGTTTTTAGAAAGATTAGTTTTCAGAGGTGAAAACTCTGTTTATGTGTAAATGAAAGGTACAAATGAAGGGAGAAGTCTCAGTTTTTCAAAATACCTGTGTATGTGTAAACGGGGTCTAAGTCTTGTGTTCCCTCTCGGCACTGTGTCCATGCTGTGTTTCCGGTCCTTCATATACCTGTAGATTACCTGTGTTGTTGTTGTTGTGTTTGTTTCGGTTGTGTCCTCACCCTTGGATTCTTATTTGAACTCTCACACACAACTAAGTGAAGAGAAACGACACAATCACCCGATGCCGCAGAGTGAAGGCAAAGCAGCCAACAAGTGCTCAACTCTGTGAACTGAAAACTATTCGAAGTACCTCTTATGGAGCTGACTCAGACAAAGCGTGCAAGACATAAGAATCAAAACATTGAATGTCTAAAAGATGATACTTTATTGATTCTTATGCTTTTCCCTCGTTTAGCACAATCATAAAAGTCACCTTGTCCATGTTCTTTAAGTGCTGCCGTTACCCACAGTGCAGTACTTATGCTGGAGTTGTGTTACATTTACGATATGATATGAGATCACTGACCACAAAAGTCACAAAACCTGGACTGTGTGAAATTAAAATTCTCTTGAAAGAGAACAGGAAGCCTGTGACCAGTCATCTCAGTGCAGTCCAGATCTTTTTGTGCAGAGCTGAAGGCATGAGGGCACCCATGTTCACATAAATACCTCCAAACAGCTGTTTGTGGTGCAGCTTTGCAGAAAACAAACACACAGCCCTTTGTCCGATAGCTGGTTTGGCCTGCTGACAACACTGTTTGACTAAACTGTTGGTTTGTGCAGCATAAACCAACCAGGTAATCACTGCTCCAAACATCATTTGCTCTGTGGGGGATTGGAAGCAGAGCAGGGACATGTTTTGTTGGGCAATTATAACGAGGATTATTGGGATTTTTTGCTCTTCTAGTCACCAACCAGCCAACAGTGTGTTCAGCCACATGTTTTCACAACTACTAAAAACAAGAGTTACTATGCAGGCTGCTGTGGAAATGCAGAGTGACCCCTTGACCTTTGCTCAAGCATCACCCTCAAGACAGACGATGCTTTTTGTGCACAAACAGTATTAAAATTGAATGATCTGATAGCCGTGGTGTAAATGTCAACCTTGCTCACAAGATGTCTCAGAACATTACTGGCAGATTGTGAGACAATTCACTGAGCACTGTAATGTTTTTTTCCCAAGGGGTGACCCTCTCTCCCTGCATCATGTTAAAATCAATAAACCATTACAGGAGCAGGGCTGACATGTTGTCTAATTATCATAAACTACTGAGATTATTGGTGATAAGATTGAAAGGCAACTTTTACACTGTATGCCAGCCCATCGGACTTGCTTGGAAACCTACTGTTCACTGTGTTTGTGCACATGACCTGTTTCAGCATATATTGTGTATCATTTGTGATATGACAGAGGAATTGTGATTCTATTTCATTGGCAGTGATGGAGAAAGTCAGGCACTGAGTTTGCATGGGTCTACTTAGTGACTCAGTAGTTCTTGTTTGAAAACAGAAATATCAGCTTTATGCATAGATCTTTGACTCAAGAAAGCATGGATGATCATTCAATGGATGATTTCACCACAGAGGTAGTGTAGGTAGTAGGGCTGTAATCAACCAAAGAAAGACTTGGTCGACTGAAACCCTCAAATTTCGACTTGAAATCGACTAATCGCAATATCACAGCTCTGAATTTCTGAAAAATATACCCTTCTAGTGGTATGTCTGAAGCATGCTGCCGCTGCTGCGAGCGGGAGACTAAAACATTGAAATACGTGAATGTTCATATGCTTAAAACAGACGGGGCAGCCTGTTTGTAGTCGAGCTGTGACACTTTATTGATCCGCGAGGGGAAATTCAGGATGCAAACTTTTTTCTGTTGTCTGTTTCCATGAAACGCTGCCACACTGCAGATGTCTCTGACATGATAGAGGAGGACTGACTTAAATGACACGGTCAAAACTAAATAAATATTCAGTAAACCACCGGGCCAGGAACGCTTCAATCTATCTGTCTCTGGTGTGTCGGGCTAAA
Organism: Parambassis ranga; assembly: GCF_900634625.1. NCBI lineage: Eukaryota > Metazoa > Chordata > Actinopteri > Ambassidae > Parambassis > Parambassis ranga. The sequence goes on from NC_041036.1 coordinate 2,482,408, forward strand.
CCAAAGTAGTGAAAACAAGGGGGGTGTTCAAAGATTGACTGTTACCTGTGAAACGGGTGCGCTGAAAACACCCCCATTAGCACTTGGTACATTCCTCCCGATAAAAAAAGTCTACCAATCAGAATTTTGGTCGAGCCAGAACGTATCGACTAATAAATCGACCAGTCGACTGGGAGATTACAGCCCTAGTAGGTAGACCAATCAGAAGGTCCCTCTGAGGGTGTACCGTCAGCTCCAGGTTGCCATGTGACAGGAACAGTACAGGAAGTCTTCCATGGACAGTCGCTTTTAGCAACCATTTGACGCCACCTTGCAGGGCACCCCTGCAGTCTACACAGCACACGTTGCCTTAGATCATGTTCTTTGATGGATGCTTTGTGCCCCCCTTTGTGTGATGCAGCTGCAGCAACAAGTGCACTTCTTTTTAAACAGGGTGCTTTAGAATGTAAGAACAGAACTGTCCAGGCACCAAGCCCAGGGTGTAGACATTTGGGTGAAGCCTTTTCCACAGTCTGCTCAGACCGCTGATGATTATTTTGGAAGGAAATGCTGTTTAACACTCCTCATTACTATAAAGCCTCTGCAAATAACAACACATAAGCTTAAAACAGCAGGGAGAGACAGCGTCGAGTGCATCATAAATATCTTGACTTAATTTGGAATTAACAGCACAGCATCCAATGTCTTCACCTCCCAATGCTCCATCTTATAAACCTGTCTGGCAGTGGCTCAAAATACAGGCACTAAACCTGCATTCAATGCATGGCATGAAACATGATGATTGCCTGGTCAGTTGCAGAAGATAACCTCAGGGTGAAAAACCTCTCCTGCTCCAGCACGGTGGGAGGGTGGACTCCTCAGCCAGGGGTCCCTGTAAAGACCCTGTGACCCAGCTTTGGTGGGAGAGGCTGTACTGGCTGATAGGGACTGACCTCTGGACTCTTTACCCACACAGCAGCAGGGTGACTCCTGGATGATGTGTTGTTAGCTCTGTGAGAGGATGCTGTGTATGTGTTGTGTGGGAAATTAAACTGCCGGTCATATGTTTGAGAGAGTCCATCATGGATGAATACTCACAGATAAGGAGCTGCTGTCTAAGATCTCCTATCTGTAGATGAGCTCAAGAAAGGAAATGTATCCTCCTAAGCAGCAGAAAGTAATATCCTGTCCAAAGGTACAGCGGAGCAAGAGATGAGATTCAAAATCACTTTCCTCTCACTCACCAACAGATACTTTATTACCTGCTCACTCCTGTGATTCGTCCCTACCAACTCCTTTTCATTTGATTTCAGGTGACTGCGTGTGACTGCACATAATATGTTTTCATGATTATTACGATGAAGTTACCTTTATGGAAAAAGATTGTAAATGCAATTCAAGTCTTGTTGTCACATCACCTCACAAGTGGCAGTCATGGCACTTACAGCCTCAGCACACCTGTCCTCACCAGGAGAGCGTTAACAGGCGAGGATACTGCTCAACCAAGGACGAGGGAAGGGACATTAAACCAAGTTAATACATTTATTGTTAGTGATATGGACATAAAGGAACAGAATACACTGCACAAACACAGGGTAGGTGTGTTCCTGATTCAAAGAACAGATTAATTTATCTGTCCGTTAAAGGCTTGCAGCAAAGATATTTGTAGAGATATTCTAAAGTCTTGACATATCGGAACCATAATTCCCTCTTCCTACCTCAACTTTTGTGAAGAAAACACTTGTTTTGTGTTTGTTTTTTTTTTATACCAGATGTGATGTAACATAAGCTCTGTGATGGAAACAGTCCAGAAATGTGCAATATTTGCAAAATGATTATACATGCAACACAGATGAAACTTGTATCATCTGAAACTGAATGAAAGATGAAGCTACACCATCGTATCAATGCAGTAAATTGTCTGTGAGTAATTAAAACGGGAGTAATGATGGTGGAGATCAGTGTTCAGCTGTGTGACCATTATATTTGACATAGTTTTCACACCAACACTCCTCACAGCAACATATATCTTCAGTAGTTTTATTTGATTATGATAAACACCCTGCTGCTAGAAAAATAAAACAAAGAGGAGGAGGAGGTGTAAATTTGTTCAGTTCAACTTGAATACATTCCTTAACCTAACATTCGGCCATGCAGCTAGCTTTTTTAGATGAGTGGAAAAAACAGCCACGCATTAAAGGGTTAATGAGGCAGGGCACATTCACTTTGGAAGCAGGTGAAACAACCCTCCTGACACCCTGTGACCGTCTGCAGGAGCCTCCACTGGAGCTGCTCAGCGCTCGGTACACGGCTGCAGCTGTGGCGGGCAGCTCCCAGTGGCCAGCAACAGTAGCTGTAATCTCCTGGCACCTCCTCCTCCTCCTCCTCTTCTTCCTCCTCCAGTAGCTCTGAAGCAACAGAGGTTAATAGTATTTTCCCCTGCAGTCCACACTGAGAGCTTGAGTGTTGTTAGTAATTACACATGGTGCTACTGACACACACAAACGTGCAGAGCGCCACAGTGAAATACATGTCAGGCTGAACACACACATTTGTTTTTCCTCACATACTCACACACATCAGACAACTGCAAATGCAGAGCTGCAGGATTTCCTGCTGGTGAATAATCCCCAGACACACAATCACAGGTTGTCTCTCTCACACACAGACATGTTCGCACTGACTGACACAGTGGTGATCACTCCAAGTCTGTATTGATTTGCTGTCGCTTGTGGTGGAGGTGCAGTGTGTAAATTGGTCACTCGTCACCCTTATGATCAGCCTGCTGTTCAGAAGATATGATGCAGACAAACACACAACATGTCGGAGTGGTCTGTCCATCCCACCACCCTGCACTGGCTGCACTGAAATCTGCATCAACTCTGTACTTGAATCATCACCACAGCACGCCTCTGACTTTTTAAGTCTTCCACAGCCTGTTGTCCAGTCAGGTACTTGTAAACGCTGTCTCTAGTGGAGTCGTAAAAGCTTTGAAAATCTCATGATCTGCAAAAAGTTTGTCGTGCTGCTCTGTAAGAATTTGCACCAACACCATTGAGCAGACAGGAAATCAGGGACCAGAACACCAGAGAGAATCGACATCTCACTGATTTAACATCGCAATCAGCAGAGCAACACGGCCATGTAGGAGGAGAGATTTTGGAAGTAGAGAAACAGCATTTTATATGATAGCACATGACAACATCAGAAAAAAAGGCAGGGAGAGAAGCAGCAGCTGTTCTCAGAATGGAACCTGTGTTGATGGAGTAAACAGAGGTTTCAGTAACTGCTCTGTAACCCAGCCTGCTACATGCAGAAGGGACAGTAAGCATCAGGTGTACAGGTAGGTTACTGCTGCGGGAGCTTGTAACATACAACAAACACACGCCGCTTACATACACAGAAACGATCTGTACTCACACGTCTTCCCACTTTCAGCCTCGGCACACTCCATGTGACAGTTGAGTCATCTCCTAATCGCCCTTTATTGTCATCTGCTCTGGCCTTTTTCCCCCCTCTCTCTCTCTCTCTCTCTCTCGCTCTCTCGCTGCTGCTCATTTGAGAGGATGATGGGTGGGAGATAATGAGGGCTAATGGTGTGTCTGAATGACTAAGTGAATGTGAGAATGCATTGAGCGCCCGGATGGTACCACCTTTGCACAGAAGCACAAATGTCTGTCATTTTAGAGGGAAAATGTCATTTATGATTACAGAACATTTTCAGTCCTTCTCTAGAAAAGTTTACGGTGCTCTGTGTCACGGAAACGTTGGATCAATGAATGAGTTAAACTAAAGACCCCCCCCCCCACTAGCCATCACTGACAATACAGTATCCTACTCTCGCAGACAAAAGCTGTCTTTAGCGTCCATCACACTGGGAGGCAGGACAAGCATCTGGCACCGTCAACAATTAATGCACGAGGGTAGTGCAGCTCTTCATCAGCCTCCTGTAAATAGCTGGCATGTGGAGTTCTCCTCAGCAGATGTGATACAAGAATTCATTAGTGTCCCCTGTTCCTCACTCTTGTCCCCAGAAAGCTATTATCTACCAGAGACAGAGAGAGAGGAACATGCTGTCATCTCAAATGTTTGTTCCTGCTTCTCTTTCTGCTACTATTATGTTTCACAATTTCACTAATAAGCTGTGACTCACACGCTGCCGGTCGTGAAATTCAGCGTCAAAAAGAGTCCAAATGTTTTCAGACGTTTTGTTGTACTTCTGTGTGTCCACCTGCTGTCCACGCTCTGTCTGTACATGATGGTTATGATGCTCGTTCTTCTGGCTTCAGGTTTCGTTCATCACCTGTGTAGTTAAAACAGGGAATAACTGGCAATGCACTGGCCTGTGTGCAGCCATGAGGACAAGTATTTATACCTTCAGGTGAGGGTAAGCCTTTTTTTTTAACTTGTTTGTGCCTCCACCCAAGTTTAACCTGAAGCAATGCATTCTGAATGTTTGCTTTTCAAGGAAAGGAACGGTTTGTTCTTCCTGAGTGAACATGGAGCTGGTCAGCTGAGATACAGACTTTTTCCTTTTTTCTGATAAATCATTTGATTTTTTTTTTTGATGGAACGTTCTACAGGGCTTTCTTTTCCTAACCAGGTTGGTAATGTGTTGAAGCAGTGCCATCTAATAGCCCATTATGACATCATAAGGGGCTGCAAACCTGACCAGTTCACTTAGACACTAATAAAAGGGATAGATCATTGATCAATGAAGCACCAGTTACTAATTTACATTTAAAAAGAAAACATGCAAAAATCTTTAGTAAATCCCTTTTTAATAAAATAAAAAATTAACTGGTAGCCTGGTATAAACAGTGTGTGTGTGTGTCTTTTTTTTTTAATTCTCACACTAGATGCTTATTGGTAGCTGATTTAACAGTGACCTTAAACACGCTCTGTGCTTTGAGGGGCTGCGGCGGTGATACTAATGAAGGATGAATGGCTGAACTCGTCTTTGTGTAAGAAACACCACAGAACCCGAACACATGCACCGGCGCCTGTTCTGCTTGGCTGTGTTGATCAGCTGTAATGAGTTGGTGCAGGGAGATGTGGAACAGGTTTAATCTGTGTTTCAGCTCCGTTTCAGCCGTGCCCTGGATCTGGTTTTTGCCGTGTAAATACAGTTGTTCTGTCACCTCTCCAGATGACTCACTGCTGTCTTCCTCATCAAATCCCATAAACAAGGGAAGCCGGGGATTAGTCCCAGCTAAATACACTAAGCTCATTTGATAATCACGGCTTCTCCCCAATCTCTGCTAATTAACAATGGATGTGACGAAATTAATCTACACGAATGGCTGCGAGTATCCATCTGCGTTATCGCTGTCACATGAAGGGATTTTGTTCCTGCATTTCATGGCCTTTACGGCATGGAACTATTTTGATCTGACTCCAGCACACTGGTGTGCAGGTGGATGGATGTCAGCACCGTGCCCCTGAGACCATTCAAGGATCTGACTCTTCATTTCTCAGTCAAATTAGCATATGTCTGCTAAGGTCAGGCACCCGGTGAACACTGTGTTGTCAGAAACGTCTCATTAGTTAGCTAATGAAAGCGTGGTCCAGTCTGACACTAGTCTCACACAGAGGAGATGGCTTTTAATATCCTGTTCCATAGGGGGCGCTCTAGAGTGAATGGTGTCCTATGGAGAGCAACGATTTACAAATGTTATTTTAGCCATTGAGCTCCATTGACTCCTATTTTTTTTAGTGCTATGTTCATGAGATCCCACTAAACTGCAGCCACACACTGGTACTAATGAAGTTCTATAACTATAAGATGTGTGCACAATGTTATTTTGGAAAACGGAGAGAAGGAAATATTCGTTTTTACAGATACCCTGCTATGTGGAAACGAGGTCTGAGGGTCTCAGTCCTAATCTAAACTGACCAATCAGCATCCAGTCTATTGTAAGCTCTGTGGTCCAGATGCAGGTGTAAATAATTATTTTAGCTGATTAGTTCCGTTCACTCCTCTTCATAAAGCGCCCTCTCGGTGAATTGCAGTGAGTTTCAGTAGAACAGGAAGTTGGACGCGCTCCTTTCAAATAAAAACTTCTGGTTGTACTGTTTTATTTTGAACGTTGTGCGTCACCTCTTGTCTTTGTCTGGATCCTCGCACCTGTGATTCCATGATTGTTTTCACCTGGTTCCAATCACTCCATGTGTATTTACTCTGCTCTCAGCCTTTCAACCTGTTTGCTGCTCTTTTCCTGTTTTGCTGCCTCGCCTGTTTGTGTCTGATTTTCTTCTTTATGTAGAATTTTATGTCTTTCATGTTTTCCCTTTTTCTATATCCTACTTAAATATATTTGTTTGGTTCACTGCCTCCCTTGTCTTACTCAGTGCAGTCCAGCTTTCTCTTTATCAGATTGTCATTGAATCCTCACAGTGGCTTCCCCCTCAAGATTATTGTTTATTTCTAATCTTTGCACTTTTGGATTTGCCTCATTTTCACCTTATTACCTGTTGAAGCATGCATGAGGGTAGGAACCACTCTCTGCGTCTCTGAGCTGCCAATTGAAGGCACAGCAGGAGGCTTGATGGTGGAAAAGCACTTTTGCTTAAATATTGACCAAATGAAAGCCTTCTAAAGAACTACAGGGGAGTTGAATAGTATCTTAATAATATACTTTACATTAAATCAAGTGTCTCACATCACCATGTGGTACAGTGCAAATAAAATGGAAAACAGAATGGAAGAAAAGGGAAAAAGTGCCATTGTGAAATTATCAGAAGCATGTTCAATGACCACAAGCTCTGAATTGAGTCGTCTGTTAAAGGTGCCTGTTATCCCTGCAGGCCTTCCTTGGCTGTAGCATCATGGGGGATAAGCCGAATCCCCAATATCACGCCAGCCATCTGGGCCCAGGACCCTGAGGGTTTTCTTTAAGCAGCCGGCCAACATCTGCATTTAAGTCACACTGACAGAAGTACAGAAGTGTCAGTGTCAGGATAGAGATGCTTCGCGTTAAGGTGCACTGTGGGGTTGATGCAGTGTGCTTTTATAGTGGGAATATCCATCAACTGCATTGTAATTGGAAATCCAGCTGTCTGAGATCTGAGCAGAGTGGAGGTGCAGTTGTTCTCCTGTGGGTCAAAAAAAAAGAACAGGGTGATGGCAACAGGACAGAAATAATAGAGATGTGCTGAAGGTGATGCATCACTGAGGCTGCTCCGGCCTCCATAATGGAGCGAAATTCTCCTTTAACTCCCTGTTCCTGAGTCACTCACAAAGGAGCCCAAAGTAAATGTGGTCCAACGGAAGTGTGGCCCAAAAATGATGCTAAAACACTTTAAATAACATCATGTTTTTATTACAGTTTCAGATCCTTACAATATATTTTAATTATCTTATCCTAACGGACCAATCAGCATCTGTTGCATGTTTTGAGCTGCATAAGGAAAAATTCTTTTTTTTTTCATTTCACTTGTGATACCTTCAACGTTATAGGAGCCAAAAGTAAAAGACAACACGCGGTCTCAATAAATATATCAGACATTTAGCTTCATAATCTTATTTTTAGGCTTTTTTACCCACAATCCTCTGTGCAAAAATCCTCTGTAAGTCATGTGACTGAGCAAGCAGGTCGCCACATGCATGATACAGTGTGCTTTTTTCACACAGAGGGAAAAGTAAGCAAGTAAAAGTAGACGGGTGTGGGTGTGGGTGTAGGTTCATGCACTTTCACCTGCACACCTGAAGCTTATCTCTCATCAGCCCCTGAATGGACATCACTTATAGCAAAGGTCACCAGTTTACTCACATAAAAGACTAAATAACTGTATGATGCAACAGAAAATGGCCTAACGAGTTTATGTCACCGTTCATTTCTGAATAATTGGTATCATAAACTGATACTGAGGCAACAATATCTGAGGTCGAGTAGCTTATTTTTATATATATAGATCATGCAGGTAACTGGAGCTAACACAACTGATATATCTTCTGAGTTGTGGAGTGAATTTATCTTTGAAAAATTATGTGTGTATTAGAATCAGAGAAAGCAGCAGAAGTATAATCACTGTACTCTGCAACCACTGTGCACCATAAATCACAGAATGTCATAAATATACACAAATAAATAAGAGAAATGAGAGCTCCTAATATCAAAGTAAGAAGAGGAGCAGAGAGAGAGAGTGAAGAAGCCCTTAGTGGAACAGAATCCACTTCATTTCAATTGAAGCTGAAAGTGATAAACAATCTGAATAATGTTCCTGAAGTGGACTAATCTCTTTAGGACGCAGAGAGCTGGAGGATGGAGGGCAAGATGGGCAGAGAGGATTGTTAATTTCATCAAAATGGTAGCTCAAGGAGTGGATGAGTCTGGAGATTCAGCCCACGAGGAAGAAAAACTCTCCCTCCTTCTTTATCCTGTTACATATTACACCGTCTCCCACTGCTCAGCCTAATGCTTAAACTCAATTATTCCTCCCACTGTTAGACAAACAGCCGCATCAGTGGGGGGGAGTCTTCACACGGTCCTTGGGTGTATTTCAACCAGCAGTGCTTTGCTATTTAAGGGCCAATATCAGCCTTTTATTAGATCTTGTCCAGTCAGTGTCATCCACCTTAGATGTGATGAATATGATGCTGTTTGTTTAGTTACATGAATGAAAAATTAAAAACAAGGCACTCAATGTCAGGCAAGTTTTCCTCTCAACTCACCCATAAAGTTCCACCAGGGAAGGTTGGCATGCTGTGATGCCACAGCCACTGTCGATTGCTTCCACCAGAACACATTTTACAATACATTTAAGCCTCCAATACACTGTGCGATTTTGGGGAAGTCTGTGTTTAACACCAACTCACACAATATGAATAAAACGCATGCGATGTCAAGTCAAAGCTCACGATGTATGTGCTCACACTGTATGGTGCAATGGTCGGCTGCGACGTCACTGCTCACACTACACGTGAATTCAGATGCTCAGGTGATCACATTGAACTGGAAATTAAACATGTCTAACCCAGAGCTTTTGCTGTTTCAATGGAAAAATCTAAGTCAGTCACAATCTGTGACTGACTTTCTGTGACCATGTTTGTTATCATCTGAAACAATTTCGTGTAGGCGCAGTAACGTCGACCGTGTTCGGCAAACGCATGCGCAGTGGGGGAAAAACACAGACTTTGGGCCGTATCTCTGCTTAAACTGTGCGATACTCTCACGAGGGGCGACAAAAATATCAAACATGTGAGAAATTCAACCGATCAGCCGATCGCCGCTCGCGCGACGTTAATCGCCTCTCGTGACCTCCAGTACACTGCCCGATTAAAGATGCATGACAAAGCTGAAATTCGGCCCGACCCAAAAAAATCATACGACTCAAAATTCGGGTCAAAATCGGACCAAAAACGCACAGTGTATGCCCGGAGAAGATTGCCGTATTTTTCGGACTATAGTCACACTTTTTTACATCCTTTGGGTATGTGACTTATACTCAGGTGTGACTTATATATGAATATATATAATTTCACATGTTTGTTATTTTCACACTGACAGCCGCTAGAGGGCACTCTAGGCTTCTCTACCTCCGGAGTTGGCGGAGTTGTTCAGAACAACACCAAGGAAGAATTAAGAATTCAATGGATTTAGTGATTTGGAGTGAGATGGAGAGTTTGATAAACTTGTCTTGTTCTGTTCTTTATGCTATAGTTATCTAAATAACTGTTAATATGATACATAAAGCACAACTATTGAGCTCGTTTTCATGCGTCATGTAGCTGAATAGCCACCAATGTGTTACGTTAGCATACACCTTATGTGCGATCTATAGTCCAAAAAATATGGTAGTTGTGATGAACCATGTTACTTGTATTAATCTATAGTGGTCTGCTGTCACTTGATTGATCAAACTGACCAGATGACTTTAACGGAGTAAAGCAGCAGCTGAAGTGGTGAACGATTTTCCTTCAGGAAGCATCAGATCAGACACCCACATAGGATATTTTTTGTGTTTGTGTTTGTTTCGTTTGGGGGGTGTTGTTGATATATTCATTCATTCCAGTGTTTCTTGTGTGGTGGTATTTCTGTCAGTCCATCTTCCATTGTCTCCAGAGAGGTTGAACACAGACCTACAGCGACCACAGAGGATGTCGTCACTGTATTTTAACCATCTGTCCTCCAGTGTTTTAGTATGAAAGCCAATTACCGAACGGTCCTGCGACACACAGAGCCCACAGAGCAAATTATGATAATTCTGACATTTTCATACTCCCTTTGTCTCCCACCAATAATGCACTTATCTTTCTATTCTAATAGATTCTATTCTTTAGCACGTTGCCGTTTTTTTGTCATATAACAGTGGTGTGAATAATTTAGCACTCATGAAATTTTTAGCCGCCTCTTCCTCGGCGGTAACAAGAAAAGCCACTCTGTGCCCAGGATGCAAAGTCACAATTTATTCATGGGGAGATGCCACACAGCCGAGGAACACGGTGAGATTTGGAACCGGACAGCCCTGCCTTCACCCCCATGCATGCATCAGTGCTTATCGGTTAAACAGTATGTACAGTTTGTGTTATTATTAGCAAGGTCAAAGCCGCATGCAGGCCGACTCCCAGTAGCAGGAACTGGTAGTTCCAGTGACTGGAATCCAGCAGGGATTATGGAGGTTCCCCACAGGAATAAAAGCTAGAGAACCAGAGACTGCAATCAGTCCCCCACCCCCAAATAATGGCAGTTGCAAGGCTAGATGTACAGTAGTCTCTGGGGTGACTGAAAGACAGTAGGTTGGTGTTTTTTCCCTCATTTTGATGCAGCCTTGGAAAGCTGCAGTGTCACCTCCGTTTTGATTACTTGTCTTCTCTGGCCTGCAGCACAAAGTGACCACATTATATCTAACAGGGTTGAAATAGCAGCCGGCCAAGTAATTGTCATCTTCTCGAGATTTCTGGCAGCTCAAAATCTGATTTGGAACAAAAATGTTTCTTCTGAGACTCACAAAACGATCCAGTGTAGAAGCTGATACTACTGTAGGTCTATCAGGTCTGCAGTGACCACACAGAAAGATCATGTGGACTGTGGATCATAGCCCAGTGCACGATGCGCTTGTAGGGAAATTTAATGCGTCAATGAGTTTGTGCCCTTTATTAATCTATGGAAGAGCTATACTGCTACAGTCTGACAGCATGACGCATGTCTACATTAGGCCGTTTCACTGCAGACGTTTAGGCAGTAAAAGCACAGATTTGTTTTACTAATGGTATTAAGTCCTGTTTAAGTGTCCCTTTAAGTCATGACTGTGTGACAGTGTGTCAGCCAGGACAATTCCAGCACCGAAATCCTGAGGAAGACACAAAGGGAACTGAATAGCTGGTTTTTAAGGTGGCACCCTGTCTCCATTATCCGTACAACATTGCTTAAAACTTCCACACTGGTGAATTAAAGAATTCAGAGTCACTGCAGGGTTTGTGCCTTCCACATTTTTAAAGGGTTAGCACATGGTCCCCCATGGCCATCAGTACAGGGCATTGTGGACATCACAGATCAATAAACAGGTTGGTTGGTGGATGACTTTTTATTTTGTGTCCCCTTTTTCTCACCTCACCCCAGATCTGTTTGTCTTTAGAGGAACAACCAGGACCACGATGACCTGATATTGTAGCTCTCAGTGGGCACAGAGGGGCTATTGTTGTGTCTGAGATCACTTGTTCGCTGCCTACTCCCTTCTCAATATGTGGGAACACACTTGGACACGCACATTATTTTCTTGGTGGTGTTAAATAGCTAAATGGACACATAAACTATGCATGATGATGCATACAGTAATTCTAATGTAGTGACCATCCCTTGTACATTATTTTTTATGTACTTATATAGGGTTTAATTGTTCTCACTGTGCATTTGGACATCACTAAGAAATAGTAAACACTCTGTATAGGGTGCTGTATGGTGAGTACTGGGTGATTTTCCAAGAGAAGCTGGTTGGTCTGAGTGCTGGTTTCACTGTGGTGACACAGTTGGATGAGACTAGATGATGTTTTAACACCAGAATTCTACCTTAAGACACTGTCCTCTGTCCCTGTGTCGTCCACTGATGTAGTTCTCTAGGAGCTCGTCTGGACATTAGCTCAGAGTGAGTGATTCTCCCGCACTTCTTTCTTGGCCTCGTACCATTCATCATATCCAACCCCACACTGTTCACGCCTCCACACACGTCCTCACCTCTGACTCCGCTGACTTTCTATAGTGTATTTTTTTTCCAAATTAATTATCTATCTATTAGCATTCACTCTGCTTCTCATTCACCATAAATCGTGAGCCAGGTCGTGAATGTAGTTAATCAATAATTAATTAAAAAGTTAATATCATGTCTTGTTTTTTTTTCCTGGGTAGGCGAGTAAAGACACTAAAGGTTGGACTGTCCACTCTAGACTTGACTTGACAGAATCAGAAAAACAAATACACCTCCACCAAGAACTCAGTTACTTAACCTGTCAAGGCTACTCAACCAATCACCTGTGAATCCTGTTCTTTAAATGGATTCAGGGCCATTTTAAACTTATATTAAAGCCGGATGGATCAGCAGAAATCAATAAGCAGTTAGTGTGTGTGTCAGCTAGGATAATGCCTGTTTTGCCCGGTGACATGATTGACACAGCATTATTTTAATAATTCAATTTTATATCGAAACAAAGGATACATATACATGAGCTGTGGAGTCAATCCACTGCTCCACCCACCAGCCATTCAAAGTCCTATGTATCTAATAAAGGAGACAGATCTGGCAGCAGCAACACGGTTCCTCTGGCCACCGTTGACAGAATGTGTGGTTAAAAAACATTTGTATGTCATTTGAGTGTGTAACATTTCTTCTTAGCACTTTGTGGGCTCAGTGGCGTGATATTAATTAGATTGATTTTAGTCATAATGCATCATTTATACAGATAATTAATGAGAGTGTGCCTTCCCTCAGCTGACCTGAAGAGGTAAATAATCAGAATAAACACTCCAAAGATGTTCCACAGGTGAAGGGATGAACCTGAGGACCTTACAGCGGGCAGGCAGAGTGTGCATGTTTATGTGTGTGTGTCTTTTCTGACATTTCTGCTGTGTAAAAGTGCTGAAGCTGCATTTATTTAAATCTTTTGTTCTACTTGTGCTCGAGGCTGCAGTATTGACATACTTCCCCTGTCCTGCTGTTTAGTTTGGCATTACAGTTTGTGTGAATATTCGTAATCCTCAGAGGATGAATCCTGTTTTCAGAAAGTGGCCTCGTCAAACAAATGAGCGCAATAATCATTTGTTCAAACATGTATAGCAGCTGTAATTAGTATTTGCTGTTTGTTGCAATGGATCACAAGATGTTGTGTTATTGTGTAGAATTATGCTGCGGTCCTCTTCAGCTTCACTCACAGGAGCTAAAACAACCATCCACTGTCTTCAGGAGTAAAATCCACATTATCTTATCTGTGGAGATCATAGATGGCTAGACAGATGGATTTAAGTTTGGGGTTAAGCCTCAAGTGGCCACTTGAGAAATTGCAGTGCAGGGGACACCTTGGACAGTGCCAGAATCACCATTATTATTATTATTATTATTATTAATAATAACCTTTTTCCCATCATGGTGGCGCTCTACTGGCAGTAGACTTGACTGATTGGTCATCTACTGCAACCAGTGCTATTACATCTGAATGCACCCATGGTTATAGAGCCGATACCCACGTAGTGTGATTTTGTTCTGTGAAGTACAGGCTTCCCAGTGTCTAAATGTCTTCTTAAAATATGTTTTTTGTGGGATGGATGGAGGTTGGGGTTGATGTTTGGCCAACCAAACACTCCATCTTCTGTCTGTACTTCTTGTCATGGTCCTCTGCAGCGATCAGGTGGTGAAGTGTCTGTGAACATTTCTTCTACTGCAGGCTATAGCAGCCAAAGCCCAGGGTTTGTTTTCAGTGACCCCTGAAATTCCCTTTAGCACAATGCTCAGGTGAACATTTTCACCAGAAATGTCAAAATGTAATTGGAAAAGATGGAATTTTCTACTCCCCAGAGGATGAACCACTTCCATTCTGAACCCTCTATGACCTTCACACTTCATTGCACTGCTGTGTTGTTGTTTTATCCTAAATGTACTGCACTCCGGCACCTATACACAACACTAGGAAGCAACACTACAGTTCAACTTTATGTATTTCAGCCGCCTTTTTCCAGCTCCATCAACTGTTTCAGACATCTGGGATGCGGCTGAAGATCCCTGACTCGGTCTTTGCAGAACATCCTGTAGTGTTCCCTCTCATTTTAATCTTGTCTTTAATGTATTTCACTGTGATAAGGGTTGAAAGCCTCAGAGGCGCTCGGCAACCAGAGAAGATCAGGAGATAGAGATGAGCCGGTGTGGCAGGGGCCCCTGATAAAACCACAGGAGATCCAGCCGAGTTTCCTGTGACATCCGCTCTCGCCATGAACCCCCGAGAGGGCGGCCACGGAGGATCATTAAGTTTTGCCCGCTCCTGATAGCAAAATCAAACCGAATACACGTGTGCGGCATGTCAGATGAAACTTTACCACCGGTGTCAGAAAAGAAGTAGTTCATGTCAGAGTAGCCTGAGGTTTGTCAGCGATCACACACACACACACACACAGAAGGAGTGGTATAGCTGTGAAGCAGCACAATGTGCAAAATTAATACAAAAAAGTGTGTTTTTTCATATACAAACACACAAAGCACTAAGGTCTAGAAGGTAATGTCAACAGGATTAAAGTCCAGGAGTTATTTTAGCAAATTAGCATAATCAACAGCCTTTTAAATCATAATAAACAAAGCTTTCCACTTCTGTTCAATAGAGCTAAATTGTGGCTGCTAATAACAAAGCACTGTGACACACACACACACTTGTGTGCTGATCCGGACTTGAAAATCCTTCCTTTTCAGCATGCAGCTGCTGTTACATAAGCACAGGACTTCCAACAGTATGACTCTCTCTTGGGAACATGTGGCACATACATGACTAACACACATGTGAACACACCCTTTTTCACAGGTTAGCCCTGCTGATGGGAAGCAAAAAGACCACTGGCACCCTCTGGTGGTCATGAATGGAGATTGTGAAGGTGGTGGTGGGGGAGGGTATTGTGTCCAGGAAGATGACTGCAACCTTCAGCAGCATTTTTAAAGACAGGCATGTTGAACACGTTCAGTAGCTGTCGGCCTCAATCCGACATTAATCACATGACTGAGTGACATTGTCTCAGAGAGGGAAAAACAAAACTGAAATTTAAGCACAGCTGAAAGTAAAGGACACTACTTTGAGACACACACACATACACATATTATATATCCTTGTCTACACACACAAAGAAAAAAACATTAATTGAGTGAGATCAGTGGGAGTTTCAGATGCGTGCCAGCTGCACAGCAGTGCTGGATGGGGAGGGTGTTCTGAGAGAGGATGATGCAGGGAGGGAAGGAAGCATATGCTGGAAGGTGCTGAGAAGCAGCGTGCGACTGAGGTCAACTCTATCATCAGAATATGCACAAAACCTGATCAGGTTTTATTTCAGCTACTCTAAATCACACACTGTACACTGAAGCAACAACACATCTTAAAGGTAGGGTAGAAGATTTCATTCTGATGCACTTTTTGTTAAATTAGTGTAACTTCTCTTTACAATCCGATAGCAACCAATTAGTTTAGTAGTTTCTCATTAAAACGATGAATCATCTGTGGAAGCTATAAAATGCTAAAAACATCAGCCAATCCTCCGGGTGGACCCTGCGCGGAGTATTGGCTGGTTGTCACTCTCTTCCTGCTCTGCGCGCACCAGAGAGGTACGTGAATGATGGCCGAAGTCACAGACCGCAGCTCGTCTTCAGGTAATGCACGTCATGCCATGTGATTGGGAGGCGTGGCTTCGGGGTGAGCTCCGAGAGAAAGGGCCATGTGTTTACTTTCGAAATCTGGCTGACTCTCACTGAGTTTTCAAAAGCTCCTACCCTACCTTTAAAATAATGTGCAGTCGTCACAAAAAGCAAACGCATCACTACAGACGAAGGCTATAAACATGTGTATTTCTGCTGTGAAGCATTTTAACATGGAGGTCTATGGGGACCCAGTGGCCATGCGAGGAATTACAGTGTTGACACAAATTTCTTTGTGTGAACAACAACCCAGTAGATTTAAATGGAAGTGCTGATGCATCAGGCAGCATGAGACTACAACAATTGCCACCTAACATTTACACTTAGAATCATGATCTTTTCAAACCGTTTTAACCTAACCATGTGGTTTTTCAGTAATTTTAAGTAATACAGTAAAATTAAATCACATTAATACTGCTAGGTGCAGCCACAAACAATAAACATCAGTACAGTAATGCACATACACGCCACATTAACCATAAAACCCCAGAACAAGACAGGCTCCTGTTAAAACAACCTTATTATATTGACTACTGTATATTCTGGCATGATGCTCTGATATGTGTATGATTTTCTGATATGATCTCCTGATCCTGAGTCTCAGTAAAAGCAGAGCTACAGGCTGTGCCTCCACCTGCATTTCCAGTATGTTTCAATAGAGAATTATTAAATAAAATAAGTAACAATCAGCAATTCCACTGTCCACAGAAAAAATAAAATAAAACAGGAATTGAATTATTCTTTCCACTGCTTCACTGAAGCTTTCAGCGCTCGTCTCGGCTGTTTTGTTTACTTAACACAAGGGCAGGAAATCAGAAAATAAAAGACAACAAACAGCGGTGAGGAGAATGTCAGCTGAAAAATATCATTTCTATACAGACGCTCAATGCAAACAAACCTTACAGTAAATACATAAATAAAACAAATCATACACTCCATCCGGTGTTTCTCTCTGAGGGTGGAGGTGAGGCATGAAAAGGAAAGAAACAACAGAAGCAGAAGCAACAGGACATGAATAAAAAGAAGCCTGTGATGTTCTGGTTTACTTAAATATAAATCACGGGTGAAGCAGCACGGTGTGGCAGG
The DNA here is from genome assembly GCF_900634625.1 of Parambassis ranga. NCBI lineage: Eukaryota > Metazoa > Chordata > Actinopteri > Ambassidae > Parambassis > Parambassis ranga. Next base: position 2,499,346 of record NC_041036.1, read on the forward strand.
AGGGAGGCCGGTTCAAATCCCAGGCCGGACTGAGACATGTGGGGAGGGGACAGCGTAGGAACGACAGCCTGGCTCAGCAGCTCCACATCAAAGCTTTTTTTTTTGACATGCTGATCATGCATTCAGAACAAATGTTTGTTTTCAAATATCCAACTTTTGTTTTACATTTCTACAATAAATTAAGTCTTCTTTTGTCATTTTTATGGTTTTGGAGCTGTTGCTGTCAGTGGTTGTTTTTGTTAATAAACATGTTAATACTCTACCTGGTTAAATAAAGGTTACATAAAGTTAAAGTAGAAAACATTCTCTGTTCCTCTGCCAGTTTCTGAGCTTACATTTGGTTTCTATGAAGCAAATTGTTCAGATTCATATTCTTCTAACCCACTGCCCTGCTCACAATTTTACCTGCTTCGCCAAAGAGTCAGGAAATTGGTCTTCTCTCTAACAGCATGACTCCTTTTAAAACCTTTTAGCTTGTCCTCTAGAGAGGGACACACATCACTGCCTCATTGACTTCAATACAAATGCAGGGACTTTAAACAAAGCCGTTCTCTTTCAGCCACTGACTACAGGAACCAGCAGCAGCAGTGGACAATGACGATGATTATGATTATTAGCATTTTTATCATTAGGTTGCAAAAATCAAATTATATTTAATAATTACAAATAAAAACAGCCACCGTTTTAAAAAAGGCATAAAAGCACAAAAATGAAGTTATGAAAACAGACCAACCTCACATCCTGATGTAGCTTCTTCAGCAGTTTGGATGGTAACTGCTCTGTATCTAAATAGCGCTTTACAGTGCTTTATATTTTCTCCATTGGACATAAAAGCACACCCTCACTCACACAACAGTGATCTTCAAAGATATATCAGCATGCGTGGGGGATCAAACCTCCAACGTCTTTGTTAGCATACAACCACCCTAGCACTTCTCCTTTGCTTCAACCTGAGTCTGAGATCAACCTGAAGACCTTAGTGACTTTAATTTTAATGGTCATGGAGTGTGCTCATGATCCACCCATATCATCCCAGGGAGCATTCAGGAGCATGCACTAGTCAAAGCCATTCGTGCATCCCTGTGGTTCTTTGCACTTGACTGTAACAAATTTGTGTGTGTGTGTGTGTGTGTGTGTGTGTGTGTGTGTGTGTGTGTGTGTGTTACTTTAATGTGTACAAAGATGAAGGGTATGGCAAATTAGAGAATGCATCTGCCTGGCGTCTGAATAACAAATAACACCATTAAGAAGACAGGGGTGTTCTCTGCCAGGTCCCACAAGATGAATGGCTGTGTCACTGCCTCAAACACACACACACACACACACACACTGTCATTGGTAGGTAAGGCTCTGGATTCGTGCTGTCAGACCTGTGGATGATTAAAGTATAAGAGGTAGCAATCAAACCTTCAGACTGATCTGTTTACCATCTGAGTGTTCTGTCTGTGTCAGTCTGTCCTGTCCTCACACTTCTATTCATCCAAACAGCTGGAGTTTCAGCTGTAAGAGTGGCTAGTGTTGGTGTTTGGCAGGAAATAATGTTTTATAAAATTATGTTATCATTACCTCTCTCCATGCCCTGAAGATCCAATCTTGCAAGTAGGTGAAAAAATCTATTGTGTTCTGCGTAAAAATGTTGCAATAATATAAAAGCACAGAAGAGAGGACATTGCTGTTTTCTTGAGGCACTTTCTCACCCATTTGGTCCTTAGAACAAACCTGTCATGTGTGTGTTTGACACCTCATCTCACTGATGCCAGGTCTACTTAGTAATTGATGGTTTATTCATCTCTCATCATGTCAGAAATTAAATAAACATTCTTCTTGTCTCAACAGTAACCTTTAACTTCATCTGCAGTCTCTAAAAAGTGCTGGTGCACACACTGATTTCATTCCAGCAGGCTGTTCCCAGCGACTCCCTCCAACCAGTGTCCGGGTCATGTACAAAAGCTGTATGTAAACAACGACAGCTTTGCCCCAAGTTTATTTCCACAGGGCTACAAAGGAATAAACTGCTTTTTGAACCGAAAAAAAAAACAAAGAACGAGCGGCACTGGACAAAAAAATGCACAACACATGCCCGCATGCGGTCCTACCGCGGCCTGAATGGACTCTGTATATTACAAGGCGCCACCTAGTGGTTTGGAGGACCACAAACAAGCCGGGTTAAGCTGGATTGAAAATAGGTCTGAACATATCCAGCCTAAAGGCTATCAGGATTCAACCCTACTCTAGCTGGATTGACTTTCTCCAGTGTGATTGGGGCCTTAGTGAGTAGCTGGTCTATTTTGAGCACAATTTACAAACCTCTCAGGCATTATTAGGAACCCTGCAGAGGAAACTCCTCCTCCTGCTTTCACAATTTGTTCTTTACCTTCTGTCGTGGCAGCAGGTTTAGTTGGTCTAGCGATCCTCATTTCCCTGTTGGCATGGTCTCTCAAAACAACAAGCCTCTGTTTTGTTTAAAAGATGCAGAATGGGAAAAGGCTGGGCTGGTGTCAGAAGATGCATGGAAACTGAGACCTACCTCAAGAGGTAAGGCAAGGTGTTAGATTGAGTGAGTGAGTGAGTGAGTGAGTGAGTGAGTGAGTGAGTGAGTGAGTGAGTGAGATTACAGACTAGTGCTCTGGTGGCTTGGTTTTACAAAGAACCTGAAGATGTCCACCACCCACGAGGTATTATATCAGTCATAGGGTAGACAGGAGAGGGCATGGAGGGCATACTTTAAACATCAATAAAAGAACAAACATTTCACCCATAAAACGACATTGATTGATTGTTTGGACAACTCTGGCTGGATGGTGATATTGACCCAAGTGTGGTGTCCCATGGTCTTCCACTGTAATTTTGGTTTAGTCTAGGCAGCAAAGGGACTTGGTTAGGTTAAGGACTGAATCAAAACCCGTAACTTTTCAGGTATTCCATTTTAACTTGTTATAATATTGTTAAAATATTGAAATATACAGACTTTGTAACGGTTACAGTGGGAGTTCATGATGGTTCATCACTTTCTCTGTGTGACCATGGCAACCACAAAGTATGAAACAACATAGCAGCAACACAATCCACATTGTTTAGCTGTGTGATGAGATTATGCTGAGTGGTTGGTGGTTAAGAGCAATCTGTTGCTGTCTGATTGGCCCTCAGCAGCAAACTACTTCATATCTGCAAGATTGTAGGCAATCAAAATAGATTTAAAAGGGTGACCACTGGCAGTTTCCAAAGAAATATTTCATATTAAATGTAAGTCTACTGCTGCAGTGAGACACAACATCATAAATGTGCTCCACAACAGTCTAACTTCTGATTTATTAGATTTTTTTTTGTTTGTTTTTACTTCCCTGCTCTGTAACTTAGCACATTTGTAAATTCCTCCCCCCAAAGCTAGATCTCACAGGACGGAGGCAGCATGTTTTCTGGCCCTGTGAATCGTCTGGATTTCCATCTCATTTGAGATTAGCTGAGAAGAGCTGTTTTGGATTAGCTGAGCTCCTCGCTCTCCCTCTGACACTCTCAGATAAGAGGCCCCGCAGTCGCTGAAACACACTAGTTGAGGAAAATGCCCTTTTTCTACACGGTTAGGACTGCTCTGTTCCTCTCTTGTTGCCCAATGGTAACGCTTTGTGGAAAGGATTATTGTGACAGACTGTGGAGAGCCGTTATCATGCTGTCAAGAGACTAGTGACTTTTTTGAGTATCACACAAGGGTTTAGATCAATGTACAAGGCCACTATTAGTCTGTTTATTAGTGATCTCTCTGTGAATGGTCCTTTAATCATTCATATTGTACAGCAGTAGGTCTGTCCCATGCTTTTAGCGTTAGCTTGAGATAGATAGATAGATAGATAGATAGATAGATAGATAGATAGATAGATAGATAGATAGATAGATAGATAGATAGATAGATAGATAGATAGATAGATACTTCATTGATCCTAGAGGGGGATATCAGGTATTATTTAGGGAAACATGACTTATACAAGTATTGACAAACCAGCTGTTGGGTAAGTCTGTTGGGCATTTTAACATGGAGGTCTATAGAGAATTGGTTCACTTTTGGAGCTTCCCCAGCAGCCACAGGTGGAACTGCATTTTGGTACACTTCCATAAGGGTTTCTGAGTGGCATAGAGAAGGGCAAGCTGATGTCATGCATGTTACATGTTTACATTTGAACACACACACACACCAAGTACTTAGAAACCCTGAGAACTGAACTTGCGAGTGGGGTTTGGCAGCACCCACCCACTCACAGCAGTGATGCCGCCAATCAGGAGAACACTACTCATCTTAGCATCTGTTAGCCAAATGTTATTTTAATATGCAGAAATCAGACCTGTTGACCTCTACCAAGACAAACTGAACAGAACATGGAAGAGTATGTTCGAATTGACAACAGATGCAGTTGAGTGACATCGTTGTGAATGATCAACTCTTGCACAGATGTACTCCATAGTCTTTTAACTTTATTTTTAACTTGCAAATATGAGAAGGCTGAATGTCTGGGTATGCACTGGAAAACTGTAATATGATCCTAAGCTGCCAATTCATTGATCTGTGTTACTTCTTACAGTTTCTTGGCACTGCAAAGCAATGTCTCTCTGTCTCCCCCTTTACTCTCTATCTTCTCTTCTCTCTTTGAAAAGGGGTTTTTACAATAATATACACTTTTTTGGTGGACTCTGTGGGCTTCTGTAGCAGATGTGAAAAGGGTGATAATGACCATTTTCTCTAAAGACAGCCTTAATGAACCTAAAGACAATAACCATGAAACTTTAAATAGTAGAGTATAGACCTTGGCTTCACAAGACATTTATCATAAGAGGTACTGAGAAAGGCTACATGTTAAAATATTACCTTGATGAATTCTGTGGTCCACGAGGAAGGTAATTAAAATATGATAAATGTGGAGTAATAACTGTGTTCATTTAAAAAACTGGATGTCAGTGTTAAACCTTATTTCTGAACATGACATGGTTTTTCCATTGGTGTGCAACAGAAACACTTCATATAACACATGATTCTGACATGAAGGGATGATTTTCTCTACCCCATCGCCCAATTTCCTTTTTAAATCAAAGGCAAGAAGATCAGTGCTCATGTTCCTCAATGGCTTGTAAATGTCAGGAGCAGAGCAGCTGTCAATCACTGCCGGTGACACCTGAACAGCAATCAGGTTTCGCCAAAAGCAATTATTAACGCATGAGGACAACACAACCTGACAGGACTGCAAACAAGCAACATAACAATGTGTGTGTGTGTGCGCCAGGTATGACTGAGCAAGTAACGGGCCTAATGAAGAGGAAATGCAAGGGGTGATTGATAAGTCAGTAGCCACCTGTCAGTTATGCAGAAAGTCTTAAGTTGGTAACGTTTGTGTGATTGAACTGAATTGTCTCTGATGGTAGCCAGAAAATGGTGACCGTGTGACGGAAAAGTGTTTATTCTTAGGAATGTGTGTGCACAACCTTGACCAGTAGTTTTTGTTAAACCCAAATTCTAAAACTTAACTGTGGGGTGAAAACAAGGAGAAAACTAAACACCTCGAGGAGTCAGGGGGCGGTGAACCTCAGACTCTTAAGTTACCTGATTAGGGGACGGATACAGAGTGTGAAAAAGTTTTTGAGCCAGAAAGTGTCCATGTGTTGTATCCGGCGGATGTGTTATCAACCAAATTTGGTGTTTTGTTGTGAGGTTGTTTTGATTTTTACACATCAGAAACTGACAATACAAAGTGCATAATATTTTAATTTTGCCTTTAGATGATGTGAGCTGAGAAACACCTTTGAATGACCCTCATGGCTTCTCTCGAACTCTTAGTGGTTGGCTTTCTTTTATATTTATCATACTTGGTCTTGTCATGAGGCTAAATTGCAAACACCTCCTTACAATTGGTACATAATTGCATCCCTGCTCAGCCACTTTTCACCCTCAGCACTGCTTGATTTTTTTTTTTTTACCTGTGTCATTAGATGTGGAGAGCTGAAGACACAATGGCCTGGCTTTGGAAAAGCACAGAGGAGTGTGTAATTGCACTCAGCTTTGATTACCCCTCGTTCAGAGCGGCCTGTTCAATAGCCATTACATGCAGACACTCCTCTGGCTGCTGTTTAATGGCCCACTGGCCCAGTTTTCATTTGCACCCCAACTGTTGCAACTGTTAAGCTCACAAAAGCCTCAGCTTCAACGTAGCACTGCTCCGGTCCTTTCTTTGAGCGCTCTTCATCGATCAGCACGGCGCTGCGCACACACATCCAGAGTTTTTACACAGAGCGCCACAACACTGCAGTGCTGTTACTCAGCAGGTAATAGGCTCACTCTTTTTTATTAAAGTTAAGTTGGACCAGTGACTGTTAAAAAGGCAAATAGAAATGCCTAAGGTGGTCCAATTATAAAACAAAAACCATCAGTAGTGGCATGCCACAGGGGTCCATCCCGGGCCCAGTGCTCTTTACATTACAACCTTCATCTTTGTTTTTGCAAATACACACATTTTCATATTCCCCCAGCCTCCACCCAAACCTTCTAAACCCTCCAATCAAATGCTAGTAATCACATGGTTGAGAGCAGACTGCTTTTGTAAGTACACACACTGACACACTACTAATAGTCACAGGTTTTATTAGAGTGTAGACAGTACATATGCTTTATTTATGTTTTTTTTTTTTATTCAAATGACATTTGTCCAATCTATAAGACAAAAACACCAATGCTGTGCTATTTTTTATGGTACCGTCAGAAATGGGACACCTCAGGGCTTCATGCTGGGTCCATGGCTATTCACAACAACATGATGATTTCTAATATTTCCATCACTTCAATTTACATTTATTGGTAGATGACACAATTTCATATGTCCAAGGTTCCAACCCATATTTTTATTGGTAACATGCTAAGAGAACATTTAAATGTCATGTTTAGCCAGTAAGTAAAATAGAACTCCTTTAAATGCTCATAATAATCCCTTGATTGTCTGAAATATTTTTATAAGCTATAATAGTTGATATGAATGTCACTGCCATCTCTGACAGTGTGTGCAGCAGTTGTTTTTCGTACTGAGTTTGCATAGTTGAGCTGTGTTTGTAGTGACATGAGAACAGGGTCTGAGCTGACAGCTGTGAGTTCAGGTTTCCTGAGGCTTTCACTGATCTCAGCCACTTACAGTTACACTGTGCAGGAGACCTCAGACAGCATCAGCACTGCTTTAACTGTAGGAGGAGGTGCTGTGTGTGGAGGATGATGCAATGTACGGCACATTTAATATGGTAAATAACATCATTTGTTAACATAGAAGAGTCTTTAACCCATCTTGAATGTGTTATTTATTTATTTATTTTTATCAAAATGTTCTTCCCAGAGGAGAGGAAGCTTTCAGATTTGACCTCTAACGGCTGCTTACGGTCAAATCGTCTGAGAAGGACGTGCAGGCATGAAGCTGAGTGTTCTGAGTGGTGTTGATCCTCCACTTCTTTCAGAGGCCTACTCTTCCTCCTCTTCTTCCTCTGGGTGAGGGGCTCCTTTCAGCTCAGCTGAAGGAAGCTTTGCTGAGACTAGTAATCAGCATGTTCTGTCAAGTGTTTCTTTTCAGTTGTCTTGCTGGATTTTCTATTTCTGTTTGGTGAATTGTTTTGTAAAATGCTTTTTTTGGGAAGTGTTGTTTTGCTTTGTGTGTTTGGGTGTGCTGCTTTTGTAAACATTTAGTTTGATTATTCAAGGTTTTTATTTTTATATGTTGTATTTTTGTTACATATCTTTTGTGTTGTTTTATATTTTTGTGTTTGTAAGGATGCACAGTGAGTGCCTCCTGCAGACATTCTGTATGTTTTGAATGTTTTTTATGTGTGTATGTGTGTGTGCTGTCCTTCCTCCTGTGTTTCCCACCTCGTTGATCGCCTGCCTCGCACCTCATCGTTCTCACCTGCGTCTTGTTACCCTCTTTGTATTTAAGTCTTGTGCTCCACTTTGTCCTTGTCAGTTTGTCTGTGTTAATACCCATGCTCACTTCCTGTGTTAGATTTGTTCATGTGTTTCTGTTCATTTACCTTTTGTTTGACAAAGTTTTATTTCTCTTTTGGTTTTTGGAGTTTTTGTCTTTTGTGGACGACTGTCCACAAATAACCAACAACTTTGGTTGGTTTTGTTAGTCTGCATTTGGATCCTCTGTTTTTGAACTCTAAACCTGACACTGATAGAAAATCAATATTTTTATATGTGAATCACAATGTTATTGAAATGTGCACATTAAGTGTGTGAGCATTTTTCTTTCTCTTATCTCATATATTCTTCATGAATGATAACCACTCGTCCACGTGGATACAGTCTGTGACCTACAAACGCCTTGTTCAATGTGAACACACACTAAACCTGGAGGTGAAAGCCCGGATTAAACACACTTTATAACTAAAACCATGGCATCAGCTCATGATGGAGAGCTTTGGCTTTGTTGTGCTGCTCACTTGAAGAAAACCTAAAACTTCCTTGTTGTGTTTATCTAAAATGTAGGGTTTGTTTTGTGAATTGTTTTTTGATTGTTTCTAAATTGTGATGGGTTTTTCTGTCAAGTTTTGTTAGATTAGTTTATTGTGTTGACTATCATTATAAAGTCACATTTCTGGTTGTGTTATATTTTCTAAAATTGTTTGTTTTGCTGTAATTTGTCTGATGTTGTTGCACTTTGATACTCAAACCTTTAAAGCATCTATGGCTACGTTCAGACTGCAGGCTAAAGTGACCCAAATCCGATTTTTTTGCATGAATGTGACCTGTATCTGATATTGTCATGTCAGTCTGAACAGCTCAATTCCGATTTTTTTATATCCGACCCAGGCCACTTTCATATGTGGTCCTAAATCAGATATGTATCCGATTTTTTGAATGAACGGCTATGCGGCATATATACGACTTTTTTGTCAGTGAAAGGTGACAGACGTCACAATTCTCCGACACAGGAGCGGGCAGACAAGCGGTGTTGTTAGCAACAAGCGCCTGTTGCCAGGAAGTAGAGCCCAACTCCAACGTGCTTGCTCACAGATGAGGGAGATGTCGACTGTCTTGCTGTGAAAGTGACACAGAAAGGCGCTCGCAGACGTATTCAAAGGTTCTCGTCATTCTGAAGTTATGAATGTTGAATGTTATGAATGAAGTCAGTGTCGCTAAAAGCAGTCACATCACTATCCCACCACTCCGCACCCACACACATCTCTGTACAGACGCTGAAGCTGCTGCTCTCTTCCTTCTCTGCGTTCTTCTTATATTATTTAGTTGTAATTATGTCGGCTACGATCGGACATTAACTTAAACAAAGCCACACAAGCACACACTGTGTGACGTCGTGTCATCTTCTGCGCATGCGGGTCACTTCAGGGCCGCAGTCCGTTCACACAGGAGAGTGGTAGCAGTCGCATATTATTTGTAAACACCAAAAAAATTAGATTTGAGCATTAAGACCTGCAGTCTGAACGTAGCCAAAATTAGAGCCAACCCCCCCCCCCCCCCCCCCCCCCCCCACCCTCCAGCCAACATTACATCAACCTTACGCACCATATTCACTCTGTGAGGACATGATTGAGAGGAAGAGGACACAATAAGATGACAGTCCTCAAACTATTAGAGAAACTCAGTAAATTGCCATTCTGAGACTCACACACTGGAGGAGATTGCAGTTACCTCATTACCATACTGATGTTTTCATGATGTTTTGTCAATGTTAATTTCCTGTCCTTCCCCCTCAGGCGTTTTTATGAGCAAATTGAAAATCCACACCAAAACAAGTGGATGAAAATGCACTTATTGTTACTGTGTTAGCTCGCAGTGACACTGCCGTTGTCTTATTCAATGTCAGGAACCTCAATTGAGACATTTTGTCTCCAAAAGTCTTCATTGTCTCATCCTTATGTTGTCTTATTTATTCCAACTAAAACCCACTGTCACCTGTCACCACAGCAACAGAGCTAATTCACATGAGGACGAATGTTTACCACTGACCCCAGTTCACTGTGTGTATAAGTGTGTGTGTTTTTTTCCTGTAGGGGGGAGTTGAAAAAGACAGTTAATTACAGAATGCAAATGAAGCTGTCAGAACAGCCATTCAGAGAGAGTCTACTTCTGCCTTCCTGTTCAGGCAGATTTAATAAGCATCACACACTCCTGCAGAAAATCGACACCAAAGTAGTCTCTCAGCGATGAGCCCCACTGCTCCAGTCATGACAACGTAATTCGTGCTAAGTAGAGTCATAAAGGCTGCGCTGTGTCGGAGAGCACTCCGGCCCCTGCTGCCATGCAGTCTGTGGATTTTTTTTTTTTTTTTTCATCTGTCATCTGTCTGTAGAAGTTCACACATTCATATGCAATGAAAGGACGTCACTTTTACAGGGGTCCAGTGGTTCCCCTGTAAAAGTGACGTCCTTTCATTGCATAAGCATGCTCATCCTCCCACCTTTGGACAAAACACTGTCTCTTGTGTTTTTAAAAGTTAGTTGTTGTCCTAGAGGTCATGTTTATTCCAAAATGGAGGCCAGACTGGGTTATGTAACTGAGTGGCTGCATCATTTATAGACTGATTGCGGTTAAAGTATCCTTCTCCTTCATGGTTAATGTAGCCTGCAGCAAGTTTTACGGGCATTTTTTTATATAGGTGTTTTCCACAGCAACTAACTTTTGTTAGTTTTTATTTAGGTCTTGGTTTTTGTCTCGTCATGTTAGCGTGTGTTTGGTTATTGTCCCTCTTTCCCCAGAGGAATTTGTCATGTAGCTTATTGTGATGCTTCCTCTGATGCTTTCTTTTTTGTGGTTTCAGACCATACAGTTCCACACCTAAACTTTCTTTCTTTCTTTCTTTCTTTCTTTCTTTCCCTCCCTCCATCCCTCATCAGACTCCTTAACAGCTGACAGGAGTCTGTAACATTAGACTGTAGCCTGCCCATAATGACTGTTTAAATGCAGTAACACAGTAACTGCAATATAGTTTATTTGTTTATTGTTCTAAAAATTTGTACCTTAATATCCAATAACTGCACATGTACCATGCTGTTTACCTCCACAAAGATTCATTCTCTGCTCAATTTGCACAACAGCTGATGTAGCACTCACTTACCACCACTTACTTCCATAGTTTATATTTTTCTTTTATGTGTACTGTCTTCAAATTGCTCTTTTGTAAATGTTTCTATTTTTTTGTGGTACTTTTCATTGCATTCAGTGTGAGCAGCAAAGTAAGAATTTCATTGTGCCAGTCATCATAAAAAAATAGGTGTAAGTCTGCAGTGTGGAGGTTTTAAAAGAGCCTAACTGCATTCCTTCAACAATACAGGTTTAACTAAACATCTTAATCGTACATCTCTAATAAATGGCTGCCCGCTGCATCACATGGTTACGTGTCCTGATTCGTGATGAAACAATTCTTCTGAACCACGCTGAGCGCTGACGGCTGGCCCTCAAGCTTCAGCAGGCGCAGGCTCCTCCGCTCGTGCTCACTTCTGAAAATCTTCACAGAGCTCTGGAGAGTTTACAACCAAGTGAGAGATAAGGCTTTAAGATGCTTCCAAACCCACATCAGCACCACCAGCACCACCGCTGCCACCATCAACCACCCTCCCTGCTACGTTATCTTAATTGTACAAGACAGGCAGCCTCAAACTACAGAAGAATCAAAAGAGATCAACACGTTCAATTTAAACCGCAGGACCATGCAGGCAAATAGGAATCTCTAATTACTTATGCTAATACAGCGATGACAGGGAGCGGGGAGGATGGAGGGAAGGCTGCAGTTGGTGTGTATCGCTCAGGGTGTGCTCTAATTAAAAACAGAATTAATCTTTTGGACGTACGGCACGAGAAGAGGCAGACCTCTCTCTCACTGTGTGTCCCCCAGTGAGGAGCAGAAGCCACTGAGAGGTAATTACTGTTATCTGCTGGCTGTTTTATTAACATGTGTCCTCAAAGAATGGAGGAGTTTAACTTGGCCCCTGCTCTGCCTGATGCCACGCTCGATAGAACAGCACAGGAAATGATTACAAAATGGAGGAGGAGGAAAAAAAAAGAAAAATTGCCCCATTCTTTTTCTCTTGATCCTGAGAAGAAAATGGAGAGTGGTTCCTCTACTTTTTTTTTCTTTTTTTTTATCGCTCTGGGGAGTGATCCTTCCTCAGATATATGGGTAGAGTAGAGGAGAGTTGGAGCAGGAAGGAGAGAGGAAGGAGGTGCAGAGACTGAGATCAACAAAAAGATTTCGCTGCCTTAGCGGTGAGCAGAATGAGAGGAGAAGCACAGAGAAAGCGTGCCGACAGCCGGTAATTACACGCCAATCATCTGCCCACAGGCCAGTGCAGGGATTAACTAAGCAGAGAAATGGCAGGAGAAATTCAATTAAAAAACGAATTAATAAGCAGGCTGTTTTATTTCCTTCCTCTGGCCACAGGAGCCCGTGTGTGCTGGTCAGTGGTTGGCAGAGGAAGCCAGTGGCTGATATGTGATTGGTGAAGGAAAACCCATGATGAAACATTACAGTAGCATGTTTTTATTTCTCATTACAAACCTCCCAATCCCTGCACCAAATGCCGAGTGGCCTGAATCTATCAGTCTTCGTGCACGGTCCCCTTATGAGGCGTCGTACTGTAGTAGCCAGAGGTACCATTTGGTTTTATTTTATTTTTAAATTCACCTAAAAATAAAACATTTTCCTTAAAAAAACTCTGTAAAAAAACAAATAATTCTTTGCAACTCGGAAGCCATGATTCACTCATGATGAGTGTTTGGGTGATCTGCAGGCTTTCAACAACAGAGGTGGTAAAAATATATATAAAAAAAGACAATAATAACTACAGTAATATCAATATATATTATATCTACAGTCATTATCGCCATCATTATTAACCCTTTTATAACAGAAAGTCAGAAGAGAAGACCTGTGAGATCTGTCTGGAGACCGTTCAGCAGATTAAAAAACAATGAGGAGTATTTAAAAATCAATCTGTCTGTGAGCCTGTGAATGGAGGACAGGAGGGGGGGCGATGTGTTCATGTGTTTTTGTTTTTTTATTTATGAGTCTGGCTGTAACATTTTGTATGAACTTCAGATTATTGAACAGTTGCTTTGAGCAGCAGCAGAGGGCACTGCAGTGGTCTAACCGACAAGATATAAAAGCGTGATTGAACTATTCAGACTGCATCAGAAAACTGTCTGAAATGTTCCTGAGATTGAAAATATTGGCAATATGTTTCTGAAAGTTAAGGTCAGCATGCTCACATGGTCTGAGTGAGAGAGGGGTTCTGGAAAAGACAACCTCTGACACGTTAAGAGGGTTTCTGACTTGTTCTTATTCAGCTGTAAAGAAAATATGCCATCTCTAATATTATTGGCTGAGACAGAGGTGTATGATGGTGCATCGTCTGCATAATGTGGGATATTAGAATGTAAATGTAGTAACTAGTAAAACATATAGATTTAACAGGAGGGAGAATTTGGTGTTTTTTTTAATACCACTATAAGGCTACACACGAATGGTGTTTATCACAGCCTAAGGCATCCAAGAAGTAGCAGGACAAAGCATAACGTCATGTACGGCAGTGGTTCTAGGCCACTGTTTTCCAACCTCCATCGGTGAGGGTGGCTCTCAGTCTGAGGCTCCTGCTCCTGGCTCCCTGTCCGGACCCCTGGGAGCCACCTGCTGTCATGATTTGGTTCTGGTTTCTTGCTCTCCTGTTTCCTGTTTTATTTTGAAAGTCCTGTCTCCCTTGTGTGTGTCCATGTGGTTTACTTTGCTTTGTGTTCCCGCCTTTGTGATGGTTTGCCCCGCCCTAATGTGTTTCACCTGTGTCTTGTTCCATGGTCTATTTAAGTCCTGTGTGTCCCTTTATGCCAGATCATCTTGTTTTCTTTTGGATTATGCTAATAATAATAATAATAATAATAATAATACATTTTATTTGTAATGCACTTTACATTTGCGAGCAAATCTCAAAGTGCTACATAAAATCAGCAAGGCAACAGTGTACACTAGTCATTAAAATTAGCAAGGCAACATTATAAAACTAATCAATAAATAGGGGTTAAAAGAACAAAAGAAGAAAAGCAGAAAGAAAACCAACATAAAAACCAACATAAAACTGTCCTAGCTGGAATAGGCTTCCAGGAAAAGGAAGGTCTTTAAGCCTTTTTTAAAAGCATCCACCGTTTGTGGAGCTCTAAGGTGGTCTGGCAGAGCGTTCCACAGACGGGGAGCAGCAGCCACAAAGCCCTGTCGCCCATGCTTTTTAAAAGAGTTCTGGGTGGCTGCAATCTGTGACTGTTGCCTGACCGGGTTCTATTGTTTGTGTGTGAAGTGAGGAGTTCCCTGAGATAATCTGGGGCATTAGCGTGGAGACAGAGGTGAGTGTGGAGGAGAAGTTTGTACTTTATACGGGAGCGGATGGGGAGCCAATGGAGTGTGTGCAGAACGGGGATAATGTGTTCATGTTTTCGCACCCTCATCAGGATCCTGGCAGCGCTGTTTTGTACATACTGTAGCTTTTGTAAGCTCTTGCCAGGAATCCCGATGAGGAGTGCGTTGCAGTAGTCCAGCCTGGAGGAGACAAAGGCATGGACAAGCCTCTCTGCAGCTGGACGTGAAAGGGAGGGGCGGAGTGTAGCGATATTACGGAGGTGGAAGAAGGAGGTTTTGCATATTTGATTAATATGAGTTTCAAAGGTGAGCTGGGGATCAAATTTGACTCCCAGGTTTGTGACAGAGGGGCTGAGGGGGATGTAGTGGCCACAGACTGATATGGAGGTGATGGGGGAGGATCGAAGTTGATGGGAGGTGCCGATTTGAATGGCTGAGGTTTTGGAGCTATTCAGCTGCAGGAAGTTTTGACTCATCCACCCCTTTATCTCCTCCAGGCAGGAAGAGAGGCGTGTGATGTTGGCAGATGGGGTGGAGGGGGTGACCTTAATGTACAGCTGTGTGTCATCAGCATAGCAGTGGAATGAGATTCCATGCCTGCTGATGACACGTCCAAGGGGGAGCATGTATATGGTGAAGAGGGTCGGACCGAGCACTGAGCCCTGGGGGACCCCACTGGTCTTAATGTGGGGCCGGGATGTTGCATCCCCCAGGGCTACAAACTCAGTCCGCCCTGTGAGGTATGATTGAAACCAGTTGAAAGTTGTGTTATTGAGTCCAATGTAATGCTGGAGACGGTGGAGGAGGATGTGGTGATCAACAGTGTCAAATGCAGCAGTGAGGTCGAGAAGGATGAGAAGAGATGGGTGTCCAGAGTCAGAGGCCATTAACAGATCATTAGTGATTCTGATGAGTGCAGTTTCTGTGCTATGTGATGTTCGAAAACCAGATTGGAATTTTTCATATAAATTTTGTGTCTTGAGGTGATTGTGTAATTGAGCAGAGACAGCTTTTTCTAGGATCTTGGAAAGGAATGGAAGGTTGGAGATTGGTCTGTAATTGGAAAGAACCTCAGGGTCTAGAGTGGGTTTTTTGAGGTGAGGCCTGATAAGAGCAGTTTTAAGGGATGGTGGGACATGGCCAGTTTGAAGGGAGAGGTTGATGATCATTGTAATAAGCGGGCTAATAGAGTGGTAGTGAGTTTTGAGGAGGGAAGAGGGGATGGGGTCTAGTGGGCATGTAGAAGGTTTTGATTTTAGGATGATACTTTCGACCTCTTGCTGCATGGTGGGGGAGAAATGTGATAGGTGCTGTGGTGTGACTGTAGTGGGAATGTGGTCCGTTGTGATGAGGGTGTTAGAGGATGATAGGGAAGAGCGAATGTTGTCAATCTTGAGTGTGAAGAAGTCTAGAAACTTATTGCAGTGTTCTACAGTGTGATTGTTGTGTAGGGGGGTGTGTGGTTTAAGAAGGTGGCTGATAGTTGGGAAAAGTTGTTTGGAGTCTCCAGGGTTATTGTTAATGAGTTTGGAATAGTGGTCCTGTCTAGCCTTGGTGAGTGCCTTTGAGTATGTTTTTTGGTGATCCCGGTAGGCCAGTTTATGCACCGTCAGCCCTGAGGTTTTAAAAGCACGTTCCAGGACTCGGCCTGATCTTTTCAGTTGCCTGAGCTCATCAGTGAACCAGGGGGCTGAGCGTGTAAATGTAACAGTTCGGGTCTTTTGTGGGGCATGGATGTCCAGTAGGGCGGTAAGGCTGTCGTTGTAAAAGTCAGTTAAATCATCTATTGATGGTTGTGGAGGTGGTTGAAGGTGCTGTAGATCCAGAACTGAGGGAGATGGAGTCAATGTTTTTGATGTTTCTGAAGGTGATGCAACGTTGTGGTTTAGTGGGGAAAGGTAGAGGAGGCAGCTTCATGGTGACGGCGAGATGGTCTGTACATGAAGGTCAGCAATGGAGGTGATGTTGGTGATGACAAGGTCCAAGGTGTGCCCCCGGTTATGTGTAGGGGCATCAACAAGCTGCTGGAGGTTCAGGCAATCCAGAATCTGCCTGAGCTCAGCAGCGAGGCGACAGGTATTTGAATCCATGTGGATGTTAAAATCATCAAGAACAACAATATTTGTGGATGTCATGCAGACTGAGGAGAGGAGGTCGTATAGTTCAGATAAAAACATTGTGTGGTTTAGGAGGGCGGTAGATGAGTAGAACAGTGCACGGCAGTGGGTGTTTAAATTTAAAATCTAGGCTTTCAAAAGAGCAGAAACTGGGGATAGACAGAGGGGTTATGTCAATGCTATTGTGATATATAGCAGCCAGGCCCCCGCCACGTCCAGTTCTGCGTGCACTGTCTAGAGAGCTGTATCCATGGGGGCATGCCTCATTTAGAGCTGAGTAAACATCTGGTTGTTGCCATGTCTCTGTGAGGCATAAGATGTCTATCCCCTTCTCCACAATGTGTTCGTGGATGAGAGCAGATTTATTTGACAAGGATTGTACATTGAATAGTTCCACAGTGGCAGCGCGGGTTGACTGGTGTTTGTTAAGTGGCCGGAGGACGCTGTAATCCACTCCGGGATTTCGGCCCCGCCCGAGGAACGGGAGCCTGTCGTTTTTATTCTCAGTAGTGGTTTTGCTCTGATGACGTATGTGATGACGTGCCATCTGTGCGACGGATCGTGAAGCAGTCCAGAGTGATGGAATCGTGGACTCACCGTGTTTGGACAAGACAAACCGGCGACGAGAACCTCTGTGGATGTAGCGTGGTCGGTGATGAAGACACAGTGTTGCAAGACAGCTGTGCAGAGAATGTATGGTCCAGACGATTGTCCGAGGGTTCAACTGCCGGTTTGTTACATGAACTTTGCTGGGACTATGGACACCGGACGAGGCTCGGTGTAGCATGAATAGCAGCTGATGCTAATATCGTTCCAATTTTGTGCGGTGCCTCTCTATGTTTCGCCAGCAAGGCGTGCCACCCACCAGTGAGTGCACTGGAGGCAATGCGGGTAAAGTGCCTCCAGTGGACACACAACAATGATTAGGGAGGAGTTGGGATTAAACCACCAACCGTCTGGTTATTGGACAACCATGCCCCCCCCCCCCCCCCCCCCCCAAAAAAAAAAAAAAAAAATCTTGTAAATTCGTTGGTTTGTTTCTTGTTTCAGTTTTTGTATTTCTGGATTTGGGTTTTTGTTTTTGTTTGTTACAACAAACCCACCTGGGTTGCTGTATCCTGCCTGCACTCTGAGACCTGCACCGTTTCAAATATGTGCAAAGCATCAGTGAAAACAACAACAGCTAATCACAGGTTATTTACTTTTAATGAGGATTTCTGACTTTATAACCTGCACAAAGGCATCCTTCACCTTTATCTTCATCCAGCTATGTGCTGTTTCCATGGAGGTGCAGGGCTTTATGTTGCATAAATAAAATGTACACATTGAACAGATGGAGCAACAGTGAATAAACTGATGTATTCTCCACACAAAGCTCACACATCTGGCTGTCATAGAGTCTAGAGTACAACAGATATTTGACAATTGTCCTCTCATCAACAGGTTAACAGACCGGGCCCTGGAAAAGCATTATTAACCAGGTAATTGCCAGCTAATTAGCCAATTGTTTGTTGGCACTTCACTAGCGTACATTATTGCCTGCCCACCGACATGATTTATGAGTCCATAGATCACATTCTCTCTAATGATTTCCTTTCAGCCCCCATTACTGCTGTTATATTCACAGCGATGCCTCACTTCAACTTCAAATCTGTAAGAGCGTGACACTGAGGTGAGGTTAAATGTAGATGTATCAAAACATTAGCGAGGCAGCAGCCATCATCAAACACATCATGTGAGGCTTTATTAGTCTTCACTGCTTTTTCGATAATGCATCAAAACACATCTTAGCGCTGGGGGCCAAAGGGCCGGCGGTCGGAGTCCTGCTGTTAATATTCTGCACACTTCCTAATGTATGCACTCAGTGACATGGAATTAATTGAACCTCGAAATATATAATTTTTTTTTACAAGCAGCCCGCAGCTTATCTTGGAGGACACTGTAATGAGCTCAGCCCTTCCATTTGTAAAGAGTGGAAAATTACAGGTTTTAAGCATTTACATCTGCAGTTTAGCGGCTCAATTAGAGGCAGATTTGTGTTTTCTCCTCTCCGTTTGCTGTGAATACAACAGACCGAGGCACTTTCGAAACTATTCTTCTCTTTATTATGGAAAATACAGTAGATTTGCTGATGGTGGCTTTTGTATGACTGCTTTCTGTTCCATTCCAGGATGGTTTTTTAACTGTTTTGTGCACCAATACAGACGACCTGTTCACATCAGGAGATCGTTAAAAAAAAGGCCAGACTATGTAGTGTATGTAAAAGCTGTGAAGGGTCCAACGACAGACGGACTGCAAAAAAATACTTTTTCCCATGATGTTACCATTGGGTTTGCAGTCTGACCACAGCCATGTCAGTGGCATCTGAGTCTGCTTGAACTCCTGGTTAATCCCAATGCAGGCAAAGATCTGGATGGACAGTCACACAAGAAGGAATCTTACAGTTGTCATAAAAAAGGAATTTTATCACTACAGACTAAAGCTGTTTTTTCTTACCCGGCTCTAAACATGTTTATTTAGAGCAGTTTTAACATAGAGGTCGATGACTATTTTTGACACTTGTACAGGGGCTTTGTTTCTCAGCTCCAGAGGTTGCTGCATGGGTGTGCTGCATCAAGAAGGCAGCAAATAACAGGGGCCAACAGGCCTTAAAATGAAAGGGTCACAGCATAACCATGAACTCTACAAAAACAAAGAACTGTGAGCTTCCATGAACACTAGACAAGGTTTATAAAAGACATTTCTTTCTGCCCTCAAATGCTATTTAAAAATACAATGCACATTCTTTTAACCCTTATGCACTGTTCGGGACATTTTTGTCATCTAAGAGAAATTGTTCTGTTTAATTTGGCCATAATTTTGTCTCTATGTGAGTAAATTGAATCATTTTTCGGAATAATCCCAATTTTACATAAATTCTGTTATTGTGATTTTAATTTTTTTTCATAGGTCAATAATACACTGTGTGTGTTCTATTAAAAATTAGCCATTTTGTGTGTGTGTTTTTCCATTTATCAGCACCACCCCTCATGAAATTGGTGATTAAAGGGTTAAATGCCAAAAAAATATGAAAATAATATTTATCTGATATATTTTTAAAAACGTTAAAGTTAGAGGACGTTTTTGTCCCAAACAACAGGAAAGGGTAGTGTTTGCAAACGTTGCACAAGGGTTAAACAAGTAGTGGAGCGTTTGTTGAATATACGATGAGGTTTTTGTTTTGAGCCATTCCAATATATATATCATTCTCAAATAAGTGACATAATGACCAAAAGAAAGACTATTATTAGACCTTCTCAGGGGAGGAGGCAGCAGTTGGCACAGAGCTGCTGAAATTTCTTATTTGACACTAACCACATAGGATTAATATAACTCACCGTGGGTGTGTGATTGCACTGATAGCAACCATATTCCTTTCCCTGAGCTTAGAGGAGACAGGCCTCAATGTGGCACTCCTGTAATAAGTATATTGGAGCTTCTTAATATAGCAAAATATTGGATTGCTATATACTGCTGCAGGCCACAGACTTTTATGTTTGTCCACCCACCACTGACAGGCTCTACCTGGGAGGGGAGAGATGGTGATGGTGCCTTCGTTTCATACAAACTGGTTTTCAAGGTGATGTGGGCTCCATAGGAGGCCAAGCAAAGCCTCTGTGTCTCTGGGATTCTTTAATGACGCCTTATAGAATCCATTCAAGAACGTCAAGAACAAATTTACAAATAATATTCAACACACATTTATGAGAAAAAATGGAAAAACTAATTGACAAGAAAAAGATCAAATATATGTGGAGAGAAACTTCTCTCTGCTTCGCTCTAATACACCTCAGGGTTCAGACTCTGGGCAGCGCTGCTTTTGAAGCATTAAGCTACGGGGATGTGTGGGACTGAAAGCTGGTGCTGAATCCCAGTTTTCACCTACCATATTTTGGGGATTATGGATTATTTTATTATACAGTACATACAAAATGTAGTTTGAAAGTCAGAATCCCGTAACAATAAGCAGGGATTGTAGGCAGGTCAGTCTAATTTAAGGGTGAAGTAATTGACTGCTGTGTAAACCGTAGTCTCAGCCAGCACAGGGTTAAAAATAAATGAGATGCTGTAACATAGGACGGTGTTTTCCAAACACCTCTACCAGTGTTGACAGTGAGGGTCGATGCGGCCCAGTACAGGCGAGCCAAGAACCAGACAGCTAACTGTAGCGTGGGCCAAGCAAACCGCTCAAATCCTTCTTAGAGCTCCCTCGCAACAACGCCCGCTATTTGCTCCCCTGGTGGGGAAACACCTTCAGAGAGAGACAAAAAGGGGCTCACTGAGGACAGACCACACTCTTCATTAGCTTGTATTTGCATGGATAACTCTCTTCATGTGTATGTCCCCCATCCCTGAAGAGAACCACTGGGTCACATTTCTTTTCCTGTGAGTCACACTGGAGCTAATGGGACAGATTAGAACACATAATGGCTTAGTTCATACAAATCTGTCACTGTGTGACTCTGCTGTAGTTTGTTGATAGTGTGACATTAGTTTTTACTCATATCATATTTGGGTTTTTAAAAATCATTAAAATCCTGTTTCCAGCTTTTTTATGGAGGGAAAACATCACAGAAACATCATCAATGCTGCACTCCACAGTGGGCTGCTGTGAGCACCTCAGTGATTGCTGCTTGCACAGTAATCCTTCTCCATTCTGCAGTGTGATTGCTGCTTGTCCAGCAGTCCTACTGAGAGGAGGAGGAAGATCTAGCTTGCAGAGACTTGTAGATTTCAGTCGTGTGTATGTAAGAGTTTAAATCGAGGCAACTGGACTCAAGGATTGTTTTTTGAAGACGTTTCGAGTGGCTTCTTCAGTTCTGCTACGGTTCTGGTTGGGAATCTGAGTTTTATGTGTTCAGGACCTCTGTGGGTGGATCTTGCAGGAGCTCACATGACTAAGATCCCTCTAGTTGGTTAATGGTCAGTTAACGAGCAGAAACTGTGTCTGGGCCATGTGCAGGACTAGTTGACGGCCCATCATTAGAGTTTGAATGGGAGTGAAGTCTGCTAGGAAGGGATGAAAGGACAGAGCTGTGAACAGGTGAGAGCTGATGCCTCAGCCCTCCTCCTCTGTTCAGAGAGGGTTTTTTCAATTTCACATAGATGCTTCTTTGACTCCTCTTTCATACCATCTGTCCTCCCTGTCTAGAATTTGGACATTACTATCCTCAAAGGAATGGCCACTGTCTTTGAGGTGAAGGTGAACTGCTGAGTCTTGTCCTGAGGAGGTGGCTCTCCTGTGTGGTGCCATCCTTCTGTGTAGTGGTTGTTTGGTTTACATACAGCAGAAGTAAAGTTTACCTGACCTAGAGGTAATTAAAGTAAAACCTGCACTCCTGGTGGTATTCTGATGAAACAGCTTCTCCGTTATCTCACAAAAACACCACATCTGGAGGATGCACTTTCAACCAGATGTGGTGTTTTAACACATGGTTATGTTTATGCTGATGGGACAAATGGACGTTCACCGTCATCCCATCATGGACCAATACAGCCACTGCAGTCTGTGTTAGGAGTATTAGGTTGGGGCTACAAGAGGCACAGCAGCCTTTCACTCAGGAGTTCAGGGGTTCAGCTCCACTGACACCATGAGCTGTTCTGTCACTGTGTGAGTCACAGGGTTAAACTACTGGTTAAAGGTAGGGTAGAAGATTTTGAAAACTCAGTGAGAGTCAGCCAGATTTGGAAAGTAAACACACGTCCCTTTCTCTCGGAGCTCACCCCGAAGCCACGCCTCCCAATCACATGGACGCGCATTACCTGAAGACGAGCTGCGGTCTGTGACTTCGGCCATCATGCACGTACCTCTCTGGTGCGCGCAGAGCAGGAAGAGAGTGACAACCAGCCAATACTCCGCGCAGGGTCCACCCGGAGGATTGGCTGATGTTTTTAGTGTTTTATAGCTTCCACAGATGATTCATATTCTTTGTTTTAAAGCAAAACTGCTGAACTAATTGGTTGCTATCGGATTGTAAAGAGAAGTTACACTAATTTAACAAAAGGTGCATCAGAATGAAATCTCCTACCCTGCCTTTAAGGTTAGGCTTTAAAAACCAGTGTACAGCGTAAAATGCTTAAAATTTAATCACACATATTTTTTATTATTCCATTACTACTATTTGTTTGGGGCCAAAACCCATACATTCGATAAAATAAATAGTTTGTTCTTTAAATGTCAGTTTGCTGAATGTAACTGTAAGTTAAGCTGTAGAATGAATGTTACTTCTGCCTCAGTCAGACAGCTCTGCAGGATCAACGAGTCGAAGCTTGAAGAAAGTACGGAAGCAGCAAGTGGAGGAAAACTTGGAGTTTGACTCCACACTTGCTCTCTTTTCTCTCCAACCTTCATCGCATACATAAGCGCGCTAACTCGTACGCACACCTACACACACATGCAGACACAAATACAGGTATACACACACAATGAACACACACACAGATATACGCACCCACACACACAGCCTTACCCAACTCCACTCTGCTCATGTGTGAAATGAGCAAGGGTCTTATCTCTTGGAAACACACCACTGAGCCAGAGGAGAAGGAGAGAGAGGGAGAGAGAGAGAGAGAGAGAGGGAGACACACAGCGGGGGAAAGAGGGAGGGAAGGGAAGTCGGAGGGGGAGGAGGGGAGGAAGGGGAGGTTTGTCACGTGTTGTGCATGCTGATGACTGTGGACTCTGGAATCTGCTGCAGACTCCAGAAGTCTGAGGATGAGCTGTAATCATCCTTCTGTACGTCTACGGCAATCCTTCACCGACCTCAGCAAGTTGGCAACACACACACACACACTCCAAACACACACACACACATTTATAACTATTTAAATGTATCATACAGAGAAGATATTGAGAGGAAACATCCTGCGAAATTAGGTCAAAGACAGCTCAGTGATACTGAAATATTTGAAATGCAAACTTTGAAATCTGCATTAAAAAAAGACTGAGGTAGGAGCTTTGGATTCAAAGGACAGCTTGACCGAGGGGGCTTCTTCACAGCGAGGCCGTCGCACCTGCAAATAGCATCTGCATGTACCATTGTCCCCCCTGCTGGGCTGAACGCCCGCTGCTCCCGCCTGCTGCAGACTTTTAGCACATTTAAAGAAATGGCTATTAAAACTCTTTAAAAGACTTTTAAAAGACAGTTGGCTCCCTACTGAGAAATGTAATGAGGAGACCTGATTAAAGAAAGGAACGGGAATACATTGTTACATTTAAGAATCCAGAAAGGAAGTGAAATGAGCAGTGAGCACAGTAGGTCCTCTACTTGGAGCAGATGACATGAGCACCGTATAACAGCTTTGTATGATACAGGAACTCCGGAAATAATTAGCTTCAAGTTATTCAAAGATCATTTATAGCTAAATAGCTCAATTTAGCACAATTAAGTGTTATTTGCCTGCTCTCCAAAATGACATTACTTAAAGGTATATTGAATGCTGGCTTTGTTCCACATGCCATGTTCAACAGATGCAGTGCTCCACAGGTGGAGGAGGAAAAAAATTCTGAAGAAAGAAAAGCATAATTTACATCTGCAAACTGCTGAAATTACAGTTAATGTGCGTGTCCAAGGCAGTCTATAATAGTAGTCGCTTCAATTGATCCTCACACTTCCCCCCTTTTCTTCCCTCTGGATCTTTGTCTGTCTGTGATAATGGCTCAGGGCTGCCTGGCTTCTGCAGGCCTCTGATGCCACCGTGTGGTCAATGTGGGAACGGACATAATCAGGATCAAATCATGTGTAAGACTGCAGCATTGAATAAATTTACATAAATTAATTAATCAAATTATCAGGACAATTAATAACAACAATAATTTGACAATGACATGCTAACACCATGTTGCTAGCTAGCTAGCTAGTCATTGTAATGGCTGATTTGTGCATTACAAACATGCATTTTGAAATATGTTTACGTTGATTTAATTTGAGAGATCACCACAGCAGAAGGCAGCATACTGAACGAAGAATTATGGACAATTATGTATTTTTATATTTGCAGGTGTGTCCTGTTTCCCAGGAGAGGATGCCCCCCTTGTGACTCTGTTTCAAGGATTAGAGGTAATCCCATGGCTCCTTCCCATTTTTAACTTTTAACATTTTTAACCCTAGGTTTAGCTGTAACATCATTGCCAGGTATAGTTGAGTAATAGTTGAGTACTTACATCCACCACTAAGAGGTGGTGCCACACACATTCGATGTGCTGTAATGAGTGGAGTCATGGAGCTGTAATTGAGGGAGCGTGGAGGATTCTTGTATGAAATCATTTCATTCGACTGTAACCCCTGGAACCTGTTGTCAGGCTTAGTCATTCCCTCTGTAACTACAGCAGACCTTCAGTGATTAAACTCGTCCTCAGCTAAAAAAAACATAACTGCTAAATTATAGTGCCTGAAAAATGGCCGACATTAGTGTGACTGTCAATCCAGAAACACTGCCCCATGTTGTGTTTCTCAGTCAGTCAGAGAGAGCACATTAGTCCGCATTATCTGCCACCAATAAGCTCTCAGCGTGAGGGGGGAAAAGGCTCGAGCGGAGGACTAAAAAAAGGCCAGTTTGGATCATTGAAACATGACTCAGCTCACAACGACACTGCAGAACTTTTGTCAGCTATTACAGTGAAGCTGGTCACTCATTTAAAAAAATCAGAGAGGCAAGTGTCAGGGACTGAAAGGCAAATTCAGAGACAGGTCATCTTATCTTATATGTTTTCATTCAGTTAGATATAAGTCCATATCTCTTGTTTTCATTAAAGGACAAGACAGCCCAGTAACCACTTGGTTTTAAAGATCATTGTGCTCAGCAGCCTTCACCAGCCGGGCAGCACACTCAGCAGGAGAGACGCCTCTGGTCTGATGCACAGAGATGCAGCCACAGGCTTTCCTGTCTCCTTCAGCATCCCCACAGCCCACACAGCCTCTTCAATGGGCTCAAAGTGCTACAGTGACAGGCAGTGGCACACTCAACAAGTGAGTATTATCCTATTTTTTTGTACCTCAGCAGTCAGGAAGTCCACATTTGTCTGGATGAAGACATCCAGCTGTTTCCTAAAGATCACCTTCACCTCAGCCTCACTCTTACAGCTCAGGTAGGATGGAGTCTGGGACACTCCTCCGGCAACCGGAGCATCACCCTTGTTGGCAACCTCATGGGCCAAGCCACATTGATTACTATCATTGATTAGTCATGAATATTTTTTTATTTTTTATAATTATTTTTTGTTATTTAAATTTTTTATTTTATTAAGTTTTATGAAATGTATACAAATAAACATAGGGTCACAATACAACAGTTAGGTTTTGATTTTGGTGTATATATATATATATATATATATATATATATATATATATATATATATATATATATATATATATATATATATATGTAAGAGTAAACGTGTAAAGCAAATTTCACATAAAAGAAATCCCCATCCTGGTAATCCAGTCCATTAAGTGAAATGCAAGAGAGCGTTGCTTTTAGCCTCTAATTCCAGTGTTTTTATCAGTCTTTGCATAATTCCAAAAAATGTTCCCAAGGACACGTCCTTTCCTCCATGTTGTCCTTTAGTCTACAAAGCATAGACTCATAGGATGCTGTCTCCACCATTGCATCCATCCAGTCCTTCAAACTGGGGGAGACTGCTGTTTTCCAGTGTCTTAGAATTACTCTTGAAGCTGTAACTAGGCCCACCATAATGACAGAAAACATTCCTTTTGATACTGTTGATAGTTGAGATCTGTCCCCTAGCAGACACATAACAGGAGTAAGGGGGATTTTTAAACCAGACCACCCACTCAGGAAGTCCACCACTTTTACCCAGAATTGAGCCATGTGTACACTCACATATACATGTAAGAAGTTTCTGTTTTGCACTTCACACACCTATTATTATTCAACAGGTTCATTCTATACAATCTCACAGGGGTATGATAATATCTGTGTATGATCTTGTACTGTGTGAACTTCCCAATCATGAATATTTTCAAAATATGCCCATGTATGATTTTCCCTATGTTTTATTTTAGTGTTATTAGTTTAGATCTTAATGCAGGCTGTATATACGCCGTACCTGTATATCATCATCATCATGGCAAAATCACTCAGGATACAGAGGGATAAATGTCACGTTTCTGTGTGGACAATCGGTCAAATGATGATGAATGAAAAACCTTCACCTGATTCTGTAGCTCTGTACAGCTGGAGCGTTGATGAGCGTTTCTTCTCTCATTGTTTTTGGGTCCCCAGTTTTGCACTTCTGGTTCATGTGTCAGAGGAGCGCAAATAGAGTTTCAAAGTAGAGTTTGACAATTATCATCATGTGAGGGCAGGAGGTGAGGCTGAGCATAGAACAGAAACCTCCCTCTGAGGTCAAGACACTGATTGTGATGAGAAAATGAGGATGCTGAGGATGAGGAGTGGACCTGAGCTAGAAACTGTGAAAGAGGTTTGCAGCAGTTGATACTGATGCAACAACAGAGAGCAGCAGAGAGGAGAAATTTGACTAGTTAGACTGAAGGTGATGAGAGTGAGTGGACGAGAGAGGGGGAGGGTCAACGCAGGTGATAGACCAGCAGCTACAAATCTACAGAAACCCCAGAAAGACAAGGATAGGACGTTAAGGCTCAAAGCTGGTGGCCTGCTGGCAGCAATAACAATCAAAGCCAAGATAATAACTTATATCATGAGTTCATACAAATGATCATACAGCTGTTTAAAAGAGCCAAAGCTCTTGTGGCGTTACAGTGCCACCTACTGATCACTCTTTGCCCTCCAGGTCATTAGAATTCCAGGGAGTGATCCGGTTGCAGCATGAAGTCATAGCAGATAAAAAGCAGTAAACACACTGACAACAACAGCCTCAGGCAGCAAAAAACAGACGCAAACTCAGGACACAAAGCCTGATTACAGTCTTGAAAGGATTGCATCAGTTTCCACTAAACCATGGCTTGTTTCCATTCCCAGGCTGGAGCTGATATGCTCATATGTACAGTCACACAGATCACACACAAACAGGGTGGAGAACGCAGAAAATCTATGATGAGAGAGGATGGTCACTTTTTGAACTATTTTTTAAATGACCCAGAGCTGTTTCTTTTGTCATTCTTACATCAAAAAGAGCCTGATTGAACCATTCAGTGTTGGAGCCCTTTGTGATGTCATAAGGGGATAGGCCCCGCCCCCTGCAGGTTCAAACCTACTCCTGAGATGAATCATAAAACACAACTTTTTATGATTGAATGTGGGTTGATCGGGATCATTTACAAAATATGAAGATATGAGTCACATGACTTGGATTACATCCATTGTCTGGGGCCAGGTTATGGATGGCCATCCAGGGAGGATACCAAGGACTTTCTTAGGCCACCCGAGAGTTCTAATCCCTCCGATGTCTTCCTGGGTCTGCCCCAGGGCCTCCTCCTGGTGGCTCGGTGTAGCCAGCTAGACCGCATCATCTCCAAAGAGCACAGACATGATACTGACCCTCTGTTGTGCCAACTCTGATCATAAAAGCTATGACCAAGCTCATTGACAAAAGGAGTCCAGCCTCCATTGGAAATGAGTCTGACTTACTGCAGGTAATGCCAACCAGGCAGCAGAAGAATTGGATTATGTTTATACCTAGCCCCTGATTGGCTATAAAGCTACAGGATAATATGTACTGTCTATTTCATAAGCTCAAAAAGAGCCAACAAGCTGTTAACACATGCCTGAATGATTATTTTTGCACATTTTATTCAAGAAAATGTTCCAACTACCCGTTGCATTTAGAAACTACAGTAATTAGCAAGCAGACAGCAAATAAATATAATAAATAAATATAATAAAAATATATATTTTTCTTGATTTATTTGTGTAAAAATGTTGTTTCATGGTAGAAAAAAGGCAGGATGTTTTTTTGAACCATCTGTGTTATTTATGTCCGCAGACCCCGGAATAAACTGGCTTTTATTATATTATTTATGTGTGTTTAGTTACAGATAAGATAGATCCACACACGTGTAAAACAAAGCGATAAATTCATGTACATACGTATAAACCATCATTATTATCAAGTGAACATGTAAATGGAAAATATGTCAGTATTCTGCTACGTTTGATTGGATGTTTTACTGTCAGCTGTGCGGGTACAGCACTAACTCCGCCCGCCCGGGCTGTCGGAGTATTAGAAACGCGCTAACGTCAGAGAAACAGGAAGTGACAAAACCAGCGAGTCAAAACAGACACAGCGAAGGTTAGGCGTCCAGTGTGGATTGTTGTCGACGAGCTGAGCTTCTGCATTTTGTGGACGCAGATAAGAGTCTCAACTTTTCTTTTTTAGCTTTTCATGATGACGTTTACAACCGAGAGACCAGCTCTGAGCACTTTAGCGAGTTTTGCTGGCGTCCTTCTCTGTGTTAGCTTTGTTAGCTTGGGAGAATGCCAAACAACTCCATCGCCACCAACACGTAAGTTGACTGTTGTTGTTGTTGTTGTTGTTGTTGTTGTTGTATGTAAAAGCAGCGGGTTTGTTTTATAACCGTCATGTCTTTTTATGTAATAAGTCACTTTACTGAAAGTTAATACGTAGGCCAGCTACATTAGGCTGTTTTTATTAAATACGTCACAGTCTGCTCTCCTAATCCCGTGGCGCTGTGAGCATGACTTTTACTTTAGTTACTTTCAGTTGTTAATTTTAGTTTTTAATCTCTCTTTTCAGCCTGCTCTGCCTTCAAAAACTGTGACAATTGCGTTCCCCATGCCAAGGTAAGGTCGTTATCAATAAACTCGTTGCTGTTTCTCAATGATTGAGTCCTTTGCCCAGATATACAGTAATATCACAGGGCAGATTTATGGTTCCTTAGCCCGATCGACTTCCTGCTACTAGTAAAGAGTGAATAGAATGCGCTGAACCAAGGCAGTGTGCCAGAAAATAGTAGTAATAATAAGTGTTTCCCTTACTGTCGTCATCAGAGCTGGCATATTACCAAGTTTACATTCACAGATGTGCTTAAAAAGACATAGGTCTTATTGTTTTGATGTCTTTTTACCTCAAATCATTAGATTTTCACAAGTACACTGCTGTGGAGCTATCGGTTATGACTAATAGTTCAAAGATTGGGTTGGTTTGTAATGCATCTTTTGTCTCTGACATGTTTAGACAGCTCCTTGGCCTTCATGACTGCACTTGGTTGGTGTGTGTGTGTGTGTGTGTGTGTGTCCTGTACAAACAAAACCTGTTGCTCAATTGTGTTGTTATCGGCCAAGTATTCATAAAACAATTCAAGTGAAACGTGAGAATCCATATTGAATATTTAGATGCTTTTTTTTAGTAGGAGAGGCCAAAAAGCTGAAACCAATGTTTTGCATCTGTGTGTAGGTAGGTCCTGTGCATAGTGCATCATGATGTGTGTTGTCTTCACAGTGTCTGTGGTGCTTTGCCTCCAACAACTGCACAGACTACCCAGTGACTTGGCTGCTGCCTCCGGCGTCGTTGTGCCCGTTGTCCCAGGCTCGTTGGGGAGTGTGCTGGAGTGAGTTGATCACTTTTCATATGTGACCTGTTTCAGGGAAAAGTAGAGCTGTGTTTACTGTACGGTGATTTAGTAGTACTGCACTGCCATTTCAGCATACATGACAAATTTGTGATGCAGGAAACGATAAGAGATCTCTTTGTTAATGGAAACATTGCTGTGCAAGTAGGTAGAAATGGAATGAACTACCTTTACTAAATGCTATCAGTGTTGCAGGATATGTGCAGAGGTGGGAGGTTCTGCTTGACGAGTAGTCAGGGAGTAGTCAGGCAGAACGCTATGTTAGTCTCACTTCATGTTGTTTCACTGTCAGAGGAGGGTTGTATCCAAAGTACCCCCACTCTCATTCTTGCAGTATTCTGAATGCTTCCTCTCTCATATGGTTGAGAAGCCGTACCAAAGTAACATAAAATGGTCTGCTTGTGGGATTGAAAATATTTAACCCGCCTATGGATTTTGGCCCCATAGGGTTAAACAGCCAGGCCATAGGTGGAGCAAGGCAGCTGCTTCAGGTGCTTTCCAGCTTTGAATTGTCAAAGTCCCTGACTGATTAAGCCCTGTTTGATGTCAGAGTTATGTTTTTCTCTAAAAATGGAAGTGAATGGTTTCACTTTGGTGTTACAAAGTAGTCACCTGCAGTGATGCAGATGCGGCAGCAGGTGGTGTCATTGCAACATATTTAAGTGAGCTTCATATAAAGGGAGACCTGACTTCTTTACTGCAGGAATATTAACATTATTTTCTTTGTGTAACCTAGTGAACTTTGAAGCCCTGATCATTACTCTGGCTGTGTTGGGAGGAACAATCCTTCTCAGCATCACTGTCTGCTGCTGCTGCTGTTGCTGCAGGAGCCGCTCATCAAGGTAATGTGAATGACAACCTTTGAAGGTGTTTTAATTGCTGGGCGTTTCTACAAGTAGTAGTCAGAATTTTGGTCATCGTGGATATAGATCCAATGAGAATACTGTTTGTCTTTTCGGTAGTAGTATTAAGATCTTATTTTCCTCAAAATCTACTTGGGGATCTAAGGGTTAAATAACCACACAATTGCAGAAACTAAGCCCACCGTCACAACTTGGGCCTAAACTACAAGAAAACTCTAAAACATCCAAAATATGTTTCTTTATGAGAATGGGAGGCCTGAACCATTGACCCATTTAGGGAGGGTTGTGCCGAGTGCCTCTGCAGCAGCCCAGAATCCAGACTGGATCCAGCCTCTGACTGCTGTTCATGTGACGGCACCGTTTGAGCTGTGTGTGTGTGGTAATCTTATTCATTGTGCTGGAGTGAAATGAAAATGTCATGTCAGTCAATCAACTGCAGGCTGACCTGTCACTCACTGACACTGCTGTGGGTGTAGGAGTCTCTTTCATGTCTATCATCTGACTGAAAAAATGGGGACAAAGAGCATGCCTACAACTACAACCACACACACTGTCACACACGCATTCAACAAATGACTGCAGATAATCTTATTTTCTCACCTTTTCATCGTTCAGCATCCATGAAGTTCAGGAATTGTGTTACGGGAGATGATATTAAAAACTCCAGCAGGATTTGAATCACTGTAAAGCTTTTTAAAAACAGTGACCCTGAAGCTAAAGTGGCAGTTTATTTTAGATGAATGTAATTTGTCACATCCAGATGAGTTGTTGTTCTTTAAACAGTTGTGACTCTGATCCTCTGTTCGTGTCTTTTTACATCTGAAGGCCTGACAGAGATGAGGAGAGATTTGCCAGGAGGAGAGAGGAGATCAAACAGCGCGCTGAAGAACGGTAAGAAGTTCACTCCAGGCCTCAGTACACACAGTGTGGAGAAGTCAGTAATGGATCAGAACTGTGTTTATTCAAATAACGGCTTTGGATGGCTGATTGCTCACAGATCACTCTAGCAATAAAACAGCGACTGATTTACACCGGCTGTTTGTGTTGAGATGAAGTGAAGTGATGCCTCTGGAGGTCCGGAGCATAAAACCTCCTCCCAGGCCTTTGTTAGCCCATTGAAAGGCTGAGCCAGGGGCTGACGGCAGGCCTGGTGCTCTGTGTGATTCACTGACTTGCCGTTTCTTACTTGGGTGGAGATGGATAAACATTCGTTATACTGATGTTTTGTGCAAATGAAAATATCACACTTTCCATCTTAGAACCAGAGTCTGTGCAGTAGACACCCAACAACTTCTCCATCAGGCACACCCCTCTAAACTTTTTTCTGTGGCCTGGCTGCTCCACTGACTGCTGCACTGGTTACTGCCTCCAGGGTTAACAAACAATAACTAGTTAACAAAGCTAACAAGCCATAAACCATCTCTGGGAACAGTTTATGTAAAGAGTACTTTTAGCTTGGCTCTGTGTCCTATACACTAACATGGAGGAGGTGGAGTTTATACTCCAGCCAGCCACCAGGGGGAAATCCAGATGTTCTGGCTTCACTTATAGGGAGCTGTCATATACAGCTAATGGTCGATCCCCATAGACCTCCATATTTAAATGCCCACCTTCAGAAATAAACACGTTTTCAGCCTTGTTTTAGATAAACTACATGTTTTACATATTTTTCTTCTTCTTTACAGGAAGGTGGATAAAAAGGCGCGGCACGATGAGATCCGCAGGAAGTATGGTACGTATACAGTTCCCTCTTCATCGTAGCAACATGCAGACGTCACTCATCTTCTGTACTAAGAGACTGTGATGCACTGATTTTTAACCCTTGGTCTAACACAGTGCTGTTGTCTCAGCACATTGAGTCGGCTTCAGCTTCTCCACTGTCATTGACTTTCATTTCATTACTCGGTGCCAGCAATGCATTATTCAGAGGTACACGCTTTGTCCCCATGCAAGGTGATTCAGGTCACACACAGGTTACACTACTCCTGTCTGCTTAAATCAAATTAAGCATCATTGATCATATGCTAGTGTCAAACGTAAGTTCCCCTATGACTGTAAGAGGGATTGGACAGGTCACTGAGACTAAGGCTCGTCTGTGAACTAGGGATGCAAATTATCGATTAATTCATGAATCGTTAGTTGAATGACCTTATCGATCAATTAACGATTAATTGATAAGCTGCGATTTTCCTGGGCCTGAATTTCCCTCAGTTTCACATTAAAAGCGAAATATTGTTTACTGAAAAACTGCATGTCATATTCCTTAATGAGTGATTTGCTGTACCATTGGGGATACAGTACAGACAATGACACTTATGTAGTATAACAAAATCAATTGAATAGAATATGGCTTTAATCTGAGAAAGGTGACAGTAAATTCACAGTCACCTCTCCTGAAACATAAACATTACTGTCTGATGTGTTGTCGCTCCTCATAGTGACACATGTCCAGGAGTCAGGCGTGTGCGTAGCTTGTTTACAGTGAGAGCAGCTACTGAGAACACGGGTTCTATTCAACTAGCATCCTGATTAAAAAGAAAGAAATTCCAAGTGGGACCTGCGTATTCACAGCGAGCGCAAATGGAAATGCTGATTAACATGCGGCAGTCTCCTAGTTTGATCTATTATGGGACTATATTCTGACAGAGCACTGCTACATGCGCACAGAGATCACGCAGCACCTGAAAACAAATACTGTCAAAATACCAGCATGGCTATGGTGCTGATAACATTACAACAGACAGCGCGTCGCATGACACAGTTTTCAGTGTGTGTGCGTGCGTGTGCTTGTGTGTGTGTGTTGGGGCGGAACTCCTCTGTGCACAGTACAGAGAGCAGCAAAGAAATGCGCGAGCATGCAGAGACAGAAATGACACGCCGAGCAGAACTGAGGCTGCTGCTCGTCGTAACGTCTTCAAAAAAATCTAATTAAAATACTGCTGGGGCGATTAACAACTTGACAACTAATTTAATTAACAATTAACTGTTTACATCCCTGTCAGAACAGATCAACAGCAAGCTTGAAATTATATTGTTAAAGTTCAACATCTAGATGAGATGAGGTGATGACACAGGTTGTCATCAGGTCAGCAGTTCATCTAGAACACTTGTTTGCAGGTAAGCAGGCGATGTTGCGTTTGATTTATCAAACAAAGGCTCTCCTGTTCTGGATGATGCAGAGTACGTTGCCTCCCACATTTATTCCACAGTGGAAAATGGTAAAGGAGTCTGAAGCTAATATTCAGACACAGGCTTAACAGAGAGGCTGCCTAAGAATTATGGAAACAGTGACTGAAGATGTAGTCGACAAGACCGACTGGAAAGATGCCACCATTTTCCAACAAGCGCTGAGCATCAGATTTTACCAGAATGATCCTTGATGGGTTTTCCAGTTGATTTTATAAGATGTGTGTCATTGAACTAATGTGTTCTACATGTGATGATCACACACTTTGGGATCGACTGAAAAACGTAGCAGAACTCAGCAGAACTTGACCCACTGCTGACTGCTGTGTCTTCACTTTGTGTCCTTGTGCGCAGGTCTGATCGGCGACTCGGACCACCCATACAGCAAGTTCGAGAACGAGTAAAGCAGCTGCGCTGGAGGACTTCCACAGGCTTCCTGTAGAGCGGCTCTGTCCTCACTGCTAGCTTGGAGTGATGCCCTTTCCTCACATGAACCTTAAACTACAACATCCAGACTGCACATGTTCACAGCGATGCAGTTCAGATGAATTAAAAAAAAAAGTCTCCATGTTGCTGTTGATCAACAATAACAAGCCAGATTAAGGAGAAAATGAATTAGTTTAGCTGTATGATTCTAAATGTCGATGCTGTCGGACGACTCTTCTTTTTAAATTTTCTGCTTTTCTGTCCTGTGCTCTCTCTTTTTATTATTAAATATTGTACTTTCATATCAACCTTTGCACTTTGTACATAAAGTATGATTTATGAAGAATGCAGTGGAGATTGTAAACCAGACGTGTTCACACATGAATAAAACTCTTTTAATGGGGAATTTCTTTTCATTTTGTTGATTGTTAAACATGTGCTTTCTGGTGGCAGGGCGTCAGTGTAGAAAAGGAGACTCGGAATCAGAGGACACAGACATCAGTTCATCAGTTTCTCTTGACACACCAGTAAGAGCTGCGCCTGAACAGTGCAAGAAGGTACAAAAACATTGTATGTATTTTCTTTCACTATTATTATTTATTGAAACAAAAATGGTTTAATTTGATCAAAATGTTTATCCATTTGATCTATTCTCTGTATTTTTGCTCAAATACAGAAACATATGCCACATGTGCTGCGTTCAAAGACAGTTGTGAAACACTTAGATCCTAGTATGAAGGCATAAAGTCATTGTTTGTCGCACATGATGCGTTCAAGGACAGTTTCAGTTCAGCAGAGAGGATCGAGCTGCTGCTTCACACAGGTATAATACTGAAAACCCAACCTTCTCCTGAGGTGTCACAGTAAGTGATCAGTGCTTATTATTATTGATACATATTTAACCAAATTCAAATGATGAAACTGAATTTACCTCTGGATGGTAACTAAAGAGCTGAAAGCTGCAGGCTACAGGTAGAACAGGCTGTGGAATGTTTTAACATATTTAATATTTTTATTTGTCATAAAAATATAAAAATTACTGTTGAAACTATTGCAAGCGCCCCAGGAACGTTTGACCACTAAAGGTTTGTGTCCCAGTTTCACAGACTGCCTGCATTCGGACATGTATAGGCTCATTGGACAGGGCTTCTACAGCAAATATTATTTCAACGTATTCTGCAAGAAAAAGAAACAGTTTATACTGTAAATGTCAGCAAAATCTTTATTTTTTTTGCAAAATAATTCCGTTAATTTTAGGGTGATTATTGCTTTTTGTTTATTTTCCTGTGAATTTGTCCATTTTTTTATTTTCACAGAAAAATTCTGTTTTCTACATATTGTGACTGTAAAAAGTAAAGTGAAAAAAATGTTTCTTGATTTACAGTGATTCACTGTATTTCCTACAGTAATATGCTATTTTGCCTCTTGACTGTTGCTATTCAACAGTTTCTTACTGTAATTTCTACAGGTAGGGATGGAATGAACGACCTTTGCTAAATGAAAGCAGTGTTTCAGGATATGTGCAGAGGTGGGAGGTTCTGCTTGACAAACACTCAGTTTACGTGAGATACCAGATTGTCTGAGAGTAGTCAGCCAGAACTTGTTAGTCTCACTTCATGTTGAGGGTTGCATCCAAAGTGCCCCCCCCCCATTCTCATTCTTGCAGTATTCTGAATGCTTCCGTACCAAAGTAGTAACATCTTTCAAGAAGTGAGACATTGCTGCACCAAAGGTCAGTGAATAACCTCCACAGGAGGCAAGAATTGATGATTCATGCCTTTCTGGTTGAAGAACCCATAATTTTATATTTTATTGGATGTTTCTATTGCCTACAGTGTTTGGCATCGGAAAATACAAAACCCACCTATGGATTTGGGCCCCAGAGGGTTAAACAGCCAGGCCATAGATGGAGCAAGGCAGCTGCTTCTGGTGCTTTCCAGCTTTGAATTGTCAGAGTCCCTGACTGATTAAGCCCTGTTTGATGTCAGAGTTATGTTTTTCTCTGAAATGGAAGTGAATGGTTTCACTTTGGTGTTACAAAGTAGTGACCTGCAGTGATGCAGCTGAGGCAGCAGGTGGTGCCATTGCAACATATTTATGTGAGCTTCATATAAAGGGAGACCTGACTTCTTTACTGCAGGAATATGATCATTACTCTGGCTGTGTTGGGAGGAACAATCCTTCTCAGCATCACTGTCTGCTGCTGCTGCTGCAGGAGCCGCTCATCAAGGTAATGTGAATGACAACCTTTGAAGGTGTTTTAACTACTGAGAGTTTCGACAACTGTAGTCAGAATGTCGGTCATCTCTAAGCCCACTGTCACAACTTGAGCCTACAAGAACTACAAGAAAACTCTAAAACATCCAAAATATGTTTCTTTATGAGAATGGGAGGCCTGAACCATTGACCCGTTTAGGGAGGGTTGTGCCGAGTGCCTCTGCAGCAGCCCAGAATCCAGACTGGATCCAGCCTCTGACTGCTGTTCATGTGACGGCACCGTTTGAGCTGTGTGTGTGTGGTAATCTTATTCATTGTGCTGGAGTGAAATGAAAATGTCATGTCAGTCAATCAACTGCAGGCTGACCTGTCACTCACTGACACTGCTGTGGGTGTAGGAGTTTCTTTCATGTCTATCATCTGACTGAAAAAATGGGGACAAAGAGCATGCCTACAACTACAACCACACACACTGTCACACACGCATTCAACAAATGACTGCAGATAATCTTTTTTTCTCACCTTTTCATCGTTCAGCATCCATGAAGTTCAGGAATTACGGGAGATGATATTAAAAACTCCAGCAGGATTTGAATCACTGTAAAGCTTTTTAAAAACAGTGACCCTGAAGCTAAAGTGGCACTTTATTTTAGATGAATGTAATTTGTCACATCCAGATGAGTTGTTGTTCTTTAAACAGTTGTGACTCTGATCCTCTGTTCGTGTCTTTTTACATCTGAAGGCCTGACAGAGATGAGGAGAGATTTGCCAGGAGGAGAGAGGAGATCAAACAGCGCGCTGAAGAACGGTAAGAAGTTCACTCCAGGCCTCAGTACACACAGTGTGGAGAAGTCAGTAATGGATCAGAACTGTGTTTATTCAAATAACGGCTTTGGATGGCTGATTGTTTCTGTGAAGCTTATCTTTGGTATTCAAATGTAGTGCTCCTCCCCTCTGGGCCAAGACAGACCGACAAGGTTCAAAGTCAAGACGTGGCAAAGACATATCACTGGATTCAATTTAATAACATTGGATGGATATTTATACATTATAATATGTGATATTAAGATTAAGAATGTGTTATGATACTGATATCATACATGTTGGTCCCATGTGTAATCGGGCATATTTTCATGGCGCCACTTGCAGCAAAAATCTAGTACGTTTTCATTGGGTTGTCCATGTGGTTTATAAAAATCCTCCAGCTACAGACCCTAGACTGTAAATAAAGATGGATGGACCTTAAATGATCACCTCTCCTTTCCATCTCCCAGCTGATAGGATTTCTGAAAGAACTCCTGTGAAAGCTATAGCAGCGGAAACACACTGGGCCGGCAGACAAAACACACCTAATGTGTCCATTACAGCTGGCTGTAGAGTTTATAGTGCACGACATGGCCCCGCATCCTGTCTTTCAACTAGTTTTGGCCATTAAAATGATAAAGTCTCCACCTGGGCCTGTTTTGTCACAGATATAATGACGATGTTTCTGCAAAGCTGGGTTTTCCCCGGACGCACCACAATGCCAAGCTGGCAGATTTTACATATCCAGAGGCCATTTTAAAAAGTTTTAGTCTAGATGGAGGGATGAAATGGAGAGAAAGCTGCAGCATGCCTTGTTCAGCATCAGCTTGGGAGCTTTGTTTCATCTCTCTCTCCCTCCATAAAGCTTTGTAATGCATCTGACAAAAACAGCCTCCATGGGAGATGTCAAAATAAGAATATGAATCATATAATAATTTTACTGATAAAGAATGTTTGACAAGAAGTATCAAACAGGAATTAGATGACAGCATCATATTTGCTGTCGTGTTTTTAAGTTATGTGTTCAAGGTTACAAAATAGAAAAAGCTCCTGTAACCCTGTTCTTTCAACTAGTTTACTGTTGCTGCCGCTCAGTAAGACCTGCTTGAAATGTCCTACAGACAGCAGAGTCTGTCCCCCTCAACAAAAGGGTCTGTTGTATGTTTGGGAATCAAGCAACTGGTATGTGTGCAAGTCCATGTCCCAGGAGGAGGAGGAGGAGCTCAGTGTCCCTCTACTTGCATCCCAAAACACAAATTGGATTGTCAAGGCTGCGCAGCTGCTCTTTGGTAATGCAGTCATAAATAGAGTGGGCTACATCCTGTGGAGTATTGTCAACTGTCAGCGAAACAGTATGTTAGGCACTGAATCACACAGCAGCCTGTGTTGTAGCAGACCTAGAAGCCTCCCTCTTCATTCCCTGCTTAGTTTCTGCCTCGTCCTCTGAGGATAGCCGGGTGCTGTGTGGGTAAGCGGGGCAGTCGTGCAGAAAGACTCAGAAACTGTACTTCATCATCATCACTTGCTGTGCCGGGAACATCAGAGGCCTGGCTCTGTCTCTCTCTCTCTCTCTGTGCGTTTGAGAAAGAGCCTGCACATTGAATTATCTAACCTCTATGAGCCTTTCTCTCACGTGCTGCTTAGTGGAGTCAGGGTTTCCTGCAGAGAGCAAGATCAGATCTCTGAAGTTGGAGTTAGTGCAGTGACCTACATATAGATGCGGTTCATGTTGTGAACAGGACATTCAGAATAGATTGGGCCCATCATGGTGGAGACTACTGCAGCTAGACGCTGCTGCTTGGCCTCCTGAGAGCACAGAGCCTCTATCGTCCAAGCCCAGGCTGCCTGGGAGGATCATCAGCAGCCTCCATGTGTGATTTTGACTGATTCTTCTTTCATGTTGTTATTGTAACACACTTAAAACCAACACAGAATTCACACGTTAGCTATTCCTGTATTCCTGAAAATGTGTCTTGTAATATCCAAACTTATTTCCGGTTGCCTTCTTTTTTCCTTGTGGATGAAAAAAAAATCGGGAATATCATGGGAAAAGTGAAAATGTTGCCAGGTTATATTCCATTGAAAATATCATTATCCAGAATATCAAGTGCTTGTTGTTCTTAGCCGACGTGGTGCACATCCATCTTGCGAGTTAAATTTAGCCTTACCTGCTACCTTCACAGTGAACTTCAGATCAGTCAAGGGTTTTCTTCACTGAAGTGTTTGACTGACGTGTTCAGATGAGCATCAGTCCGTCTCTTTCTCAGCGTGTCAGATGCCTGTCTGAATAAATCTTGCTAACTTCAATCATCAGAGCGCTACCAGCATCAGAACGCTGCTTTTAAAAATGTTTTTATCACGATCATGACCTGTGCAATACCTCCAGCACAGTGATGATAACACAGCTGAAATCGTGACTAAATTACAGCACATGACATGAACAACAAATCCCATAATAATCCATGTTTTCCTTAAAACTTAACACTGACACATTTTTTTGCCTCTTGTATGTCCTGGTTGTCTCTGTCCAGTTCTTGTAACCTTATCATCTGAAGAATTTGTCTGCTCCAAATGTTCTCCTCATGGATTTGGGGATAAACTGATTGGATTTTATTGGTCAAAGGTCTCCGGTGACCTCACAGCTGTCTCAGTCTGGTGAATACGATCGATATCTTAGTGTTGCCACGAGGAAGTTTCCTCAAAATGTTACGTCAACTCACAGATAAACTAATTAGGAATTGATGGCTGAAGGTCACGGTCTCTGTCCATCAGAAGACTTGACTCCTCGTCTTGAGGAAGTTTTTTTTTTTTCAAATTGAATCAATATAATTGGTTTTTGGCTATTGGTTTTTGAGGAACAATCAGACCTCCAGCCACTTGTCTTTAGATCTGAACTCCATCCTTTGCTTGAGTTCTTCTTGGTTTCCAACTTGTTGAATGCAGTCTTATTTATGTCGGGGGTGCGTGAACCTGTCAGTCAATTAGGTGCGCACAGGCCACCAGTGAGGCGGAGGGAGGGCAGATGGCAGGCAGAGCTTACAGAGCCTGATTGCTCACAGATCACTCTAGCAATAAAACAGCAACTGATTTACACCGGCTGTTTGTGTTGAGATGAAGTGAAGTGATGCCTCTGGAGGTCCGGAGCATAAAACCTCCTCCCAGGCCTTTGTTAGCCCATTGAAAGGCTGAGCCAGGGGCTGACGGCAGGCCTGGTGCTCTGTGTGATTCACTGCCAGCTAAAATGTGGTATCACACTCCGTGACTTGCCGTTTCTTACTTGGGTGGAGATGGATAAACATTCGTTATACTGCTGTGACTTATATTGATGTTTTGTGAAAATGATACTGTAAATAAATGGACCAAAGAGCTGTGTAATAAAGTATATCAATATGGTATTGATGGCTGTATATGAGGCTATATATCATCTGATGATGTTGTAATCCTGGTCAGTGTAGCAGTGCACCATGGGACGGTTCTTGCACTTGTATATTTTTTAAGTTTTAAGTGAAAAAAGCAGAAGCAGCAGATGGACAGTGTGCATGAAACCTGCTTTTAATGCAGCTCGCTGTGTGTGTGTGACAGGTTATTTAAGTTTTAATTTGCACTTGCAGATGCAGCCCCCTCCCTGGTCCATTCACAGTAATCTTTCATTTATATTCCAATTTCCCATTTTCATCAGTGTGAGATCTAGTTTCCTGTACCTGAGCCATTCAGGGAAGGAGAGTTTTATGATATCTTAGCAACCTCCAGGGGTGAGAAATGCAGGCAGGCCACGCGGAAGTGTCAAAAACTGCAGTTTCCTCTGCGGCTCAGAAAGCAGCTTAATCCCATTGACTGCACATAAAGATGGACGAAACAGCTCCACGACTGCCAAAGTATCACACTTGCTATGTTGGAAAGGAGTCACACCCCTCTAAACTTTTTTCTGTGGCCTGGCTGCTCCACTGGCTGCTGCACTGGTTACTGCCTCCAGGGTTAACAAACAATAACTAGTTAACAAAGCCAACAAGCCATAAACCATCTCTGGGAACAGTTTATGTAAAGAGTACTTTTAGCTTGGCTCTGTGTCCTATACACTAACATGGAGGAGGTGGAGTTTATACTCCAGCCAGCCACCAGGGGGAAATCCAGATGTTCTGGCTTCACTTATAGGGAGCTGTCATATACAGCTAATGGTCGATCCCCATAGACCTCCATATTTAAATGCCCACCTTCAGAAATAAACACGTTTTCAGCCTTGTTTTAGATAAACTACATGTTTTACATATTTTTCTTCTTCTTTACAGGAAGGTGGATAGAAAGGCGCGGCACGATGAGATCCGCAGGAAGTATGGTACGTATACAGTTCCCTCTTCATCGTAGCAACATGCAGACGTCACTCATCTTCTGTACTGAGAGACTGTGATGCACTGATTTTTAACCCTTGGTCTAACACAGTGCTGTTGTCTCAGCACGTTGAGTCGGCTTCAGCTTCTCCACTGTCATTGACTTTCATTTCATTACTCGGTGCCAGCAATGCATTATTCAGAGGTACATGCTTTGTCCCCATGCAAGGTGATTCAGGTCACACACAGGTTACACTACTCCTGTCTGCTTAAATCAAATTAAGCATCATTGATCATATGCTAGTGTCAAACGTAAGTTCCCCTATGACTGTAAGAGGGATTGTACAGGTCACTGAGACTAAGGCTCGTCTGTGAACAGGAACAGATCAACAGCAAGTTTGAAATTATATTGTTAAAGTTCAACATCTAGATGAGATGAGGTGATGACACAGGTTGTCATCAGGTCAGCAGTTCATCTAGAACACTTGTTTGCAGGTAAGCAGGCGATGTTGCGTTTGATTTATCAAACAAAGGCTCTCCTGTTCTGGATGATGCAGAGTATGTTGCCTCCCACATTTATTCCACAGTGGAAAATGGTAAAGGAGTCTGAAGCTAATATTCAGACACAGGCTTAACAGAGAGGCTGCCTAAGAATTATGGAAACAGTGACTGAAGATGTAGTCGACAAGACCGACTGGAAAGATGCCACCATTTTCCAACAAGCGCTGAGCATCAGATTTGACCAGAATGATCCTTGATGGGTTTTCCAGTTGATTTTATAAGATGTGTGTCATTGAACTAATGTGTTCTACATGTGATGATCACACACTTTGGGATCGACTGAAAAACGTAGCAGAACTCAGCAGAACTTGACCCACTGCTGACTGCTGTGTCTTCACTTTGTGTCCTTGTGCGCAGGTCTGATCGGCGACTCGGACCACCCGTACAGCAAGTTCGAGAACGAGTAAAGCAGCTGCTCTGGAGGACTTCCACATATTTGAAACATACATTGTTACATACATTGTCTCACATGATGCATTCAAGGACCGTTCTCACTGTTTCTGTCTTTTAAGGAACAATAGTGTTTGGCCTGGATTCTGAAGATTAAGTC
The DNA here is from genome assembly GCF_900634625.1 of Parambassis ranga. Taxonomy (NCBI): domain Eukaryota; kingdom Metazoa; phylum Chordata; class Actinopteri; family Ambassidae; genus Parambassis; species Parambassis ranga. The sequence goes on from NC_041036.1 coordinate 2,542,341, forward strand.
GACTTCAACCGACAAGAAGAAGACTCATATGACGACACAGGGAAAACGTTGTACATGAAACAGCAGGGATTTAAAACCATTCTGAACTAGCTGGCATGAAGAACGCTGCCAAAATACAGAGAACACAGAGATGATGAAGTCGCTCGTCTCATTGATTTCTCAGATGTCTACAAACGCTCTCTGGGGGATAGTTACTGTACCACAGCAGCTTCCTCTGCTCATGTTACCTGAAGGCTTCCATGGTCAGTTAACTTCACTGCCATCTGGTGCCTCCAGTGTGCACAGTTACCTCAGTGCTTACATTTCTAATAGTGGTGTCATCTTAAGCCTTATATTCCCATGACTCTAACAAAAATATAATCTCTGTGCTAATTATATGCTCCCGGAATTACAGATTATTGAAGATTATATAAAAATGATAGACATTGAAGCAAATCTGCTTCTCCACACCCTTCCTCTCCTACATTAACACATTAAATCCTGCTGTCATGGAGCAATGTGTGCATATAGATCTTGCACAGAGTTGTGTGTCTTTGACCTTCAGAGCACGTTGTTTGAAACCTGGCTGATTGCTGTTGCTGCTGAAGTCGAGATTATCATGTGACCTCTTGTCAGTTTCCCTCCCAATCCCAATTTTCCCACTGCTGTCTCAGGAGATCAGCATAGTTGTGTGACCTTTTGTTTCAGGTAGTCCATCAGAATCAGTCTCTTTGCCTTCCAGAAAACAGAAGCTGTATTTCTTCTTGTAGCAAACGATACAGAACTACAGCATCAGCTGTAACCATAACATGATAAACGCTCTCAGTGAAGGGTTAAACAGCACAGGCTTTCTATTTCACTCCTTAAGCTACGTTCAGACTACCAGGTTAAAGTGGTTCATATCTGATCTTGAGGTCTGTGTGGACACAAAATGATGATAAATCTGATTTTTGAATCAGACTTGAGTCTCACTTGAGGTAGATATATGATTTATGGGCACATAAAATGACTGAACAAGATGGTCGGAAAAATCTGAAGTGAGTTTTAGTGTGAATGGAACCTTTCATGGGTCTGAAACTTCTTCCTTTTTGTCCTTCAGGACAACTGTCTAAGTGCATCAGGGATGTCTCGGCAAAGACAAATGTCTGACTTTCACTAGTCACTTTCACTTAGCACCACTACCATAGCATACCATAACATGGCTGTGATGAAAGTACAGGTTATAAACTAGAATCACGTTTTCTGTCCATATTACACATGTAATGGGAAACTGGGACGATGCTGTCAGTGGAAACAGCCGTCACGTGAGGTCAGTCTTCTTCTTCTGCTTCTAATAAGGGAGATTAATGTTCGCCACATCAGAACTTTTTCACTTCATGTGTTTGAATATCGAATTTTCTGCATCAACCAAACACCGCTTCAAGCTAGGCTGAAAATGTTTCTGCAAATTCTGCTGTTTCCATCTCACTTTTCTGATGTCATACATTAAAACGTGCCTGAGAAAAGGTAGATGGAGACCCAGCTAATGTCACAGCTCCATGCCGAATGGCTGAAAACACAAAGAGGTTCACCCAGATCCACAAAAGATCATCGGAACAGGACTCAGTCTGGACTGATCTGCTGTGATGGACTCAACATGAGTCTTCTCATTAAGACCAAGCTGCACAAAACGCCCACATAGGATTTCATGATCTGGCTCCCGAATCCAGACTTTGTGCCCCTCTAGATGCTGTGCAGTATAACAACAAACGTGGCGTCCTCCAGGTCCAACACTGTCTCATCCTGTTCTATGAAATAGTCATGTAATCAGTTTTCTGTGCACATCAACATGAATCAGCCAGTTTACATTCTGAAATATCAAAAGTCATTGCTTTATGTGTGTGAGGTTCTTGACGTCTATCCCTTCCATTTTGAACAGCATAATGTTGTAGTGTTGTGCTGGCTGTGATAAACTGATACATCAGTTTTCACTGTTGCAGACACTGAAATGCGTTGGTTTAAGATTCGTGCCTGCTGCTTCTGTGTCACACAGAACAAATGATTCTAAAATATGTGACTTCTTCCACTTGGGGTGTGATGGGGCTGCCAGGTCACAGTAGAGGTACTGACCTCCACCTGCTGCCTGGCTCAGTTTTATTGAAATTATGCTATCATGTGTGAGACTTGAGATTTTCTTCTTTTTTTGGAGTTAGATGCACATAAGTCGCAGAAAGTGCTGCAAATCTCCCCCCTCTGTGGTGTACCGCACAGTGTGTGTGTGTGTGTGTGTGTGTGCCTCGTTAACAAACGCATCATAATGAAAGACCAGTTCAAGCTAATGAAGCTGCACATTCATCTCCATTATCCCTGAGCCCCAGTCAAAGTAATTAGGCGGCCGTATGAAAACATCTCAGCCCTCTGCATTCCTGAGCCACATCCAAACACATGAGACATGTTATGGTGCACACAGCACCACCAGCACTGCTGCTGCTCTTCTGCTCCGCTCCACTCTTCTTCTCTGAGCTGCTCATGCGGCTGCTGCTGTGGTGACTGCAGCACAGACATGATCAAATTGGAGGTGCCAGCCTGCATGTATGACAGAGGCGGAGAGGCTCAGCGCTGCAGGATTTAGATTATTGATGCAGAGTGTGGATATAGCTCTGATAGCTTTAATCCCACAGCTCTCTTTAATGCTATTCTAGGCTGTAATCTAATGTAAGTGATAAGATATTGTATGCTGCAGCTTCAGTTTTCAGTTCAGCAGAGGATCGAGCTGCTTCTTCACACAGGTGTAATACTGAAAACCCAAACTTCTCCTGAGGCGTCACAGTAAGTGATCAATGCTCATTATTAATATTGATACATGTTTAACCAAATGCCTCCAAACACCAAACTTCATAGAAATTCTCATTTTAATTTTAGCCTCCATTAAAAAAATAATTTTATATCTGATGTTTATAATGATCAGTTGTGTTTTTCCAAGGTGAATATGTGCTGATGGAGGAGGGGTCGCATCTCGACCTGGGTCTAGCAAAAGAGAGAGAGAGAGGTATCAGCCTCGACCAGGAGCGCCGTGAATAATCCGGTTCCCCGTGAAAATATTCCTCCTCCTGCAACACATTGCAGGGCGGCGCCAGGCGCTTTGACGGTCAGTCTCCGGGACCAATAGAAGCCCGGTGCTCCCCCGGCTGTCCTCCAATCCCCGCATCCAGGGCGGGGTCTGAGGGGTCGAAACCAGAGAGAGAATCCCAAAAATGACATCTACATTGCGGTGGAGCAGGGAGCAACTGGGACGCTGAGGAAAAAAGAAAAGAAGCTCATGTTTGTAGAGGATCTGTGCGTAAAAAGACGCAGCAGCGAAGCGCAGCGCGTTGCGCACCTTTGGATGCGTCACTTTTTCAGCCTTTTTGGAGATGTAGTTGCATTCTTGAGGAAATTTCAGTAAAACGTTTTTTTTTTCCTAAAGCAGTTGATGAGAGGAGTGAGAGCAGCTGAGGCTCCGTTTCCTGTGTTTCCCAGCGCGCTGCAGCTGGGCTGAAGAAGCCCCGCAGGGCTGAGCGAACACCGGTCCTCCTTCCTCCACCACCCCCCGCTTCTCAGCACACAGCCGCTCCGCTGGAAAAGTCAGTGGAAGAAGAAGAAGAATGTGCGACCTGATGCCAGCCTCCCAACCCGCGGAGAAAATCGGCAAAATGAAAAAGTTGAGGAGAACTTTGTCGGAGAGTTTCAGGAGTATTGGTGAGTAACGGGACGCCGTCTCCCTGTTCTGGCCCAATCCTTTGTGCGAAGTGAGAGTTGTGAAATGTCTCCAGCAGCAGCAGCAGCAGCTCGGTGTGCTGCTCCTTACCGAGGGGATGTCTGGTCACAGTTTGGGGTTAGCAGCCATGGAGAACCGACTCCTTTTGGAGGCTGAAGTTGGTCTTTGTTTGGTTTGGGTTTGTTGGCCAGTTGTGGTCCCAGTCTTCTGTCATCCCCGTGGGTTTACTGACACCATCGTTGTTTGAATCTGTGGCTCAAGATGTGCCTGACCTCAGCCAGAATCCAAGCATTTGAACCCTGTGATAGGAATAAACTGTGAAAATGAAGACATCATTTTGCAGCTATTTTATATATATTTTAGATATATTTATCATTTGAAGGCATCTGTCCACTGCAGCGTCCTCACTGTGAGGAGTGCACTGTGGATTGTTGGCATGACTTTTGAAGACATCATTTTAAACTGAACTTGTGATGATTTTTCATTGTAAAGTAAAATGTGGCCAATTGTTGCCATTTCTCATGTTATTCAAAAACACACAGTCACAGTTTACTGTGTGTTTGACGAGCAGCTCTTCATTTTATGCAGCTTTGAACTGTGCTCTCATGAAGACGCTGACATGGAGCCAAGACAAAAGATGAGATATGAATTTATCTTTGTCTGATTTGTGAGTGTAGCTTTAGTCTATATATGAGCGGATGATATTAAATGTTCCACAGAACTCTGATTTCTGTCATTTTGTCATTTTGTCCGACCAGCACTGGGTTTATCTTCACGTTTACACACAGCTGTGGACCTGGACATCATTTCCTGATTCAAGCTGTGACATGTGTCAAGGTTAATATTTTTAAATATGACTAAAAACAAAAAAAGGAAGAACGACCCAAAACTATCACAAAAATTAACCCTGAATTCACCAAAAAAAAACTTGCATTGAAACTAGCATCGATACATATGGTGTTGGTTTACACCGAGCATTATTTTTTTAATGCAGGGCAGAATTACCATCATCTGTCCGTTTACACTATAGATAGTTTATAGTCAATGTGAACATGTGTGTTTTTGTACAGAATATTTTGGCTGATTCTGATCTGGGGGGGGGGGGGGGGGGGGGGGTATGGAGATTGTATTTTTGTTACGTATAAAACATTGCTTCAGACCAACTGAATATATTCACGGATGTTTTAAGTGAATTGTTTGAGCAGATGAACAGGAAGGAGAGGACAGGAGGAAATGGGGTTTGCAGCATGATATTGGTACCTCTAATTTGAAGTAATGAGATGAAGGAGCCCACCATGTACAGGCTCAGGAGCCCAGGGGCCCCTTTAAAGTGACTTTTATCATTTATCAGATATAAAGTCCATTCAACAACAGATTCAAAAAGACTCCGAAGACATCGGGGACTCTGACCAACAGATGCAGACACCCACAAAGAGACGCAAACAACTACAAATAGCATTCCACCTGCACATGTAGGCAGCATGATGACAGGATGATGTAAAGTCTGGTTCCATTGAGTCATAATCCATCCGTAGATGATACGGAGCATATTTTAGATGAAGGCGGCCGTCAGAGCGGTGACTTCCACCTCTGTCTTCTCTCTGGAGAACACAGATTGCACTCCTGCACCAAAGTAGAAGGAGGGGTAAACTGATACTGTTTGAGTTTGTGCTCTGTATAGGACTTTACAGTCTACATGGACAAGGGATGCACAGGTTTGACTTTGAAACAGATTTCATACCACTTCCTTTGCAGATAGTCTCAGTGCCTGTTGAAGTGTGAAACACCTCCATACATCTTTAGCTGGCTCCATGTTGTTGCTCTGTGTGTTTGTTGTGAGTAGAGTCTCCTGACACACCATGTAGCGCACACTGCAAATATTGAATCGAGGTGAATGGATCAGCTCTGTTCTCTGATACCTGATCAAGCTATTTAGTCATTGTCAAGATCAACATCTGATATTAATATTGGATTAGTGCATCCCTAATTGACATACAATTGACAAAATAAATCAGTTTCCTGGCACATTTGCTTATGTAATATAAACATGGACGACACGGCAGCTACCCAAAGATGAGGCCAAAACATCTCCATTGCCCCCTGGTGGCTGGCTGCAGTACAGGTCAAACTCCACCTCCTCCATGTTTGTAAGTTGGACATGGACCCAACTGTTGGCTAGATCTAAACTGCAGCCTAATTGTCCGTCTTTATGTTCAACCTATGGTTTGTAGACCTTCAATACAAACTGTACAGATGAGGGCAGCAGTTGTTTTTTGTGTTTTTGTGTTTGTGTGCATGCACAGCTGGTGCCCTGCAGTGAGTGTTTGCACTGCAGGCATCCACACCGAGGCTTGCATTCACCTACTGAAGAAACATCTTAGTATAATATATAAATTATTATAATTATTTCTGTGTCTGAATGATACTGTAGGTCTCCCAATAAACTTAGCGGTAACGTTACTGACCCTGAGATCTTACACCAGTGTGTGTCTTCTCATGATTCTGGTGGAGTAACCTCAGTGTGTGACTCACAGAAGTCAGCACCTCTTCACACTCACCTCCATCTGTGGGTGCAAAGGGTGCACCCATCATTTCCCATTTTTCTCTTAGTCTTTTCTCTCTCTCTCACACACACACACAGACCTTTACAGGGTTAGACTGTGTGTGCGTGTATGTGGAGAATGGATAGAATGCTGCAGCCTATTGGCCATCTTTCCTCCCATCTAAATCAACACATCTGAGCATTGATCGGCTCTCGCTCTGCCGCACGGATGCTTTAATAAAGCACGTTTAAGAGCCAGCGGTATTGTTTATGCCCTTGTTGGGTCCCGGTGGACGGGGCGGTGTCACATGTCAAATGATGGCAGCGCGCAGCATAATGTATCCTGGATCTTTTTACTTAAGCAGCTTCAAGCCTGGTAAATAGATTCAGGGTTCTCAGGTGTTTTCTGAACTGAGAACTAAGCTTTGATCCTCTAAAGAGCCGTCACTTGTGAAGTGTCAGAATGACAGGGCGGGTTAAGTCTTCACCATAAAGCTCATGGGGTGCTCCTTCATCAATGCTGTAATCCAGGAAGCCCTTCCTGCTTTTCGTGCATGATGTGGTCCTTCTGGCTTCAGTGAGCCAAGACCTTCCTATGTGTATCAGCACCTCCAAATCTGAGGACAGAAAGGGTGCACTCTCCATACCAGTTTGGGGATGAGTTACTGCTTTCAAGTATCTCTGGTTCTTGTTTGAACGAATTGGAGAAGAACGGTGTGAAATCAACAGGCAGATTGGTGCGACGTCCACATTGATGCCGTCTCTGCTCCAGTGAAGAGAGGGCTGCGCTAAAAGGAAAAGGGCTCTCAATTCACCAGTCAGTCTACACCCCTACCCTCACCTATCACTTCTGAGTTAATGGGTTCCACCACAGGGGAGCCTGACTCAGCCTCAGAGATGGGGTTAGGGAGCTTGATCATCCAGGAAGCGCTTGAAACGGAGATGCTCATCCTCCATGTCAAGCGGAGCCAGTTAAGGGTGGTTTGGGCAGCTGCTTAGGATGCCCTCTGGGTCCCTCCCTGGTGAGGCATGTCTAACTGCGAGGAGGGCCCTGGGGCAGATCCAGAACATGATGGAAGGATTATTATAACCCGTAGCTGATCCTGGGAGCGCCTTGGTATCTCTCTGGATGAGCTGGAGGAGGTGGTTTGGGCAGAGGGAGCTCTTGGCTTCCCTGCTTAGGGCTGCTGCGGAAGAAAATGGATGACGTGACGTCACCCACAGAGCGGTTTTGAGTCACTGTGGGTAGCTCTGACTGCTGCACCTGAGTCCATGTAATCCAAATATGGCAGCAAACTCTGAAGCAGGAGAAGAAGAAATGAATTCTAATAAAGGAAAACCATATTAAAGTATAGCTTTTTTTATTTAACCTTATATTTTTTACATTTTGGATGAATCCATGCATTGACGTCTATTAGCAGTGGTGTCTCCTCCCTCTCTAGTCCCAATAAGGTGCCCTTGAGCAAGGCAATTAACCCCCAACAGCTGCTCAGTAGCCTGCTGAACAGTGAGGCTGCAGCTCAGAGATTTTAATGTGTGATTAAGAATACAGTGTCTCTTAAGTTTGTGCACACACACACACACACACACATTTTCACATTTTGTTCAACGGGACCACCAAATAACACACAGTGGGGATAGTTAATGAGGTAATTACTGCACTGTTCATTAGTAGAAATGGTGACAAAAATATACATATGTGCATCGTTCTTGATGGTTGTCTTGATGGTTGGTGATCCCATCAGGGCCCCGTTCTACCTAACTAGATTGTGACAGTGGCTCTGTGGATGAGTAAAGATGGCATCTATCTAACAATATTTGAGCTATAAATATACCTCATCAAAGTTTTATTGTACAAATACAGGCTTTAAAGTTGTGTTTGAATTTATCGCTCTGCACATCTCAGATTTTTAAATTTAGCAGTGAAAACACCTTCAAGGGCGCGCTCTTTGTCTGAGAGATCAAAAGGAGAATTCCTGTAATGAAGTGGAAGGTGTAGCTGCTCAGTAATGAGGTATTCCGTGGTTCTCTGGTTGTAGTCTGCTGGTTATTGATAAACTGTCTCCCTCCTCCTTTCAGCTTTTGGCAGATACTCCTTTGGAATTAAATGTAGCATCAAGTGTCCTTGCACTAAACAGTTCTAACGGTTTAAATGTAAACCTTTAACCTCCAGAGCTTTATTTTAAAGGGATATTAAAATCATAAATAAATACTGGAGCTGCCTGCACCTGCTTCAGCTGTGAGACCAGGCCTCTCCTCGACTTTTTGCGCAGTGAGGCTGCTCTGTTCTGTAAAATCTTTCCTGCTGCTGTCATGACCTTTAAACAGACAGGCTAGGACGGAGGGCTCATTAAAGCAAGGTAAATGCAGCCATTAACCATGCAGGTTCAGGTACAGGCTATGCTGCGGCTGCCTTACTCCAGCAGCAGCAGCTGACCAGGATGTTAGCCTGTTGGGTCAAGAGCAAAGTGTATGTCGGTATTAGGTATTTAGCCATCAGATATCGGCCTATATGCTAATATCAATCAGCAATGATCTGTGTGCAGGTGAGCAGGAGCCAAAGCTCCATTGTCTCCTCCTGCAGACTAATCCATTGTATGGAGTGTGGATTTGTAGCTGTGATGCTGCTGCTGCTGTCTGGAGTGCCTCGTCTATGGGGAATGTGTGTGTACTGACCCTCCGAGGAGGAAGAGGAGGAAGCGGCAGCGCTTTAACGGCTCAGTGGCTGGGCTGACGATGCTTCCAAACACTCACTCTGACATAAATAAGTCATTTTTTTAGCAGGAAGTAGCACCCCCCCCCCCCATCTGTATTGCCTGTCTTTCTTATTAGACACAAACATCATCATCATCATGAGGATTTAATAACCACAAAGACTTGATTTAAGCTATTAATAATACTCCTCCAGCTCCTTGTGCTGTGTGAGTGATTTAGAAATCAAAGCTGCAGAAACAGTACGCAGTGTTGCCCCCCCCCTCTCATAAATATGAAGGAATATTGATGTCAGATGCAATAATGTCTTCCACTGAAATTAACACAATGAACTCAGTCGATTGTCAGTGTGGATGTAGATGTAACAAATAATAAATCCACTCTGTTCTAACAATAAATCAGTTGTGATGCCATTATTATGTTTTTTTCATACAGACTCTAGGATCTAGTTTTTACTTCTCAGTGCCCATCATGTCTGTATTTGGCTTGCACCTCTTTATAAGAGGCCCCAAAAATTTCCATAAAGTTTGTTTCATTTCATGAAATGTTACACATGCACGGGTCTAAACAGATGTTTTCTACTCATATAAATAAATAAATCAGTTCCTTTGTAGGTAGCAGATCTCATATTGGACGGGGTCAGACTAATCACTGCTGCAAATGATGTCTTCTGTTTTTTGCAGCCTCATCTATCACACGTTGTTCCTCATTATTTGCTTATATCAATACATTGACATGCATCTTCAAGACTGTGGAATGTTCTTTTAATGTTAATATAGCAAGTCGAAAATCCAAAATGTCAAATGTAGTCAGTGGCCATTGATTTGTTTCTGTCTGCTAGCACATTGAGCAGCTAATTAACAGCTAATTGGCAGAAAAAACCCTCCATTAGTGTTTGATTTCTCCGTGTCCACCCTCCATTAAGCCTACAGCTGACTTGTAGAGGTCTTCTATATACACATTAATCACCCTTACATCCCATAATTAAGAGTTTCAGAAATGATATCTGTGCTTTTCAGCCTGAGATGCTAAGGCTAGCTTTACTTATAAAGCAGAAGAAAAGTGAGTTGTCACCAGGACTCCCCTTTCAGCTCAGCCTCCACTTACGCTGCTTTAATGAGCGCAGGATGAATTCAGATCGCTCTGTGCGGCGCCGAGCGTTAGACTGTTTACTTTGCTTCTTTCTTCAAAACATGTCAGTGTCTGATCCCGTCTCCCTTTCTTCTGTTCGCAGCTTTCAAGAAAGAGGACAGCGGCTTTGATGAGGTAGGTTAAAAACAAGTGAATCTCAGGGAGCTTGTTGTGACACCACTGGCCTAGTTTCAGAGGTTTTTTTTTTTATTTTATATTTTGTCAAGGTCTCACTGGCCAGGTGTTGTCAGGAGGGTCTGCATTGCAGTTGATGCTGTTGTAGCCGGGGTGCACATGCTGTGTAATATATTCATATGTGAAGCTCTCATCTCTGAGACATCCCTCAGGGTCGTTCACCATCACAGGGCTCCTCTGGCCTGCCAAATAATGCACCAGCTCAGAGTCTCTCTGCATGGGCAGGACAACCAGTCCTCACTTCAGTGAGCATCTTAAAGCCATCGTCACTGTGTTCACCGCTAAAGTGAAACCTCATTTTCATCATGTGGCACTTCTGTAAAGCTGTGAGCTCCACGTGGAACGGAGAGCGCTGCGTCATCCAGTTCCTATCTCGTCCTGTAGATTCTCAGTAAAGGTGCAGAAACGGTGGCTCGGCCTTGTTTTCCAGGCCTGTATCGATTCCTCTCACGCCCTCCTTCACTTTGCTGTTGTAGGCAGCTGGCTGATGAGCCAGTCGATAGGTCTGGGATGCTGGGATGGTGTGTTTGCACTGACAAGGAAACCTTGCTTGGCTGCTCCTTTGAGTTAAAGTCACAGTGACTGTTGGGCACCTGCTGTAGGAGGCTACCTGAGGCTGTGTCTTTGTTCACCTCACCTCACGCACTGTTTCTAATCTTTGGAGCGTTTCCAAGCTATTGTCTGCAGTGGCATCGCTTAATGAATAAGTGATAAGACGGTAGCATGCTCTGCGATGATGTGGCAGATAGGTTGGGGGCTGCTGCAGGTGGCAGCAGCCCCCAACTGGATGGACTGGATGGAAAGGCTGTTTTCTGTGTTGATAAATTTAGCATATGAATTATATGTGAAAGCAGCGATAATGTTTGCTAAGTCAATGAGAAATATGTTCATTTAAGGGCTATCAATTGTCATAAATGAACTGCCCTGCACAAAAATGTACATTAAATGGCCTCAGATGGTCCCATCCCATCACCCAACCCCCCCTCCAGCCATGGCAGTATGTTACCATGGAAACACATCAGCATCAAAATAATGACATTGGGTTATGTTGGATGAGAAAAATGCATAAAAACACCCCCCCCCCACCTTCAAAAGTCTGTTAGTGGAGACCAAATATGGAAAACAAGCCCACATCCCATGGATCTTCCGACTGAAAACAAGTCGGGGTTTCAACCTTTGATATTTTTAAAACATCCCCAGAGTGAGTGAGTGTTATTTCTGCGATGCCGTTCCACTATGGCTGGTTTTTAGTGCTGTGTGTGGGAACAAAGGGGGCTGAGCTATAGCAGAGGACGTCTGTGTGGAGTCACGCAGTGCAGAAGCTCACGGGGCTCACTGCGAACTTTAATTCAAGTGGGAATACGCAGTATGTTTGCAGCAGTCTAAGTCACCGTGACACCAAACCAAGACATGTTTAATACATGAAAAAGGCAAAGATTTAGGCAGAGATATGATATGATCATGATCATATTATCTAGTATGTAGTATGCACCAATCACTAAGGCAAATTCCTAGTAATGTGAACCCCCTTCACTTACATGGCAATAAACATGATTCTGATTCTGATTCTGATTCTGATTCTGATCTATCTATATATTTAATTTCAATTAATTAAATTGTGAATATAAGGTAAATGGTTAAGAATAATTCCTGACAAGTCACAGTTTTGTTTAGTCCGTCATATTGCTGTAATAAATAATTAAAATATTCGCCCTTGGAGAAGCTGAAGCTCAGGAATATTAAAATGATTCAACTACTTATCTATTGCACAGATAGTTGCAGATTAAACCTGTCCTTGCTGTTACTGTAAGCTTTCCATCAGTCGAGGTTGTGTTTAACGCTGAGGAACTGACAGAACAGCGTGATGATGTATGTGTTAAAATACTAACATGAGAGTAAAGTCACAGCAGGCGAATGGAGCTCTGATACATGAACAGATAAACAGTTTATAATGAAACCTGCAGTTCATTGTGTATAAGCGTTCAGGTGAATTCATCTCTTCCTGGTCTGTAACACTCCACTCATCCGTTGGTGTCCAGCATGACTGATGATGGGGCAGCCAGGAATGCTCGGCTGCGAGTCGTTCCCAGCCCGTCCGAAGAAACCTTTATTATTGTTGGCAGAGAGACGCGAGAGCTCAGATATCACTTATATCAGGCAGCGGGCCTGTTTGTCAAGTCTCCTGCGATTATTTGTTCAAGAAGATATATCCCGTGTTCGTGTTTAGAAAAGGGGACGTTTGTGGTGAGGCAGACCGTTTCTAGAAGTCGTGCCATGGGAATTAGCTCGGGCCCATCGCTATAAATGGGCCCTGCTGCTAAAGAAGAATGTAAAGAATCTGAGAGGAGGAGAAGACTCCTTCCTGTTCTGCAACATGCTGTTTGTAAGAAAGAGAAGCAGAAAGCTGCAGTGTGGGAGTTTGGCTTTTTAATTAGTGTTCTTAATTAGAACATTCTGTCAATATGTGCAAAGCCAGCAAAACCAAACAATCACTAGCAAAGCGGATGTTCTTATAGAGTTCGAGCTGGAATCGTTTTCCATCTGTATAGAGCAGTGATGGAGGAAGTACTGACGCTTGGTACTTAAGTAAAAGTAGAAGTGCTACATCAACAAGGCTACTTAAGTAAAAGTCTTAAGTACTTTTAAATGTACTTAAAGTATTCAAAGTAAAAGTACTCACACACTGAATATATATTATTGATATCCAAAGGATCGGAACAGGTTAAAATAATCAAAGAAATCATCTTAAATGAAAATGGACCATGCGTAGTTAATGTACATGTTCAGTCCAGAAGCCGCTATGGACAGGTCTGTGTGTCATGAGGCAGGCTGTGGGCATCAAGTGAACAGAGAGGCTGCTGATAACAAACAGGCATTCAGCATGTTTACTGTGTCAGTGTTCCTGTTCCATGTTATGACTCATGTTAATCAGACATTAATGGATGGACCTGTGTTAGCAGACAGCAGCTAACTAGTTAGCTAACTGAGCCAGAGCACCGGCATCATGACTGAGGCTCATTATAGAAACACGGCTGGCAGCGTGACACCATCTCCATGCAGAGTCTGACCTCACATCAGTCCAGCACTGTGTTCTTCGTTACTTTCCACCACTGGTATAGAATGACATGGAGCACTTTCTGTCCAGACCACTGGCTCAACACACTACATTCCTATAGCCCTCTGTGCTAAAATACAATAGACATAACTGCTTTTATATCAATATTTCCAGAGAGAGAGAGAGAGAGGGGGGAGCTGCATGAAGCTGTAACGTCATCGATTTGATCCTATTTATTCATAAAATATTAAAACAGATATAGGAAGGGGCGACAGATGAATATAAGCCTTACAGAGCTAACTCATAAATACATGAATTCAAAATAAAATTATTAATTTTGAATTTTTTTTCAGTTTTGTCTAGTTTTTAAACCTAGCAGGTTTTTCTATGTGCATGGATGGGCATGGATTAGAGCATTAAGGCACAAACAATGTGCAGCAGATCTAGACGAAGATCCTTGACTCCTCCTCTGGTACCCCCTCCTCTGTCTTTCACTCTAATGGAATCAGGTTCTGAAACCTGATGGGCTTAATCTGAATCTGCTGTAAAAGTGCTGCGGTCGACAGAAAGAGCTGCTGGAAGGCTCTTATTATTATTGAGCATCCTCTCTCTGCACGGTCCCTTTGTGCCTGTTGTTTTATTGTCATGAGCTAATTTGCTGTCAAAGAAACAATCCATAATATCAGGCTTAACCAAACTGTCAGCTTTTTTTCTGATTGGTTGACAGAAGTCGTCATTGTCACTTATTTCTCATTATTAGACGTCTTTGAATCTTTGTTCCCTCCTCTCTGCGTCGCTCTCCGTTTTGTCTTCATTATCTATTCTCGTTCCAACTGGAGCTGAAGGATTTCGTGTGTTTGGTATCGGGATCAAAAATTAATGCAGTGAATGTAGTTCTTAATTACAGGCGGACCTAAGAGAATCCATTAACAGTAAAATGCTGTCATTAGTTCCAGAGAACATAGATCACAGAGAATTCCATGGAGCAGAAACATGATCAGGACTCCTGCTCCTCCTGTGTCCTGCTGAGACATCTGTGTCTCCAGAGGGGGACCACAGCAGACCCAGGCAAATTCAACCTGGCTTATTTTTCTAAAATCTGTGCACCAAGAATTGATTTGAGAGCCTTTAGTTCATACACTGTGCGACCAAAAGTAAACAGACACTATGTGCAGCTTCAGCTGCTCTGTGTTTAAATCTTAATGCTCCAGTCTACTAGATCTGCACCTGATGATTGATTACTTGTGATGATTGATTGCTTGTCCATGAGTGATCAATCAATGTATTCTGATATTTCGAGGACAAACCAAATTTAACCAGCTTTAGACCGTATAATGTGGATTTAAATGACATCTTCCTGTTTCAAAATAAAAGCTCGAACATGGTTTTCCCAGTTTGGTTTTGGAAGGCTTTGCCGTTTCTGACCTTCAGGCCACCCGACACATGACTGCAGACTTTACAAATACGTAATGGGAACATAAAGCCTGGGTGTCCACATACTTTCGTCCTTAAAGTCGATTGTTTTTTTCAGAATTAATTATAACCCAGACTCTACTCCTCTAACCACCTTATGTGGACGTATCAGTCCCATGATCAGGTGACATTGGACCATATGTCCTATGTTCCATTCCGGCCTTCCAGCGTAGCAGCATGTGGTGTGTGGGGGATGTAATTATTGGCCACATGTGTTGTTGCCTTGTGAGGATGTGTGTGCACAGGGGTAGGTGTGAGGCCGCTGAAAACCTTTACATTTTAATTCTTTGCTGATGTGGAGATGGAAGCTAAAGACAAAGAGTGGACAGAACATCTGTCATCTTTCTCAGATCTTACATTAACATATGCTGTCTCCACTGCTGTTAGCATTGGGATGCATATGCTGTATATCCCTGCTCTTCGAAGAACAAGGTCAGCAACCTGAGCGTGTGTCGGCTGATGTATTTCCCAGGAGAGCATCAGCATGCATAAAAAGGCAAAACCGCAGACGGAGTCTCTTTGAATTGATTTTGTTTCTTGAAGTTTAAGCTAATGGTTATTTTGACGGAAAAAGTCTAATCAATGACAATGAAAAGGCTGCTGATTAAAGCGGTTGAGCGTGAAGAGTGTCCGTCTTTTATTTGCTGCATGTTTGTGGATGTTTAAGCTTGGCATGAATTCAATACGGTGTTGAGTCGGAGAGAACAAGAGATGATCGGGGACGAGGAGAGAAAGCATTAGGACCTATCAACCTGTGAATCAACACAGATAAAAGACTTGCGATGAAAGCGTGAGGTGGATGGTGGCGGTTCAACCCGCAGCTTTGTGGTGTTGATTCGCTCCTGATAACAGTCTGTGTGTGTGTGTGTGTTACCTTTCCATGGCAGTCACACTGTTGTGGACTTCAAACCCTCCTCAGTTCAGGTATTTCAGCTGAATCCTGCCGTGTTACATGGAGTCGCAGTATGAAATCCGATGTCTTGATATGAGGTGATTAGAAATGAAAGAGAGTGATTTTACAGTAAACCTCTGCAGAGCTTTAAAGGCTCCCGACAGAGCAGTTAGAGCCAGCAGCTGTGCATCCAGATGTACAGATGATGTCACTAATATGTGCATAAGTAGCGAAAAGAGGCAAGCATCGATGGTCCGTGCACTGAGCAGCCAAACGAAAGAATGAAAGGAAACATTGGCAGCATCTCCAAAATCTACTTAAATAGAGACACTCACTGAAACAACAACATGTCAGTGTGGCAAACATGCACACAGCTGGATAATCTACACAATGGATACCTAGCCAGATAGTGCTATATTAGCTTAGCATGCTCTGACAGTATGGAGAGACGAAGAGTGATGCAAAAAACACTGTGTATTTGACACTCTATGCTGTATGTTGTATGTGTTACAGCAGTAATACAGTAATACAGCAATGGAGTATCCCGCTCTAGCTGGATTGATTGATTTATTTTTTTTTTCTCAATCTGATCAGCGCAAATCTGGTTAAAGTCGGATTGATTTCCGTCCAGCTAGATCCACGGGATTCACTGAACTCAGGCTAAAGACTGAATACAAATGCGGCTAAGATCTTTGTACTTCCTGGTTCACGGGGACAGTATCCGGGTTGCGTACAAAAGCCGTGCCTGAACATCCAGCGAGCTTCGAAAGATTTTCCCGAAGTTTATTTTCAACATGGCTACAAAGGAATCGGCTGCACTTTGGACCGAATAAAAAAATAACGCATGCACGCTCATGGTCCTACCGTGGTCTGGATTTTATAATGCAGCACCTAGCAGTTTGCAGAACAGCAAAGACGCCAGATAGAACCGGATTGAGCTCACGTCACATGTTTGCAGTAGCCGGATTTGAAAATAGGTCTGAATGTATCCAGCTTAGAAACCATCCAAATTCTGTCCCACTCAAAAGGCTCAGAAAGGCTCGGCACAGGCTGTAACTGCAGACACAACACATGTGATCAGAGGGCCATTGTCAGACACTCACGTCACACTCAGACACAACATTTCCAGCTCGTGGCACAACGTCAGCCTGCTAACTAGCAGAGGATCAGATCCAGAGGAGCGAGCTTCAGCTGAGACGCTTGATGTCTTATTCAGTTTTTACTCCTGGGAAGTGAGAGTGTGTGAGGTCGCACTCAAACATCTTTCTCAGAGAATTGTCTGTCAGTAATCACAGCTGGGAATTCACACTTTTTCTCAGGCTGAGCTTCTAATATAAACCCTCCTCACACAAGATCTTCTATTTTAAAAAATGAGACTCAGAAAGGAGTTCTTGGTCAGAAGGACACTAGACCTTCTGGAAACACCTGCCGAGCGCCTGATTTTTCACCCCAAACAATTTGAGGGATTTTCTTTTTTGTTGTTGTTTTTTGCTGTATGCTTGGTGCTGTGCCAGCCTCTACAGCAGTCTTCCGTCGGGCCTGGAGGAGAGACAATCAGTGTCTGATTGATTGTAGCAGCGTTACTGTACAGGAGAATTCATCATCCAGCGGGCCTGGGGGAGCTCTGCAGTGTCAGCAGCGACCTCTGACTCCTGCTCTTGCTTAGACATAGTGATCACCTGCATAATTAAAGCACATTGTTGAATGTGTAATGGAGTCTAGTCAGTCAGAGTTACACCTGTGAAGTCTGTTCCACATACTGCAGTGCAGGGAGTTTGTATAATGCCATGATCATCAGTGATATCAGAGAAGCATACCAAATGTTGTAGTCAGAATCTTCATCATATAAAAACTGGACCCCGTCAGGGGGAGTCAGAAGCCTCCTGTGCCGGCCCGGGCTGGACCTTTGTTCTGACTGTGTTTTTGAAAATCACTTCAAGATGTCTCCTCTTGTTTGACCTCTGAGCTCCTCTCCTTTTCTTTTCTCCCCCTTTTTCCTGTGCTGGACGAGATATTGATAGATACCCTTGGATGCTCCTCTTTCCTGTCGGATGTGTGTGTGTGTAGGGTTGCACCACATCTTGATGCTGCTGCCAGAGAAACAGCACTCCTCAGCCCCCCTTCTATCGCTGAGGACACCAGGGTGGAAGGAAACATAGAGCCAACGTTACTCACGTATTCTACATCCTGTGTGTCTGTGTGTGTCTGGTCTCCTGTGTTTATTAAGAATTAAGAATGATTTTCACTTGATAAGTATAGATTAAACTTGTATTAATGTTGAGTTTATCGCCCACAAGCAGCTCAGACTGTAGGAGTCATTGTTCGCTCTTATAGCCGACCACCTGCTGCAGTTCGAGGGTGGAGGAGATGCATGACTGGAAACTGGATGAGAGCTGTAAACTGGAGCAAAGCAGTAAATTGAGGGAGTCTATAAAACTAAAATATTAAGCTGCAACACTCACCACAGTGCTGAGCTGACACCTTTGTTGGCACTGAATACATTTGACATTTAATGATGTGGCTCCACACCTTTGGATCAACAATTTTCTTAGCATACAGTGCTGCAGCAATTTATTCATATTATTTATTAGTGTAGTTCTTTTTTTTTAGACCACTTTTCTAGTGATTGAAAAGCAGCAATGTGTTGTCCTAGAAAATAATTCCATAATAATTCAACAGCTGAAATATTTATTCACGAATAAAATAAGGAAAAAATAAATAAATTAAAAAAAAAACAAAACGTATACACAGTCCCCACCAACTCTGAGCTTGTAATCACTAAGTTTTATCGAAAACATCTGCACTATGAAGATTAAAAGAAAAGAAAAAAAACATCGTAGACTGTAGACAGCTCCCGAAAGCCAAAACATGTTGATTGCCCCCTGGTGGCTTGCTGCAGTATAGGTCCTTGCCCCCTCCATTGTTAGTAAATGGGACACGGATCTAACAAAAAACCTTAAGGTTCTCCTCAAATAAATGCATCTCACAAATGGTTAATGGCTTGTTAGCGAGGTTTATGGCTTAAAAAGAAGGAAGCACCTTCATGGTCAGCAGCCGCTGGAGAGGCGGGGTGTGTATACGACCACCATGGTGCTCCTTATCTGTAAATGTTGGTCTCTACTATTTGACTCGAGCTCCTTAAATGCACCACTGAGGATTTTGGGGCACATCAACATGATTGACACGTCTCCTATTACAGTACAGTCATGGTTGCTGGAGCTCCGTCTTCCTGCCTTTGACCTCATTTGAATTTTTTGGATCTAATAACCGGCAGTGGTGTCGAGGAGCAGCTCCATCACCGCCGCTCCATCCATCCCTCCTGCAGCGGCCGTCAGGAATGCAGCGCAGGGTTTAAGATTAGGATGCATGGGATGATCTGCTGTCCTATTCCACCAGCACAATTTTAGCCTTTTAGCGTCAGTGAACTCATTAAGTTTGAGTGGTGTGCATGTGTTCGCCTCCCACTGTAGTGGCTAATCCTGACTGACTGACTGTCACAGCTCGGAGTTGTTGCCACTGGCCGTGTTTATTTGGCTCCGTCAGTCTGATTTGTGACAGCTGCTGGCTAATCTGTGCGTGTTAGCCCTGCAAGCGCTTGGGTCAGAAATTCTCCCAATCTGTGGAGGCTGGCTGAGCTGAAAGCTAACTCAAAGAGCCCCCCTCCCCCCCCCCCCCCTCCATCAATGTGCTCACTCCCCTCCGGAGAGGAGTCCATATTCAGGACTAATTTAATTTTACTCGGTATAACTTTCCCGTCCTCTGCAATGTGAGGATTAGCACGATCGCTGTAAATCACCAAAGCATCTTCTACTATCACTCGCGCCACCCTCGGTGCCCTGAAGAGGTAATTGTGGGAGATGTAGTATATTTAGAGATGAGCTCTCTCAGCCATCATGGTCAGCATGAGGCCCTGAGATTAAGCACAGGGGCAGGGATAGTATCTCATTATACATTTCAAGTGGTCTAATCACACCTTTAATTAACCCTCTGCTAATCGGCCCTGAAGGAAACCTAATGGATTAAATATTGCTGAGGTATTAAAATGCAAATGGAGAAGAGGAGCCGGCGTGGTGGTGGTGGTGGAAGTGTGCCGTGATGATGGCTGTTGCGTGTGATGCCGCATCCATCACGTTGAAGGCTGTAGAGCTCCCCCCATATGCTCGCAGGTTCAGTGTCAGTGGTGTGCACCGGCAGGAAATGGGGCCTGACTGCGCCCAGAGAAATGATCGAGGAGGGTGATTCAAGGAAATGAGACGTAAGACGGTAATGGAATGGAATATAACTGAGTCAGGCTGACGGGCTCTGCTGTGGGTTCATGTTGTTTTTTTTTAAGGCTGGCAGTCATGTTGATTGCCCATTACCCTTGCAGACTTCAGGTGAAGTGAGACTAAATGTCTGAACCTCTTCTGGCCTTCAGAAGGTCTATGATCATCACACCCCTTGAAGCCCAAACCCTGCTACTGTGTTTGAATGTACGTTTTTAAAGATTCTGCACTTCTCAGTGCATCCAGGAAGTCCTGACTGGGCCACTATGGCCTCTACTTTATGTTAGGGATGCCCTAGGGATGTATAGAGTAATGGTGCTGATCTATTCACTTCAGATCTATGTTTGCATTGCCTGCTATGATATGCATTATGAGAACTGTGTGGAGGTGTTTCACACTTGCTCAATGGCTTCTTGGAAATGTTATTGTCCAATATGCAGAACCCAGGTAGTGTTTTTGGGACTGAATATGTCAGATCAATGTTTGTACCATTGCTTATTTGTATATGTGAGCTTGTGTAAGGCAAGCTGATGGTCACACAGGTGGGTTGATCCAAACAGGGCTGACAGGCATACGGCACATCTCCTCATGTTGGGGAAAGCAGGTGCCAGAACTGGCTGTTCCTGTCAGAGGATGACCTGGATTTCATCAGAACATCATTTAAAGAGGAGAAGTTGTCCCACTTTGGAAGCAAAGTTATCCACAGTGATACCTGTGCCAGAGAGGAGGCGAGTGTGTGGTGATGATGATGCAGGGTCTGAATATATAAATGTATATATAAAACTGTGCTGCACAGGTTCAAACTGATGCTCAGCTTCTGAGAGCACACAGACCAGTTTAAAGTAAAGGTTCGCACCTAAACCTGCACTTTAGTCTCTTGTCCATAGTGTCCACAGGAAGAACCCAAGCTGACCTTAACTGTGCAGGCTCAAGAATGCACATTTTTTAAGTCTTTAAGGATTAAAAGCATGTATATGGTTGGACATATACATTCCTTGTTGGATCAGTGTTGATGTCGCAGCCTTGTGGTCGTTCATGAAGGCAGTAACAAAAGAGCTGCGAGTCGTTTCATTGATTTGATTCGTTTTAAAAGGTCACATTCATCCATATCCCTATCATTTTTAAATTATTTACCAAAACAGTGACGGATGACAGAAGCATTAGTCATGATGTACACTCGTACAGGTGCAAAAGATTAGCATAAATTAACCAGTGTCCAAGTTGCGGAACAGACTGACAAGCAGACGCTCACGGCAGGACAGAAATCAGCCTTTTCTTTGTGTTTATCCATCACCGCTCGTCTTGCTGAGCCCCAGTAGAACTGATGTCAGCCTGAAATGTCAAGCTAAATATTACCTTTAATGAATGGCCCGCATGAGTGGGAGGAGGAAGGAGAAATAAAATCATGCTTTCTGACCTTTTGGAGGAATACAAATACCAACTCTTCTCTTGGATCCTGCTTTCAGCACAGCCATTAGAGGAAAAGGGGGTCAGACTTTGGTCACGGTGTGTAAGTCTCTGCGTGTTTGTGAAAGCTTATGTGTGAATGTGTCACCCCTGAGTTCATAGTTGGACATTTTTAGCACGCCAGAAATTGGAGGGTGACGCGGGATCACTCTGTCTGGGATGGTGGAAAGCTGAAGGCTGACAAAAACAAATGGAAATGTGGGTGTTTTTTTTTCACGCTCTGGCGCTAAACTAATGGTTTTTATACCCACAATCTCTGCGCATGTGTAATAGCGACCAGGACCGCCTGAGAAGTAAATATTTTAAAATGGCGGCGGCTGGTGCAACATGTCTGAAATCAGACAAAGTCTGGAAGCATGTCACCATGACGAGGGAAGAGAAATGACTTCAATCTTAAGACGAGGCTTGGAAGTCAAATTTGAGCTGAATAATATTAGCACATGCCAAAAATGACCTTGGTTTGAAAGCTGAAACCTGAAAGAGCCATTGATCAGGTGATTTTCTGATCAGAATAGTTAGTTAATATCAGTAATATCAGTAATAGTAGATCATTTCAACAATCGACACATAAGCTGACAGTCAAAATGGATGGAATACATCTAGAATGTCACAGAAAATGATTTAAAGAGATAATCCGTCCAAAACCACAAAGAATCACACAGTCACTGTTCATTACAACTCTGTTTATTTTGTATCTACAGTTTTCTCTCCAAGAGTACTTAATCTTATACTAACTAGGCTTGAACCTTACCACAAGAAGAAGCCAGAGCTCTTCTGTACTCTTATGTTGTTTTTCTGCCAGTATAAAATGGTCACATTAGCTGAATGTCAGAGTTACAGGGACCACAGCACCACTTTCATATTCAGATCATTTTTCTTTAATGTATTATTTTGGCATTGTGGTAAGCGCTGGGATGGATGTGTGAGTGAAGCCGGTGAGGATGGAGGGAAGCTGCACGGAGCTCTCATGTTGATTCTGTTGATGAAATGGTGCAGAACAGCTGGTGCCTATATTAAAGCATCTAATCACCCCTGAACGATGGTGGCGGCACGCTCCGTCTCCTCATTCAGACCTCATTTAAATCAAAGCGTAAACAGAGATGATATGTGTTGGTGGGCATGGACCACCACACACATGCAACACACACACACACAACACACAACAAAAAGTCAGAAAATGTAATCAGCACTGCAACACATGCTGACATGGCTGCAGAATGCGTGATGAATAGACGGCTAATTAGCCAGCGAGTTAAATCTAACATGGCGTGTGTGTGTTAGTTTACATATACTGGGATTATAATGATATTAGGGTGTAGCGAGCTCATTGCTGCACTCTAGACAGCTGATAAATATCAACTGTTAGTGCCACATAGCCAAACTGCCCTGTACAAGGCAGAATCAAGATCAAATAGCCGTGAAATTTAATCCATTAGATTGGGGAGGGAGGGGTGATGGGTGATGGATCCAGCCTAAAGCAGACCTCCATCCAGGAGTGTGTGGGGTCATGACATCACCTCGGTCACATGTCACTTTCACTTAGGGTTAGGCATTAAAATAAACAGGGTGCGGTTGTAGGTAAAGATTAGAGTGTACAGGTCATGCTGGCCGTCATGACATAGTGTATTAAATTTAATGGATAAATGTTAAATTAGGCCAAAGAACATGTACAACTGTATCATCGGGTGATGTGACTGTAACATTGAGGCAGGATTAAGATTTCATTTCCTCCACCTGCTTAATTGCCATTAGAGAGTGGAGGGAAACAGACAGCGTGTACCGTTTCCGTCAGCCCCGTGACTAACACCTGTAACCATGGCAACTCTACACAAAGACAGTGACAGCTGAACATATTTAAAAAAGCATCATCAGGTGCCAGATTTCTAAAGTGTTCTTCTAGCAACACAACTAAAAAAAAAAAGCATGAAGTGTAACAAAGAGGTGCAAAAACACAAAATGCACAGGAAGGCACAAAAGTAATACACAAACAACAACTCACAGAGAGAAGTGCTGCACTACAAACACACAGAGAGCAAACGCAGCATGACAGGAAGTCAAGCTGCAGATAACCACTATCAGACAAACGAGATTTGATCTGTTTATTAGATCGCCGCTGGACATTCTGACCAAAAACCCCACGAAGTTTGCTCAGAACCGGTGGACTCCAGTCATGTGTGGTGTTCTCAGCTGTGCTTCTGTCACAGCTGATGGTGTTATGGCAGATCTGATTCAGGTGTAAACGGTTTCCTTGCATCTGTAACTCAAACTTCAGAAACGCACGCCATCACCCGAGCTGCATCTGTAGCTGTGATCTTTTAAGAGTCTCTCAGGGTTTGCCGTTGACGGATCTGTGGATGGACCTTACTAAATGTGGGCAACATGCTAGCCTGGACTTCGTTCCATTTGCGTCTTGTTCTTGACTTTTTGTTTGAGCAGTCACATTAATATTTTAAACTTATACTTTATGATTTTATTTTGAAATTATGACTCAAACTTTTGTTTGCTGCCTTGTTGCTAAGCTAACCTGCTACTTGTCTCATTAAATGTTTGAGTTAAAGCAACATATACACGCCGATAAGCATGTTTCCTGTGGTCTCATGTTATCTGCCAGACTGTGTCTGTATCTACTTCTCATACACACAGTGAAATCAGCTGCTGCACATCACACGCCAGCACAATGAGCCCACAGACGAGGGGAGGCGGCCGTATAGCAATCTTTTTTTTCCCCCCTCTGTGCTGCAGAAAGTAGCAAAAGCTGCATTGTTGACAGACTCTCTTGCTGAATCTGGGTTGGCAACAAAGAGCGTCTTTCATCCCCCGGTGGCTGCGTCGCGATCTGCAGGAAACTCCAGCCTCCACTTATCTAACTCCAGATAAAGCACTTTCACCGTTTACCACTACCAAAGCAGAGAGGATTCAAGCATCTCTAACAGGGAGCTGTTTGAGATGCAGCGCGTCACGGAGCCGTGTACGATACCAGCTACAAACTTAGCTTCTCCTTCCAGCCTGTGTGTGTGTAGTCCATCACTACAGGTGCCTGAATCTGGTCTGGAATAGTCTGCATCTCTGTTCATGACTGCGTTAAGGTATTTCAGGACTTGTGGGAGGCACAGAAACATGACATTGGCCTTCACATTAGCAGCCTGCTCTCACATTAGGCGGTGTCATGGTTGGAAGGCATGACAGAAAAAGGCCTGACATTCAGACAGAGGGTCCACACACAGAGCGGGCCGACCCTCGGCTTCATGCTTTATTCGCTGCATTTCCTGTTCTTACAACTGGAACGCGTCCTCATAGATAAACATCTGCACTGGTCCAGGCTCCCGCTGACATGTTAGTGTTAAAAGTCTTGCTGTGCAGTTGCAGGGTGGGTCAGGAGTGATGTCATCGCCAATGTATTTGCCAGTGCTGAGGACAATAACACTTAGTATGATACTGGAGGATCATGAAACTGTGGTTCATCACATTATCATCAGGAATACAGAGGACATGAATGAGTGTGGCCCACAGACTGACTGCTACTGTTACTGCTTAACTCTGCTGATGATCTATGATGACTTCCAGCACAGACCCACAGCAGGGTGGGAACCTATGATACAGTAGCTTGGTATGATACAGGGTGGTTACATTACAGTACAGCAATATTTAAGATGATCTTCACTCTCAGTTCTTGTAAACAGAGTGTTTTCTGGCTGCGTCTTCTCATGTTCAGAGAACATCAGAGTTTTCTTTGTTAAAAGTGTTTTAATGTTATAATTGTGTGTGTGTGTTGATAAAAATCGTGATCTTTACCCAGCTCCAACCCCCCGTTTTTAATGTCTAACCTTAACCAGTAGTTTTATTGTTTAACCCTGACTACAAGGGAAAACAAAGCAGCGTGCAGTATCTGAACCCCTGGACCCCTGAGTGAAGGTCTGCCCTACTCTGTGTCCCCCTCCATCCCCAAATCGGATGACATCAGCCAATATGCTCTATTAGTCACAAATGTGACATCTTTTCATCATTTTCAACATATGATATAGAACGATACAGTGTAGAACGATACATCAGTATTCTGATGTTACTGGAGGGTTTGTGTCGACTGAGACATGAGAACAGGAGAGCAGCTCCAGCTCAGGATACATTTAACTCTTATGGTAACGACCTGTAGGAAACTCATTGCCATCTGCTGGCCAAGCAGAGCCTTAATCCCATCTTCACTTTCCTGTCAGTGTGTCATCGCTTACAGCGACGCTTTTAGTCGTTTCCACATTTCTCTGAACCCTTCATCAGCGCCGCTGCCTCTAACCATCCTCCTTTACTTAAATGCTCCAAGGCTGTCAAGTGAAGAATCGAGCCAAGGTCAATCCAGCTTTAGAAGTCACACTGCTACATCTGAGACTTTGTGCAGGTTCGCTACAGTGAAATGCGAGTGCTAATCTGAGGGCCTGGAGCCGTGCGCTTAGTGCTGAATAGGGATTATGGTGCTTCTTTAAATTCTGCTGCAGCCGTGTCAGTTTCACGCGCTGCTGTTGTACGGTCCTGCTGATTTGCATTCTGATGCTCGTCAGCAGCACAAAGCTGCAGTTTATCCCTCACAGCAAGCAAACAGCAGACTGATGAGCTGTGTGACCACCACTATGAAGAAGTAATTGTCTGAAAGCTCATCTGCTCGGGCCGCCGGCCGGCCGGCCTGTTGTTTTATGAATTAGTCTTAAATTAATTGCATGGCTGGGCTTTGCTTCTAATAAACGGTTTTATTTCTGATTTGGTCTGCTCTGCTATTGATCTGTGGGGGCCCAGAGGTGGCAGGCGATGTGAAGCGCACCGCAGAATAACAATGACGGAGCGATGGAGGGGCATCAGCAGGATCCTAAATCCTAACGCTGACAGCGGGGAGCGGAGGATGGCACACAGATGCGAGTTCAAGGGGAATTTAGGCCAGGCAGGGGTGTGAATATCGCTGAACATTAGTCCGCACGCACAAACACACAAACACACACATGCGCACATAAAACAGACACAGAAACCCATATAAACAGCTGGAGCGCTAAGCACAGCAGCTGGGAGCCTCGTCCGCTCTAGGTCATTCAGTTCTCCGTCATGGCCAGCATTAAGTGGATATGGTGCTTCTGCGGCATTATTCGCTTTTGTCCCTGTCCATCGATCGTTGCTTTTCTCCAAGAGGTACGTGCTGCTGGGTTGAGTGGAGTTTTTCTTCTCCGCAGAGGAGGGTTCAAGGTCAGGAACAGGCCGCGTTTTGCTTCCTCACAACGTCTGTATAGTTGGGGAATGTGATGAAATGTGTTTGGTAACTTGGCGGGCCTGTGCCCATGCAGGGTCTGCAGCCAATTATCCCATGAAGGCAGCGTGAGGTATGATTCAGCTCTGAGTGTGAACACGCTGGATTCATTTTAATGGACACCTGAGGTGGATCCTGCTGCTCTGATCTCACTCCTAGTTCTGATTTAACCTCGATCATATGAAAACTTTGTGGTGACCTTGATCACTTTATACTTATTTTGATTCATCCATTGATTATTGAAATAATTCATTGATTAAAGGGACTATAAATCTCACAGGTGATCAATGGCTCTAACGGCATCTGTGTTTTTTTTCTTTGAAATAATTATAAAAAAAAAAAGGATCCAGGGAGTGTGCATGATGGTAATTTAAGGATCTCGGTGCATCACAGAGCTGAGCGCGATGCCGACTTCAAAATGAGTTTCTCCTTCCAGTCTGTGTGCACCCTCAGTACCTGAATCTGGTCTGGAATAGTCTGCATCTCTGTTCATGACTGCGTTCAAGTATTTCAGGACTTGTGGGAGGCACAGAAACATGACATTGCCCTTCACATTAGCAGCCTGCTCTCACATTAAGCGGTGTCATGGTTGGAAGGCATGACAGAAAAAGGCCTGACATTCAGACAGAGGGTCCACACACAGAGCGGGCCGACCCTCGGCTTCATGCTTTATTCGCTGCATTTCCTGTTCTCACAACTGGAACGCGTCCTCATAGATAAACATCTGCACTGGTCCAGGCTCCCGCTGACATGTTAGTGTTAAGTCTTACTGTGCAGTTGCAGGGTGGGTCAGGAGTGATGTCATCTCCAATGTGTTCGCCAGTGCTGAGGACAATAACACTTGGTATAATGCAATATGGTGGCGAGTGACCACCAAGAGCAGACCGGCTCTAAAGCTGAAAAGTTTTGTTCTATGTCAGAGACAGAATTTGGTCTTCAAAGAGCCTTTATGTTTAAAAAGATGTTCAAATTTAGCGTGTTAGTTGTTGTGCCAACAAACAAAAACCTTAGTACGTATTGTCCATTAGAATGTGTCTTATCTCCACCTTTGCTGTATAATTAAGAGGATACAAAACAAAAGACGATGACATAAACTGCAGTTCTTGCCTTAATAAGTGCATTTAGTGCCACTGTTGCAGCTTTATGAGGCTACATGTACAGTTTATTCTAATGTAAGGAAGTCTGACTTACTAAATTACTTCAATAAACCACACAAAGTCCCACAAATCTAGTGTACCGGTGCAGCTGCTAGCTCACATCCTAATGACACTGTACACATTAGCAGTCAGGTTTCATCACATGTCCTCGGCTCACCCTGCTGCTTGTATTGTGCGTACGCTTGGCCCCAACCAGGAAAAGATGGCTGACCACAAAGGCGCTTTTTAGGCTTCCATTTGGCTCCAAAGCAAATCATTTCATCAATGATAAAACCACCTGTATTCACAATATATACAGGACATTTTCACAAAGTGAAACCCCTTCTGGGACCCTACGAATCAGGTTCTGCGTGGCTTTAAACAAACCGTCTTGTGATCCAGCCCTGCTCTTCGCTGTTTTCGGATCCGCTCTGAGTGAATTAACAGTGTGATTCTGTA
Organism: Parambassis ranga; assembly: GCF_900634625.1. Taxonomy (NCBI): domain Eukaryota; kingdom Metazoa; phylum Chordata; class Actinopteri; family Ambassidae; genus Parambassis; species Parambassis ranga. The sequence goes on from NC_041036.1 coordinate 2,570,664, forward strand.
GTCTGTTTGAAGCTCGGGCTGTTCAGCACGTGTCGGGGTTCACAGGTGGATTTGTCAGGATGGAATATTTTGTCAGAGTATCCAGGTCAGACAGAGAAGTATCAGTACAGCATATCAGTTATTCGAGGTCACGGATGTGGATCAGCACTTAGCCTCCGGGATCATGTGACTCGGCTGAATGAATCCTATTATGAGGCTGATGTAGGTCTGTGGCAGACGGGGAGAATCCAAAGTCACGTAGTCATCAGTCGTGGCACAAAATCCTCAGATGTATTGGTGTATTTGTGGTGTTGGACTCACTCAGAGGCAACAATAGACTGTGGTCACCATTTACCCATAATTATGTTATTAAGCATTCTGGCATGCCTGTGCATGAAACCCAGTGTGTCATTTTCATTTTTATACCCAGCCAGTGACCAGTGTTTGTGTGACTGAGCACAAATGGAGCTGTTCAGTAGTGTCTGACATATCAGAGAGGGGACTGTGTGTGTGCAGTTCGAGGCCTGTTTGCACACTTTAGTTGCATCGTGGCACCATGAAGAAGTTTTATTCCTATGATTTACGAAATGATATAATAAGGACACACAACATTATTTACAGTCATAAAGTCATATTAAGTCAAAGTACATATTGTGAAAGATTGATCCTTGGATTACATACATGTTCACCATAGTTTTCTGGACCCTTCTCTCCTTCTTCTCCTTTTATGTCCGTATTGCAATTTTTCACTCTCATCTCATACCAGGCAATAGAGGTTTTTGTGCTTAATATGTCACAAAGTCATGCCAAAAACAGTCTATATGGATACAGATCTTTTTAGACCTCAGGAAAAATATTTTTTTGTGTGATCTTAAAATAGCACTTTTGTAGGTTGCTTGTTTTTAGTAATAGAAATTGGGATATAAAAGCAGACCCATTTAACACTATGACCACCGCCGAGTGGCCATTAGAGGAATTGCAGTTTTTGCTCTGGACTTGCCACATATATAAAGTCTTTCTTTGATTGGACCCTAATCCTGTGCAGCTTATCCACATGCTTTTGGGCATTCTTTCACACTCTGCTTACAACTGTTGTGAGTGTTTAAATGAACATATGATGAACATTGGCTGTGTTATGCTAGCAGAACACCTGTCTATCTAGCTCTCATTTCCCATCATCCAGCAGTCCCCAGTCTCACCTCCCACCCCACTGATAGACCCCTCACCCTGTGGCCTTTATGTGTATGTATGAGTGTGTGTATGTTTCACCAGAGTTCATTTTGTGTGCAACACTAAATAATGAATGACCCCCGCCATCACTACAACTCACTGCCACTCCCTCACACACATTTAACCTGTGTGTGGTGTGGTGTAAAACCCTGTTAAAATGCAAATAATCTCTGTTATGGTTTTAACTGATTGCAGACTGTGGTTCAGATCCAATCTGAGCCATCTTATTGTGGATTTCACACCTTCCTGCCTCACTGTGACACAATAGACATGGTGTGGTTCCTGTAGCAACAAGCCTGTCAGTCAAGGTCATCCATGACAGAGAGAAAGAGCCAGCAAGGGAAGCTGTGATGGAGGAGGGAGCGGGTCTGAGAGGGGATGTGAACAAAATTCTGTCCTATCTGATGATTGTGTATTTTGTGGTGTGATGGAGCGTGACATGATTGGGGAGGCAGCGTCTCCTCTGTGGACAGGATGGATGGATTTAGTAAAACAGGTTGTGGAGGTTTGAGTCAGGCTCTCACTGGTGTCACTCTCAGTGTTTGTTCATACATTCATCTGTCTTCACCTAGTGGTTGTTTAGAGACATGGCAGGAAAAAAAAAAACAACAACAATCCACTCACGTCCTCTCTGTAGTGTTGCTGAACTGTTGTGTGTGTTCCTGCCTAATAGGGCTTTTTGTGTCTCTAAAGGTCCTCATGTTCAGACTCCAGACCTCTCAATCTGTCCTGCAGTATATCAGGCAGCCGGATGTTACTGCAGGTCTTATTCCTGCATTGGTTTGACCCCCTTCAGAGAGTAAGGCAGTAATAGTGTGCAGACTTCTCTGTTTTCTTTGTGTAGCTCAGTATTAAAGTCTTGTTTCACTGCCTCAGGTGTGGTTGTGTGGCCATAAATCTCTCTGTAACTGTTAAAACCAGCGACTGCTTCCTGGTGCTCGGGGTCATGATTGTGCAATTTGATGCCACAGACCAGACCTGGGCAACAACTTTTCCACATCGGTGGTAAGTCATTATCTGATATGAGTTGTGAGGAGGGAGCGACATAAAATAATGGAAGAGCTGCCTGACCTTCTTTCCTTCTAAATAAATTCACAGATCTTGAGATAATTTCAGATGTGATTGTGTTGCAATGTCCGCTGCTATATTCATGACAGAAAACATTCCCATCTCCTGCTTTCAGTGCTGTTTTTTTGCAGATTTTTCAAAATAAGAGCCTCTCACCAAAGCTATGCTTTTTTAGAAGCGTGCTGTGTAGTAAAGTAAGAGTGATGACTGTTATGGTTTTATATTTTTAGATGACAGCATGCACCGTATGACTGCAATCAGCAGCGTGATCAATATTCTAAAAAGCATTATGTATGTATGGATGGATACATGCGCTTTCAGCAGCCTTTATTATTTATCATCTGTCTGTCTGAGTGATTTAATGTTTATGTCGAACAGAGAGCATGTCAAGTTGTGTGTTGTGTTAAAGGCTTTTAAATTGGCCCCCTGTGTGTGTGTGTGTGTGTGTGTTTTAAAAACAAGGCACAGAAATAGAAGCCGAGCAGGTTATATAAGCAAGTTTCTTTACTGTGACAGCGTCTTAGGCTGCACTGGTAAGAATTCAGTGGAGGAACATCCACAATTAATTCCTGATGTGATGGTCCTGGACCACAAAGCATGGGTTACCATGGCGACAGCTGGCGGGTGTCATAAGGCCAGTCCCAGTCAACAGTTCGGTGCTCCCCGTGACACTACATACAGTATATGCAGTAATTGGCAGGATAGAAGCTGCAGACGGCTGCATTTACAACGATGATGTAACATTTTAAGAATAGCTTTAAGAATAGCTGACGGGGTGGAGTGTGTGTGTGTGGAGGTCTGACGCACATTCTGTCACACATGTGACAGAAGTATATAGACCGATGGTCATTCGCGTGCCGTCGCAGCCTCCTGGACTTGTGTATCTGGCGCCAAGATGTTAGCACTAGATCCTTTAAGTCTTTAAGTCACACTTATTTCAGCACATCCTTCTTTTACTCTGCAGCTGCTTCGTGGTTCGTGGACGTACTCATCACTGCTGACCAGGAGCACAAAGCTTCACAATGTCAGAAAGATTCCAGGAGTCAAGGTCTGGGGTGTGTTTGATGGTCATCCCCAAACAGGAAAAACAAAATAAATGTACACTCCTCAAGGCTCTAGGAAGCCATGATGTACTTCCTGGCACCTTACAGTCACATCACAGACACTCAGGGAGTTTGTGGGTGATCTGCAGGCGTTCATACAGCAGATTTATGTATGCCACTGCTGCTTTTCTGTCTACATTTAGCCATAATTTAACTGTTTCCATAGAGGTGTACAGGACTCTATATCGCTCTATATTGGGATTACATTTCTCCCGTAGCTGCTTGAAGGTTACACTTCTGCTAGCTAGAGCTAGCAGAAGTACTACTCTGCTGCAGTATTTGGAGAAATAACATCTAATAGCACCCAGATGACATCAGTCTGTGCTGTTGTAGCTGACTATCCAGCAGCCTTTAGCCTAGCTCGGCTTAGCTTCACACACTCCCATGTCGTGCCTGCATCAGTCTCTAGCCTGCCGCTGCTGCTGCTGTAGACACTATTTGCTTCCTTAAACTCCTCTGGGCTGTACCATCTCTGAGCAGAGCGGGGTCCTCTAGGGTTTCAGGATGTCCTCCCGGTCATGTCGTTTCTCTCCCATCTGCTGTATAGCTCCTGTTTCTAACCCCCCGACACCCACCCCTTCTCCCCTTTGAGCTGCGAGCGCGCAGTCTCTCAGGGCGTTCGGCCAGAAACAACGCAGCCTCCTAATACCCTCTGCTGCCTCGGATTTCCTCCTCCTCCTCCTCCCCTCCTCTCAATGCACCCTCTGCTTATAGTACAATCTCATCGTTTCCAGCTTGCAAAGGGAGCGGAAGAGAGGGAAAGGAGAGTGAGGGAGGGAGATGTTTTGAGCTGGTTTGCAGGGAGAGAGCTTGGCCTGAATGCGTTCTGTCTGCTCTTCAGAGGCATCCAGGTGAGCTGTTTCCTCCTGGAAGGTAAGAGGAAGACTGCGATCGCTCTTTATTCTGTCCTGCATCCCTTATCATCATCACCCCTCCCTCCCTTCTCCTCCTGCTAGCGTGTGCGTGTGTGTGTGTGGATGAGCATGCCATGAATAGTATCCTTACACAGAACACTGTAAAGGCGGTATGCAGATGTGCATGCGTGTTGTGCCTTTATAGGACAGATTGGAGTTGTGTGTGTGTTTGTTGTGTGTTTTTAGTGTGTGTGTGTGTGTGTGTGTGTGTGTGAAGGAGAAAGGTTGTCATGCTGGCATGACAGCTTGAAAGTGGATGGTCCACCTGGGTATCAGTGCGTCTCTCGTGGGGAGGATGTGACGAGAGACTCTGGGGATGGAGAGGAAGTAGCGGGAAAAAGGCAGAGTGTGTGTTGCAAAACCTGCAGACACGCACATGCACAAAGTGTTGCCTTCAGCTTGAAACAACGTCAGCACTGTAAACCCCCCTCTGTTTCCACCACCACCCCCCTCTCTGCTAATAGGTAGCATTTCCGTTGTGGTGGTGAAGTGTGGGTGCTGATGTGTACTGGTCTAATGGACGGGATGCTGCAGCATTTTTTTTTTTCTGCTCACTCTAAAAACATGTCGTCCCACTTCGGGCAAACGTGCAACACACTTCTCTTTTCTGTTTTTTCCCCCCCTCTGAAGCCCAGAGGGATGGAATGTGGGCACTGTGGGGAGGAAGAGAAAGACGGGGACAGGCTATTTACCATCTGTGGCAGCATCTCGTGGACGTGTAGCGAGGCTTTCTGCGAGGCCATATGCAGCTCCTTGGGAAGACAGCAGGCCGAGCTGTTAAGGAGAGGAGAGAGAACGAGGAAGGAGAGAGCTGAAACAGGAGAAGAGGAGCAGGAGTATCAGGGTGTCATGTGTATGAGAGAGAATGAGTGTTGTCAGAATACGCAGCCAAATCCAGAGTAGTGTCCTCTTGAAAGAAAGCTTCTCTGGCCGGAGCTTCAAACCCAAAGTTTACTTAAAGAAATAAGTGGATGCAGAGTTACTTCCATCAGACTTTTACTTGGCTCCTCCAGGCATATGCGAACTCATCTTCATACGTTTTTTACTTCGCAGGTGAGGCAGATGACATCTCATGACATTGAGACCTGAGGTCATCAAGTTATGTGTATGAAGAGGTCACAGCTGTAGGAAAGGCCGCACTGGGCCTCAGACTAAGGGTTTGTCAGATTATGCAACATCTTTAACCCTTACCTAACACTGGATTACAACCAAGTGGCAAAAAAAGGCCTTTAAATGGAGGCAATCTGCAAGTGTGCGCCTTTACATCTATTTGTGTGATTTGTCTATTAAAACAGAAGAGCTCTGACCTGATGCTGTGGACTCTTAGCTTTACCAGGAGTCCAGGTTGTGCCTCACCTCCACACTTTAAACACGGCTAATTGTGTTGTTTTCTCTTGCAGTTTCTTCTGGCAGTAACAATGGCTGCAGGTCTTATTCCTGCATTGGTTTGACCCTTCTCAGAGAGTTACCAAGGCAGTAATAGTGTGCAGATTTCTCTGTTTTCTTTATGTAGCTCAGTATAAAAGGTAGGGCAGGAGATTTTGAAAGCTGAGTCAGCCAGATTTGGAAAGTAAACACACGCCCCTTTCTCTCGGAGCTCACCCCGAAGCCACGCCTCCCAATCACATGGACGTGCATTACGTGAAGACGAGCTGCGGTCTGTGACTTCCAACCAGCCAATACTCCGCGCAGGGTCCACCCGGAGGATTGGCTGATGTTTTTAGTGTTTTATAGCTTCCACAGATGATTCATATTCTTCGTTTTAATGCGAAACTGCCGAACTAATCGGTTGCTATCGGATTGTAAAGAGAAGTTACACTAATTTAACAAAAAGTGCATCAGAATGAAATCTCCTACCCTACCTTTAAAGTCTTGTTTCGGTGTTTTCACTGCTGCAGGTGTGGTTGTTTGGCCATAATTCTCTCTGTAACTGTTAAAACCAGCGACTTTAATTAGTCATTAAAAACGTGCCTGGCTAAGATTTATGGTTTGTGTAAAAATACACACATTCATAACCTTAAACATTAGCCTGTTCATATACCTTTTGGTGATACCAGGCTTACAGTCCAGTTCATTCAATGCCTGCAGGACACAACAAAAACAACAAAAACCACAGTTATGTAAGTGACCTTGAAAAGATCATTACAAAAAAGGTCCCCTAAAAAGTATTTTGAAAGTCCACCCTAACTCCAGGTTTATCCAAATACAGGTAAAGCTTAGGGCTTGCAGTCTGAGTCTGCACCTGCCTTTCCCTCTAAACACTCATGTAGTTAGTTAAGCAAACTTTTATGTCTTAATAAGGTCTGTTCAAATTGGCCGTAACTGTAAATGTGAGGGTGTCTCGATGTCTCCCGGCAATGATTTGGCAACGTTTCTCACCCACTGACAGCTTTGAAAGACCTCAGGAACTTTTTAGGAGCTTTGTTCAGGAACCCTGGAAGGATCCAGGTGTTAGTTTGTGACCTCTTGTTCCTGGATCTCTGGAAATCGGTGAACACAGATTATCGCTCAAACCCCGAACATGTGGCTGAGACATCTTGTGTACAGTTTCCTTCTTAAAGTAAGCAGCGCTGTGTGCCTCTAATGACAATATTTAGATGAGGATCGGTCAGTTCTCGCTCTGTTTATTGATGTTACAAACAAAGTAATGTTGTTGCAGCTTCATCGGTGGAGCAGGCCGGCTCTTCTCGTCTGCTTACAGTGTAGATATGAGAGGCTGCTGGTGAAGTTTTCATGCTACCAAGCAGTTGCTTTTCCAGACTGTAATCACATTGTGAAAACTGAGCTGGCTTTGTGAGGCTGTAAAGCAGCAGAAAAGGGCTGAAAACATGATTGTCTCCATCTTTTCTCCACCCTTTAGGGCATGTTTTTTTTTCTTGTGCAAAGGGGACTGCCAATACCTGTGCATCCCTCCAGTGTCAGACCTGCGTGCAGCCCTTTGACAGCAGACACAATGCTCGTATTCAGATGCAAATCCCCAGAGAGATGGAGTCAGTGGCATGTGGTGTGATTCATATCAAGTGGCTACAAAATGAAGGTGTTTGCTTAAGTGGCACTTGTGCTAATGAGTCAGCAGTGAATGCCCAATTAGACCTGAAATCTGCATGCAGTAAAGACCATTTGCTTACGCTGATTTCATGTGGGGCAGGACACTGGTGTTTAAAAGGATGCTGCATCATAATCGGCATGCTAAGAGTCATGAAACATGCTTACAATGTGTCTTTAGATTTAGCATTATATGTAGAAGACGTATACATTAAATCAGATTGAAATGATAGGATGTTATTGTGCTGCTCTCCCAGCTTATCCAGAAGCTGTAAGAAATCCTCAGAGCTGCTCCTGTCTGGAGGGAGACGGAGTGAGAAAATTGCCACCAGCACTTCTGCTTGATAACAAAGGCAAAAAGTTGCTCTGCTTGCTGAAGACGTGCTTCCATTCAAACGGTGCACTCCTGGCTCAGGTTTCACAGCCTTATATGACATCGTCAGAGGATGAGCTGGTCTGGCAGGGGAAGTAAGGAGAGACGACGGAGAGAGGGTGGAGGAATAAGGAGCTGGCCATGTCACAGCCATTCTCCTGAGTGTCTGCGTGCTCTTGTAAAGCCGGAACTGCTGGGAAGCCGGCCAATTTAGTCATTTATACGTCCGTGCTCCTTATTCTCCAGCGCCCCAATCAGAGGGCAATGGCCGGCTGTATTAATCAGGAGGGCTTGGCCGAGGCACTAACTGGCCAGAACACTTCCTGCTCCAGGACCTCAGAAACAGGAGAGCAGGCAGGCTGGTGCTGGACTTTAAACTGAGCTGAGCTCAGAGTTAAACAGACGATCTGGAGCAATAATGTCTTTTTTCACTTAAAACACAATTATAACATAAAATCAGCCTAATTAAGGGGTTTGTTGTTGATGATGACTGAAGCCCTTTGTGTGTCTCTCTCAAGAACACACAGAACAACCTCCATGATTGCCTCTTCAGACCATGGAGTGGTCGCAGGTGGACTCAGCAGTGACGCTATTAAGCATAATTAACGTAACACAGGAAGCTAATACAGTGTAATACTGTTCATCCAGTTTGACTCAACTGGTAAATGCAATAGTTTTAATGTTAAGTAAGCAATTCTAAATATTCTATTTCTCTTATTAAATGTGGATACTTGAGGTCTGACCTTCACAGACCTGAGCTCTTGTTTCTGCTGCTTCCATCCTCTTAAATCATCGGTTTCTTCTTCTCAAATGTTCTTACATGCTTGTGCAGTGCCTGTAAAGTCTTATGATCACTGGCCTAGGATCTGACCTTTTTCCTGAACTGGCTCAGTGTCCGCCTGAAGCCGTGCAGGATTCTGCAGGCTTTCACTTTTCCACATTTATCCAGGCAGAGCTTTCAGGTTTTAAACCATCTGCTGGAGGTCTGCAAACCTTTCAGTATTCTTCAGCTTCTCGTTCTCTGTTTTCTTTCTTTGCAGCCATCAAGCACATTTTTTTTTAGACTCCAGCTGTAGATCCAGTTTATTCATTGCCTCTTCCAGTTCCTCTCTTATAAGGGTTTGTATTAGATCAACAAGTCCAAACTTGTTTCCCTTGGCTCTTACCATTACTGTGGTAAGAGCTGTAAGACCTTTAAGTGGTTACATGTTGTACTTCTTTGTGAAAGAAAACTTTTAATACAAGAAAACACGAGCTGACATAAACAACATGACCCCTCCAGCTAATGTGTCAAACTACAGTCCATCTCACCACTTTGAATAGAAGCTATTTGATGACTGTGGGAAATTTGGGCTTAAAGGCACAAGGCGGTGCAGCTGTTTACAGGAACAGCCCTGATTTGACAGGGTTCCATTTTGGTGGTATTCTCCTGTTAGAGTGTAGCTCTACATAAAGCAGCCTGTTAGTTCCTGCCATCTCTGCAGTGGAAAAGCACCTAATGGTGCAAAATGCCAAAAGATAACTTGTACTGTCCTTTCAGATATTCACAGGCAGTTACTTCTTACCTTTGTGGGAATTCTGGGGTTTGGCTTTAAACATCAGGCCTGTAAACATTTAGTCTGTTGTGATGTTGGTACACACTGCTTTAATGAAGAGCCTCTATCTGGGGCATCGGTTGGCTGTAGGGGTATTTTATTCCTCCACATATGATAATTAAAACTCTCATCCACAATATCTTAGGGCTGGCGTTAAAAAAAAAAAATGACAAAGAGCCAGAGAAGCAAAGTAACAAAATGAAATTTGCATATTTCATTTTGGTAGTGCACTTAATGAGAGTGTCTCGCAGACTGAAGTCACAGCGGCTTTGACGGGAGGCCAGCACCAACTCAAGGATACAGGAAACTAAGTGTGTGAGCCAAAAAGGAAATTACAATATTTCATAACAAAATAACTTCCAAAAACCCACAAAGTCACTTCTGTGCATGCTGTGGCTCAGCAGGCTTTACTTGTGTCTTAGGATATGAAAACCTTCCAGCCGTTTTCTGACCCGTAGGACACTTAACAAGGATTAAAATGTCAAACATGGCAGAGCAGATTTAAATGATAATGCACAGATTCCTACAACCACATGACTCTGTAGCCTGAAAAGCACAAACCAGGTCAAAGAAAGACAACTTGAACTAAGTTGAGCTATTAGAGGCCATATTGTGCACCCTCATTATGTAGTAATTTCCTTTAAGAAGCAGCTGATTAATGAGAAGCAGCCGTTCGCTGTCCGATCGACTGGTGATGAACAGCCTCGTCTATTCGTACATCAACTTGACTAACAACACTGAAGCAGTAATGTTGCACACCATTACTTACACATCACCTCCTTTTAGTCGTTTAGAAGCTGCATGTGAAGGCGTCCATCTAATCAGAGTCTTACAGTGTGAAGTACGGTCTGTACAACATGTTATGACACGTGTCAATTTACCTTCTCAAAGCAGCTTGTGCATTATGTGCTGCGTGGGACGTGTCACACGTGTTTGATCCTAATAAAGCCTGACACACACACATTATATAATGTACATATATATTAGGTAAGGATGTACCTCCTAACTTGAGCTTTTTTTTGGCCTATTTGTGTCTATGTGCATGAAAAAAATGTGACAGTTTCATAAAATCCGTGTCCATGTGCACAAAACGATATGATGCTGTATGTTAGCATCTTCCGTAGCATCTTATATTGACCCAGTTTCCAGCCGGTGAAGTCTAACCATCTGTCATCTGAACTTCACCTTGTATGTAATTGGTCAGAGATGGACCCAGATATGACTCCTCTGCAGAAGTGCCACCAGCTTAACCCTCAATCAGATGTTAAACTGGGACCATTGTGTCTGATCTGCAGTTCAGATCTCTGTCAGAGAGCCCTGACCATCATGAGACGAGCTGTGTTTAGACGCCCTGCTGTATCAGCTGTTCAAGAACAATGACACAAAGCCTTGTGCTCTGCAGACAGTGAGGATGGGAGGAGGATGAGGTGTTTTTTCCAGTGTCTCCCCCCCCCCTCCCTTTGGTGTATCATCTCGCTATCGTCCTGAGCCCGGGATGATGAGCCTGGGCAAGCCGATAGCCCTGCTTTGTCTCGGTAAAATGGAAATGCATTCACGCGGTGGTTGAGCCCTGAGTGTGGCCAAGTTAACACAGCTGATGGCTCCGAGTTAGCAGAACAAACAAGTAGGCTTAATGGCTGATTGGTCTTTTACGGCCTCTCTGGCTCTTGTCATCGTTCAGGCTAATGTCATCAGTAACTACTCCTCTGGAGATTGTTGCATTAGCCCGGGCATGCCTGCAGTGTTATTGGCTACTTTTTCCATTACTGTATGACAACCCCAAGATAAGATGGATCTTCAGTGATTCCTTCAGAGCACAGGGGTCACAGCGAATACGCAGAATACATTACAGATAGGAAAACAATGCAGTTCATCACTGTTTATATATGTGTGTGTGTCAGTGTATCAGAGTGGAGTGTGTGTGTGTGTGTGTGTGGGGTGGGGGGGTAGTGATTAAAGAGGCTGTCCTTCAAGCAGAATCAATACGGTGTAATTGCATCCGTGGCGGGGTTTTCCTGTCGTGGTGGGGCGTTCCCATCTTGGCAACAGAGGAGAGCCAGATGTCGCAGGGCATCCACAGGCAGCCACGAGCCAGGGAGCCGCCAGCCAGGGAGCACGGTCTGCACCGCATCCCTGGCTTTTTAGAGAACGATCTATCATGTTCTTCCCTTTAAAGCTATATTAATGTGTTTTCCCCTGAAAAACTAACCAGTGAACACTTCAGCACTCGATACAATTAGGTCATAATTTGATTAATGGCAAAGTTTTGGGAAAGACTCCTATGGCTCCTCCATCTTGAGAGTCCAGGGACCTGAGCAGTTTGTGCGTTATGTGCAATCAGACCTCATTTAAAATTCCCTAAATCCCAGATTAACATATTTCAGTTAAAACCACAATAGCGTTGTCCATTGGGAACCTAATTTATTCTACTTGTACCGCTGATTTTTTTAAGTGAATTAACTGTTCATATTTATTTAATCTGGAGTAGTGGTGGGTGTATGGAGGATGGAGCTACAATATATTGCAGATATTAAACGTTGGTTTTAATTCTGCAAAACCACAACGATCAGCTAAAAGATGCTAAAATTCACAATAAGAGTAGGTACCTGTTTGTGGTAAACCTGGTGGATGCCAGCCTGCACCCTTCGCTGCATCTCTCCCTCTCTCTCTCTCGCTCTCTCTCTCTCCCCTTGCTGGCTATCAACTAAAACTATGTTGAGTGCTTTTAAGATCAATAGAAATTGAACAGTAACTGCATCTGCAGCTTTAGACATAACCTGATTAGCTGCTACTTATTTCCTTGCCTGGTGTTGTCATGGAAACACTAGCTGGTCAGTTGAAAATGATGAAGGTAACCCTGCATCTTAGTAGAAGCTTGGGAAATTTGGAGGTTTAAACAAAAAAGCCTTAAACCTGTCTTGGCTTTGACTTCTTAATGAAGGTGTTCAAACCATTTCCTGTTGACTGGAAGGTGGAACAATCGGCTGTTTTAGTCACTTGAGGTGGTCCACCGTGTTTTGAATGTTCACATATACAGCAGATTGAAACAGTTTTCTGTTAAAGTGGAGAGTTGTGATGTAATTTAACCCCTTTAATCCAGATTAGGAGTGAATCCTATACATTTCATCTTCATATTAATTGCACAGGCTTCCTGTATGTGTGTAATCTATAGATTTACTAGATCGGCATCGAGCATCATCTGTAGATAATCTGCTCCGCTCAAAGCTGTGATACAGCTGCAGGCAGAAATGAATGAGCGCTGTAATATGAGTGAGGACAGCGTGATGGGATGTTATGTAGTTCGCTGTCTGCTGTTTCCATCTTGACGCCTCTGCTAACAGGCTGCGGTCGGGACACGAGGTGGACGGATTGATCTGCTGGTTTGATCTGCTCATCAGCTGTCGCATGTTAATGTATCAAACGAGTCACAGTGTCTAGTGTGTGTTCAGTCCTCTTCTAGCACCGTGCACACAGATCAAGCTGCATAAAAAAATAAATAAAAAAAGTGGTTTGACTCACCAACAATCACAGCTGGACTTCTAAGCGGGGGCAGAATCCTTCAGGCTGGTTTGACAATATGGCAGAAAGCCTGCAGCCAGAGCGCTAACAGCATGCTAATGGCTATGCTTTCACACTAACTTGTGTGCTAACTGCTACTTTCTACGTTCTACAATGGCTTAGTGCGTTTTCTCTTCATTGTTGACGTAGTGGTTTACATGTAAGAGAGGCAATGGTTGAGTATTTGGCCGATCTGATGCAGATCGAAGTGGTTTCAGGGATAAAGGATTAGGAGAAACTCCCTCCTCCTCCAGCAGCTCCCTGCTGTGTGATGTAGGTGCTGCTGTAATGAAGATTAATCCACACTCACACACATAAGATGACTGATGCAGTGAATGCATTGGCACCCTCGAGTGAGCAGAGAGGCTGTAACTAAACACTGCTGTGTGTTATGACACTAATGACATGCAACAATAGGGTGTTATATTCCCAACACAAAGCATGGCACAAAGCAAGCAGCAGCTCATACCTCAGACCTCAAACATCAGGCATGTATGGAGTTCATGTAACTGTTTCCTGTGTTAAAGGTAGCAGCGTGGGTTTGAGGTGCTGGTGTAGTTAAACAGTTTAGCTACGAAGGATGATTTAACCCTTTGTAGGAAAGCCAACGCATCCTCAGAACTCCTGTGTCCGTTAGGCCAAGTTCAGATCATTCATGTCTGACATGACTTTCACAAGCTGTGGAGTGATGGAGGAAAAAGTCACGACAGCACAATGATGACTTACATAATGTATGAAATAAGATGCAGCGTCTGTTCATCAGCAGTTCATCAATCGGTTTCTTAGCTGAGAAGGAGAACTAATCAAAAACCATCAAATTATGCATAGTTTCATATGTTGTTCATGAAACCTGAGGAGAATATAATGGACTCATCGTCTGAACAAAGCAAGAGAGTCCAGAAAATGATGTTTGTGCTCAGTTCTGCAGATTATTATGGTAGGTTAATAATATAATGAAGCGCTGGGCCTCCACGAGTTCCTCATTCTGAGAACCAGTGACATCATTGGCTCGTTGACTTTCCTTCCTCACTGCTGGTTAGATGTGGTGTCCGCTGGTGACTGAAAGTGTTTGCAGTTGTTTTGTGGTTGCTTGAAACTAAATATGCAGCAGAGCTCCAGCGACGTCACTGGTTAATGTTTCAAAAGGCCGATGAGACAGGCAGAACCATCATGTAAGACTTGGAGACCTGTCGATCTTCATGTGAAGATTCCACCATTGAATGCATCTGTGTGAGTTTCATCAGGACGTCGTAATCATCCCTCCTCGGCCTAGCCTCTCTCTCTCTCTCTCTCTCTCTCGCTCTCACGTGGAGTGCTTGGAACCTAAGCCTTGTTGAACACATCCGTCCCAGACGCCCTCATCAACTTTTGATGGCTTGTAGTGTGATAGGTCCTAAATGACGGTATTTGTTTATGTGCTGCTGCAGATGACAGCCGCTGTCACCGAGGACGTGCTGGATGTGCAGGGGACTCTTGTTTATGACAGCAGAGCTGCTTCATTAGCATACGTGCCTTCAGATTCCACTTTTCTTTTTATTTTCCTGCGTCGTCCTCCTGTGTATTCCTTGGCCCATTTTACATACTCATTTGCTGAAGCGTGTTTCTATCTTACTCCTGCTCCTGGAGTTCTTCCATTTCATGTCTTTCTTGAAAGGTTCTGATGTGCAGATGAAAAAAAAAAACAGGAAGTTTATGTCATGTGAGGGCCTGACTAACTTTGTCTCTAAAACTTTTGTTTAGGGTGAAATGGAAGGCTACGCTCAGCTATGATTAGTTTATTACAGCTAACTTAAATGCTTCCAATCATTAGCGTATCATTGTTTGGAATCAATTGATCAGATGATTAATAGGCAACAAGAGCCAGAAGTGTCCGATCAAGTGTTGATTTATAGCTATGCTGTAAATATGCAACGCTAAAAATAACACAATGAGCTACCCAAACCTATTTTTAAGGCATCAGCTTGAAAATGGCATGGCCCAAAATGAACAGAGTGTATCTCAGCAACCACAAGGTGTATTTGAATACTTTTGGTGTCATAATAAAGGGAACACCTGGGAGATTTGCTCAGATGTGTAAGTATTAGTTTGTATGCCTCTGGCTCTTTGTAAATTCAGATGGCACACAGGAAAAATGAACCTTTTTATTTTCTTGTCGGTTGAAAATTCACACATTTACAATGAATATCTTCTTGAAATGATGCAGTTGAAGCACCCAAGTAATATCAATCTGTAGCTAAGCTTGTGGACATTATCTCTGCCAAGTTTCATTTCATTCTAATTAGGGGAAACAAAATTACAGTGGGTTCAGTCCAACCTATGTAGATGTAATTTGGAATTTTTTAAAGGACTTGGAATTTGATGAACCAAACTATATGAAATATTTTCATATATAAATATATAATATATATATTTTCATATATATCGTTATAGTTTGGTTATTGTTGTTGTGTAAGCAACAAAATAAGAAAATGCAGGTTATCATGTAGAAATTATATAAACAGGAAGCGGTTGAATTTAGTGCTATTTTGAAGTTGTTTTGAATTTCACTACGACATGTTTTTACAGTGCAAATGAACATTTGTGCAGGTTGTGCTTGACAACTTTGTCCATTAGTGTTGATTTTGGTTGAGTTCAGGTACCAGGATGGCTCGTGGAAGTCTCAGGTGAACCTTTAGGATCATATGTCAGCTGTTTGGTGGGACTGCCACACTCTTACAGTAATGGAGCTGTTATATGTGTTTTTATTATATGAAGTTCCAGCATGTGACAAAGGGAACTTGTGTAGCGAGAAATGCTGCATTGTGTCCGATGAAACCCGGTCCGTGTTAAAGAGCTAGCCACTGAGCTGCAAGATGACTCCTCCTTGTGTATTAGAGTAATTAGAAGTTCTTCCTCCAGGGGAGCCCGGGCCTAAATATTTAATCTGAAGGGAGCCGTGGCAAAACATGTCATGCCGCCTGAGTCTTTTGTGTCCTACACTCACACACACTCACAGAGTGTGAGAGTCCACGGTGGAGGAGCTGCTGGTAAGGCACTTTGTTGGGGAGTGTGAAGGTCTGTGAGTGTGCCTGATGGACTTGTTGGAGACGGCCTGTAAGCATGTCTGTGTGGATGTTTTAGGTGTGTGTCAGAGATGAGGTGGAACTGTGTGAACGTGCAGTGTTACGGGACAGCGGCAGCAGCAGTCAGCGGTGTGTGTGTGTGTGTGTGTGTGTGTGAGGCACAGCCGACAGAGGCTGGAGCTGTTTTGATCAGAGAAAAGAGAGATGGAGATAAAAAGGCTCTCATCCTAGCAGAGAGGTAGCAGTGAGGAGCTACGGGGAGGGAAGAGACCCGGGCTGACAGAGAGATGAAAAACAGGCGGGATCTGGAAGACGGGCACACAGTCAGTTTTTGGATGAACACTCCTAATCGCAGATGGATTTTTTTTTTCTCTTTAATGCTCACTTTTATCCTCTCCCCCTTTCCCTCCCCCCTCCTTTTTTTGACAGATATGTGTCACAAAGATGTCCACACGCAGCTGCCAGGGAACAGACTCGGTCATCAAGCCCCTGGACACCATCCCTGAGGACAAGAAAGTGAGAGTTCAGCGCACTCAGAGCGGCTTCGACCCGTTCGAAAAGCCCGCCAGCCAGGTGAAGAGGGTCCACTCTGAGAACAATGCCTGCATCAACGCCAAGAGCTCGTCTTCCGGCAAAGAGTCGCCCAAACTGCGCCGCCACTCCAGCCCCAGTTCTGTAAGTGCATCTCTCTCCAGGACCACACTGCAGTGTGGTTTATACACAACAGGCTCCAATGAAAATCCAGATCAGAGAGTTTTAGGCCTCTTATTTCTCTCTGATACAGCAGCCCGGGCAGCTCTCAATAGTTTAAATAAACACCTCACATCTCCCTGATTAATATGTTTGTCCTGTTTATTCAGTGCAGCAGTGAGGATTCAGGTTTTTGTTGGCCAGCCCGAGAGTTAGCACTTTCATAGATTGCCTCAAAAACCACGTAAGGATTTTTCTAGTTTGGATTATGGAAAGTAAACGAACACAACTGTCACACTTTGTGAAGCCTAAATTAGATTTCTAAAAATGTAAACAGAAAGCAAACATTAGGCTCGAAATGACCTGCAACACAATGCCATGACTGCAGTCTTCTTATCATCTGTTATTGTTGTCATCACTGCTACTTTTTGTGTACTTATGAGTGTTAATGCTACCACAATGTTAGGCAAACATCAAGCATGACACCAAAAAGTCATAACTTATCAATGTAATTAATCAAATTATTTCACTTACCTTTATCTTGCAGCTGCTATAAAATCTGGACTTTTTTATTTTTTGGCTTTCTTGAGCACCCGTACCATAATACCTATAGATATATAGGTATATAGTATAGATATGCACCTAAAATCCTTGTGTCGGCTGTCTTAAAGCTCTCACTCTCTTACCGTCTCCCTAACCAAAATGGAATGTTGTGATGTTCTACAGTCTTTGCAGCAACGTGTAATCATCACATGTCGTGTCATGTCGTCGTCCTGTAATCCTCTTAAAAACACTCTGGACTGTTCAGAGGGACACTGGTACCATGTTGTCATGTTGTCTATACCAGTGCTGTCTTTCTATATAAACAGTGAGCACAGGTTTCACTGTAGATCTGCCATAAACCTGGCAGCCTGACCGCACTCCCACCGAGGGAAACAATGATTAAACAGGAGGAGGAAGACCACAAGAAAAGCCACCATCAGCGATGGGTGAACAGTCGCTTCTGTTTGATAAACTGTGGGTGAGAGAAGCAGTTAACAGTTGTGCCAGTGTTGCCATGGAAACACAGCTTGTAGTTGCGAGATAGGATGGAGGTTGTGGTTTTTCTTTTGCTCATAATTAGTCAGTTTTTGTTTGATGTTTTTTTTTTCATGACCACCAGTTTAATGTCAAACGATGGGACAGTACAGATTTTTTTTTTTAATAGTTGTTGTAAAATGTATTTACAAAAATGCATCCCGACTACAAATAAAGCCAAGAAAATTACTTAATGAGTTTTATTCCATATATATTTGAACATTAATCACAACAAAATGTTGCTTTAATTGAGATTTAATCCAAAACCATGTGTGATTGTGAGACTACAAACAGTTCAGCCTGTGTGTGTGTGTGTGTGTGTGATTACCTTCAGGATCTCTCAGGTGTTTTGTTCTGGCAGCTGAGCCCTTTTTCCTCATCTTCATCTGAAACTCATTTTCCAGCCTGTATCCTTTCAAACGGCCTAATTGAAGTCTGTTTACAAACAACATGATTTTCTTAATCATGCAAATGAGATTTTCAGGTTTTTATACATATGTGCTTCCTTTTCTTTTAATGTGAAACGGCTTAATGAGTGTGCGCACAAAATGAGATTTAATAAGTGTGATATGAGGCTTGACTGATTGCCTGCCAGCATCACTGCCAGACACTAATGAATTGTTTCAGCCCTGATTAGCAAAATGTGCTACTAGTGCTGTTTTTGCTTCCACCGGTCCCTCAGCGTTTACCTTGAGAAATTGTTCAGCAGCAAAACTCTCAGCCCTCTGTAACCTCACCAGGGAGTTTCTTTCATTTAGCTCCTTCAAACCATTAGCTTCCAAATTATTGACTGAACCTGAACGATGTAGCACTAAGTTCAAAGAAATGTGTCCTTAGTCATAGTAAGTAATTATAAAAATAACCAAAGCCTACTGAAAATCTTGTTAGTACCTTTGTCCAATGGTTACTGGGCATTTTTCCACTGCAGGAACTCTGCTGTCTGTTCACAGGAACTGCCCCTAATCAGCCTTTTCCACTTCCATTGCATTATGGGATCCTCCAGGCTCATGCATATTTGTCAGAACTTCTCTGTTCTGTATGAATAAAGAAAGCACTTCCTCAACCGCTGTGTTTTTTAGGACCCCTCAGAAGTGCAGAACCTACCATTTCAACTACAGGAAATACTGGGTCATTGTAGGCCAGCTTGAAGAACTTTCCAGCACAGCTATCATGGCTGTTTTCAGGGTTAAAGGTGGTGCTTAGGCCTGGAAATTTGCTGGGAGAGAATTAACGTTGATTAGAAACATAATATTTAGAATAGAATATACTTTATTAATCCCTTTGAGAAGGTCCCTCAGGAATTTCGGGATATTTAGCGGGTGATCCTGTAAAAGATCCTGTCAGCTTTGACTTCCTGTGGACATAAATCGGCTAGAGAGCAGGGGAGGTT
This sequence comes from Parambassis ranga, assembly GCF_900634625.1. Taxonomy (NCBI): domain Eukaryota; kingdom Metazoa; phylum Chordata; class Actinopteri; family Ambassidae; genus Parambassis; species Parambassis ranga. The sequence goes on from NC_041036.1 coordinate 2,589,748, forward strand.
CCAGCAGGGGAATCACACACACAGCGCTGCATGTCGTCCAAAAAATGGCCCCTTAGATTGTGCAGTGGAAAAATGCCTTTTATAAACATTTGTGTCGTTACCTCCCCGAGAATACAGGCCATTCATTTTTACACAAACAATCAACTGATGATTAAAAAAAGTAATAATCCAACGTGTTGTTAGGAGAAGATCTCCAGAGCCAAAATATGGAGACTGGAATATTAGTATAGTATTCACTCAACTTGATAAACCAAAGGGTTGATGTTCAGGTGAAATGTGATGCAGAACACTTTGATCCACTTTTATTTGTGGATAAAACATGCATGAGATCCGAATCTCTTTGTAGTCCAGAGTCTCTCCGGGAGATTCCTGCAGGCCACCAGGACCAGAATATCTTACTGTCCAACTGAGCTGTTTCAAAGTTAGAGTTTCACTTCCTGCCTGATCCCCGGAGGAAGTCCAATTTGTTTAGAGACATCCCCAGTAATGCCGAGCTTATTAGTGCTGCAGAAGGAACAGAGCTAACAGGAAGAGGGAGGTGAAGGGTGGAGGACAGTGCACATGTGGCCGGTGCAGGTCGTCTCTGTAGCATTGTGTGTTTGAGTCTCACCTCATCACATTAAATGAAGATGAGATGTTTTACTGCACACTGATGCTAAGCAGGACGTCTGTCACAGCATGTTTTTCAGGAAGGAGACGTCTTTTGAGAGATACGGTGACCTTTATTGATCCCCTCTTGGGGAAAATTCAAATTGACATAGCGGTACACGTAGACTGTGGCAACATCATAAAATGAATTTCCATAAAACCAGAAAAGCAGCTGAAAACCAGAGCGAGAACAGGGCAGAGGCTGCAGGCCGTCAAACTGCAGGCGGTCAGTTAACAAGAGAAGAGAGACAGTCTGACAAGGGATTTTTTTTTTTTTACTGACATAAAAACTGATTTTCTGTCATAAACACTGATTTTCTGTAAGAGGGAAAGTGGAACGTTCAAGTAGTTTTATAAACCAAAACTTCTGTTTTTAATCTCACACCTGACAAAAATCTGTGGATTCCACTCTACAAATAACTGCAGGTACAACTCAGAACCTGAGCTAATGCTAAATGCTAAGTTCTTCTGCTGTTTTGTTAACAACGATACTCTTCATCATTTGTACAAGCCACTGTTTGATGCACATTGTTGTTATTGTCTCAGCCGAGTTTGATGAGGTCGGTAGTTCTCGGTTCATCGTTGATGATCTTCACAGCCAGTTCTACTAACCCTCCTCGAGACGGCTGAAGAGGCTAGTGTCTCCTTTTTTATGTGACTGCTTGGTTGGAAAAACCTGGATTGATTTAGTTGGTGCTGATTGGTTAAAGAAGCTGGATTAAGAAATGCAGGATTAGTTGAAGTTAATTGTATGGGACAGAACAGCTCAAGAATGAAGGAGGACTTAGTTTTGCATCATATCAGATACAAGCTCCATAATTAATGATGTGTGATCAGATGGTCTATTATTTATTAATGTTGAACTAGTGGTGCTCAAACATCATTATAAGCAGTGTTGATCTGTTTTGTCTGATTTCTGTATTTATATTTGGTGGTAGCAAAAAAAAAAAAAAGGGTTTCTGTGCCTGATTTCCTCAGAGCCGCAGTTATTACCTCTTTCTCCGACACAATAAAAAGCGTCTTAAAGTTATGAGCTGACGATTAAATCAAATCTTTAACAAAGAACTCCTTGTGACATTCTTCCTCCTCCTCGCTGACATTACACCTCCCCGAAGATGCAGCGGGAAGCCTCCAGATTTTAATATGACTTCTGTGAAACTTTCTTTTTTCCTCTGCTTTCTGAAATCATCCTTTCATATTACCTCGTTCTTTTTTTTTCTCCCTTCAGCCCACAAGCCCCAAATTTGGAAAGGCAGACTCCTATGAAAAACTGGAGAAACTGGGAGAGGGCTCATATGCGACCGTTTACAAAGGAAAGAGCAAGTAAGTAGTGCACGGTGCTGCTGTTGTGAATATAATGTTTGGTTTTAGAGCAGAGCTGCATATGAATTTATTAATTAAATGAGAAAGCAATAACACAGAGCATAGCCACACACACACACACACACAGTGTCATTTCCTTTATTGTAATCAGTATAGAGCACGTGTTTTTATTCAATAGCCATTCTCCGTGTTTTATGCTTAAGTGCGTCCATCCCAGGGTTTACTAATTAAATTCTATAAAATGATCAGCTCTCACTGTAAAATGTACAAAAGTCTGCAGAGTCTAATCTTCTCAGTAATGATGTTATTTAGCGTCTCTCTTCACCATAACAGCTTTGATTGGTGAGCTCCATTCAGCTGTAATCCCGCAGCCTTGTACCCAGGTTTCACTCCGCTGCAGCTAAATTACATTTCTTTGACTTAATTATCCTCCACTGTTCTCTGGCTTCGCTGATTTTAATAGATTTTTTATTAAAAGTCACAAATAATGCAGCTGCAGCTACTGTACTTTGTTTATCCTCCGTCTCATCGCCAGGGTGAATGGGAAGCTGGTGGCTCTGAAGGTGATTCGTCTGCAGGAGGAGGAGGGGACGCCCTTCACAGCAATAAGAGAAGGTGAGAACTTCATCCACAGAACGTGATCCTTGACATGATGGCCAGAATCTGCTTGGTCATTCGGGCTTTCAGCTCTCTGCCAGTGCACGGTTGCGTTATTAGATCTCGTCTTGGGCTTCTTTGATGGTGACCTGCCTTCCAGGAAAAGCTATCATCTTCCAGACCCACTCATGCTGGAAAATAAGGAGCAGACTTCACTTACTGTTTCCAGCTCCTCGTGGACCCTTTGGGGTGATGAGTCCTTGGACTGCACAGAGGCCACAGCTGTTCACTTCACTGGTTGCCCCTGGTACTGTGACCTAAAGTTAGATGAGAAAGTGTTGCTGCTTGTTTGATCTGCGTACGATCCACACCTGATGAAGTGAGAGCAGTCCTGGACGACACGCACGTGCACGCATGCACGCACACACGCACACACACACACTGAGAAAGGACTTTGAAATTGAACTAATTCAGCAATTACTGAGCAGGAAGCTCCCGGCGCAGATATGTGAGCAGCATTACAGACTGCTACTGAATAAAGTAACATATCAAAAGTAGAGGACAGTGTGTGTGTGTGTGTGTGTGTGTGTGTGTGTGTGAGGAAGAAAAAGGGTTGAATCTTCAAACTGGTGACAGGATCTTTGAGGTATCAGACTGTAGCTCTAACCTCCTGCTTACTGAGAGGAGAGTCCTGCCTTTGATCTGCGTATCTTTATTTTTTTAACAACCTTTAGGAGCTCATACTGAATGAATGTATTCATGAGGCTCCATCGCTCAGCGGCTCTCTGAGGATCTGTCCGTCACAGCTTCCTCCTCCTGTGCCCTTGGAGCACAATGTTGTCTTTGCTGTATTAATCACAATGGCAACTGTCTGAGAATCCCATTTGTGCCTCATAATAAAAAAACAGCACTTGTTATGCTGCGCTCGCGGTCTGTCCTAATGAAACAGCTCCCTGTGCTGCTGCACCGTGGCTGCTGTTTGTTGGCCTCAATAAATGCTGCAGAAAATGGTTTTTGCACTTTGTGCACCCCTGAGAATGTACATTGTTTAGTTCTGATATATAAATAGGGCTGAACCAAAGCAAGCTGCAACCATCAAGGAAAGGTGTCTGCTTCAGACTGCAGAGGTCTAAGGCCCCGTTCACTGGAGAAAGTCAATCCAGCTAGAGTAGGATTGAATCCAGATAGGCTTTAAGATGGATACGTTCAGACCTATTTTCCAATCTGGCTATCACACACATGTCCACGCTCAATCCGGCTCAACCCGGCTTGTTTGTTGTCCTCCAAACCACTAGGTGGCGCCTTTGTAGCCCTGACGAAAATAAACTTGGGGCAAAGCTGTCGTAGTTCGACAGTTGTTTACATGCAGCTTTTGTACGCGGCCCGGACACTGTCCCTGTGAACCCCGAATTATCATGTGACTAGCGGGTTTCACTAGCTGCATTTGCATTCAGACCTGAGCCAGATGTAAGCCAATCCAGCTAGATCCACCTCCAAGAGGTAGATTGAAATCAATCCGGATATATCCTGATTCGCGTTGTTCAGACTCAGAAAAAACTATCCGGATATATCCAGATATGGCCCAAATCCTGCTCTAGCTAGATTGATTTCCCCAGTGTGAACGGGGTCTTGTCTCTACCCTCTGTTTATGGACCAGTTGTAAGGTTAAGCCTGATGTTAAGAGCTTTAAGGGCCAAACCTCTAACTAACCCTAATGTATCTGAAGATGAATGGTTAAATGTCGCCACATACCTTTGATATGAATTTTTGGTGGCTTAAACCAAACAGAACAGCTGCCAAGCAGGAGTGGAGCTACTAGCTTAACCAAACTTGGACTGAAAGATTGGGTTGTGGCACAGGTTGAAGTTTAATAAAAAACAGCTTTCATGTGATTTTTTTACTTTTCTTTATTTGAACTTTTAGCTGTGCTGACTTTTTTCCGCCACAGAGCTAATGACTGTGAGAACAATCATCATTTATCTTACGGATTATTTTCACCGTCTTCCTGGGCTGTATCACTCACTGTGTGATTCTGATGGAGTAATGTAAATGCTTCACAAGGCTGTGCCAGTAAAAGGAATTTGATCATCTCTCTCTCTCACACATCATCTTGCTGCTAATTAACGTCTTTTACATCATAAACGTGTTGACAAATGAGTGTGAGAACTTCCCGCTGTAAATCCCACCCTTTGTGTTTTAATCTTTGTCTAATCTCCTGTATGTACTCAGGCTTTCTAATGATGTAGCTAATGAAGGCATAGATCATAAGCCTGTCCTCTGGTATATGTATGCGTGCTTGATATTAATGCTCTGTCTCTGCTGTGTCTGCAGCATCTCTTCTGAAAGGCCTGAAGCATGCCAACATCGTGCTCCTCCATGACATCATCCACACCAAGGAAACCCTGACTCTGGTCTTTGAATATGTGGTGAGTCCGCACACTGAGAGCACTCATTTGTCCTGGAGAGGTCTGAAAATAGAATCAGTTCTAGGGAAAGGGGATCAGAGGTCAGCGCTCACGTGTGCTTCTTCAGTTTGATTGATCTGACCTCTGCGTGCTGGCTGAGTGGGTTTCAGTTTTTAATACTGCGCTCACAGAAACATGAGCTGTGGATATTTTGATTGGCATACCCTCCGTTTTATGGGGCACCCGAAGAATGTCAAAGCGGCCGAGGCTTTTTTCCCACTATTTGCTCCCCGTGCCATAGGACGGCAGCCAGATCCAGGCTGGTCTGTCTGCACCCGCAACAGGAAGCCGGGCGGACATTTTATTGGAAGATTGCAGTTTTAATACATTTCCACAACTGTCCTGTTGAATACTGTGGACGGAAATGACAGCAAATAATGTTCCACTGATGTATTTATGGCCTGTAGGGAAAGTCCAGACTCGGCAAGACTGTTAGCCTCCATAATACAGGCATGTCCTTTGTCTGCAAGGTCAGCACTGGAGCACTGGAGCTGAAAAAATATACATATGGAGCATTATTAACCCTTTTATACACAGATATAGAGATCCCAAGTAGGAGATGTGATACTCTGTGTGGATGTGTCTTATATTAACAAAAATCATCCTTATACCTACGTTGATCTCTGGCTTTTAATCCCAGTTTACCCTAATATGCTGTATTATATTGTGTATTCACACTCCCAGTTCCAGTGTGTTGACTTTGACCACTGTGTACATCATATTGAAGGCACCACACCACCTTCACCATTAGTGAGCTGAGAGGCAGAAGTCAGGGTGTATTGGGTGTTTTTCCACTGCAGGAACTGCAGGGCTACTGGGGTCATTTACAGGAACTGCCCTCTGATGGTCCCATTGTGTTTCTGTTGATTCACTGTAAACTTCATGTATGCTCTTATAATAGTAATAAGCCAATATCTACTGCTCAGTTTAACTGGTAGCAGCTTTGAGTCCCTGTGGGAGGCTCTGTCAGTCGCCATGTTTGCAGCATGACAGTTCGTCTCAACTTCCAATACAAGAGGTGAGAAACAGGAACTTGTGCTGTGAGTCGGCTCCTGTCTGTCACACCCATAGAGGGTGAAGGGACCAAGGGGGCGCTCCAAGCACCAGTGGTCACCTTTATGTTATGAATAACACAAACAAAAAATTCCTAATTGTTCCTAATTTTCTTTGGCTTTCATATTCATCAGATTTGTACCAGGCTGTAAACATAGGCGTGAGGATTGACTCACTTTTGGAGCCAGCCCCTAGGAACTGCTGATTGAACTGCAGTTTTGAACCAAATGGTCCTCGTGTCTCCTGCCCTGGGGGTTGCTGCTTGGTAGGGCTTAGTTTAACTCACCAGTGTTGAGCCCTTTACCCTTCACATCTGCTCAGAACAGAAGTACCTTCCAGCAACAGGATCAAGCACAGACATGTTGACGGCCCATTGGTTCCTGCAAAGGAAAACAAATCCACAGGAGCTGGCTGATCAGTTACAGTTAAAGTTAAACTAATCAGCACTGTGCAATGTAAGCATCTGTAAAAAAAAAAAGACTTTTCCTTTACAAAAACAGCCCTGATAGGAAATCCATGCAGTGGAAACAGACAATGGCCTAAAAAGGCTCGTTAGCTCCTGTGGTTTTGAAACTCACCAAACCAATTAGACAAATAAGCCTGTGTCATATTTGTCTTCTGCACGCCGCCTCCTGCCAAGATGGTGGTGAGCTGAATCCCCAAAATAAAACTCCAGTTAATACCCACAAAAACATTTTTAGTCTCTGCTTCCATTTTCATCTGTCGTCTGTTATCACAGCAGAAACTAGTCCACAGTGTTCCAGGGAGAGAGAGGAGAAGCGGCACAGGGGTTTGCAACAACAATCATGACACATACGAGCTCATGTTAAAGAAACGCGGCCTTGTTCGTTCAGTCTGCACAAAAAGTTTTGACCTCAGAGTTCTGGACAAAAGTGCAGTCCTCTCCATGTGATTTATATTCAGGTCGATCTCTGATCTTCAAGCCTCAACCGGCTTACTCAGCTTCTATCTCTGTATGTGAAGACAGAGCGCTGCCCCCTGTTGGTAGATATGACACATGTCAAAGGCTGTGCTTCTGAAATGTGAGTGGAGCTCAGCAGGTTGAGTTTAAATGAGAGGAAATATCCTTAGGCTTTGGTCCTATCAACACAATCCTCTCACTTCTAAGGATTACTGGCATGGTGTTTATTAATTCAAACTGGTGTCCAGTGGATATTTGTGTGATGCCTAAAATCCCAGGCTGTCCAGAAGTGTCTGGCTTTAATGTTGATTTATCATCAGCCTGTGTGGTTTTTACATTCAGAGCCAGAGAAATCCCTTCATTGTTCTCCTTTCAAAGCTAATGATGACTGGCAGGGGGAGCGGGTGAGGCAGGGGGAGGGGGGTAACAATGACATGTATTACAGAGAGGAAATAAAAAGAAATGGAAGCAGAGACGGAGAACGATGGACAAGCATATCCACGCTGAGGCTTCTGTCTGAATAATTCAGCAGAGGAGGCTCGGCCGGTGTGGGCAGCGGTGGGAGACTGTAAAGTATCAGTGAGATTTCTGAGCCGCTGCCTCCTCCATCTACAAATCTGCTCACAAAGCAGTGAGGCGGAGGGCAGATCAGAGCAGGGCTGCTGTCAGGTGTGCTGATAGTGAGGCCATCGGATCAGATGGTAAACTTTACTGTTGAATAATAATCAGATATCTCCTCCTGACATCAGAGAGGAACATAGACTGCATAGAACTATTAATGAATCAGTAGTAAGGTCACCCATAGAGCCAGTTTGAGACCCTGTGGGGGGCTCTATCTGCTCCCATCCATGAACCACCTATAGAGGGTTAGATAAAGGCAGTGATCCTCAAAACTTAGCAAAGAGGCAGCGGCCCTTCAACATGGACATGTGGAGTCAGGTTTCACAGAAGTTAAGCCTGAAAGCAACGAAAACCTTGAGTCTAAATAAAGATGACACAGAGGGGTAGGGATGTCCCGATCCGATCACGTGATCGGAAATCGGGCCCGATTACGTGATTTCAGACTCGATCGGAATCGGACATTACCTCCAGATCAGGACTCATATATTTATTAGGGCTCTCAAAGTTAACACCTTCTGTGCAGTGTGGCCCTGTATCCTGTAGTGTAGGGGTTATGGGTAGGGGTGCGAGAGGTCCTGGTTCAAGACCTGGATGAGCTGCTGCGTGTGTGAAATCTCCTAGCGTGGCGCTTTGGACACACACACACAGACACAGGTTTTGCTGCAACGAGTGAGTTGCTATTTGCCTTTATAGAGAATCAGATCGGGACTCGGTATCGGCATCCCTACTGAGGGGTGTAGGAGACCATTGTACAGGAAATGATGATTGATCAATAATTAGATGACATGTCTGTGTGTTATTAGTGCCTATATAATGATAATAATAGACGACTTTTAAACCTATAAAGCAGAAACACAAAAGATGTTCACTCCTTCCTTTGTTTTAAGGAACAAAAGTCTTTTTGTCATGACTGTTAAGAGGCTAAATACTTCATAGATGAGTCGTCAATATAGGCTGATGTTTCAGCTGCTGGAATCCAGAATATGATGAATTTCCGCTCAGCCGCATTCTGGAAATCTTTTTTTCTGATGGTTTGGTTGGTCTTTGTCCAGGACCTCAGAATGTGATGCTGAGGAAAAGTGGTGTGCTTAAAGGTGTGTATGCAAATTAGTAGCAGCACCGCTAACGGCCTCTGGTTGCTACAAACCGAGACGACACAACACATTAGAGGAGAACAACTGCTGCAGGCTGCAGGGCTGGATTGTAGGGTGCATGTGTTTGAGCTGCTTTTGGTGCCCCGGGCCAGTCCATTCTCCTACAGTGTGTGTATATATATATAGGTGCCACTGCTCACTGCCAGCTCTGCCTGCAGTATCTTAGCTCATTGATTTGAGGACACACAATCAATAACACAACAAAAACAAGTCTTTAACAGGGAGAGAGTATTTTCAGTCTAAAACTTGGCAGCAGCAAACCGTCGGTGGCAACACGCCGCTGACTCTCAGATGAATGTGACGCTGATGAAGCCCAACATGCTCTGAAAATGTCTTATTAAACACACTTTGTGTGAAAATTACCAAAAAATTGAACACAGCATGCTAAAGGCAGAGACGTCGTAATGTTCTATTAAGGATGAACTGTTTGTTAAACATCATTTTCATTACTTTACATTAACTCTGTGCTGTGTTTTCTTTTACTCTGCAGCACACAGACCTGTGTCAGTACATGGACAAACACCCCGGGGGGCTCCATCCAGATAACGTGAAGGTACAGTATGCATAAAAAACACCTGCTTTACAGTGTGCTCAGTACATACGACGAGAAGAGAGGTTCACCTTGGCAGCACCTTGAAACGTTGAACAGTGTGGTGGGAACCAGTCAGGTTAAAGACGATGTGTTTGAAGCCTCCTAAAATGCTACAGCGGAGCAGCGTGTAGCTTTGGAGTTAAATGCACTTAGAGATTCAGGTGGGAGGAAGCGAACGGAGATGCTGACCCTGTAGTAAACAGCTTAAAGGATGGCGCTCTCCCAGCACGTAGAGCGGAACAAGTCAGGTCAACAGCCTGAGTCACATTCATTTAAGGTTACAGGAGTGTCACAGCCTGCACAAACACATGCACAAACACATGCACACAGACACAGTGTGCAGACACGAACTGCTCGCTGTAACTTCCGACACTTTGGCGCCATGTTTCCCACTATTACAATACAATTTGGAGAGCAATGTTCTGCTCAGAACTTCTCCCGAATAAAGCAAAGAATCTCTGTACGTGTGATCTTCTCGGTAACAAATCAGCTTCGCAGCCTGTGGGTGTGTTGCTGGGGACCCGTGTAAGTGCGAGCTTGGAGTTGCTGGGATTTCATGTTATTGGCTGAAAGTTGCAGAACTGAGTTTTCTGGTAACTTTCAGCTGTTGTGCTACTTATTGTATCACCAGTGAGCAGATCAAAGCTGCTTTAGTTTTCCTTTAGCATCACACCCTCTTTACACTGAAAATAAACCCATGTATAAGTCTGTTAGACAAGCGTCTTCTGGTGTCTGAACCTGGACTCATTGCACTCTATGTAGCCACACTGGTAAACAAACAGCACCTGACCTTGTTGTTGGTCTGTGTTCCACCTCATCGTCCTTGCTCTGCTGTTCTTTAGGTTGTTTTTTCTGTGATTCAGGTACTTTCTTACTTTCCTACTTCTGAGCCCCGTCCCGTACCTTCTCAGGACCTCTCAGTACTTTTTTTTCTATGTTGTAAAGTGGATTATTCCACTTACACCAACAGCCTGGTGAGTCGTGAGGCAAATATTAATGATGCTAGTAGGTGTTGTCCAGTGTGAAAGGACCTTTAGGGTTACTGTTACCACTGTAAACAGGAAGCCAGGGGGGGAACTCCGGGGGGTAGTTTTTCTATAACTCAGAAGTTTTATTTAAATTTAATCCATGTTAAGACTTTCACATAATTTTCAGAAATTTCACATAATTACAGGCATGACAGTGTTAAGTTACAGGAAGTTGGTGAATGAGGTTGCTTCATGCTTGCACAATTGCCCACCTACACCGGCACCATGTTTTTGTTCTGGAGAAAGCATTTCAGAGGTGGAGCGCCTCCAACTGTTGTCCTATACGGACCAAGTCGTATATATTATAAACAGTTTGTCTTGGACTGTAGCCACTACATAACTTTGAAATATGTTACTGTCTGTGGGGAGTGAGGGAGGATAAAGAGGCTCTCTGTGTACATATATAATATATTATAATGCAGCTGAATCCTCCATTAATCTTCATGTATCATTCTTATTCTGATGCAAAATTGAAATTTAACCCTTTGTTAAACTGTATGTCCACACGTGGTAGTTACTGTGTGGTCATGATGTGTGGTATTTTATTTTGAAATTCGACTCGATGTTCTCTGCTGCCATCATGGAGGCACTCTGAACCTCGCTTCACTGTTCAGAAGCCCATAGGTGATATCACAGAGTTCATATTTATTTGGTGTTTATGGTCTAATGTGGTGCTACTAGTGGTGCTACTATGCTGAAGATGATTTCTGAGTGACACCAATGTCGGGCATAAAGTAGCTCTGGTGTTCATGGTTAAAAAAATGGCTGCAGATTGACTTCACTGTGGCGGCTCTGAGTGCCTCCTTGTTTCAGTGGTAGGAGACAACGACAGGAGGTCTGACCTCCTCTTACGCAGATTATCCCTCTCACTCAGTGATGTTTCTCCTGTTTGTGTAACTTAAATGAGCAGGTAGAAGGATGATGAAGTGAATGAGGCCATGTGGTGGTGTTCTGCTGAGGGTGGTGGTGGTGGTGTTCTGCTGAGGGTGGTGGTGGTGGTGGGGGGGGGGGGTGTCAGGATGTTCCATCACGCAGGAAGGTGACAGTTCAGGCTGCATCTGTTATGTAACAGCTCGTACCTTTTGCCACCGAGGATTTACATAAGTAATCAGTGCTTCTCCCGCTGACAGCAGCTTGGTTGAGATACCACATGAATAATTTGGGATTATTTTCCATGAGAGCAGAGTGAGGTGTTGCTTGGCTCCTGCTGAGTTTGTTACTTATTGGTGAGACTACTGAGTTGTGATTTCTAATCTGTTTTTAGGGCTCGTGTGGCTTTGTCCCTGTGCAGTCGTGCAGTGTAGGCAGCATTGAACCACTCGGCAGGAACACAATAGTTGTAATAACCTATCACGATTACACCGGCTGAAGGTAGCTGAGGATACTGTATGCATTTAATCTTCCACACTCAGCTGTTGTTGTCTGAGACACCATACAGGTCACTGTAAAAGGTAATTATCATACTGGGCGACACACTAATTAGAGTCAGGTGTCTGCTACACAAATCACTGCGTGTGTGGTCTTTTTTGTTGTCAGTGCAGTTATGATGAGCTAAAGATACTGCTGCAAAGGTTTATGAGATGTTATGTCATCAAGGTCAGGAGCAGTCGACAGAAATTTGTCATTTGTGGCATCACTTTCAAATATTTCCTAGAAATGTCTGTGTGCCTGCATGTTTTCTTTCTTCCTCCCACATTCCAAAGACGTGCATGTTATCTGTTTGTATTTCTCTCTGCGTTAGTATTGTGAAAAATGGGCGAGTAGCCCGTCTCTCGCCCATTGACAGCCCCCCTGCCCTCAATCCTGTACGCAGGTCAACAAAACAGATGGATTAATGAAAGATTCTTTTTAAGAGCTATGGAGTCTTGGTTAAATAATGCACGTGTTTCAGTGATAAATACAATTTCCACCTACAAAACTCTTCTAATAAACACATGGTTCAAGAGTGAGTTCAAACAGTTCCAGTTCAAATATGGCTAGATCTATAGATGGTCTGTTTGATATGATGACACTAAACCGTTGGGATGTTGGGAAGAGAAGCCATCCTAAAGATGGAGTCTCTGCAGTAGAAGTGAAGCTGCATGGTTCACCCAAACCTACTTAGTAGCTTGGCTGCTGTTTGTGATTGACTAAAAACAATGAACACACAGATCAGTGTGATATGAACAGGACAATAAACCATCTCCAGCTTGGCGTCCATCTTTAAACAGTCCGTTCTTTGGACTCATGGATCAACAGTATCCGTCTTGCTTTGTGGTCGTGGCACCAGTCAGGACTAAGTTTATGGGATGTTTAAGTCAGCTGTGAACCATCACTGACCTGAACATGAGGAGTGTGTTGGTGTGGGTTTTTATGACTGACAGTGAGGAAGTGCAGTCACTCACATATCCTCCAATTTACTAATCAGCAGCATAAAAGCTATCAGTGCCTCCGCTAGTGCTAAATCAAATTAGCATTTAGAGACATGCACTCAGACGTTCACTGCTAATGTAATTAGCGGTCAAGAACCAGTGAGCTGTGTGCATCTGTGTTTATACTTGAACTAAATGACCCAGAGTGAAAATGCAACAGAAACATGTCATGTTCTGCAGCACCATTAACGCTTCTCGGCCCATGTGCTGAGCCGTAGTTTGTTAGCAGCGCTGCTGTAATTGAACACTAGTGAGTATGACCTCAGCCAGACTGCTGCTGAAGTGCTCTTCTTATTACATTATACACAGTCAGCTGAAGGGGCCATGACTCAATGGAAAACCGACACCCACCAACCACGTCTACAAGCCAAATATCGGCTTGTACAATTGCATTACAAGGGAAGCGCCTGATAGCACTTTAATCATCAGTGAGCCTGTCAATATGGACGACAGGTGACCAGAGCCGTCTGACTCTTGATCCTCTGCTTTACACATTACTAGAAATGTACCGATCTTGAATATCAGCCCTGATATTGACTGACTTTGGGTATCTGATGAAGGTGCTGATCCATGGGTCCGATGTGCTACACCATGTGTCAGCATCAAACACATAAAGCCACAATATGAAGTCAGCTCTATGAAGGTGGCTCACGCTTGATGTCAGCAAATTTGACGACTACTTGCATTATCTGTAAAGGAAATGATACAGGATTACTTTTCAACAAACATTCCTCATAATCTCCTCAAATGTAGAAAAATGATGGGGACAGCATCACATCCTTTCCTTTTGTGAAGGATGCTCAAGGAAGCTCTGCTTTTAGCCAAAAACCAGCAACCTCTATCCCCCCTTCAGCATGTGGCACCATGTATCTAATGCACACTCCACCATGTAGTGATATGGCTACCTAGTTAGCAAGGTAACTTTAAGAGACATCCAGTGCTTCTGTAAAGTGTGCAGTGTCACTAGGATGATTTTACTGCTCCAGACAGGTTACTATATGAAAACATGTTTAATTATAGGAACCTTTCCCCAGATCGTGTCTTCAGCATTACAGTTCTCACTCAGTCTTTAGTCCACACTCATCTCTCAGACGAGGTTTCACTCCTCTTTTTGTTTGTCATCAGGGTTTTGTTGTGTTTTGTTTTGGCCCCCCCGCTCTGATTATGCTTGTTCACTTTAACACCACATTAGAAGTCAGTACCTCTGCTTCCCCTCTGTGGTCTGAGCCGCTCTTATTTTTTGTGTTTCTCCTTGTGAAACTGACTCTGGACCCCAGTGTACTGCTGTCACTTTGATACATTGCCTCACGCTTTGCTGCACATTGAATATGAGACACAAAAAGCCAAGCTCCAGCACAGTCTACTGATGGATAATAGGGGCCATCCCATCCACACGTTTTTTTTTTTTTTTTCATAATGTGTATCTTGATAGAGAGTTGTGTTTGCCTCGGGTATGATGACAATAACTGTTTCATCATTAGACAAATGGCAGCCTGTTTATTGGAGTGCTGATGACGGATTGTTGCTCGTGTAGTTGGGTCAAACCTCAGGTGATAGAATATGTTAATGGCTGATTTAACTACGATCACACGGCTTATTTCTCCTGCAGTTACAAACTAATAATGCATCATGATTAAAAAGACGCTCACACATGAACACATGGAGTGGATGTTCTGCAGGGTTTTCACTACAGAGGAAAAAATACATTCTTTATGTTCCACTCAACAAACATGAATGCTACATGACCCGTGAAGACCAGTAGTCGCTCATTCTGGACGCTTCTTCTGGACGCTTCTTCTGGACGCTTCTTCTGGATTCAGAACTTCGATTTGTTGAGAAGTGACTGCTCACTTACTCTAGTATATATAGTATATATATTTTCCTTAATTAAAGTCCTGAATTTGCACACAGTAACTGATTTTTTTCCACACAATCGAAAAACTAGGCCCAGGTTTATTAAAGTACTTCTAAGTTTCAAGAACTGGTGTGAGAGGTTTTATTAGGAAGTTCAGGAGAGGTAAACAGTGCAGAAAAGAAAGGCTGGCAGAGGTAGGAAGTGGAAATTTGGAGGGTTCTGCAAAGAAAAATAGTGAGAGATGTGTCTAATGAGCTGAGAGCAACTGCAGGGACACTAGTGAAGGATTTAACCAAGTCTGGAACTGAAGAGTCAGAGAAAACCGTCACTAGAGTCCTGCACAGGAATGGACTGCAGGCTGCAGACCAAGAAACACTCCTGCAGAGAAGACACCTCCAAGCCAGTAGCAAGTATGCTAGGAACAACCTGGAGACAGATCACACAGACTGGAAGTCATTTAGTCGGATGAAGCTAAACTAGAGCTCTTTGGTCACAGAGATGTTGTCTTCATGTGGAGACAGACAGGAGAGGAGTATCCCAAAGAACACAGTTCATACAGTCAAACACGGTGGTGGCAGTATGATGCTGTGAGGAGGATTCAGTCAGTCTGGAACTGTGGATCCTGTCAGTAAGACATCAGGAAAAAAAGAAGACTGTCTGAATATCTGAAAGAAAACCTGAAGCAGTCTGCAGGAAACCTGCAGCAACATCACAAAGTAAAAATAGAAGACATAAAGTTTAGAAGTACATGTGGAAATCGTGGTTTTCACGTCTCCAGTGAAGAACTACCTCCAGGACAACAAAATGATCATTACTGATGGATCTACACATCTTAAGTCTTCACATAAATTTCAGTAAGTGTGCTGCAGACCAGGGTCCATGCCAGAAGACCATCAAATCTGGAGGAGCTTGAGAGATTCGCCAAAGAAGAGTGCACTAGGATTCCTCAGGAGACGTACCTCCTGTAGTAGGCTTCAGGTGTTTAACACGTTTAGGTGAAAGCCAAGGCCCAGGGCACAGTGCAGTAGGAACAGCCAGCTTTAGTTGGAAATTCAGTTGTTACACAGAAGTTGACACTTTTAATAGAAACCTCTACCTTTGAATCCATCAGGTGGATTTTCAATTTGACCTCCTGAAGTTTTTGGGGGATTGTGAAGATTTTCATGAATCATGATGCTTATAGCCGCTCAGCAAACATGTTACATTCATCAATTCATGAACCAGGTGTTAACCAACTCACATGAATCATTTTCTGTGATGTTTTTGTTGTTCTTAGGATCATATTCTCACCTTGGTATGTTTGGAGCGTGTTTCCTCCCCTTGTAAATGAAAGGTTCCTCTCAGTACATCCACACAGATGGAGATCTATAAGTCTCTTATTATAGCTGGGTGTGCTGACATGTCAACAAACCAGTGAGCATGCTGAATCAGGTTGACCTGTCACACCAATGGTGACACAAACCTTTTCATCTGGTCTGTTATTAACAGTACTGACGTCATTTAACTTGAAAATTGTTCATCGACAATTGTTCGGCACTCTGTTTTATTCCAATTGTCAGACCTGTCAGTGTCTGAATAGGCTCCTAACTGCCCTCAGCACCTCACTTTCTCTGAGATATTAGAATGCAAATGGTGCCGAGCCGCTTCAAACTGAAAAAGGAAAAAAAAAAAAAACTCCTTTTTATGAAGAGTTTTTGAATTGAAGTGCTGACTGCAGAGAATAAAAGAGCGAATTTTCTTTCATTTTATCGCCGTGCAGTTGCACTGCTAACAGGACGAGGGCTTTTCAGAGGAGTGTTTGATATACATGAGTAAACACACATTTCCCATGCTAATTTTCTGCACCGTGGTTCATCTCTCACCCGCCGAGTGCAGGAATAGTAAACTGTTGACCCGGTGACTTCCAGATGCCAGACAGGGCCCCCAGCCCTGATTGGGCTCCACGGTGCTTCAATCAGCTTAATTGGCCGCGACTATAGTATCAGCGAGAGAAGAAATGAGAGAGGAATGCTGGAATTGGAATGAAACACAGAGCCTGCTCGTGCACGCCTCATTATTTGTTGATTGACACGTCTGAACTGGGAGATCTCAGTGGAAAAAAACAAGGCAAGTTTAATATTTGGGCACATTTTAGCTGCTACTCTTCATGCAGTGAGCGTTTATTAAAAAACTAAATTAGTTTTCTGACGGCAGCTCGGGTTTATGAGCACCGCAGGCAGGTGAGAGGAGCTGAGAAGTAATTGGCTGTAAAAATGTAAATGTAAACGCAGTTTGATCTTTATTCATATGACATGTCAGCAAAAAGTGCACACATGCATTTTCATGAGCGTTGTTTATGAATGAGTGAGGAAAATTGTTTTTGATCTGCAGTTTTTAACTACTAGAGAGCTGCTCTTCAACACAAGCTTGTAACATTAGCACATCGTGGGCTGGTTTCCTCCTGTTCTGCTCCACAGCTTCGCTTCCTCACTGACCACGCTGACCTCTCCACACCTGGAGCCTCTGCAGAGATTCTGCTGCATGGTTATAACCTCTGAGCTAATGTTCAGCTCCTTTTCAGTGCTGATAAACAACATGTTCACATATATTTTCCAACTAATTGCAGAAGCGTTGCTGTAGTACCATATTTTCCGGACTATAAGTCACACTTTTTTTCATCCTTTGGCTGGGTATGCGACCTATACTCAGGTGTGACTTATCTATGAAAAAAAATATACGTGTATATGTGTCCTGACGTCCCATTACATATATAATGGTAGCTGTTCTGTCCCGCTCCTGATGGTTCTCTTCCACCTCCAGCTTGTCCACACTTTGCATATCGAGCATAGGTGACGCGCGTGGTCGACAGGTCGCTAATTCCAGACAGCTATATGAGCGCACAGTAGTCGCCTTTTGCTCATTTACAGGATGTTTATAGGAATTTCTGTGCGGTGAGGCTAATCATTTCTCCACGTGAGGACATGTTGAAATGCGCGTGTCTCACTCTCAATGCCCTGCAGCCACACCACTTACGTTAAGAGGAATTCAACAGGCAACGTTACTCTAAAAACTTACTGATTTACACTGCCCCGCTGGTGTGACTAATAGTCCGGTGCGACCTAGAGTCCGGAAAATACGGCATTTAAATCAGGTAACTGAACTTGTGTTGTGAAGGAATACCGATGTTATCTAAAGCACAAAGCAGCTATGCTACACTGCTGGCTGTTATCTGCATTTTATTGGCCATTATTTCATTTTAAGGCCAGTATCTGCCAATAATGATGTCAAAAGTAAATGGACACCCTTTTTTATTAATGCTGCAGCCTACCACATCTGCAGCTGATGCATTGAGTGTCACAGATTAATCAATGTATTTTGACATCTCTCTTTTGTACATCAGAGAAGCCGGAATGAACCTTTTCTGTCCATTTTCCAAGACTTTCTCGGACTTTCTGTCTCACCTTGACTCGTCCACACTTGTCACATATGACAATATAGATATAGTTGATCAGGCTCTGCAACACTTTGGTTGATTTCTTTGCAGATTGGTTGTTTTAGGCAGGTTTTGAGCCTTTGTAAACATAAAAATACTCATTATTGCAGCTTTAGCAGCTTCTGTCATGCGTGTCATTGCATTTTGAATTGTAAACCTCAGGATGTGTCAGCTACAGCTAGTGGGCATTTTAAACAGCTAAGCTGCAAAGCTAGAATTTAATATTCATTTGCATAAAAGCCAGTTCACCAACAAATCCAATATTCAACACACCAGGACGACAGCTTCCCTCTGTCTGATGTGCAAACCGGACTCAGAGACGCAAAGTGTTCAGTGAGGGATGAAAGACCACGTCCCTTCTGGGTCAGAGTTCCTCCTCCTCTGTCTTCCTACCCCCTGCTGTCAGCAGTCCTCTCATGCTCCTTGCAGTCCATTTACAGAAAATGAAAAGGAGGCGGCCGCCCCACCCAGCTCCATATGTCTGCTGCGATTTCCGCAGCTGCTGCCACAACTCTGCCATTTCACAAACAGCCTCCTACTTTTAAACGAACCATTCTATGTCAAACAAAAATGATAAAGCATGTCATAAACTATCATTTCTGCACATTTTGGAGCAGTATGAGACAGTTTAATTTTCACTCAGTGCAGCAGTTCATAATAATTCCAGTGGAAGAAATGATGGCTGTGTTCCTGACTGATGGCTCTGTATTGATTTTAGTGTTCCTTTGTGAGGGAGACGGTGCTTTTATTGAGCTATTTTTTAAATAACATGCAGCGGTTCATGCCTACTCTCATTTAGACTTGGAGGGAAGTCACAGGGATGTGATGAAAAGGCTTTTCCACACCTCTCTGCACTCCACATGCACAGTTTAATGTGCCACAGCACAGAGAGAGAGAGAGAGAGAGATTCAGAATTATGCAGACACAAATGGGAGGACAGTTAATAAAGCGTGGTGTAAAAACATGTAGCATCAGATGTGAGGGATGGGCTTTGTTCACCTGTTTTTCTGTTGTTTTGTTGTGTTTCAGCTCTTCCTGTTCCAGTTGCTGAGAGGCCTGTCCTACATCCACCAGAGGTACATTCTTCACCGCGACCTGAAACCACAGAACCTGCTCATCAGCGACACCGGAGAGCTCAAACTCGCTGACTTCGGTGAGTTGTCTGGACACTGATGCTGGTTTTTGTGTGTGTGTGTGTGTCAGACCTGGAAATAATGCTGAATATCAGTGCTGTCACTGCACATCAGCCCTAGCATGGCATCAGTGTAATGATTACACAGTTACACATTATTTGTTATTTGTGCATTTGCAAATATATTTCAGGTGCTGCAAATAAAAAAAAAATATACAAAACGTGTGGAAGGGCCAAAAACTGTAGTTCCTCTAATGGCCACTTGAGGCTGGCTCCAAATGCAAACCGATCCTCATCGACCTTTATGTTAAAATGTCCAAGTTTACAGCAGGAAAATGATCCATGGAAGAATAAGAATAAAAGTCTGACATGAAGTCAGCCGCCTCTGTTACATCAGCCCCTTCACTGTGGTGGCTTCAGATTTTTTTGTTGATCCTTCCATCTGTCAAAGATTTTAGCCAACACTATAATATGTTGACGACTCAGTTGACCATTGTTCTCCTGGATCTTTCATCTAGTGCCAAAATTCCCATTTGTACACAAGACACATTGAGATTAAAGAGTGTGTGTTTGCATGTTGCTGAAGTGGCACCATATGGCTCAGATCCATGTTCAGTGATCGGTGCTTTTTATGGTCTGTTGGGCATCCTGTGGGACCAATAAGCTGCCAGTCTGCACCCCATCCATCTATCCATCCATCCGTCCATCCACCCATCCGTCCATCCACCCATCCATCCATCCATCCATCCATCCATCCATCCACCCATCCCTGCATCCGTCCATCCATCCTTCCTTCCTTAGTCCAGCAGCCCTCATCCGCCCAGTCCTTCAAACCCTCCGCCTCCCATGTGCATCCATCTTTCTCCGTCCTCCCACCATCACTGTGCCCAGACGGATGGTGGGGGCTGTGGCAGCTTTATCAATAATGCAAACCTTATATTAGTGCAGAAAAATTACTCCAAGGGAAATGAGAAGGGAAAAAAATAATGGACAAAATACCAAATGAGCAGGAGTAAAAATCCCCTGGCCTATTAGTCTGCTGGTGAGGCACGTCAACAAACATCCACACAACACAGAATCAGCCTGAGGGATGCCAGCTGAGGAAGGTGTAGGCTGTTCAAGTCTGCTGTGGCGGTGTGTGTGTGTGTGTGTGACTTTGTGTGGCCGCCAGGGCTCCCTGCAGTCTCCTGGCCTTGGCAGCAGGAATACTAACGGCCGACAGCTGAGACCCGTGGCTCTGGTTGGGGTAAACGAGAGGGACAGAGGCAGAGTGTCAACAAAGGAGGAGCTGAGAGATACAATGAGAGGTGGCAGAGCACTCAGTGGGGAAGAGGCTGTCTGCTGATAGGATTCAGGGGACAAAGGGGGACAGATAAGGGATGGTTGAAATGAAAAAAAATGAATTGAGATAAGCTGAGTTTGAGCTGGCAAATATCAGTAGTGGATTCTATTACAATAAATTAAACTTAGTCCTCAGTCCCAAGCTGGAATTTCCATCTTTGGTGCTCATGTATGAATGATTGATCCATCACTGCGTCCAAAGAACAAGACATAGAAAGTAGTTGTGTCTTAAATCAGCGGTCCCCAACCTTTTTTGCACCACGGACCGGTATCATGTAAAACAATACTTTCACGGACCGGCACAGAAAAAAAAAAAAAAAAAAACAAAAAAAAAACAAAGTGCATAAACAGACTCTTACTCTTATGCTTAATTAGTGGGAGCCTTTGAGCTTTCCCAGCAATGAGGCGGTCCCATCTGGGGATAATGGGAGACATGACACCAGAAGTGTGTTTCTTATGTCCAGTCCACTCCGTAATTTTGTTTTGGCCGTCATTAATTGCTTCAGTCGTTCTTGTTCATGTTTTCTTCCATGGCTCGTCTTTTAATGCAGGGTGCTCGGTCTCGCAGTTTTGAAGGCTTCGTTGCCTCATTTGCGAGTCTGTCGCCACATATCACTCAGAGCGGACTTGGTGTGTGAGAATCACCTGTTGCAATAAATCCGTATTTTAAATAGGACTCCTGATATAGTCTTTTAAATGCGGGTTTCTTTTTCTTTGAAGGGGCAGACTCCTCTTCTTCTGTCTCCTCGTTAGGCCTTTTCCCCTTTCCGAAGAAGCTCTCCAAAGACGTTTGTTTTTTATTTATTTTTGCTGCTTGTGGGCTTAATTTTGGGGCCGTATCCCGTGACCGAGACAAGCGTCTGGGCAGGTGCTTAAAGGCACAGGCGGATGAATCTGATCGATTTATAAATGAAACAGCTGTCAGACTCAGATAATGAATAATATATGTTTTGCTCAGTCTTTCTGTGCGGCCCGGTACCAAATGACCCACGGACCGGTACCGGTCCCCGGCCCGGTGGTTGGGGACCACTGTCTTAAATGACTTTCAAGACACAAATGCTTTAGAAATATCTAAAAACTTGGCCTGAGGTGAAAAACATTCTGAGGCATGCATTGATGTAAATAGTGAATACAGTTGGGCCAAGTCCTAAACCCTGAGGAACTCCACAATGCAGCTTGGAGACAGAGGACCCAGTTTTAGCTGTGTGCCCACCTTAAATCTGAATAGATTGTTATTATTATAAATTTGCAAATATCACTTTCTTGCTGACCTGATCAGACTCTGAATATCCAGTGATGTGCATCTTTGTGTTGTATTTCCTGCATCTGGTAGTAGCTGACTTAGCAGACTCAGCATCATCCACTGCAGCAGCAGCAGAGCTCCGTATCCCTGCTGCCGGTTGGCGAGTTGATCCAGATGCTCCCCTCCGCTCCGATGTGGGTTTACTCACTTCTTTTTAATGAGCCACACAAACAACCAGCTCATAAATGAGGCTTTGAAGAGCCCACATGTTCTATATCAAGGGCACCGCTAATTGAGGGCAGCTAAGCTGTGTGTGTGTGTGTGTGTGGAAGGGGGGTGCTGGGAATTTGTATTGTCTGTTTAGTGGAGGTGTCTGAAAATCGATGCTCTCTGTGCACACACACATACACACCAAATCAGCATTTAGAATGAATCCTATGTAAGCTTACCAAACTGTAGCTGCTCTCCATTAGCAGGGCCGGCTCCAGTTCAGTTTCTTGTGCCAGCATGAGACTGTATATTAACCGGCACACTGCAGTTTTAATGGGTCATTACAGTCTTTTTTCACATACTTCCACAAATGTTTGAATTTTTTTAATTCAGAGTGTCATCTCTGCTTTGATGTCAGCACCCATTCACAGAGTTTGATGCTTTAAAGTTCCATTAATGCTAACATGTCGTAGAGTTTTTCATCCACTGTCCTGGAGCCAAGTCATTTGTCATCAGACACAAAATGACTTCAGCCCGGAGACAGCCCCTAATTATAAAAAAAATAAAAAATGAAACAGCAGACGAGCACAGCTCACAGCCCACATACTTCAGAGGGTGGGGGGGGGGGGGTGACCCACAGTTGGGATGAACTCGCTGAAAGACTTTTTTTGCATTTTTGCTGAAACTCTGAAGCGCTGCCATATGCTGCCGGTGTCCACAGCCAAGCTGGAGCACAGGCTGCACTCGGTGCCCACAAACCTTATCTGAAGCTCAGTCACACATAAAATGACTGTCCGGGAGCGTCTGTGGGACTCAGCGAAGCCTTCCCAGTGCCCTGATCTCAGTTCCACTTTGTGTGGCTTGGTTTAAGTCTTGTTGGCAGCATGATCTTAGGGACGTTGTATGGTTGTCACCACTTTAAGGGGGTTAACCCAAAATATGTGCTGAAAAGGTGAACAACACTTTATGCTTTTTGTTGCCTCCATAGGCCTCCATCTACGCATGTCCATAAGCCCCCATTCAGACCAGGGTAGGACACGGTGTGCACATGTGTTGCGCGGGTTTCTTTCGCTTCATTCATTCTTTTCTTTTTTTCGGTCCAGAACACAGTTGATCCCTTTGTACCCGTGTCGAAAATAAACTCCTGGAAAAGCTTTCATAGTGGATACGGTCTGAATCCTGCTGTAGCCGGATTGATTACACAGGATCTAACTGACAGTATTCCCATCAGTTGTTAAGTTTTTTTTAACATGTGGCTAGCATGTAGCCTACTTAACTACCTGCGGGTGTTAGTAATGTCCGATGTTAGCAGTAAATTAAATATCTGGTCACGGATATTGCTCACAAAAATAAAAACATCAAATACCAGCCTGACCACAATCACTTGGGGTGAGGTTGGGTTGAGTTACTTTCTGTTTTTGTACAAACAGTTTTGTGCAGTAGAAGTTAAAAGTCACGGCTAACATTATTCCAACACATTTGACCTGAGAGCCGACACATCAGTTTGTCTGTTTTCTGCTGCTTATCCAGGTGGAGGTCAGGGTGGTAGCAGACTAAGCATCTCCTGATTTGTCCCAAGGCCACGTGGGTTTCTGGGGTCTGCACCAAGGCCCTCTCACAGTTAGTCGTGCTTCTTAATGAGATACTGTAGACACTGTATCAATGCCAAAATGGTCCCACTCTTTTTTCATGAATGTATGAGTCCATCTTCGATCACCTTTTTCAGTCACTAGCCAAGGCTCATGAGCAGAGGTAAGGGCTAGACTGTAGGTTGGAGCTTTGCCTCCGTAATAAAGAATATGGAACATGTACTTCCATGTATATAGTTCACTATATGCCACATTCCTTTATTATTATTATTATTCCATCCATCAGAAACTTTCATAATCATCAAAACCAGTGTGTGTACATTTCTATTAACTATCATATAACAAGGTGGGAGGTGTGTTGTTTTTGATCTGTCAGTCCTCTTAAAACTGACCATCATGTTGATTGGATTGATTGACCAATGATGGATGATTTCGGAGGAGGCCTGTGTCGCCCGTCTCTATGGAAACTCACATTCAAGTGTTGAAGATGCTACATCTTTGTGTCCCTGTCTACCAACAGGTCCAAAGAGCCCCCTACTGTTGACCCAGACACTGAGCTTCCGAAAACAAGTTTTTCTGAGTCAGTGAGTGCGGCAGCAGCTAGCTAATGTGTACTGATGTGTGTGTTTATTTCCTGGGGAGTTGTGCTGCGGAGTAACAGCTGCTGGGATAATGATGTGTGAGGAGTGAAGCAATGTGACAATGGAGCTGGAGGAATGTTGCAGGCATCCGGAACAGACAGTTTGCCGCTCCCCAGTGTGCCGTTCCACCCAGCGCCTACAGCCACGGCACCGAGGCCGGTGGGCTGGTGTGTGTGCGTGTGTGTGAGGTGTGGATATTTGAAGGTTGCAGATGGTCGTTTGAAGTCCGTTGGATGAATTAAGGCCAGTGATGTGTGTGTTTTTCAGTCCAAACCAAACTGAATTAAACTGCATGGTGTAACAGGGTGTGTGTGCGTGTGTGTGTGTGTGTTAATGACCAGACTGGTTTCATGTAGGCTAATACCGTGCAGAGCTCATTACAGTCCACTTTGTGTTGGGAAATGAGCTGGGACAATGACAGGTGGTGCACTGCAAACACACACACACACACACACACTATTTGGATCTAACAGAGGCACAGATTTTTTTTTTTTATCCAAAATCATTTTTAAACAAAATAACTTTAACCTAATTAAACACTAAACTCTTTAAGAAAATGAAAAAATTCATCTTGCAAAGATTTGATCTATTTAACTACAAAGAAGCTGCAGCACAATATACTGAACATAAGAGCCCACTTCAATGCACTAAACAGCACTTAATGTGACAGAACATAAGTGGACAACATGTGTCCATGTGTTTCAGTGTCCTGCTGCTCTGTTTTTAGTTGTAGAAGTGGAACTCTTAATGCAGAAGTCAGCTGGTGATTGTTTGCATGATTGAGTTGTTGTCCACGATCAATCAGTCAGTGTGTTCTATGTTATGGACAAATCAGTGGAAACGTCTTCAAATGTGTACTATGACACTTCAAACCTAATTGTTGCAGTAACGTTCATCAGACTTTACAAATGCTGCATGGGCTTGATGGAACCAGGAGCTCTAACTTCTGACATTGTTGCCATTAAATGCTACATTTTTTGTGATACTTAGTTAAGTTTCTTTAATTTAAATGTCCCAACATTGTGTAACAACAGGTGGATGGAATGTCCCTGCTGAACACTTTTTTTTTCTTTATCAATGATTTGATCTGAAGAAAGATAATGATAGAGAAGAGAAGAGATTTCTAGCTGTAAATGAATGGACCCAGTGCAGGTCAGGCGTGTCTGCTGCCTGTAAGGTGGATCATTTTTAATGCATTAAACTGTGTTTGGTTCAGAACTGTTTTCTTTCCTTGAAATTATCTCGCTCGGTGTTTGAAGTAGCTCCTGGCAGCGTCCAGCACAGTAAATCTTGCAGTCTGCTGCGTGTTAGAGGAGGAGGAGGAGGAGGAGAAGCAGGCGGAAACAACAAACTGCTGCTAAAATCCAAATGAACTTCAAAAGGTGAAACAGTGGGCTGGATGCCCCCGGGGACGGAGGCTATTTTAGTCCTCCTTCATTCTGTCTTCCTCTTACTCTTCTTCCACGCTATATATTTAATGGCCCCTGATGTGTGTGTGTGTGTGTGTGTGTGTGAGATTGTGATGTATAATTCACTGCTGACCTTCATCCTGGTCACTACCTGGACAGGAAGCCAGGTCAGCTGGAGAGCCACAGTAGATGAAGGTGGCTGAAGGTCTTGGTGTGAGTCTATGTGTGTGTGGATCCACAGGTCAGGCCTTTAAAGTAGTACCTCCTCCATTGTGGGACTCATGGGGTTTAGACGTGGGCAGGTTGAGGCTCGACGTCACCTCTGCCACCATCATGTTGCTGCTTACCTACAGAACAGCGCACAAGGTGACTCAGATGTCGAAGGAAGAAAAACACAGCGAGCTGATAAATCACAGTGTTTGTAACGTGCGAGCTGAGGTCTGTGGGTGGAAAGCTGGACTGTGTTTTCGTAGTGAGGACTCAGATGGAGGAGGAGGAGATTTTGTTTACACCAGCTTGTTGTTTACATGGAATTAGCTTTATGTGGTTTACACCAGTGTTAATTTTGGCAGCAATTTCTAATTTAGTTTTTATTTTAGTCTTGTGACTGAAATGTCATTTTATTTTAGTCACATATTAGTCATCAACATTTTTTAAGTTTTAGTCTAGTTTTAGTCGACTAAATATCAAAGAATTTTAGTCGACTAAATCTGCCGTGGATTTAGTCGACTAAAATTCTTTGATATATATTTTTGATGAAATATGAATGAAATAATTAAGGTTTGATTGTGCAATAAAACAGGCACAGCTTTAACTTGTGTAATTTGAAACAAACACCTCTTTATTTAATTGCTATGACCTAAGAACCAGTGAACAGTGAGCTGCTCTCCCTGAACACACTGTTCAGTCATGACCTTCTTCATGAATCCTCCATAACTACAGCAAAACACTTCAGTGACAACTTAGAAACAGGTCGCATGCCGTAAAACCATCAGCGCTGTTTTCATTTATAGATTTTGTCACGTGTATCTTTGAACGGAAGTTAAGATGACTCGTCTGCAAACGTCGCTTCACGTTTGTTGTGTTTTTACCGCTGACAGTCGCTCCACACGGTTTGAACCGTCCTGTTTGTCTTGACATCAAACGTGTCTGTGTGTCTGTTCTTCTCCTGTTTTGTGTGACCATGCATGAGTCCGCCTTCTTCCAGCAACGCGGGGTAACGTCCTCACGCAGAGAGATCACTTCTGATTGGCTCTCTGCCGCCGTCTCTTGATTCGTCCCTCCCTTCCACAAACAAAATTTGCTCTGATTGGATCTCGTCTCCATCAATAATTTCGTCTCGTTTTTATTCGTTGACGAAAGTGTCAATACATTTCGTCTTCGTTTTTGGCACCGTGCGTTAGTTTTTATTTAGTTATCGTCTCGTTTTTATCAGCAAAAAAAGGTCGTTAACGAAAACTATGACGAAAATGATTCGTCAACAAAATTAACACTGGTTTACACATCATATTTTATCTTTATGCTTTAATTTCGGACCGCTGTCACACATCCAGGTTAAAAAAAATCGATGTTTACAATTTACTTTACTTTGACAATTCTGCTGTTCTCTGTGCAGTTAATGATCCCGGATTGATTCACTTGTCCATTAGTAATCACATGACAAACATATCAAAGACATTGGCACAGCTGCAGGCTTTTTTTTCATATTTAATTTGCTGTAAAAATGCATTTAGTTTAATATCTATAGCGTATGCAGCACCCTTTGTTTTGATCGGCAGCACAGTTGCACAGGTGTACATGGTAATTCCAGGTTATTCTGTAAAATCTATAATCTGAAATTATAGCAAGTGATTTTTTCACTACTTTTGATCAGAACTGAAGTTAATTATAAGGTCTATGCAAAAAAATATGAAAAAAATATTTATCTGATATATTTTTAAAACAGTTGAAGTTAGAGGACGTTTTTGTCCTGAACAACACAAAAGGGGGTAAAAATCTGCCCACAGTGTACTGTTGACCTATGAAAATTTTAAATAAAATTTATGTAAAATTAAGCTTATTCAGCAAAAATGATTCAATTTGCTCACATGTAGACAAAGTTATGGCCAAAACAAACAGAAAAATTACTCTCAGAGGACAAAATTTCAGGCACACATGGTTTGGTAGTTTTGCACTACCAGTTGTTTAAAAGTCTTGTCTAGTTTACAATATAGTAGTAGTAGTCTTTCTGAATAGACTGTTATACTAAAAACACATATATATATGTATATATATATATATATGTATATACACTCAACAAAAATATAAACGCAACACTTTTGTTTTTGCTCCCATGTTTCATGAGATGGACTTGAAGATCTAAACTTCATTCCAGATACACAATATTACCATTCCTCTCAAACATTGTTCACAAATCTGTCTAAATGTGTGATAGTGAGCACTTCTGCTTTGCTGAGATAATCCATCCCACCTCACAGGTGTGCCACATCAAGATGCTGATCTGACATCATGATTAGTGCACAGGTGTACCTTAAACTGCCCACAATAAAAGGCCACCCTGAAATGTGCAGCAAATGTACAAGTATAGTGTGTGCGTCCTCAAGACGGACACTCTAACGGACACTCTGACGGACACGGACACTCTGACGGACACGGACACTCTGATTTGAAACAATTATGTGGAATAAGTGCAAAAAAGCGGTGATACTGAGAGAGCAGCAGAGAGCAGCTGGGCGTCTGGCACCTATGGGTGGCGTCGTTGCCGTGTTTTGGAAATAACCAATGAGTTTCATGCGTTCTTAATGCAAAGCAACAGTAGCTTCCCTGTGATTCTGCAGGGAGCTCCGTAACCGGCTTAAGTTATGGCCCGCTCAGAGGCGGCGCGTGTTTGCCCTGTGTCACCTCGCTGGTCGTTTTCCTGCTGACAGGCGTGCTGATGAACTCTGCAGCCGTAGTTTGTTCCCTGTCCATGTTACACACAGGCAAACCTCCTACTCCTGCACGGCCTGTTATGATGAGTAGATGTTGTCTCTGCTCCCACACCCTACACCCTCCTGCACACACACACACACACAGGATGCCTGCGGTGGAAATCATAGCCTCTCGGTGATGCCGTCTATTCTACGTTATATCAGTGCGTGGAAATTACAGTGCTCGTCCGTGATGAATGCCAGCTGAAACTCCTTTCTCCTGTGGGTGTTCCGACACAAGAAAATGTTAAATACCCCCTCACTCCACTCATTTATTCTCCTGTCTCCCTCCCCAACGCAGGGGACCCGGCAGCAGGGCAGGAAGTCCTTTTTTTACCAAGCTAAATGCTTTAATTAAGCCCTCCGACCACTTGGGAAGAGACAAAGAGGTAATGCCATCAGCCTCATTAAAGCTGGCTGCATCTGCACTCTGCTCTACCATTAGCTGTCATGGGGGGGCAGGGTTTGTGTCACTTCATAGATAAATGCTGGAGCAGGGCTGGAATAACCTGGAGAAACTCATACACTCGGTAATAAAAGCCTGGAGAAGATTCTACCTGATTCATTGGATGGAGTTTTGTTCGCTGGCTTCATCTGACTGATGCTCATGTCACATGGTTTCTAAGTGAAATCTCAAAGGTCTTCCATCATAATTTCCATTTGGAAA
Source organism: Parambassis ranga (assembly GCF_900634625.1). NCBI lineage: Eukaryota > Metazoa > Chordata > Actinopteri > Ambassidae > Parambassis > Parambassis ranga. Next base: position 2,619,090 of record NC_041036.1, read on the forward strand.
GGCAATCTCAGGCTTGTCGCGGTTGAGTGTACGAAAGTCAGACTAAAGACAGGTCTCTGCCAGGAGCAGCTCTTTCCACTGAGACGGCCTCAGAGGATGGAAGCGAACGCCACCATCACAAGATACACTACTTCAGCTAAAAATAGCTTTATCGCTCAAACACTGTATGAATATGGTAATGTTCTACCAATGGCAACATTATTCCAAGATGAGAATAATACACAGAGAGCAATGGAGGTAACTTCGTGACAGGGTCGATCAGGATCAGGGTCAGGGTCGGGATGTTGAATATTTTACTTCCTCAGCTTCCTTCAGGTTTGCTCTGACTGTACCACATCTGCCAAGACGAGACAATTCACACACAAAGTGCTTCACAGGATCAACAAAGATAAAATTAAGGCGATCTGAGGTCCTCCAGGGGACTATCCTTCAGTAGATTCACCTTTATAAGGCATAATAACACAGCGATTTGCAATTAAAAATGAGGAAGAATAAAAGATATAAAAATGTAAAATTCAGCAGACTGTCATTAATGATGGACGATGAAGCTCCGCCCACAACAAGGAGGCCAAAGCACCTTACTTTCTACTACAGGTGATGCCATGTTAGAAAAACAAGGTGCTGCTTTGTCAAGTCACGTGATTGTAAGGTTGACATTTAGATGTATTTGATCGACCAATATTTCTGTAAAATTGTACAAAAAAACCTTTTTTAAGCCAATTGTGTCGTTAACTGTTATTGATACTAATATACACTCAACAAAAATATAAACGCAACACTTTTGTTTTTGCTCCCATGTTTCATGAGATGGACTTGAAGATCTAAACTTCATTCCAGATACACAATATTACCATTCCTCTCAAACATTGTTCACAAATCTGTCTAAATGTGTGATAGTGAGCACTTCTGCTTTGCTGAGATAATCCATCCCACCTCACAGGTGTGCCACATCAAAATGCTGATCTGACATCATGATTAGTGCACAGGTGTACCTTAAACTGCCCACAATAAAAGGCCACCCTCAAATGTGCAGTTTTGTCTCACAGCAAAATGCCACAGATGCCACAAGCATTGAGGGAGTGTGCAATTGGCATGCTGACAGCAGGAATGTCAACCAGATCTGTTGCTCGTGCATTGAATGTTCATTTCTCCACCATAAGCCGTCTCCAAAGGCGTTTCAGAGAATATGGCAGTACATCCAACCGGCCTCACAACCGCAGACCACGAGTAACCACACCAGCCCAGGACCTCCACATCCAGCAGGTTCACCTCCGAGATCGTCTGAGACCAGCCACTCAGACAGCTGCTGAAACAATTGGTTTGCATAACCAAACAATTTCTGCACAAACTGTCAGAAACCGTCTCAGGGAAGCTCAACTGCATGCTCGTCGTCCTCATCGGGGTCTTAACCTGACTCCAGATCGTCGCCGTAACAGACTTGAGTGGGCAAATGCTCACATTCGATGGCGTCTAGCATGTTGGAGAGGTGTTCTCTTCACGGATGAATCTCAGTTTACATTGTTCAGGGCAGATGGCAGACAGCGTGTGTGGCGTCGTGTGGGTGAGCGCTTTGCTGATGTCAATGTTGTGGATCGAGTGGCCCATGGTGGTGGTGGGGTCATGGTATGGGCAGGCATCTGTTATGGACGAAGAACACAGGTGCATTTTATTGATGGCATTTTGAATGCACAGAGATACCGTGATGAGATCCTGAGGCCCATTGTTGTGCCATACATCCATGAACATCACCTCATGTTTCAGCAAGATAATGCACGGCCCCATGTTGCAAGGATCTGTACACAATTCTTGGAAGCTGAAAATGTCCCAGTTCTTGCATGGCCAGCATACTCACCGGACATGTCACCCATTGAACATGTTTGGGATGTGCTTGACCGGCGTATACGACAGCGTGCACCAGTTCCCACTAATATCCAGCAACTTCGCACAGCCATTGAAGAGGAGTGGACCAACATTCCACAGGCCACAATAGACAATCTGATAAACTCTATGCGAAGAAGATGTGTTGCACTGCATGAGGCAAATGGTGGTCACACCAGATACTGACTGGTTCTGAGTCCCCAGACCGCCAATAAAGCAGAAACAAAATGCACATTTCAGGGTGGCCTTTTATTGTGGGCAGTTTGAGGTACACCTGTGCACTAATCATGATGTCAGATCAGCATCTTGATGTGGCACACCTGTGAGGTGGGATGGATTATCTCAGCAAAGCAGAAGTGCTCACTATCACACATTTAGACAGATTTGTGAACAATGTTTGAGAGGAATGGTAATATTGTGTATCTGGAATGAAGTTTAGATCTTCAAGTCCATCTCATGAAACATGGGAGCAAAAACAAAAGTGTTGCGTTTATATTTTTGTTGAGTGTATAAAATAAGATCCTAAAAAGGAAGAAAAATGACTCCTGAAGCTGTGGACCTTAGCCTTCCATCCTTCCCACATTGTCTGGTTAAGCAGATTTTAGCAGCTGCTTTGTTTCCAGGAGCCTGTTGAAGGTCATTCAATGATAATGCTTTCTGAGACTGGGTTGTTGTTGTGTTGCTCCCTCAGGCCTGGCCAGGGCCAAGTCAGTCCCCAGCCATACCTACTCCAACGAGGTGGTGACCCTGTGGTACCGGCCTCCAGATGTCCTGCTGGGATCCACGGACTATTCCACCTGCCTGGACATGTGGTGGGTACTCCTCACCTCTTACCTACATGTGTGTGTGTGTCCTTGATTTATTCCATTAAGATTCTGATCTATTTCTTCTAAAGGCAACCTGGAAAATACATCATGAAGTAGACAAAAAACCAATTAAAACCCACTTATCAGAAGCTTAGACTCACCTGAGGCCGTGTTCCCTGCGGTCTGCTGGAGATTGTGCCTTAGTTTTTTGTTTCCAACACACAGACACACACATTCATCACATTCACCCCACACACACACATACACACACACACAGCTGCTACAGAGATGAAACAGTTACCAAACTATAAACATTTAAAGATCATGTGAGCGAGGACAGGAGACACATATCCTCTGTGGACAGAGACGGAAATCTGACCTTGTCAAAGCAATGTAAACTCAGGATGTATTCTTTGTATTCTCTGGATTTATTAGTCTTTTAAACTGGCTATAAAACTAAACTATAAAAAGGTCCTTTTGTGTCTTGAGCTATTAACTGTTGTTGTTTTGGCTAATGTAACTGACACGATGAGCTGAAACCAGATCCTGAAGATCCTAAAGTTTCACACATCCTAGAAACCTGGATGTTTTTTAGCAGTTGACCATCCAAGAATAATTGTAGTAATTGTAATAATTTAGTCAGTATCGTCTTTTAGTGACAACACACGGATGATGTTGAATCGGCTGCTAGCTAACATTATGTGTTTGGTCAAGCTGATGTTAAAGAAGAACCGCATCAGTTCTCCTCCAGAGTTCTTGTTCCAATTACTCTGAGAACTAGTGTTCACTGATAAAAACATAAAGTGCATCCTTTAAAGCAGTGGTCCCCAACCACCGGGCCGGGGACCGGTACCGGTCCGTGGGTCATTTGGTACCGGGCCGCACAGAAAGACTGAGCAAAACATATATTATTCATTATCTGAGTCTGACAGCTGTTTCATTTATAAATCGATCAGATTCATCCGCCTGTGCCTTTAAGCACCTGCCCAGACGCTTGTCTCGGTCACGGGATACGGCCCCAAAATTAAGCCCACAAGCAGCAAAAATAAATAAAAAAACAAACGTCTTTGGAGAGCTTCTTCGGAAAGGGGAAAAGGCCTAACGAGGAGACAGAAGAAGAGGAGCCTACCCCTTCAAAGAAAAAGAAACCTGCATTTAAAAGACTATATCAGGAGTCCTATTTAAAATACGGATTTATTGCAACAGGTGATTCTCACACAAGTCCGCTCTGAGTGATGTGGCGACAGACTCGCAAATGAGGCAACGAAGCCTTCAGAACTGCGAGACCGAGCACCCTGCATTAAAAGACAAGCCATGGAAGAAAACATGAACAAGAACGACTGAAGCAATTAATGACGGCCAAAACAAAATTACGGAGTGGACTGGACATAAGAAACACACTTCGGGTGTCATGTCTCCCATTATCCCCAGATGGGACCGCCTCATTGCTGGGAAAGCTCAAAGGCTCCCACTAATTAAGCATAAGAGTAAGAGTCTGTTTATGCACTTTTTTTTTTTTTGTTTTTTTTTTTTTCTGTGCCGGTCCGTGAAAGTATTGTTTTACATGATACCGGTCCGTGGTGCAAAAAAGGTTGGGGACCGCTGCTTTAAAGGACCGGGAGCAGGAACCTTTTAATCACATGACCCAAACTGGCACCTTTTCAAGCTAAATACAGGCCTACTTAATTCAGAGTACTGTTAAACTGATGGCATCTCATAATTCATCTTACCTGCAGAAAAAAAATCATAAATGAATGCTAAAGCCACACATTTGACCTTCTGAGTGATAAATAGTTGTGCTTCCTCTATCAGCAGAGCATGGAGACAGTGTATACTGTATATATATATATATATAGTGTACATATACAGGGAAACAGCTGGGGTTTATTTCAGCCTCACAGAACAGAAGGTTAATTAGCCACAGCTGAGTCCAATTACTGGTAACAGTTGTCACATCAGCTGACTTAAACTTTAACCTTTTTCCAGAACAATGATTAATAATGTAGTTTCAAATCTTCTCTTAGAAAATCACATTCACAATGCTTTTTTAAAAAAATAATAAAGCTTCAAAAGAAACAAAATTATTTACATTTGTTACCATATTCAAGAAATATATGAAGATATGTGAGTTTTTCTTTTACATTTTTGCATTAATTCTATATGCATCCATTCAAACATGGCCACAAATATAGCATGCACTGTAAAAAAATACATATTTCTGCACACTCAGGTGCAGCTAGGAAGCCATGATTGATTAACCTCTGACCAACAGTCATGTAATAAAAATTCCGTGATGTTCGATGGTGATTTGGATCTACTGTTGATGTAAAAGGTCAGTGTGTAGAAGCTGTAGAAGCAGAAATAATCAACTATCAGTAGGAGAAGGAACTGTGGTTCTGAGGGTTAAACTCAGGGAGTTTTGTCTTTGTTATAGAGCAGAAGTTTCTGAGAGGCAGACAGCAAAAGCGTTTTCTTTTATTCTCGCCACCTTGGACAATGGACAAGCTGTGGTGACCCCTTCTGTCTGGACAGGCAGATAAGTCCAAACATCCACAGCTGCATTGTGCAGCATCCAATTAAAGAGCAGCTATAGAGGTTCTGGGGACACAGAGAGATTGTGCGTCTGCTTTAAGGGCGCTGGCAGGTGGGCAAATCCACAGGGTGTCGTTCCGTTCCGCTGAGAGTCACCCTGTGACACGCGCACAGGCAATCACCCATCCTTTTTCCTCAGAAAGCAGTCGTCCATGAAGAAGCATCTCTTGCTGGACCCAAAGGTTGAGCAGATCCGTCTTCCTGCCATCCATCACAGCAGACTGCAGCTTACAGGCTGGGAGGAACTGCTCTATTTTTACCTTCCTTAGCACTTCAGCTATCACTTACATCAGTCAAGTCGGCAGATCAGTCAAGTGTGATCGTGCACAGATTAATGCACAGGTTTAGTCATGGTAGTCAGTGCTGCAGGACGTCTGCATCCTAAAGGACAGGGCTGGGGTTGGTCCATATCTGAACATGTATAAACCAAACCAACCCATGATCACCATGCTGAGGAAGGAGCATCACAAATAGGCCTAAAGTGTCAGCTGATAGGTGTAGTTTAAATCTTGGCCCATTCAAGAAAACGCATGCTTCAGCCGACCCGATCCTCAGCCAACACTGCCAACATTCAGCCAGAAGTGGGCCGATTGTGCTTGCTATATATATATATATATATATATATATATATATATATATATAAATATATAAATATTTTATTTGGAGATACTGGTATTGATTTAAGTTGTGGCCAAATCGATTTTTTTATTAATTATTTATGAGCAAAGATTAATTTCAACATCTTACTTTTGTGGTGCAGACAGCATAAAAACAACGTGAATGTGAGATACAGTTGCATTGTGCAATGTTCTTATAGTTAAAATAATTATAATTAAACGTATTGTTCTTGTGAAAGATGTATTACTAGTATTCAGATGAGGCTTTCCAAACAGGCTTTCCATACTCTAATACTAATCACAATATACACCGTCTTTGTTACAGTATCGGGATATATCGTATATCGTATTGTATCGTGACATGTGTATCGTGATATGTATCGTATCGCCAGATTCTGGCCAATACACAGCCCTAATCAGTGTTGTGTCAGCCTGCCTGTTTGTCTGTCTCCTCTCAGTCAGGTCTGCTGCCATGCAGAGGGTCCATTAACTGTCTGTGAGCAAACAAGCCAGTATTTACTGATGCTAATTTACAGCGTACTGACAGTGTGGCAGCACAGCCGGCCCCTGTGGCTGACTGATTCACTCTGGTCTCCCACACTTACTGATTAGTGATACAACTGGAGACAGAAGAAATAAAATGAGGACAGTGACATGTTGTGTAACAAACAAAGACTGTGTCATGTTAGCCAGTCTTTAGATTGTAACAGGTTCTATTAATTGGCCTCACCAATGTAACCGTAACATTAAGATGAACACAAGCACTCGTTCTGTCTCCCACACTGTTATTATGGAGAATGTTCTGCACAGTATCTGTCAAAGTTTTGGATTGTTGCAATAATATTAATGACTATAAACATTTGCACTATTCAAGCATATGCATCCTCTGCAATGTTGATAAGAGTATATAAAGTTTAGAAATCTCACTTTAAGGCACATTTAGAACCGACAATATATGTCATACCTCAGTATACCTCAGTGGTATAGCAGGGTTGTACAATAACCGGAAGGTTGGTGGTTCAATCCCAACTCCTCCCTAAGTCATTGTTGTGTGTCCTTGGGCAAGACACTTCACCTGTGCCTGTGTGGCGCGCCTTGCTAGTCATTGTATGACACTGCTTGGCAGCAGCCTTAAACAATTTCCCTCTGGGATTATTAAAGTATCTAAAATAAAAAAAATAAAAAATAATGTGAGGTTAATCATCCAAACTTCTCTGTTTGTATTGATATTTATTAACAGAATCATTCAGAAGTCAGCATCCTGGTCACATGTTTCCTTTTTATAACATACTATTAAAAAAAAAACATCATCATAAAAATACACACACGAACATGCAATAAAGTTTCTGTTTCTAAAAATCCAAAGTTAGTAAAGAGAAGCCTTAAAGACAGCTTTACAGCTGACAGCAGATCAGGATTCTCACTGAAGGTGTAACCCTACAGATAAAAATGTTATTTTATGACCTTTGTCTGTATTCACACATTCGCCTCAGCCAGCAGAGCAGCTCCCCACGCTCCAGTAAAAGTCCACGGTGCTGAGGTCAGAGCTGGGTCACAGAGATTTATTCCATAAAACATGGAAGGAATGAAGAAGTTTGGAGGGATGGATTTCTGGTAATCTCTCGCTCTCTCTCTCTCTCTCTCTCTCTTTCAAGTGTGCACTGAGGCAGGAAGTGAATCTGTCAGAAAACAGTAGCTGTCTGACAAATGACCGCTGACACACACACACACACACACACACACACCTTGTTTCATCCTGGCTTTCTGTTGAACTGGACTTGATATTTGAGGATTTTTTGGTTCTATACAGTTAAACAGACGTCAGCACCTCCTCAGGATGACTTTTACTTTACTAACAGTCGTCTGCAGCAGTGCAGCAGTCCCCAAAAAGTATCCAAACAAAGTTTTTAATCACTGAGGGCTTGTTCTGTCTTCTAGGGGAGTGGGCTGCATTTTCATCGAGATGATCCAAGGAGTGGCTGCCTTTCCTGGGATGAAGGACATCCAGGACCAGCTGGAGAGGATATTCCTGGTGAGTCACTGGTGTGTGTGTGTGTGTTTACTGCTGGCAGCCTCCATCACTGCTGCAGGGACTCCAGTCTTTTTAGTTCTGGCGTCCATGATTGTTGCTGTAGAAAATGGCTCCTGATGTACCTGTGAGTCTGTTTTACTTGTGACATCCAGCTGCAGTTGTATGCGGTATCATCATTGTGTTGATCCCCTCCTAACACAAAGTGGGTGTGACAAACACAAAGTTTAGTTGTTTCTGAACATTTGAAAGGACCCAGAAAGGTTGAAATCTTGAACTGCTGAGACTCCTGTGACCTTTTACTGATGTTCAAAAGTCACTGACGGTCGAGACAGATTCATGTTTGAACACTAAAGCCGACTGGACACAAGGAATCAATCCTTTGCTTACTGCAAAGATCATTTTTGTGTATGTGTGTGTGTGCAATGAATCTTGGGACATGTCGGGCTGTGAAAGCTTCAACTGTCGTGTCCTTTGCCATCAGGAAGAGATAGCTTTGTTGCACCACTGCGATGCTGGAGCCAAGCATAAACAGTGACAGACTGTTTACTTTTCATTGAATGGAGGTCCAACAAACTAAACTTAATAAAACTTCTACACCTCTTTACAACTAATGGCAACTTCTTTTATCTACAAACTTCTAAACTGACAGAAGTCCATTGACCACCATCATATTAATTCCTAGATAAGGTCCCAGTATGCAGAATGATTCAGCTTCTCTACAGGTGTAGACCTGTGAAGAACAACCTGAACTGAGGGTACCAGATGAAGTTCCACTCATATATATCCGTTTCACACTGACAGGTGGGTCAGAATGCAGACTGAAGTGTTTCTATCCTGCATTGTCACCATGTGCACACATATTGGGCCCGCTCATACCAGTCGAGTCTCGTTTGATCGCCACAGCGTGCCTGAGCACCGCTGCTGACCAGGTGTATCCATCTGTGGTCAGTTATCACCGAGGTGCTCCCAGGATTATTCCAGTCACATCAATGAGGGTTTGCTGCAGCATGATGCCAGGTTGGAAAACCACGGAGCAGAATCCCATGGGAGGCCGGCTGCGGAGGCCGTACCTGGTACTTGACAGGTGAACAATAATAATACAGAAGCCATTAAGTAATTGCACATGTGTATATCTCTGCAGTGGATGAGTAGTAGCATAAATATTTTAGAGTAATGTGAAGTCTCATGAATCCTTTCATCTGCCGATCTGCCATCCTTCCATATAATTTCATCTGCAGCCTCCTAATTGAAGCAGAGTGTAGCAGGGCAGACATAATGGATTTATATTCATAGGCTGGAAGGGCCTGAATAATTAATGCAGAAAATTACAGAGATGAGAGAATGAAATGGGTTCGACCAGGGAAGAAGTCAAGTGTGGAGACAAAGCACACAGGCTGCTGTTTGGCCTCTGGGCTGAAGGCTACAGATATGCATCAGAGAATGGATGGATTTGGGATGAAGGGATGAGGAGAGGTGAAGGAAGCCCCGCAGGCTGGGAATCTCTCACAAAAACAAGCCAGAGAGAGAGAGAGATGAAGGGAAAATTCTTCTTATTGATTGTGTTTCATGCCAGAAGGGAAAAAGTGGGGCTCCTGGAAGAGGTTCCAGCCTCGGTGATCCTGCCCCCCCCCCCTTTCAGACACAAAGACCCATCGCGATGGGACGAAAGGAGAGAAAAGCCCGACTGTGAGATGCCTGCTGGCCAAACTGATGATGAGGCTCAGCTGCACACTTGTCTGTCTGTCCGTCTGGCTTTTGTTTCATTTCTGATGCTATCATGGAGGTCTTTGAAAGCAGTGTCTGCAGCTGTACGGGCCACGAACATGAACATGTTGGAGCTGAATGTCCTTTAGTCCACCAACAATACATCACTCCACAAAAACATACACAGGGTTCAGAGCAGTGGCGTAGGAAGCATTAAAAATGTGGGGGGGACACCTTCTGTGGGTGGGTGGTGAAAAAAAGTACATCAGTATATTATGAAATATAATATAATAATATGAAGTAGTTGCATTTTCCTGTGGATTTTAGCAGGTTGTTAAACTATTTTACCTACAGAAGTAAACACTTAATGACTATTTCAGAGACAGATTCAACAAAAACTCGGTGACAAACAGAAACTAATTCCAAGTGAAACAACAGTTTTGTCAAACATACTGGTGCTACTACACTAACAGCCTCCACATCTGAGGCCTTCTCTCATTTACAGGGACAAAAAACTGGCAAATCCCATAGAAAAACGAACCAAACTGCTTAATGCAGATAATACTGAAACACTAAAAATACTAACTTACAAATAAATGCATGTCTTTATTTTTATTTGCTTATAAAACTACTTAATTCACAACAAACGTTGTGGATGTGTTTATAATGATGCGCTGCCTCATCTGCTGCATCAGTGTTCCCCTGTTCATATAATGCTCCACTGTGTCCTGACGGTCCATCACATGTGTTTTATTCTTGCTGATAAGAATAGGAGCAGGTGGCTATGTGCACTGACAGGCGAGGCTGAAGCTAGCAGGCTAACAGGAGCTAACCTGGCCTCATTACAATATGGGTTAATGCTGAAAACAACTCTAACTCTCTGTGTCTTTGTTAGAATCTCCTCATGTCCATTGTGTGTGGGGAGGCAGCAGAAAAGGCAACAACATGTCGTCAGACAAATAAAACCGTCTACTGTAACTGAAAGTAAACAGCAGCTTCCTCCCAACTTTTCTAAGTTGATTTAACATCAACCTAACGTCACCTGGGGCCATGTGACAAACAGTCAGGCTTCAGCATGAGCTGGACTTTGTGGGATGACACTGACGTCACCTCCTCCAGCTTCGACCAGCACCGACGGTTCTCTTTACGGTGTTTTACGCTCGCTCGAAGAGACCACTGGCTTTGTTAGGTCCGTTACTATAGTAACGGTATTGCAGCGCTGTGGTAACCAGGAAAACATGGAGTGGATTTCAGCGGTGAGGTTATTCTCTTATGAACCAAGTGGAACGGAGTTTTTCACGAGCAATCGAAACAGCGTTGGAGTTTCCTACTCACTAAATGTGGGGGGGTCCAAACGGGCCGTTTTAAAATGTGGTGGGGACATGTCCCCCTCTGATATAATGGTAGCGACGCCTATGGTTCAGAGTGAAGAACAGGAGCCTGCAGGGAACATATGTTAGCAACACACCGATCAGCTGGTTTTAAACTTTTTATTGATATTTTTATTTGTGAAATTAATTTCGCCCCATAGTAACACAACACATTCACATACAAAATAAACAAACACAAAAACCTGTCCTGTCTAGAACTTTACCATGAGCTATTTCCCCTGATATTTGATTAAATTGTAGCTCTACAACACTAATATAATGTATTCTGTTGGCTGAAGAACCTTTGCTGTTTCTCATCCAAATCACATTCAGTGTTTTGTATTTGTGTGTACTCAGCTGTCAGCTGGAAGTAGAAGACAGATTAATATGAAAATGTGGAGGTATGCAGCGAGCCTGTGTGTGTGTGTGCATCAGAAAAACTAGCTCACCTGTCAGAGTTGTCCTGATGTTGACATTTCCATCCATCCAGCACAGCCTTCAGTGTGTGTGTGTGTGTGTCTGCTGCCAGCTGTCAGCTGGGTCAGAGATGCGATGCACAGCCTCAGAGACTCATGTGAAGGGCACCATCAATGAATTATGCGGAGTCAGAAGCATCTTAAAGGCCATGTTGTTTGAAGAGAGGAAGAGAAAGGTCAGCTTCCATCACTGTTTGAGAGGCTTCCTGCCAGGAAGTCGAGTCGGCACGTTGAACACGATGTCCACAGAGCTGCAGTGTCACCAGGCTTTCTTTCAGTTTAAAGGGACATTTACGTCAGGGTGAAAAAGTGATGATGATCACGTCCGTCGTCACCAGAAGGAGGCGTAAGGAGGTAGATATATGTCCAGGCTAGTGCCCACTATATGTATACATGCTGTAGATATAACCACAGGTGGTCCATGAAAGGTCATATTAAACCTAACCAGGTAGGTTTAATGTCAAAGTCTTGATGACAAAAATGGAAAGAAATCATTATTTTTGTATGAATTTTGTAGTTGTGTATTTCTTTAGGCCAAAAGTCATTATATATCTATGGTTGTCTATTCCTACTCTCACTACACACTCACTGTACTCTCACTAACGCACAAAACGCACAAACTAAAGGATGAATTCATTAAATCGAGGTGGTCAAAAGGTCACCTGGTTCCCATTCGTTTGAACATGTCGGGGACGCCTGGAGGGCTTCTCATTGCATCTGGCACAAACATCCATTTGGACCCAAGTATTAGGTCAGATCATTAGAATCTGGTGGTTTAAAGGTCACCGTGACCTCACATAACATGTTTTTGGCATTAAGTCAAGAATTAATGTGCTTATTTATGGAAAATAAATCACAGGTGCAGTCATACTGCAAAAAAACAGCTGTTTAATTTAAGGCGTTGCTGTGTGTGGCAGTATTTAATATAGTAATATACAATATTTAAATACAGACAGTCATTGGTTTTGCTAAACAGCAACTTCTTTTTTTTAGAAGCTCTTCAGACCAAGAGAAGGAGAAATTAGTCTCTGTGCTATATATAAAATTCAGAACATATGCCATCATGAGAAAGTCTTTTCGCATTGTTCAATTCTGACTTTTGTTTATGCATATCAGCCTGTCTGGACAGTTCACGTTCATAATTATTAAGTTATTAAATTAAGTTTCTTTCACTAGACTTGTATTTGTGAATCTCTGTCCTCTGAAAGGACACGCATGGGGACATTGCTTTTCTCGAATGTGTACTCAGACTGCAGCATTTATGGGTGAAGTCCTACAGAGAAGTTGAGCTGCATGTCTGAAGAAGAGGGCCTACAGAACAGCCAGCCTGCTGGCCTGTTTTAGGAGCTGCTGTTTGTTGGTGCTGCATGAATTTCCATCTTAACTCTTTCTTTCTCATTCATGGTTCATGGCCACAAATCAGATATCTGTCTGATTTAGCACTACATCCTGAAGTGATGCTGAAGTTGGAGTAAAGAAAATCAGGATGGACGATTGGATTTCTGTGTCCATACAGACACATAGAACTCAGATTGGAGTCGCTTCTGCTTGGTAGTCTGAGCGTCGCCTTACAGGCTGATATCAAACACAGTTTCCAGCTCTTATTATTCCAGGTTTTGATGAAAGTAACACCTGTTTCCTTCCAGGCATGGTTGCTTCTTTTAATATTGCACGTGCCGCTTGGCAATGTGTATCCTGTCCACAGAACATAGGTGTGACTTTTCCTTCCTTTAATTATCCGGAGCTGGTGTCATTCACTGCAGCGGTTGACCTTCTGATAATGAAGCTTCAGGTGGATCTCCGGAGTGTTTGTAGATCCCTTTGAATGTATGCTTGCATTGACTGTGGTTGATACGTGGAACTGAAACAGCTTGTAACACCTCCTGTGTTCCTCACACACCTCCTCACTGGTGTGCTCATTATTAATTAAAATATTGATGAGCTCCCTGCGGAGAATATACAGCGGTGATGGCAGACATCTCTCTAAGTGTCCAGATGGGGCCACTGAAAATGTAGGGGTAGCTCACCAAAAACAGATGACTTGCCCGCCAGCTGTTCATATGACGGATGATCGGTGCAAAGATCTTGATGGTTGATTGGAGCTCAATGCAGCAATAAATTAATAAATATTTTCTTTGCAAAGGAAAGATCTATACCGGCTCTGCTGTGCATGGAAAGATACTTGTTATGTCTCTCTTTGTCATGTCATTAACGACGTGGTTAGCTGTCAGTTGAATTTTGCTCTGTGCATCTTTTCCTGGCTTTACGGTACGGTTCTCTGGTTGTTGTTCAGCTACACCAGAGCTGCTTTCCTGATCAGGATTTTGGATTAAAACCACTTTTTTAAAGCCCTGGGCAGGCAATGAGCCTGACAGTGGCAATGAATAACTTTCCTTTACTGGCAGGAAACCTTGAGAAGGACCTTGCTTATATGAAGGAGGCCTCCTGCTAAGATGGAGGAAGAAAGAGAGGACAGAGGACAAACATAGCAGATATAGACAACACTGTGCAGGACAGAGACAGGACTGCAGATCACATACAGCTCTGGAGAAACCTGCAAGACCTGAGAGAGACACAAACACAACACTACAGGAGAGAGAGAGGGGATGCACAGTTAATGGACACAGGATTATGAACAGGGGAGTCAGTCTGAAGGAAAGGGAGGAGGAAGAGGAGAGGAGAATCCTTCATTACGACTGTAAATATATATTTAATTCTTAAAATGCTGTTATTTCTTAGCTAGCATCCCACTGTGGGGGAAAGCTAATGGTGATCCAGAGTTAAATCTTGTACCGTTAAGCTTGACCGACAACATCTCAGAGCTGAGTGTGGTCACAAATGGCCTCCTCTACGCAGCAGCTTTGTTAACGTATATAAAGAAAATACAGTCAAAAAGCTTTTCAGCTTCTTTTTTTTGAAGAAGCTTTTCTTTTCCTCTGGGCCAGTTCTCCTCTAATACCACACCTCCACACTGTTATTATGCTTGACAGCGTCACGGCGGTGCCATTTCCTGAGCTTATCACTGCTCCTGCAGCGCTGCGTGTGCACGTCAGGCTGAGCGAGGCGTAAATACACATTTTTTTATTTATTCAAAGTGTCTGTTTCAGATGCATGCTGCTGTCTTTAGTAATTGAATGGCCCCCGTTATACAGCCTGTATGTTCAGGACTGTGTTTGTCTTTAGATAGGTGTTGTGCCTCTCTATACGTCTACACACACACACACACACACACACACAGTGTCTGTGTGAATTAAAATTGAGGTGCATGAGGCCAGGCTCTCTGGAGCTGGTTAACTAGCTGTCAGCACACAAAAGATTACATCCACGGGAAGATGTACATGAATATAGACAGGTCTATCTGCGGGAAATAGCCTGTCAGGCAGAGGTGAGTGTGTTGGTGTACGAGTGTGTGTGTGTGTGTGTGTGTGTGTGTGTTTCTGCTTAAAAGACAACGAGCCGCCTTCTTATATTAGTGTGAGCGAGGCAGCTGCTGTTCCTGCTGACAGCCATGGAGGATATGACAGCTTATAGTTTTTATTTACAAAAACACACTGGTTAGGTTTAGTGATCTGATTATGGTCATTAATCACAGTGAAGCATTACTGCAATTAAGATGTTTACATGTTGTTTATAAGACACTTTCATTAATATTCCTGCAGTCTGATTAATGGCTGTAAACGACGCCTCCGCATTACTGTGGCACATTTTCCTGCAGCGTGTAATCATAACTTTGTCAGACCTGTGTTTGAATTTGTGTATGTTTGTGTGTATTGTCACTAATAGGGTTGGTGCTTTTATTACTCAACAGAGCACACACACACACATGTGTATTCCTTTATTTCTAGTAAACAGCTACAAGAGCTAGTTGTTAAATACAACATACATTATATCCATTTCAATCATGAGAGACTCGGCGAACTGAATGAAAAAAGATTTATTATAGTACAAGAATTTCAGAATGTGCATTGGCGTCCTAGACCCCGTCATGAAGACCACATCCGAAAGGGGGGAAGCGCAAGAGGAGAGGCCACATGGAAGACGGGAGGTGGAGTGAGGGACAGAAGGAGAGAGAGGGAGAGGATGGTGAAGAGGGAGAGATTAGGGAAGTGGATAGAGATAAATGATGAATGACGTGAACCAGAGTCTTCCTGATTGAGCTACATTTATGCCAGGCTATAGTAGCAAACTCAGAGGCAGACAAATGAAGCTTATGCTGAAGCATCAAACCCTGCAGGTCTCCGTGCAGCCTGTAGGGCAGACTCCAACAGTGAGTCAGTCAGGCCGCGGGCCACACACAGAAACTCCACAGTGCATTCAGATGTTACCACGGTGCTGCAGCCAACACATTTCATCGTCACCTGCTCTTAAAAAGCTCAGATCTTGCCCGACTTTCAGAACTCTGGGATTTGCTACTTTGACTTTAACTCTAATGGTTTTCTTCTGTAAAAATATCTTCACATCATCTGTGCTGCTCTGCACTGTGTGTGTGTTTCAACAACCAGCACACACTCAGAGAGGACATGGACACACAGAGAGAGGACAGAGGAGGAACCAGTAAATGACAGCAACAGATTCTAACAATGATGAAAATGTAACAGGAGCATATTTATAAAGGTAGATACTGTGCCAGTGGGCTCCAATTTATATTATTATTTATGATTTACTTATGGAAGTCTATGTGGCCCTCGCAAAAAAATAATTGCCCACCCCTGCAATAGACAGTAGGCGTATGTCTTTTTCCATGTTCTCACATCTTGGAACAAGAGTTCAAGCGGTGAAGCCGCATGGAGAAAAGGAACAGCGTAAATAAAAACAATCTATAAACCACCTCTGGAAGGAAACAATGTTTTAGGAGTACTGTTGGTTTTGTCTGTTTGGTTAATGACCTACAGTCAGCTGCCAGGGGACACTGCCGATGTTTTGCTCCAACTTTTGGGCGGCTGTCATGTAATCCATTGATCTGTACGGTCTGTGATCAATGCCAAGAGCCTCACGCCTCAGAAATAATATGCCCTCATGCTTTTGGGTGGATCAGGATTTGGTCCATTCATTGTTGTTTCACAGACTTTTCGGAAGTGAAGTGTTTTTTAAAGGACTGCAGTAGAAGCACTTGCAGTGAGTACACCTGTGAAGGAGTTCATTACAGCAGTGAAGAGGCCCTGCGTGGTGTACTGAGCCATTTTCTCTCCATGGAGAGAGGCCTGTTTATTTCCAACATGGTTATGGCTATGAAGAGTAAGCCGGCGCACATGTGAGCTGATCTAACCTCAGGAGAGAGTGGGAGGCTGCCAGGGAGATAAATAACGCCATTTCACCGACAGCCGCTGTGTGTGTGTGTGACAGGAGCATCCATCTGCTGGAACCCAGACAGGATAGTCAGGGCTTACCGAACACATTCCTCCCATCGCAGCGGGAGACAACTGATCCACTTGGCTCTGGTTTTGATCCGTTTGACCCCTGCCTGGAGGTGACCCCAATCTGCTTGGCTGTGACCTGGGTTTGGAGAGCGGTTAGGAGGAGGGGGAGGCTGGGGTCAGAGTTAGGACAAGGGCAGAGGGGCCTGGAGAGAATGTGGATGAGACAGAGACGGGATGCTGCTGGGACCAGAGGGTCAGTACTAGTGCTTATGTTTGGATTAAGGGATTGATCTATGAGGAGCAAATGTAACTTACAACCTGCAGGAACAGAAGACACTTCATCCTAGGTTTAAAACCACTAAGCTGCACTCATAACAATATATCTGTGTGTGTGTTTTGCCTCGTGCCTTTTTGTAAAAGAATATATCCACCATTATAATTATAACAGCCAAGTGGTTACACACATAGATCATATGTACAGTAAAAATCTGATGATATCTGCCCTTTGTGGTTCCAACAAATCTGGTATTGCATTAGCTGGATCACTGTTATGAGCCACAGCGATGCAGCCATGCTGTCCTTATAATGACATCATGTTTGCATAAGAAAGGTCAGAAATTGGCAAGATTTAATGATATATTGGCAAAATCAACACCAACAAAGTCCCTGTTCATTGAATATTTATTGTTATTTATTCAAACCTAGAGATTGTATCAAATATGGCTAAATAGGTGGAGAATGCTGGTCCAAGGTTACTTTGGAGAGTGAGTGTTGTTTGATTCTAATAGTGATGTTACATCCGAGCTGTGTAAGCTGAATTCAGATAATTGAAGTCACCTTTTCTGTGCACTTTTACCTTCACTGCGATGAGTGTGTGACCTGCTGACTGCTCAGATCTGTCTGTAATCTCCTCATTCTCTCTCTCCTGCAACGTAAACATAATTAGGGCTGCCTGCATGAAGGTCAGACACACTGTTTGTGTCTGGCTGGCTGGCTGGGTGGGTGGTCTGTAACCTGGCCCCGCTGGGTGTGGTGGTGTTGGTGAGAGTATGTGTGTGCATAGCAGGGATCAGGGTCATAACCTGTGACCTGACAGGAATTCATCTGTGGCTGTACTCTCTCAGTGCTGGATTACTGTGTCCTCCCTATCAACAAACTGTTTCAAATATCTCTTCCTCCATCTGTGCCGGGTTTGGAATTCACTGCCTCGGCAAAGATAAGAGTTTTATTTGTTCACATAGACATAGAGAGTGGAGGTTTTCCCCCAGAGGCACAGTGGCCATCTTTACATTGAAGTGACAGCTAGCACGTTTAGCAGAAAAATGCTAAATCTGCACAAAATGAGCTCAAACCGCCTGTGAGTGTGCTTCACCTGTACATTAAGCAACAGGACCGAGGTGGTGTGCATATGATTATTATTTTCCCACCATACGGCTGGCTGTGCCCTCAACTAACACTGATGTGTGGATGTTGTTAGACAAGCACAGTACAAGAGCAAGCCATGAGCTGCATAATCTGGAGTCTGAGAGTATCCGACTGCATGAAATCACACACGGTTGCCTGGAGACAGGAGAGAAGATGTAAACAACAACAAATATGGAAACATGCAGAGTGTGGATGTAGCCCCACAGCAGCAAGCAGCAGCTCAGGGTCGGCTGCAGAGAATAAACGTCTCGTAGCATAATAGAAGATCTGTGGGGGAATCTTAAACATGACGCCTACAAGATGGGATTTACAAAGAGGAGGGCATCCAAAGACTGTCGGCCTTTGAGTACAGAGACACATTAAAAAAGGATGATCGTCCCTGAAACGAGCCCGTAAGGGTGTGTGGCCCCTCCCTGTGGTTGTGTTAATACAGTGTGGCCCATATTGATCAAATTGCCTTGTTTTAGTGAAGACGTGTAGGCGAATCAGTTTGATGTTGTCTGTGTGTGAGGTCTTCTTCTCCCAGACCCCCCCAACCCGAGCTGCGCTGCACCTCTTCACCCCTCTGATGTCCTAATAAAGACTCTGGCATTCAGCCTCCCCCCTCTCTTCACTTCAAAGGCCACCAAACAGTTATATCAATAATGCAAAAGGAGTTCAGCTGTGCCAACCGACTGAGACTCCCCCCCACGCCCACGCCTTCCCCACAGTCACCCCCTGTAACACATCCCGCCCTAACCCTGTCTGCAGTAAACCCCATCCCAATCCCACAGCCGTGTTCATCCAGGACGACACAGACGTAGCTCTGCTCCTGAGCAGTGGCAGGTAGAGAAGGTAAATCCAGGCAGAAACTGCAGTTTGTTCCCCACAGAGCATGGAGGATATCTTTCATCGCTAAAAACAGGACAATCAGACTGTGAGGGTGTAAAAATAGCATAAAATGAAGTGCAGTCATATCAAGAGCTGCTCTAGACGTGGACTTTCCTTGATTGCCCGGCAGGATTATGTGCACATTAAAGTTAAATTTAGCTTCATGATTAAATGATGCTGTCAGTGCTGTGTGTGTGTGCTGCCAAGGCCTGGACCCTGTAGGACCTCTCTGAAGGCGCCCCGTGGTATCTGCTACCAAGACATTAGCCGCAAATCCTTTAAGTTCCATAAACTGCAAGTTGGACCCACTGGATCAGACTGGTTCCAGGAGATCATCCAACACCCTGTCAGTGCTTTATAATGACCGCTGCTGAGGTCTGATGTTCTGGCCGTACTTGGACAGTTTGGTCTCCTGCTCCTGCATCCAGCACAGAAAGTACAAGAACAGATCACTTATTTTCCATCATTACATCCAACCTAGCTCCCTTCCAGTCACCACTGTTTCAGATTATTTCCTCATATATACAGCCATACATGTTCAGATTAGGAGACCCCTTCAGTGTCTGAAAAAGGATGAAGTGCACATTTAACTCTTTACTCTGCTGGATACATGGGACTGATACTACTTTATCATTAGCTACCTTGCTGCATAATGGTGACATTGATTATTACCTCTTTTGTTATTTGTACTTTAACATTGTAAACAATGAAATGAAATCTGAGTCTCAGTATTTTTCAGTTTTGATAATAGAAACGAACTGAACATACATGGGGCTCATCTTCTGACATCTGCTTCCTGGTACCATACCGCCCTCTGGTGGTGATCTTTTTTAGTACATCCACAGTTGTGCATTTGTAGGGCAGCTAAGATAAGCTAAGCCAGGCCCAGGCCTGTTGTGAGTGTTTTTTATTCAGATATTTCCATTTTTTCGCCCGTCTTTCTTTCTGTGTTGGCATTGATTGAAATAAGCAGGTTAATCAATACACACATACTAAAACTGAAAGCCTGAACTCTGCCCACGTTTCTCTCTCTCTCTCTCTCACTGTCTGCTGTGCCAACATCTGAAACTAATTTCTCCCACAACACACACCTCCACCCTCCGTTTTCAAGGATTTTTTTACAGGCCTGAGAAATCAACTTTCTTGAAGTGTGCTGCAGATCAGATACAATCTGGAAACGATTATGCTGCTTAGCTGAGGGATCATGTTGAAGGCATGTCCGCTGCTCTGCGTCCTGTCATCATAAACCTAAGCTGTGTGCGTGAGAACGCAGAGTTTCCCATAAAGATGATGATGATGATGATGATGCACCAATCACGACTATTGCACAAACAGTAGGAGTGCTGGAAGTTTGTCGGTACGTCAACACACTCATTAGGAAACAACAGTGTTATCTGTGACACAGAATGGTTGTTTGCTCGCTCACTGGAGTACATGTCACAAATATGGATGTTGAATTCTTAAGGACCAGATATAAACTATAACAAAATGTGTTCATTGCTGTGTCACATGAGTATCATGCTACAATTATCCTGAACTTGACAATATATAAAGTGATAAACTGACTTTCTCCATTCGTGTTGTTTTTTAGGTCCTTGGTACTCCGTCTGAGGAAACGTGGCCTGGTGTCAACTCCTTGCCTCATTTTAAACCAGGTAGGACTTTCTTCTTATGTATGACTATATGCTATATGACCATATACTATTAGCATGGAACCTTTTTACAATGTGCAGTTAAAGGTAGGGTAGGAGATTTCATTCTAATGCACTTTTTTAGTGTAACTTCTCTTTACAATCCGGGCTCTATGCTAACACCTTTTTTAATGTTTTGTGTCTGTGGACTGTGTTAACCCTTTAGCCTCTATAATGCTGAGTGACTGTAGGCTGCTAATACTTTAGCACCTTTCAGTTTTTTGGGGGGATGCCACTCTGTGACCACACAGTCTGCACTCTCAGTAATTGAATTGAACCAGCAGTGGCGCCTACCAACAGCTCACTGTACCCCATTAATGCAGCCAGCAGGAGTGGGGGTGGCAGCTCTGCCAGGGTAGCCATGCCCTTTGGGAGCTCATTAGGGCTTTTTAGAGGAGAACATGATTGCAGGGACCGCAGATTAGTGTCAGCTAATGCCGAGAAGAGGAGCAGGAGTAAAAAGAAGAGGGGACAGGCAGTGGTGGACATAAAGAGGGGTAGAGTGTGGGGGGGGGGGGGCAGCCAGGCATCACAAAGCTACAGTATGCGACCCAGCTACCCATCTCCAGTGGCCAATTAGAGACCAGCTGGGGGTGACCCTCGTGGTCACATGCACACCCAACTCATACTAATGTGAGCTTGCATCCTGTGGCCATGGCGACAGTTGGCCCTTGTTAGCTTCTCGCACACTGTGTTGAACAGCTGTGCAGCTGTCACACACACACACACACCCAGTTTCGCCTGGTGCTAGCCCCGGAGCGCTGCATCTGTTCATATGACGTCTGCAGATCGGAGCTTATTATGGTCGCACTTTCAACAAACACAGGAGGAGCGAGATG
Organism: Parambassis ranga; assembly: GCF_900634625.1. NCBI lineage: Eukaryota > Metazoa > Chordata > Actinopteri > Ambassidae > Parambassis > Parambassis ranga. The sequence continues at coordinate 2,640,747 of NC_041036.1, forward strand.
TTAGCAGAGAACACATGTTGGTCCCAGAAAGAATGATAATGATGATGATGATGATGATGAGGACGATCCAATCTTGAGACAATTATATTTAGATTGAACCACCTTTGAAAAGGTAGAAACTGGACAATAATTGGCTGCTGGTAAATATATTTAAAAAGATATATAAGCAAGTAATTATTATTCAGTCTGGAACCCCAGTATTCACAATAATTCTAGAGAATTAAAGGTTTTATTTAGCTTTTATTTTATTAATTTATTGTGATGTTTTTCATTATTTTAGCTTCCACCTGTTGGCATGTTTTATAAACGTATTTACTAGATACTAGTGTAGTTTTTGGTGTAAAAAAATTAAAGATTGATTAATAATGTTCCTTTTGTTTTACTTAAGATTTCAAATGTAGTGAAACAAATACAAGTAAAAACACTTTTAATTATCAAATGTGCTTAAAAATTGATTAATAGTACTTTCTAAGTTTTCAAATGACATGACAGTGCTCCAGTCATCACAAATTAATGCCAGTAGTTTGGTCAATGGCTGTTAGAGCTCGTATTCATACATTCCAGAGGCTGCAGTCAGCAGCAGATGGCGGTGTTGCATCACTCTGGAAAACCTCTCCAGCTGCTCTGAACTCCTCTGAGATGCCGGCTGTCTGCACACTCCTCCAAAAACAACATATTCTCCTTGTTCTACTTGTGATTCATCACATTTTTTCCCCGTTTCTCCTACATGCAGACTGTAATGCTTTTTTAATGTCGTCCCAACCGTTGGAATATATCGCTCCACTTAGTGTTTCAGGCGTGACACTGCGGCTTGACCTCAGTGTGGAGGCGCCACTTATTTTTCACATTTTTGTGGTTATGAAAGGTTCCACAGATACTTCCTCACTTCCAGTCCTCACTTTACTGCTTTCCTTCTTCTCCTAGTTGTATTTAGAGCATTTTTGTAGGGACCAAGTAGACTTTTAATTAAACCTTAGAGAGTCTGCATACTTACAAGAGCTGCATCTGTTTTTTTTGTCCATGCTCGGTGGATATATCTTGAAAAATGTAGTAAAACCTTTAATATACATATATATGTGTGTGTGTGTTCTCCGTTCCCTTGCCTGGGTCTATTTCTGGGTTCTCTGCATGTCTGGCAGCCGTCACCTCTGGCGCTCAGGGAGCTGTGGCCAGTTTAGGCCAGCCCCCAGGCACCAAACTGGGTGACTGGCTGTATAGCTGGCAAAGCGAGGGCTGGAGCTGGAAGGCGGTTGAGGGAGGTTGGCTCACAGGATTAGGGCCGCACTGTGGGAGGCCGGTCGGACTAGCACACTGGGCGGCTGGCTATAGCTGGTGCGGTGGCTGGTCAGCTGACAGCCTCGGCCTGACTGTGCATCCGCATGGCAGCGCTGGCTTAGATTTAGAGACTGTCGCCGGGCCTTACACAACACAGCAAACATAGCTGTGGAAATATGAAATCCTACCTCACCAAGCTGCTCTCACAAATATGTCAGTTTAATGTGGTCTTGCAGCTGAACCGTGCAGCTCATGCAGTATTACTCAAGAGTGATATCAGCCACTCCTCGTTTTGGCACAAATTAATACAGAAAGCAATGCAAAAACCTGTAGGCAGTCCGAGCTGGTTAGCCTCCATCAACCACACATGCGAATGGTTATATGTGCATACAGTAAACTAACTCTATAATAACATGACATGTTCATATATTAACTGCTTGTTTGCTGTTTCTCTGTTGCAGACCGCTTTACAGTGTACAGCGCCAAGAAGCTCAGACAAGCTTGGAATAAGTAAGTACAGTTTTTCCCCTATCTGTGTGTGTGTCTGTGTGTGTGTGTGTGTGTGTCCTCATCTCTATCACTGAACACATAGATCCCTACACATACATACACTAACTGCTGCCCACACCCTTCCTGTGGTTCTGCTGTGGTACATATGGCAGGAAAAGGGCACGGTGGCACAGCTGGGGCTCCTTCCATATGTGTGCCCCTGTTTGCCCCCGGATGTACATCTGGAAAGAGCTCTCTGTGTGTGTGAATTCTAAACGCAAGTGATTTATGTAAAAACTCCAGCTGGAATCCCTGCTCACAGACAGGCTGCTGATACCTGGGCGCCTCCTGTGATTTATTATAAGTTGTTTGTGTGCTTGATCTCCAGAGGCTCTGCTGCACCTTTAACTTGTGCAGGAAGCAGTGCCAAACATTCGGCAGGTACAGGGAGTCAGGGAGCATTCCTGCACAATATGAAGCATCCGAAAAAAAGAACTCTTATCCACAGAATGGAGGGTCAGGTGCATCCTGTTTGCTAAAACAGTGCAGAAAACACTTCCTGTGACCAACTTAGAAGCAGGTTTCAAAACCTAAAAAAGCCTTTAAACCTGAAAGTGTGGACATCATTCATTTTTGTACATACAGGATTCAAAGTAAAGTTCATCTCAAACATTCGATGACAAAGGAAAAGCAGAGGAAAGTGAGCTGAAGCAGATTTTCCTTCCACTCCCTCCTGCTCTCCTGGCTTCTCTCTCTCTCTCTCTCTCTCTCTCTCGCTCTTCAGTTCGAGAGGAAATAAAATGTGAAGAAAGTGAAGTGGAATGTTAACGACCATCACTTCCTCCCTGCTACCTTTCATCGCTGGCCAGGGAACGATGACTTTGATATGAACACACTGTATATACACTCACTTTGTCTCTGCCCTGAGAGTTGGCTCACCCTTTCTTGCTCTTTATATTCCTGTTCTCAATCAAGCATTTTTCTGAGCGCTGTGCTGTTTTTCTTCCTCCAGCTGGGAAAAAATGTGAATGACGGATGTACAGTAGATTTATTGTGCTGGAGCTTTATGTGAAATATCTGCCAGCACATTGATGGAGATCCTGTAAACATGCTGATGGATCAGGCCACATTTAATTACATCCATTATGAAGGTCGTCTCCATTCTGGCTTTTGTTTGTTAATATTATAGAGAACATGTTGTTAGTGAACCATAAGCCATAGGTTTTCGATTTTCGTCTTGCAACATGTGGTGGTGACCGAAAGGATGAGTTTCCTCTGCAGTTTGGCCGGACCGTCCCTTGTGTGGGTCAGGAGTCGGGTCATCCAGGAGGGGCTTGGTGTAGAGCTGCTGCTCCTCTGTGTTGGCACCTGGGTTGGATGTCCATTTAGAAGGAAACCCAGAGGCAGACCCAGGACACGCTGGAGGGATTGCGTCTCTCGGCTGACATGGGAACGTCTCCATATTCTCCCATATGAGCTGGCAGAGGCGGCCACAGAGAGGAAGGTCTGGGCTTCCCTGCTCAGGCTGCTTAAACGTGACACACAAGAAAATAGACAGATGGACTTAACAAACCAAATGTTTGCAAAAGTAACAGTAACCATGTCTGTAGGAACTTTTTGCAGGCTATTTTACAACTACCTAAAAGTTACTTATCACTCTTGTCACACCCAAAATGGACCCATAGTCCATACTTCCTCAGCACATGCTGATGGGTCCAAACCACCTGAAATATTCCTTCTGTTCATGGGTGCATGTGGCCTCAGCAGTCTGCACAAGCCTTCTAAGGTTTGCCTTGCCAAGGTTATAACCTTGTGCACACACATCCAACAATGCAACTGCATGCTTACATTTTGTCCAGCTACCAACTATTTTTTTTATTTTTTTTATTTAGCCTTTATTTAACCAGGTTTGTCTCATTGAGGTCAACAATCTCTTTTACAAGGGAGACCTGGCCAAGAGGGCAGCCTTAGTTACATTAAAACAAGATGAAATTAACAAGACATGCTCACATAAAACAGTTGCACACAGACAAGGTACTCTGCAGAGATTTCAGCAAAACCTTAAACTCGTTCAATGTAACAAGTGTTTGCAGTCGAAGTTGGGATTGTAATTTATTCCAGGCATCGGGTGCTGAGAACCTAAATGCCTTCTTGCCCAGTTCAGTTCGAACTTTGGGGACTAATAATTGCAGAACATCCATTGAACGGAGATTATGACTTCCATGTTTCCTTGTTAAAAGACAAGAAAGATAGGAAGGGGTGATGGCCAGAGTAGTTTTGTAAATGAATACGTACCAATGGCTGAGGCGTCAGGCATATAAAGATGTCCAGTTAACTTTAGAGTAGAGTACACAATGGTGAGTGAGGGGACCACATTTAGTAAGGAATCTTAGAGCCCCATGATAAACACTGCCCAGCATGCGAAGGCAGCAATCAAAAGCATTCATAGAAACAGATCTCCATAGTCGGCAACAGGCAAAATGGTTTTTTCCACTAATTTCAGTTTCACACAAAAGGTAGATTTCTGTAATAAAATCCTAATAAGAGTTTTCATTTTTGTAACATACATAACTATGTGTGTGTTGCCAGGAATACGACCATGTTCAGGTGATCTGCCACCTCCCAAGTGTCCATTTTAAAGTAGCTGCTCTTTCCAAACTGGTTCAAATGGCTTTCCCAACAAACCTACAGGCTGATCTGGTTGAGGCAGCTGGTGATGTTGAACCTCTGTCCAACAAAGAGGAGTCAAACCAGACTCATCGTTGAGGCGTTTGTTGAGTGGGCAGACATTCCTTCTTGCCACATATATTCGTTCTACAGAAATCAGCAGCTTCAGCCCCGAATCATTTCACCGCTGCATGTTAGAGCCTGTCAGCCCACGTACGGTTCCACGCTACCCTCACACTTCTTCTCACAGAGTCAAACATGGACCCATAGCTCCGTTTTAAACAACGTAAAAAAAGGTCCTGATGGCTTCTGTCTGGTCTTCTTTGGGTGAGGAGACAGTGGAGGCAGGTGGTCTCCTCTGCCTCACCTCTCTGACATCCTCGCTGTTTTGATGTAGAGCACCATGAAAAAGCTGTGGCCATGCTCCAGTGAAGGAGGAATGTTTCACTGCGCTGTGAATATGTCATCACCTGGATCTGTTTGATAGCCACAGGAGATACTATCGATCTTAATGCAGACGTTCGCCCATTCACTCCTTGTGGTTGGCAGCTATAGCAGAAAGGAATGTACAGCAGCTCCAAAGGCCAGCATGTTGACATGTGGGTAGATTCACACCTCAGGTACCTGTACTCGCAGCACTTACAGAGAAAAACCTGCCTCCAGCTACATTTCAGGCTCATTAGATTTTATTGGAGGATTTGTTTTCTCTGTAGTCTTCCTACAGTGGTTTATTTCACTTCTGTCGCTTTATTAAAGAGCATGTAGAACTGTTGGTCAGAAAAAAGCAACCTGAATGAATTCATATGTAGATTTTCTGAAAGAGCAATAAATGCACTATGATAGGTGAAAATAAATGCTTTTTACTGCCCATTAGAGAATAATCCTACCTTCCCTAAAGTTGCTGTGATTATTATGTTGCAGACTGACACATTTTTTCATTTGTTATGACTGAAAAATCAAATTCAACAGTAAAATCTGTGCATAACTGTTTATTCCGGCTAATGAGACATATTGATGTAGATGAGACGACTGTAGCATTATGGAAATATCCAGCTAACTAGAAGGCCATCACAGTTCAGAGAGTAAGACTGGAGTACAGAATCGCCTCAATCCAATATATCAGATGTCCGTGGGTCGCATCTGTTCAATTACACTGCTACATCATGCAGACATATAGAACTTTAACTTTGAATTTTGCTTACCCTCTGCTTACAGTATCTGCAAAGAGGTATCTGTATTGGTCCGAATCCAGACACATACGTAAACACTGTCAACCCTCATCACAAAATATCAGACTGATGCACATTACAGATTCGTAGAAGCTCTTAAACAGCGATTCTAAGTCACACAGATCACACAGATCTATGTTGTTTATCATGCTTGGTTTGTCCAAACACTCCAGGGTCCTGTCTGCCTCTTTTCTCCAGATATCTGTACACAGAAAGTGAGCAGGTGACTCTAAACATGGTGCCATGTCCCTTCATACATCAAGTATTCATCATGGTGCTGTAACCTGTAGGAATGTGCAGTTATCAGTTGGTAAATATGATCAGAACAGTAATCTAGGAAGTCTCATTCAATCAGTGCACTTTCACTCTCTAACAGTGAGTCTTTGAAGTTTTACCCAGCAGTATGAGAAAGAGGCGAGCAGAGGCCCTGATGGACTTCATTAACTTTATCTCTGCCTCTGCGCTGAGTGGCGTTGATGAGTTGAACAGAGATTTATCCGCCCTGTGTCTTTCCTCTGATAAGTCGAGCTGAGATCCCCATTGAGAGACATGGGAGTGGCTGTCAGAGTGCTGGAGCGGGGAGAGCCGACCATGAGAAAACCCACAGAACATGAGAGGCGCTGAGTGGATGCTGAGAGCCTGGACCCAGCGAGCTGCACTGAATAACATCATGTTTATTTAATGCAGTGGATGCCTAATTACTGACTGAATTTGTTGCTCTTCATTTATTTTCAATCTTTCCTCCCCCTTGGCGTTGCTAGCTGGGGCTGGTTAAGCAGTTCAGTGACTCCCTGTACGAATGCACACACACACAGAATCTGCTTCCGCTTGGCTCTGTTGATTGCATTGTGTTTCTCACGGTGACCCAGTCATGAGGTGTGATGCTAGATGTGCTCATTTGCATATGTGTGTGTAAGGCAAGTGTTTTGTTTCTCTCAAGTCAGCAAAGCCTCCGCATATTTAAAAGGTTGCTTTTTGTTGTCAGCAGTTGTCAGGGCTGTGAATGAATCATTCAGGTTTAAAAGGCTGACGGCCTAATTACTGTTAATATATCTCTGTGTGTATATGTATGTATTCACTCTAATCTGTGTGTGTGTGTGTAGGTTGGGCTATGTGGACCATGCTGAGGAGTTGGCATCCAGGTTCCTCCAGTGCTTCCCAAAGAACCGGCTGTCAGCCCAAGCAGCGCTGAACCACGAATACTTCAGCAACCTTCCTCCACGGCTCTGGGAGCTGCAGGACAGTACGTAACACATGGTCATTTTCATGTTTTTATGAAATGGTCACTCTTTTGTGCGCGCACACACACACACAGGAAGCTGCCATTGTTTCCCTGCTTCACTTTCAAAAGTCCATGTCTGGAGGCAGTAAGGGTGGTAAAGAAGTCCCAAGCTCACGTCCCCCTCATTACACCACCCACCACCCACAGATATGCAGGAGGTGGTACGTTACTGTGTTAGCTTTACATTTTCTCCCACTTCTTGTGTGTGTGTTTGTTCGGCTTCCTCCCACAGTCCACAAACATGCAATACATCAAAATCGCCCGTAGATGTGAACATATGCATGAATGCTTATTTTCTGACCTGCGGATGACCAATTACCTCACCTCTCACTCACTGTTACAGTCGTGGCTTCAGCCACCCGCCCTGCACAGCTCTCTGAGGGGATCAGTGGGTACAGCTAATGGATGGAAAAGGATATATTTAACTGGACGGGAATAAATTCAGCCTCCGTCTCTCCTGCTTTGACTTTCTCTCCCTCTCTGTCTCCTTTGTGTTTCCACTCTGTGTGTGTGTGTAAAGAATGCAGCTAGCAGCAACCTGAGGTTGTTTTTGATCATGCAGAGAAAGCCTGTCTTATTACGAGGATGCCGTCGGGACGCTACGCCCAGTCGGACCTCTGCTGGCCGCTGCTTACACGCTCAGTTTGATTTTCTATCTTTTTCCCGACGTCTTGTTTGCCCAGAGAAGAAGCGCACTGGGGCGACTCTTTAAATAAGCCCTGGCTCTGAAAAACACACAGTTGGCTTCTAACACACATGGCTTACAACACATCTTCATCCCCCAGCACCACCCACCACCCACCACCCCTCCATCCCTCCATCCCTCCTTGTGTGAGAGTCAGGGGGCTTTAACCGAAGCTTCACAGTGAGCCTATATTTCAATTAATCCTACAAAAATTGGGTTGTTGGATGAAAGTATGTCAGAGATGACTACATATCCATATTGTTTGACAAGCTACACATACATACATCACCAATCCCTTTAAGCTGTTATTCATTATTAGCTCCTGCTCAGTCAGTAGACCTGCATGCGCTGCCACTGACATGGTGGTTATTTTAATGGGAGGATTCCATTTTTAATTCCCTCCGATTAGGATTTTTTTTTTTTTTTGCATTATTAATCCTGTTATCAGCTCCCAGCAGGTTGTCATGTCTGCGAAGAATCAGAAAGCAGCGGTCACTGAGAGAGAGAGAGAGAGAGAGAGATGGCTCATTTTGATTTTTCTCATGCTCGCTCGCTCTCCACACTTCCTTTATCTCTACTTCTCTCTCTCCTCAGCGTTCACATGTGACACAAGCAAAGCAGCAGCGGAGGGAACTGAGGGGAGAAAGAATTAAAACAGTTTATATGAAACCAGGACAGGAGTGGATAAACACAAAGTATCTTCCACTTGCACGTGGATTTGCTGCTTGCATTTTTGTGTGGGGGAAGGATGTGTCAAAATTATGCAAATGAGCAGTGAGGTTGAGATAAAGAACTGGCTAATTGTTCCTGTTGTGAGTATTTGGTTACAACCGCTGCATAGTAATTGTGTTTCTTCCACTGGAAGCCGATGGGATCGGCACAGAGGAAGCTGCTCTTTAGTCAAAAATGGAAAAAAAAAAAAATGTCATAATAAAGTCAAATAAATGTCTCGTGTTCTCCCTGCAGGACTGAACAATATGTGTTCTATGGTCAGCCGTGCTGCTCTATTATCATGTGTATTATGGATTTATCCAGACAATACCCAGACAGATTACCGGGGAACAATGACAGAATTACTGAGACAATAGAGCTCCTGAGGTTGCTGTTGGTGCGTGAATGGGATTGTGACATTTTTAATTTGATTTTAGAGAGAGTGTGTGGGTGTCTGGCAGCACGAGGAGTCAGAGCAAAGGGCCTCGGATAAGAATAACAAAAAGTCCCATCTCTCCAGGACTCTGATAGATTTACAAGGATGTGGAAATGAGACAGTGTCCTCCAGTTTCCCTCCTCTCTCTGTGAAAGCCGCTGACTTTATTCCTAAGTTACACAGGGAAATATATCCTTTCCGCCCAGTAGGAGTTTGGTTAATACACAGCTTTTATCCCAAACTATAAGCAAAACAACAACAAGAAGCTGTGGCTGAGAGGAGACCCAGACTCAATTAAAGTTTCATACAAGATGCACACAATATATTTTAGGATTCAGCTCTAGTTCTCACTTGGTACATACTCTAGATGAATGTCCATAAATCTGCTAAATAATGCTCCAGCACGTGCATTTTCCAAATTAACACTTCCTTTGCCTGCAAGTGTGTGTGGGACCACATCATCAGAGGAGGACTGTGGAACCTCTGCATGGATTTCCATGTGCCCACAAGAAATGAAGCCAAGGGTTAAAACAGTGTAGTTCCCTCTGTGGCCACCGGGGGCTGTTCTGGTGTCACACATTTTGCATATTTGAACAGTTTTGAGTGACAGGTGAGTGCTTACATACTTGCCGGCCCACCTCAACGCCGCTTTTGCCCGGAATTCAGGCGAGGTCGTAAACAATACGAACACCCCCGGGTGTCCCACATATGTAAAAAGATGCACATTCAGCTTAATACAAGTGATGCAAGTGAGTTGTTTTTGAGATTAGAAATAAACCTTTATTAGTCCCACAATGGGGAAATTGCTTAAGGCAGCCCAGCAAAGAGCGCCACACACCAGTGAGTACACTGGGGGCAAAGGAGGCAAAGGCAGGTAAAGTGCCTTGCCCAAGGACACACAATGATGACTAGGGAGGAGTTGGGATCGAACCACCGACCTTACCGACCCTAAATTCTTGTTTGTGATGCCCATTTAAAAAAACACACACAAACATAGTATTTGTCAGAATGTCTGTTATCAGGTCACATTATATCCAAGAGTCAAAGCAGAGTTTGAAGCCACTTCATCAGTCCTGAGGCAAAACGTTTTCAGAAAACTTAGCTATGACTCCAGTTGCCTTGATTTTAAACTCAAACAGCATATAGCAAAAGGAAATAGCTCATTTTAGCTGCATTCTTGTGAGATTAATGAGATTACAAACACACAAATCCATCTTGCCAGGCTTCAAGTTGTGTTTGTGTTGAATTGAGTGTGGTTCGGACCAATCAGAGAAAAAGAGATGAGATCTGTATGTGTCTGTGTTCAAATCGGACCTTGAAAGCATCACCGCGAAGATTTCTAAGTGAAAACAGTGAGGATGTGTCTTTCTGTGTTACATTATCTGTTCTGTTTTACTCGAGGTTTACAAGTTTCTGATGAATGCACATTTTAAGTTCACAGGATATACTGAGCTACAAAATGCTGCGCTCCATGCAGCAATTTAACAATTCTGTACTCTTCATCCTGACAGAAATATTAAAACCCTGAAAAGCCTGGCTGCAAATAAATATTTAAATCTTCTCTCTTTAATAAGCGTTTCTATCTTTAACAACTCACTTGGAAAAGTTCTTTTTTTTTTTCTTGTCAGGCTACATACTTCTAATCCGCTCGCTTCTCCTTCCCCCTGCAGTGTCTTCTATCTTCACCGTACCAAATGTCAAGCTGCAGACGGAGAGCGGGGACAGCATACAGGTGTGTGCACGAAGGAACAGTCATGGAAAGGCATCCTCTGGCAGCAAACACTGACCTGAGGCAGCATCCTGCACACGACTGCCTGACAGGTATGTGCTCATTATCATGCAAGAGGGGCGCCGTGTGCTGCAGCGGCATGCTGTTACACACACACACAGACACACACAGACACACACAAGCTAAAAATGAAATGCACACACAACCCACAAAAACAAACACGAGGTGAAACTTGTGATCTGAATGGGACTAGAGGTGCAGTAGTATAACAAATAGACCCGCAGGTGCTAAAAAAAGGTGAATTTTATGACCTTAAATTTAGAAAGTGTTTCTCATTTGAGGGTTGATGCTTGCATGCTAACATGCTAACATGCTACCAAGCATACAGGCTTAATTTGATTTGCTGTAAAGCAGTTCATATGAGGAGAGAGAATGAAAACCAGAAACATTCTGAGCTCTGAATCCATTTGTTGAAATACATGTTAAGGTCTTTTCTCTTTAGTGCAACATCACAGACTTTTTACAAAACACGTCAGCCCTGGAGCCTCCAGGGGTCGCTGTTTTCCCTGATTATTCCTAGAATGTCTCTTGTTATCTGGATGTATTGGTTTTCCAGGAAACAGAGTTGTTAATTTAGACTCAGTCATAAGGTTAACATGCGTCCTTTATCCATCCATCACAAGGTTACAACACAGAGAGCATACAAAAAATATTAAATAGTGGTCTGATTATTTCTGCTTAAATGATGCACAAACCATATTGCCCTGATGTAAATCTAATTAAATGTAATTAAGACTCTCACATGGTGCATTCACTGCCCTTCAGAAGTCTAAACATTCTTGGACTTGAAATGCAAAGCATGCGTTTTCAAAACATGAAAAGTGGAGCTTTAAGGTGAATGTAACCTTCTGGTGTTGAGCAGCAGTTTTTCCAGTTATTAATTTTGCAGTTTAAAAGGAGGAATTGTTAAATGGTCCTTTTAACTAGGTGGAATTTAAGGGTACAGTCACCTGGTGCTGCTGCTGTGATAAAGCACTGGAGTCCCCCCGCTGAGTTTTGCACCCTCAGTGTGTAGTTTGCCATTTCTTTCCTTTGGCTGTACATGTAAATATGCACATTAATGTGCTGGGAAATGCTGATATATCCTGGAAGTAAAACTGAATATTAAAAAGCTGCATAGCTAGATAAAACAGATATATTCAGTCTGTGTTCATCATTAGCTCACCCATCACTTATCTGCATCCCGCCAACCACGGCAGTCTGTTCCTTTAACTCTGCGGCCATGAGATCTGTGCTGTCCGCTCTGAATGTGGTAATAGATGGAGGAATGGCTTTGAGTGGGCGAAGAGGGTGTCCCATTCTTTAGAGACGGGGGGCTCATTCAGCGCGCAGATAAAGCCCCGCTATTTGCATGTAATAAGAGGTGCAGAGGCCAGGCGTGGGGATAATGGCTGGCTTAATGATAGACCTGGAGCCGCGCAGGGCCGCGGCGCAGCACTGGGCATCAGATTATATCTCCAATTACTGACAGGTGCACTGACACAGCAGACAAATCCACTGTCCGACTCTTTGGATGTTTCCTCTACAAAATGTGAACCATAAACACCAAGTAGACATGTTTACTGTTGCACTGAATGTGGTCAAGTGTGTGTGTGTGTGTGTGTGTGTGTGTGTCTGATCTGGAGGCTGATGGTGTGTCAGTGCGTGTGCATGTGGAGGGTGGAAGTCACCCCACCGAGAGAGCTGTGTCCTCTCAGCTGCTGCATTTACATTGAAATCGGCCTCTTTGTCCGAGCCCATGCTGAAGCCTGACAGGCTGGGAGAGCGGCACCGATAGCAGCCTTAATCCCTGCACACACACATTCCCATTAATACACTGACAAATTACACCAACACGGCTATTTATGCCTTCCTACAAATGAAACTCATGCACATATTTTAGCCAGGATTCCCACCAATGATTTATACACACACACAGACAGGCTATAATAAAAATAACAATACCTGTATACAATGTGTTTTTTAACATTGTTAAAGTTTAAAATAAAGAGCAGCACTATGGAACATCATTACACTGTGCAACAGCTAGTGCAGCTGAAACCATCGTGTTACAGAGTCAAGCATAATGAGCTCCACTGAAAGAATCCACATACATTATTGAATCTAATGTGTACGTGAATGTGCATGAGCCTGTTCTTTCTGGTAGAATCAGAGGTAAAAGAGGTGAGGGAAAGTGAAACAGGGGAAGGGCAGAGCGAGTGAGGGAGCGAGGGAGGGAATAAAGAGGAGATGGAAGCAGAGGCTTGCGGGAGCAGGGCAGGATTTCTTTTTGTTGAGGCGGCGTTGTATTATTTATAGGAGGTGGTGGAGGCAGGCCCGCTTCAGACAGAGCACTGCAAAAGAAGGCGAGCAAGCCCCCTTTCTCTTTTGTGGCTCTATATTCCCAGTGGGCAGGCTTTGTGCTGGCTGGATGGCTGCCTTTGAGGAAACCCGGGCAGCTATTGAGCTGAGAGTGAAGGCCGAGCCCGACTCACCCGCGCGCTGAGACACAGCAACACTACAGCACTACAATGTCTGTCACTCCCGCGGCCGGAGAGGGGAAGAAAAGGATGGAGAGAGAGTGACAGAGGATGGGGAGGGAGGGGATGGGGTAGTGGGAGTGTTTGATTTTGGCAGGGAGGAAAGAAAGAAATGGTGTTTTTTTTTTGTGGTGGGAAAAGAGAAAGAAAATAGAAGGAGGCGGAGTGGAAAGCAAGAGAAAAAAGGGGAAAGGGATTTTTTAAAAAAGCCAGGTCTCCTTTACTGTACTGCACTGCATTGATCTATGTTTATTCATGATTCTGCATTATTCACAAGATTAGCTGATGCAACTTGGAGCTGAGGGTAGGCAACGGCTCCCCTCCGCCGTCAATCTACCACTCGGTGACCGCACAGTTCAACTCGGAGTCCCAACAACAAGTGTGAAGACAGCTGCCCTGTCTCTGAGCTTCACTTCAGGCTGGAGTGTATGAGGGACTGGATGCAGCCAGCTCACAGTCAGAATACATAACAGAGCATGAAACATTGATTCAATCAGGGAGCAGAAAAGCAACATGAAAGAGGTCAATTCAACAGCTCCAAACAAACAGCTGCTGAGTGTGTTTTACTGTGCGAGCGAATCAGCAGCAGCTCCAACTATCGTTACAGATCTGTGCTGAAGTTTGGACTAATAACCTGCTCTTCCCTTTTTTACTCTTCAATACTTTCATCTGCTTATTTAAAGGTAGGGTAGGAGATTTCATTCTGATGCTCTCTAATTAGTGTAACTTCTCTTTACAATCCGATAGCAACCGATTAGTTCGGCAGTTTCGCATTAAAATGAAGAATATGAATCATCTGTGGAAGCTATAAAACGCTAAAAACATCAGCCAATCCTCCGGGTGGACCCTGCACGGAGTATTGTCACTCTCTTCCTGCTCTGTGCGCACCACAGAGGCATGATGGCCGAAGTCACAGACCGCAGCTCGTCTTCAGGTAATGCGCGTCCATGTGATTGGAGGCGTGGCTTCGGGGTGAGCTCCGAGAGAAAGGGGCGTGTGTGTTCACTTTCAAAATCTGGCTGACTCACTGAGTTTTCAAAATCTCCTACCATACCTTTAATGGGCTGTAGTTCTATACCTATATTGTTCATTGACAGCAGCTTCAGGTTAGGCATGCAGCCTGGGCCAGGGATCAAACCGACCTAAGTCAAGGAAAGGAAACAGTGTGCAAGGACAACGGAAGCCTAGCAAGAGGCTCGGGGTGTGTGCTTAGCTACAAACCCCAACTGTCCATCCTGATTTTTTGCAAATTTGCATCATGACTAATAAATGGATCCCAAAACCTAGCCTGGCAGTATGCTGTTCTGCGCTACATGTGGCGCCCAGATACTGCACAAATGTTCACCAAGTTGCTCAGGATAGTCCTGCAGATCTCTGTACATCTACAGCGTGCATTAACTTATTTTATATACATTTTCATACGGGCAGTGCAGCTGGACCTGACAGCCGATGTCATGTGGTTGAGTGCAGTTCTGTGCGCTTCTAGCTGGTCACCTGGCCGGGCTTCACACAAAGCTGCAGCCTTTGTACGCTGCATCTGTGCAGTCAGCCATCACAGGTCGGCGACAGGACACTCTGGCCCTGAAGCATCACTGTGTCACTTTGAAGATAACAGCTACAGGCAAAGCTAGTCTGTAGTGTCCGGAATGTAGAGGTGCCAGCTATTTATCTAACCACACACACAGACACACACACACACACACTGTCTCTAGCTTAAGGTATCATCTCACTGACCATGCTACATTTCATTTTTTTCTTTTGCAAGGAGGATAAAATGCAGCAACCCTTTATAGCAGTGCAGGCATTTCTCTTAAAAGTAAAAGCACCGTTTGTCCCCTGGTGTGTTTCTGCCCTGATGTCTGCCTACTGAAGCCATCACTGTCCAAAACTTACAAAGTCAACAGGACAGAAAAGGATATTTTTTGGCTCTGTAGCAGGAAGAAATAGATTTGTGCAGTCCACGAAACGACCTGTCAGAAAGTTTTTCTAGGTAGAGGACAAAGTGATTTAAAGTATATTCCTGCTGTGAGCCTGAGGGGGGGAAAGAGGAGATGGGATGGGGGGGTGTGGGGGGGATAGGAAGGATAACCGGAGGCATAGCCTTGAGAAATGGAGAGCCTTCAGTCAAATCAGCCGGTTTAACTCTCCCACTGCCTCTTATAAGCGTACAGTCTCAGCGCCTGCCAGTGATGTGGGCTTTCATTTCATCCCATCCTCATGGAAAATAGCAAAGGCACGAGATGTTAACTGTGTGCTAGCTGTTATAAAGTGTGCGCACTCACTTTCAAGCCTCGTTTACCTCATTTACCATTTACATACAGCTTTAATGCGTGCGATGTTTGCATCGCATGCTCTCATTAAAGTAAACTGAGAGGATTTTTAGACAGCTTCTCAGCCTGCGTGGAGTTTCAGTCAAGTTTTTATGTCTCATCATTCACCGTCCTCTGCTATATAATTATGCAGTAACTTTGCCAACATCAGCCACTCTCTTGTTACTACACAGGCTGATATATATGTGGTTAACCAAAGAATAATGCAGTATTTTCAAATTAAACATTGTGCACCTCAATGATTTTAAGATGCTAATTGCTAATAGCTTTCAAAGATTTTCACAGTTTTAGGTTCTTATCAGTGATTCATTGGTCTTTGGATGAAGTTAGTTAGATGAACATTTTATTTAAAGGTACCTATGCTTTCCAAAGAGTTTGCCTCTAGTGTGCACAGGGCAAACAAGCTAATACCCTTAATAGCTGTGTCCCAATTCTTTTCATTATATGCTGCATGTTGAGGATCGTGACCTCTGATGCTGATTTAACCCTGCATTTAAGGACTGGTGGGGTTACAGCAATGCTACAAATGTGGCAAAGAATCCACGAAGTCATTAGCAGTGACAGTACGATTGTTGTTTTTCCACCAACACAATGGAGTGGATGTAGGTGTCAGGCTGTCAGGCTGTTGTGGTCGTGAAAATCCTCCTTAGGCCAGATCTTTATAGGTGGAACCTTCGCAGTGAACGCCAAACTAGGGCTGAGTGATTAACCGAAAATATATCGAAACCCACATTTATGCCCAGTAAACGTTGCAATGCAACGCGTGGTGATTAATCGTGTGTTTTGTGGCGTAGCGGGATTGTCAGTGGCTTAGGAGCAACAGGTCGCAGGTTTGAAATGCCGGCGTTCCAACACACACAAACACACACACACACCCACCTACACCTACCGTTTTGTCTCAGCATAATAACCAATGATCGAGGACAAAGCGTCAATTAATCGCGATTTCAGGCAATATCGCCCAGCCCTACACCAAACCTGTATAAATGATTTCCATCCTGACCCGTACTCAGGAAAATCTGATGTCTCCAGATTAGCTCTAGATGGCTGATGTTCAACGTAGACACCAAGAAATAAAATAATGTCTGACTTTCGAGTGGACTGTCCCTTTAATAGCAGGCTGCTGCATAGATACATACATACACTTAACTCAGTAAACACACAACCACCATTATAACACAAAAACAATACAGCAACACTGTGCACAAACTGTGTGTGTATTATTAGTTTGTCAGTGTGTGTACATCCACCAGATGAAAAGCAGGAAGCTCCCCTTTCTGCTTTTTTTGTAAACAGTAAATACATTTCCTCACACATTTACCCGTCTTAAAAAAAAAAAAAGAGAGAGAGACTGAAACGTCAAAATAAGAGCACAGAAGTTTGGTGTAAACAAATCTCAACAACAGAGGACGTTTTCCAGAGATGCAGAATAAGTGCCATACCTTTTTTTTTCCTCCCCCACCCTCCTCCATCCCTCCACCTCCCCCTCCACCACCATATGGCTTCCCCTAATGAGCGTTGCAAATGTACCTCCTTCCTTTTTTGCCCCTCCAAAAAGAAAAGAAAAAGCAAAATTCCTTCTTATGTGGTGCAGCCAACAGCTCCTCCACTGCCACAGATCTGGAGCTTCTCGCCTCAGCTGAGTGAATCAGTGTCAAATAAAGCATGCTAATGAGTTTAACTTTGTCAGTCTGCCATTTGAAACACTCTGGGATAATGAGTCGACTCAGATTGAAGGAAATATCCACATTTCAGTGCGTGTACTGTATGCTAATTACCTCCTCCTTTCTATCAGCCTCTCTATCTCTGATTGGACTGTTAGTTAGCAACAAAGCTTAATTTTTGTTGTTAATTTGACAGTAGAAGAGAGTGGGGAGTACTAAACTGATGGAAACCCCCCAAAAACAGGTCGACAGAGACCTGGACCTGGACCTGTACTCACACTGCTGTGACCAAATCTGGGTTAGTTCTATTTGCAACAACCTTTTCTACCGTTTTTATTGGTTGCCATAGTGACAAGTCCCAACCTGATTGGCAGATTTTTGTCCCGCTTGTTTCAATCACCTTCAAAATTTGTCTGAAGAGCCTCTCACCGTCTTAGAACCCCTACAGCCTTCAGAGGCCGCTGCCTGCCTCTCTCTCTCTCTCTCTCTGGCACGTAGAGCCGGCTCACACAGTCCAGGAATGTGCTTCTTCCTCTCGGCCCTGTGGATTCTCTATATCCTACAGCTGAAACACTTATTTCTCTATAAAAATCAGATTGAGCAGCCAGTGAGAAGAAGGCAGCGAGCGGACAGCAGAACTTTTGTCCAGCTGCTGATGTGGACTGAACACACTGAGGAGCTTCTGTGTGTGTGTGTGTGTGTGTGTGTGTGTGTGTGTAAGCCAGTTCTTAGAGTACAGTATATATTTACATATATCAGCTCTATAACCTTATACTATATGTTTCCTTCATTACGATGAATCACAGACCCTCCGGTGGTCCATAGAGACTCCAGTGTTTATAGCAGCCAACTTACCGCTGATTTTTTTCTCTTTGCTGTCTTGTGTATAGTTGGGCAGGTCATAATGTCATCAAGATCAAAAGCATGTGTTCCCTTGGGAGGATGAATGTTTTTTTTTAATTTTGCCTGTTAGATCACAGTCTTGTGTTCAGTGTTTGTGTCAGTGTTGGCATGAGACTGAGCACAAGGATGGAAAACACACCAAGGCTAACCCTTCTGTGAAGCTTCTTAGCTTAGTCTGTCTGTTAGAGTTTGACAATGAAATTTATTGCAGATTTTTTATGGATGCAAAAAAAAAGGCAGGAACTCACCGGCCACTTTTGTACATTCCTTCTAGGAACTGTACCACTTTTTTGGGGGCGGGTATTAATACTGCCTGTGAGAAACTGAAAGCCAGACTCAAACATGGGCTGTGTTCAAAATCACTCACTAATCACTACGTATGGCCCTATGTAGAGCCTCCGCCATTTTGTAGTGCTGTCCGAAATCTTAGTGAGAAATTATAGACCCCTTATAGGGCCCTCAATGTATCCCACAATGCATCATGAAAAGTAGTGTCCATCCGATGGTTGCTACTTTTAGCCATATGTACCATCATGCATTGCACAGATCGGCAAAAAGAACGGGAACGGACGTTACCTGTCTTATAAATATAATGATGGTTTAAAGAATGTACCATGTCCGGCTGTGTTTGTTTATTTATGTTTTGCCATAAAACGTTTATTGAGCTATAACAGCACAAATTACTAACAATTGCTAACAACAGAGATTGTTTAGCCGGCAGATCGGCTCGTTTAATTTGTGACAGCAATGACGTCATTAACGGCGACAGAAAATGACGGAGATAGTGTCCGAAATGTCTGAAAATGCTTTCACAATGAGGTCACTGTATGGTGCCCTACACTGAACTTCCAATATGGGGAGTAGGAAGTGAGTGAGTGAATTCGAACACAGCCATGGATACACTGAGGCTACAGCCAACCCTGGCAGGTTATTATTGGTTCTCCTCTAAATCTAATTTCAGATGGACATGTTGCCAATGTAAAAGGTGTCACGGCCACATTCTGATCATGTCCTCAACCTGAACAAGTTGTTTGGTAGAGATCAGTGGGACAAGAAGAAAAAAAAATCACAATTGAGTCCAAAAACAACTGGAATCTGTCCACCATGCCCACCTTTACGACATCCCACAAAGGAAGGCTGCTGCACCTCCCTGCATGTTGGCCATGTCTACACTGTATTAACTGGAACAGCATTTATCCACATCAGCAGCATTTGATCAGGTCTAAAAGCTCGCTGTGTGTGTTTTATTATCCATGCTGGGACTTTCCCATGCTGGTCTCACTTTCCATTTCCACCACGACGTGAATATGAATGTGTGGGAAACACTGAAAAGATGATTCTGAATAGTTTGGTAGGAAATGGTCATATTTATTATGTAGAGATTTCAGATGATCCAGAAGAGCAGAGCCATTCTTCAGTGTCTCACTCCGTCTCTTGGCTCCGGTGTGGGGGTCTTGTGACTGCTGTGCTGTGCTGCACCAGATCTGCTTTCCCAGCGTTCATCAGCGCGCCGCGGCAGGAAGTCAGCAGGAGACTGACTCT
This sequence comes from Parambassis ranga, assembly GCF_900634625.1. Taxonomy (NCBI): domain Eukaryota; kingdom Metazoa; phylum Chordata; class Actinopteri; family Ambassidae; genus Parambassis; species Parambassis ranga. The sequence goes on from NC_041036.1 coordinate 2,660,268, forward strand.
ATCCGAATTGGACACGACTCACAAACTATACACTCGCGGGGGAGTCTGCATGTTAACAGCACACTGCGGTCCTGTATATGAGCGCGCGGCCTGGGAACACTGGGCCCAGTATACGTGAGCAAGAAATGAATGTCCGTGCATGAAAGGGAGAAGTGTTGAAGGAGAAGCGGGGGGGAACGCTTCCCCGCCATTCAGCCTGTTTAGAGAAACTGCAAGGAAATATTATGATTATTAATACCTGTTTGAAGTTGTGTTCAGCTGACCTGCCCCTGCAGTGAGATAAGTGTGCTTGTTCTGCCGGCAGCCTTCACCGCCTGACATGTTGATGAATACTAAGCACAGGATCTGTACTTTTTTTTACTGAATGTGAAGGCTAGTTATAATAAAAGGTACGAGTCACTTTGATATTAAAGAACTGAGGCTGGAGCAGGTTTCCTTGAATGCTGCTTGACCACAGTTAGTTTGGACCATCTGAGCTGCAGCAGATGAGTTTGGGTTTGAATTAGTCAGTTTGTCCTGCTGTTTGTTTGTTGTACACCAGTAATGGCCGGTTTACACTGTGCGATTTTGGGTAGTCGCAGACGAAAGACGACCATCATAGGAGAATCGTGGAGATATCTTTGCTCTCTCTGAGAGCAGGTTCTATACATGAGCATGTTTAGTGTCGTGGTGAATTGACGGTGTTGAGCAGCTTCACAATATATATCCGAGTCCTGATCGGGAGGTAACATCTGATTCCGATCGAGTCTGAAATCACGTAATCGGGCCCGATTTCCGATCACGTGATTGGATCGGGACATCCCTAGTCAAAACACCTGTTTTAGTTTTGTATCTGATTTATTTTGAAATGTCACCTTGCTTGTGTTTCGTGGTTCTTGGTTTTATTCTGGTGGTTTGTTTGAATTGCTCTGCCTTTGGTCCTTCTCTGCTTCCTTACCTTACCTGCTGCAACTTCTTTGTGTATAAAATGTGCATGATGGTTGGAAAACACTTTAAATTAGACTGAAACTATTGCTTAAATTATCCTTAAAATTTTGCCTTTACCCAGTGCTATGTATAAAAATCATTCCCATGCATTCACCGGGAACCATCAGTGACCAATCAGGGTGGCAAAATTATCTACAGATACTTGAAACATGCAGTTTTGAAAGATTAAAAACACCAAAATACTGACACACCGAGCGATGGCCCCGAGTTGGCCTCTCAGTGTAACGCATCCTTGCCCACCTGCCCACACTCCCACCCCCACGCTACCATTCCCAGCATGGCGCCTCACTATCTGATCCCGGAGCAGCCTGACAGTGCAGAGCTTTATCGTGGCTGTGCAGGGCTGCCGCACTGGCTGGTACAACACAAGGCCGCAGCGAGGCTGGCTGGTTCTGCTGCAGCCAAGACATTCCTCTCCAAAAAAAACACCCCCGCTCCCCTCGTCTCTTTCCCCTCTTCAGCCCCTTCTCTGCTCCCTCTATCCTCTCTCACTGCTTTCCCTCAGATTCTCCATAAGAAATACTTATCTGCTCCAGAACTGGAAATGTTTTAATGAAGTCAAAAAATTCTGTATGTTCTTTATTCTGTCTCCAACATTGCTTGGTGATTTCTACCATTGGATCCCACAGGAATCAGATTTTTGGGGATTTGGTGCCTTTTTATAATACACTAATTGATGCTTTTACCAATAAATTTCATATAATGGCGAAGAACACAAAGCCTTCTTTAGGTTAGAAATAATATATTATTATTGCTACATCTGTAATGTTGAAGGAGGGCTGTTTGGCTCCTGACCTGTGGTGAGGTGTCATGAGCAGACAGCATCTCCACTCTGCACACTATTAATTTTGGGCAGGTCATTTTCAAGCTGAGGCCCTAAAAATAGGCTTGGGGTGGAAAGGGCTAAACTCACTGATCTATAGATGTCAGTTGTGTCGTTCATAGCATTAGTCAGCTTATCTACTGGTGTCACCATATAATTGATCGATGCAAAGTATGTGCCGATACCAGCGTTTTGTTAACATATACAGCAAATCATTTGTAATGCTGGAAAGTTAATGATAGCATGTAGCAAGCTAGCTGGCTCCTTATTGCCAATATGTATATAAATATAGTAAATATAAAGGAAATGTATTACTTTAAAATGTTCATAGTGCTTATTAGGGTATTAGAATTTAACAACTGAAAACCACTTTTTGTGTAAAAATAGGGCAGCAGTGGCTCAGTGGTAGAGCAGGGTTGTCCAATAACCGGAAGGTTGGTGGTTCGATCCCAACTCCTCCCTAGTCATTGTTGTGTGTCATGTCATTGTATGACACTGCTTGGCAGCAGCCTTAAGCCATTTCCCTCTGGGATTATTAAAGTATTTTTAAAAAAAGATATGATTAAGATTAAGATTAAGATTAAGAAACCTTTATTTATGTATTTATGTAGATGTTATTTCATTGAAATGATTTGGTTAATGATCATGTCATGTTAGTAAAGCTTTAGACTGGAAGGTTCTATTGTGTCGGCCATTTTTATTCTAACTGGAAGACTTTTGGAGATTTTTCCTGCTGTAATGATTCAGCGCTGTGAGCATCATGAATGAACTTCATACGTCTTTATTGCAGTGCTGTTGCAGCAGAGGTTTCACAGACATATCTGGATATCTAGACAACACCAGGGGCCTCTGGGGGCAAGTGAGAGTCTTATCCTGATGATGATGATGAGTTAAAACATGCATGTTGTGGTTCTGTTCTCTCTGGTCTGTGTGGGTTCTGTAGAGTCTGTGAGGCCAGAGGTTTTCCTGCCAAAGCTTGATCCCCTCTGGGCTAAATACAACCCGGCACCTCCCCTCAGCCCTCTCCGTGTCTTCCCATGCCCCAGCCAGTCTGCCCTGTAATGGGTTCACTCTCCCATACAATCCTTTCACTCCTCAATGCTCTGAATATCCCTTTTTTTTTGCTGCCTTTCTCTCTGACCGGCAGCCCCTCCTCCCTTCCTCCACTGCCTCCCCCCCCATCCTTTTAGGAGTGTGTCCATGAGTTTAGAAGAGGGGGGCGCCTGATGTGTTTCTCAGTGGCCCATCTTGTCTGATGCGGTGAGGCCATCTCTCTCCCACGGGGAACATGTTGTGTTGGACTTTGTCTCCGTGAGCTTCACACTGAGACCTCTGCCCTTGTAACAGAAGCCGAGCTGAGCTCTAAAGTTATACCTGCTTCTCACTTTAAGTGCTTTTTGAACAGCGACATGTGTAAACTTTGTTCTGTGTAGTCTTTTAAAGACACATTTTTAGCTGTCCTCATTTATGTGCCGCACTTTTTTGGTAAAAAACTAAAAAAAAAACATTTTGTATATTTGTAGCAGAGCCTTTCTTCTTCTGCGCCATTCTTCTGCCTAATGTATGCAAGTTGACTGGGTGAGATGGTTGAACGCAGCGTGGTGAGCAACAGAAAGGAGACGGAGGATTGCGAGGAAGCTGTTGCATTATTCATCATGTTGGATAAGGTTTAATTAAAAGTGCTGCTCGGCATTGTGAGAGGAATGAATGTGTGTTTTGCCTCGCCTGTCGCTGCCTCATTCACGTTCACCATGCTCGACTTATCAAAGCAGCCCCTTTGGCCCCTCCTCCATTTTTTTTTGCCAGTGTGTGTTAGCATAATGCTGCAGCCGAGAACCTTGTGATTACTGGGAGAGAACGAGCGACGGTGCAGGAGCTTCAGTGCAGCATCTGCTGGCACTCGGAGAGCTCAGTGAAGAATTCCATCAGCACAAAACACAGAGTTAGAGCAGGAAGTGTTTGTGAGTCCACACCATGTTTCTTTCCAGTGTCTCCAGGCCTGGAGAGAACAGTGTTGGTGATGCTATCATCATGTCTTCATCACTTCATCACCTACAAAGTAAAGGTTGGCACCATTCTACAAAGACTAAACTCTTGAAACGGCTCCAAAAGCAGTTAGAAACTGCAGATTTATGTGTTACTCAAACAGGAGGAAGCAGTTGGTGTAATATGTGGCTTCCTGTTTTATTTTGAAAATGTCTCTTTTCTTGTTTTATGCTTCCTGTCTGGTCCTCTATTTTGGCTGCTTTGCACTCCACAAAAGTCAAGGCCGAAATATCTCACTTTTTTGGCCATGCTGGGAAAAAGACGCCATCTTGGAAGCAGGGTCTGCCCCCCCTCTGTGTTTTTGCATAGCTTGGCTGCCTCATTGGCAGCTAGATGTAAGGTGAGCTGCAGTTTTTGACCCTTCTGTGCCTCGCTGCATTTCTCGGCTCTGGGGGAATTACAGTAATAACAACAATTGGGATACGATGGCAGCGTTAGTTAGTATTTATCACTAGGAAACCATCACCAATTGTGATGACATCATCATATTAAATAAGTGTCCATAACTTAATAGGTGGTAGCTGAGGGTGCCTGAACTGACTAAACGATGCAGAGTGTCCTTTGTGTTCCAGACATTTTTATTGAGCTTTTTTAGGTGCAGACTAGAAAATGTGCGACATGGAACAGGTGTATGGAAATGTGTCCAATAAAGAGCTCTTCATTTAAAGTCGGGAAAGTTAACTTAATCCTCTGATATTGTGTTTAGGATGCACAGCATGAGGTGTGTGTCAGAACTGAGCTGTAGAGGAGACTAAACAAAAGACAGCCAGCCCAGTCAAAGATAGAGCTCTGCGTGGCCTGGAGGGAAACCAGAGAATACACTCATCTTCAGCACACACACACACACACACACACACACACTCTCAGAGGCATGAACAAAGAGAAACAGGAGGTATAGATTGACTCATCGTGGTGGGAGTACGGTTCAGTGATTTCACGCCTGGTTGTTGGCTAACAAGGCCCTACGCTTTCTGCACTGCGGGGCCTGTTATTAAGAGTGTGTGTGTGTGTGTCAACAGCTGTGTGTGTTACCTGGGAGACCGACTTAAAACTCCAGCACTCTGGGAGAGAGGAGTGGTAGTGTGTTGGTGTGTGTGGGGAGGGGAGGTGGATCCCACTTTGTCCCAGTGGAACACAGTGAGGTCCAACAGACCTCCCTTTCTCCCCCCCTCCTCCTCCTCTTGCCTCCCCTCCAGCCCTGCTCCCAGTCCCAGCACAGCGCGGGCTCCTGTGAAGCCCAACACCAGGGGTGCTTGGCAGCTTATTAACCCTTTGCGGTGTGTACCCAGTTGCTGCTATACGTCTGTACTCAGCAGGATGTCACGTCTCTCTCCCGTTGATTATCCCTGCACAGCCACACTTTTTTTTAAGCTAGAGTAATCTGATTATATTGTTATGTTATTACTCTGTTTATTTGCTTAGCAGACTTCCTGATCCAGGCAGAGAATAGTTAGCATTTTTGCCTCAAAGCAGCGCAGCTCCTTTTAATGACAGATTACTGCCTGACTCTTCGCTCGCTGCCATATGAAACACCAGCAGCTAATGTAAAGAGAGCTGACATGAATAGCCAAACGCTAACGTATTCCAGCCTCTAGCTTCTAACCCACAGAACATCTTCCTGTAACGGCAGTGATTTTGCTGTATTATTTATAATCTTGTCATACGATCAAGTCAGTGTGACCTACTTGTGTTATGATGGATACGAAACAGTTTGATTGATGCTACAAAATCAGCATTACATGACATCACACATATCTGTGTTTGGACCGAAGCCCCTTTCGGGCACAGGGAACATCACATATTCTCATCAAGCCGTTTAATGTTAATTATTTCTATATAAAGACAAGCCTGTGCTGTTATAGAACATTTTTCTTGTAATTTCTGAGATTACAAATGTTCACAGAGATTAAAACCAGATTTGGTGGGATTTTTCATTGGTGTATGGTTCATTTAAACAGGTGAGAACCAAGCAGGCTTGAGAGGAAGCTAACAAAACAAGGCCAAAAAACTGCAGTTCCTCAAGTGACCTTTAGGGGGCAATCAACTGCCAATGAGTCATGCAGTAAGTACTTACCATGGTGCTGACCTTGGCCTTGTCCCTTAATGCAAAGTGGGCCAACAGCTTAAAGTGTTAGCATTAGCAACTGTGGCTACATTGTGCTAATAGGGACAGGTGTCATAGTCAAGTGAGGGTCTTGCTAGTGTATTTCTATTGTTATTCTTTAAACAGCCTGAATGTGACTTCAAGAGCAGGACAGCAACAGGCGGGACAGCTGTCAATCATAACTGTCAATCATGGCTGTCAGTCAATCAGTCAATCAGCGGCCACGGAGCAGACATGAAAGCCGTCTATACGCCTTCAGATCTTAATAATAAAGCAATATTCCAAAATAACCATCAGTTCATTTAATGGACACACTTAGTGATTTAGGCCATGATGTTATAAAAATACTGAGAGTGGAGAGTACAAGAGAGCTGGTCTGCATGGATGTATGAACATGGGTCTTTGATGTTATACCGGGGTGTGCATCCAACATCCCTGCTGCTCATTTACCTCCAGGCAAAGACATGTTCTGCTTCCAGACTCCTGAATTGTTGCCTAAATCAGTCAGTGACACCGATTTATTATTGAACCTAAAAATTCTCACATGCAACTCTACCAAAATCCTCTGCAAGGATGTGCTTTAACCTCGATCGGTTTTTCCACCGCTGTCACGCAGACACAGTCTGAGTTTTTGTCGTGCGATTGCAGGTCAGAAGTGCACCAGTCATTGCTTCCTGGTTGCACTGAGGACTGCAGAATGCAAAGAGTTTATACAAAAATGTAGTTATATTTTCCTATTGAAATAAAAAACAGCACATGATGCATTCAGGGACCATTGGAAAGTTGACTTCTCCTGTGTTTTACAGGTTTTTTTCCATGATAAACAGTTTATTTTTGCAATTATTTCCATGATCTACTCATTACATTAAACTCTAAAGCCACAAACAGATGATCGCATGCAGTGGTGAAGATAAGGATTTGTACTGTTGTCCAAAGCTGACCATCCCTCTGTTAACCCTCCCATCACCCTGCCTCCAGGCTGATAAGACAAAATGTAATCTCAACCTCAGTTAAACAAAACCCACCAATAGCTGCATGCATTTGTTGTGAAATATAAACCAGAGGACGAGCAGACGAGCAGCACCTTCGGTCCAAAACTATCAGGGCCTCGACCAGCCGTTATCAGTGGAAGCCCGGTGTACAGTACATCTGCCTTCTCACTGCAGTGCAGCCTGGTAATTAGTCTTTTTCAAGTGTAAATGGGATCTCTGGTGGTTTGTCATGGACTGTGAGGTTCATAGAGATTACTTCAATCTCTGCTCATCTGCTCTCTCTCTCTCTCTCTCGCTCTCTCTTTCAGTGTGTGTGTGTCAGTGCTGCAGGCTTGAAACAAAGTGGCTGCTCTAACAGAAGGCACAATTACTGAATGATTTCTTTTTTCTTTTTTGGGGGGTGATGCCGAAAATATCTTCTAATTGTTTGTGTAAGCAGCCTCAGACTAACTTGTGGGGGTCTCAGCAGGGGTGTGTTGATGGAAGCAAGGGGGAGGAAAAGGGGGAGGTAGCTGCATTGTAGATCCATATTCTCCAAAAATGTTGCTATTACATGGTGTGTGTTGATACAGTCCAAGTCTGCAGAGTAAAAAGCCAAAATATTACACTTAGAAATGCTCATCTTAACAGCCTCGGTGCCAGACCTCATGCTTGGAAAATGAATTATACATATGCTTGATTAACCAGCTGAGTCCCTGTGCACAATCCCTGAGCAAACACAAGCCTTTTGGAATAAATTAAGTTCCAAAAAAAAAATTCCAGCTTCAGCATCAGCAGGAGTTTCTAAATAATTATGTAAATATGAAACAAATTTCTCAAGCAGATTTCCTCCTCTGCAATCCTCCTCCATCATTCTTATGCATGCCCCGTAAATTAACTAAACTATGCAGATCGTTATACTTACACAAAATAGGCTAATTAATACACTTGACAATAGTGTTCTCCAGAGGGGGCGATGCTGAACTAAATCTTCATCACACGGAATTGTAAACCAGAGGCCAAATAGCAGCATGTTGAACTGCAGAAGTCAGGACAGAAGACTGAGGGCTGAGAGGGGAGAGGATCTGGATCAGCTGTTGATTTATTTAAAAAAAAAAAAAAAATGATCCAAACAGCGGACCTGCAGATCACAGCCGTCCCCCCACCCTGTATCAGAGCAGTGAGCGGCTCCAGTGGTGCTCTCTGCTCCCCGCAACGCTGTTTCTGTGTCAGCGCTGCATTTGAATATGGATTATGGAATGTACAGCTGGCAGGGGGGGGGGGGTTGGACTGCCTAATTACATATGGTGTTATAATGACCATCCCTATCCACTCTCGCTTTCCTCTCTTCTCCCTGAGAAGATCTAATGAGGACAGCGTGTGAGCCTCATGTAAATCCACCGCTACATGTAAAAAACATGTAAGGATATGCATGAGTCCATGCACCAGCGCCACGATTTGCCCTTTTTATTTGCACTCTTTTCATGTTTACCCTCACACCGGAGGCGTTCGTCATTTCTCCAGGTGTTGGCAGCAGGTTTTTTATTAGGCAGGTCAAACTTGCAGACCAGTGGAAAACATCGCCTGGTGTGTGCTGGAGTGGGCATTCTGCTTCATTGGCAGCATCTGATTTTATTTATTATTGTTTAGTCTGATCCAGACCGCAGTGCTCAGAACTCCGCAGTCCAGCTCAGTCTCACAGAACCACACTGTGGCTACAGCCCTATGTAACAATCTAAAGAGATGAATGAAACACTGCTGATGGCACCTGGTGTGTGTAGTCTTTATTAAAGGTAGGGTAGGAGATTTCATTCTGATGCACTTAGTGTAACTTCTCTTTACAATCCGATAGCAACCGATTAGTTTGTCAGTTTCTCATTAAAACGAAGAATATGAATCATCTGTGGAAGCTATAAAACACTAAAAACATCAGCCAATCCTACGGGTGGACCCTGCGCAGAGTATTGGCTGGTTGTCACTCTCTGAGCTGAGCTGCATGTGCTAACATTTCTGTTAAGGAGAGGCAGGTGTGTGTCAATCCCAACATCAGGCGTGTTTACATGTATGTGGGAGGCTGATCACCCACTCCACCTAACTTCCAGTTCATCCAAAAACAGGCAAAGTGGTGGAACTGAAGTCGTTAGTGACTTTTGACATGTGTCACATTCCCCTCATACAGCTGTCAGGACATGTTTATTTACATTATATGGTAGCTTTGATTAAAGTAAATCAAAGCTACATAGATATATATATTTAATTCAATAACATCGATGTGATGCAGTCAGCTGGAACAGTCTGGACATGTTTTATTGAATGTTTTATAGCGTCCTCTGTAGTCAGCAGGGGCTGATCGCTGCATTCAATCACTTAAAATGCAATTCAGTGTGTGAGTAATCCAAGTATTCAGAATACGTTACTCAGACTGAGTAATGTAACGGAATACATTACAAATTACGTTTTAGGGCATGTAATCTGTATTCAGTAACTGAATACTTTTTAAAAGTATTCTTCCCAACACTGTGTACATCTAACAGACAGAGGCAAACAAACAGGAATCCGTGCAGCTGTAGGCTCTGTCTCAAATTCTCTCCCCCCATCCTGAGTACCTAAATTTGCTCTGTGTGCCGTGCCCTCTCTGTCTCTATTTGCCTATAATCACATTAGGAAGAGAGAGGAGAACGTACAGAAATAGAATGGTATGTTCAGGCTGATTTCCTCACTAAATGCAGCCGTTTAGGCCCCAATAAAGCAGCTTTCACAGCCACCAAAACAGCAGCAGAAACTAATATGCTTAGATGGCCCATTTAGTGTTGGGTATGTGATCACAGGCCCATGAATGGTAATAATGGAAATGTAGCTGCTTTATTGTTCACCGAGGCCACGCTTGAGTGAATTTGGATCACAAATATTTGCGATAAGTTGCATACAAATGTAGAAAACACTCCGATATTCTGTGTTTTATGAACAATAGTTTGTTGATAATCTCCAGACTCAGTGTCCGGGTGGCTTTTCCAAACAAACGTCCTCTGGATCTGAACACAGGATCCATGTTCCACTGTGGACAACACCCAGTCTATTCAACACACGCTGTAATTCACAGTAAAGTGACACCACAGCTGCCAGAATGCCACCACAACTATCTGATCCTGCAGTTGTCTTCTCAGGACTAACCGCCTATTACATGTTTGAGAAAGTGAGCAGTGTATGAAATGCATGCGGAGTGTGTCAACAAAAAAAAAAGCCCAAACAGAGGGCTAGCAGCAGTCTCCCAGTGACACCACAGAGCTCTAAAATTAACCTGACGGCCTCTCAGCTCTTCACTTGGCCGTGTAAAGGCTTGGCTGCAGTGGGAGTCTGTTCTCCACACACTGTCATTTCACAGCTTTATGGAGGCCAGACTGCAACCACCCAGTATTTACATGTGAAACACTGTGTTTGTGAGCTGTAGAGTTGAAACTGTCCTTATCAGAAAAACAGCAGCAGTCATAATGGCCCCGTTCACACTGAGGAAATCAATCTAGAGCTAGAGCAGGATTCGGGCCATATCTGGATATATCCGGATAGTTTTTTTCTGAGTATGAACAACGCAAATCCGGATATATCCGGATTGATTTTAATCCACCTCTCGGAGGTGGATCTAGCCGGATTGGCTCAAATGTGGCTCAGGTCTGAATGCGAATCCGGCTAGCGACGTCATACTTCCGTTTTTTTCGGGGAGAGTCTCCGGGTCGCGTACAAAAGCCATATGTAAACAACCATTGAACTACAACAGCTTTGCCCCGAGTTCATTTTTGATAGGGCTACAAAGGAATAAACTGCTTTATGAATTGGAAAAAACAAAAAACAAAAGGACGCATACGCACACACTGCCCTATCGCGGCCTGAACGGACTCTGTATATTACGAGGCGCCACCTAGCAGTTTGGAGGACAACCTGTCGAGCCGCATGTAGCTTAACGTTGAAACATTTTATGTGTAACATTTTTATGTTACAATGACACAAACAAAGTGGAGGAGTAGTGAAGTAAGCCTCATCACAAGTGTGATGTTGACCCAGCAGCAGCTTCCTGTGCTCAGAAACAGTTCCTCCTGCAGCTACAGCGAGTACACATAAAGATAAGTCCAACAGGTTTTCATAATTATGTTTACTTTCAATATCACTGGCCTTATTTTAGTTATTTTAATTGTGTCAGTGGGGTATATTACAATTTGTGACTGTGGGGTTAGTTGCGTTGCTTTAATGAGCCTTCTGTGGAGGCACGGTTGCATCATCTGTCTTTATATACAGTCTATGGTCAAACTTCACAGCAGACACAAACTTGTTTGCAGCCTGGTTTCGGACTCTGTTGACAATTGTGCACAGGGTGAATGTGTGTATAAACACCGAGCGTCTACAGAGCAGCTGAAGGTTCCTCACTTCACTCCAAAATGAAAGGCTAATGACCATGCTCACATAAAAAGCTCTTTTTCTCAGAGAGCATGAACACATACCCTTAGGGGATGAAAAGATTTTAAAATTTGCTGCATCCAAGTAGAAATGTTGGCCTCATGGTGATGCCCAGCAGGGGGTCATCAAAATCGCTGAAAGTTTCAGAGCAGGCTCACACACACACACACACACACACACACACACACACACGCACACACACACACACACACACACACACAGCGCTCTCAGTGCCATTAATTGTGTCTGCAAAACCTTTTACATTCAGATGTATCAGGCCTTATAAAATATTCATCTGCCTAAATTTGAATTTGTAAAGTCTTCAGTTCCGGATGAATATTTGATGATGTTTGTTTTTTCCTTCTGTCAGAACTGGAGATTTTGATCTGGAACGGTTTTCTGATGGTGTCTGGGAACAATAAGTCGACATGACACTCTGCCTCTGTGTACCTGACCTTTGAACTCATGGAATGAACGCCCTGTTTATGGACACACTGTCCTACACAGATCACCTGCACAGCCACAGATGTGTTCAATGTTTTTTTGCCCTGAAATTCACACTACAGCTAAAAATACGCCACTTAAAGGTAATTCAGTTTTTGCACCAGTGCACATGGTGTTGTATGTTTACCAGTATACACAAAGAATGTTGAAGGGTCCCAGGTCTTGGATCGAATTCTACATTCCGTCTCCATATTACGTTCTTATGAAAATTCCTGAAGCTGCCCCGTGGGTTAGGCCTTCACATGACTCCTGTTTGCAGACCAGGCTGCAGGGGAATGGGAGTGAAAGGTTAGGTCCATTAGGAATGGAGATGTACTGAACTCTTTCCAATAACATTTGTGTGATGCAGGCAGCAGAGAGAGGTATTTGAAGTCACATACTGTCTTTTAATCCAATCAAGAAACAGAAGAAGCCAGCTCTGGGCTTTTATTTTGGTGGTTATGATTCGATTTGACTTCCTTCATACTGGACACAGGCTGGTAATTGATATGGATTCATGGTAGGAGGGAAAGAATCGCTGGAGGATAAACCGTGAGGATGTCGAGGTGGGGAAAGGTAGCACTTCCCCCCACCCAGCTATGGATATATGGAGATGAGATGCAATCACAGGGTTCTTGCCCATTAGTTCATCCACTTTCAGGATGATGTTTAGGTTTTCATCAGAAGGAATGATGGATGTTTTGGCAGCTGGTCAGCTGGCTTTGCCCTTAAATGAAAACCTCATTTAGCCAAGTTTCCAGAGTGTTTGTTTCTCTCCAAGTTCTCTTCTAAAGGCACACAATCAGGCTGCGAACGACAGGGAAATTCATGTAATTACTCCAACATAAACAGAAAGTACTGTGGAACATACTGTATGTAGCTGCTGCTTACGTATGTGTCTTAGTTCGGTGAATTCATCTCAATTTGTTCTACGTTTCTAAACAAAAACTCACTATATAGTGATCAGAGTGCTTCAAAGTGTGAAATCTAAACACATGACTGAACCACTGCTGTCAGTTTGACCACAAAAGATGAAGCAAGATGTACAGAACTGAGCTGGTGTTGTCAGTGAACCCTGATCTGGAGCACCTTCGGGCCTCCCACAGATTCCAGAGGGGCCCCCGCCTGCTGACCGGCGCTCTGGGAAAGTTGTTTTAGCGCTGCGCTCAGGGCTTACGGCCCCAACACGCCATCTCTGAATGGCACCGCAGATGCTAATATGAGCTACATGACAGATTCTGATGTGTTTTTTCAGGGCTGATTGCAGAATTGTTTTTTGGATTACACATGTCAGAATGTGTACAACGACTCACGGCTGATCAAGTTTGACCGTTTCAGCTACGGGGGGCTGCACTCATGAGAGGACAGGGATAAAAAAAAAAAAATCGAAGTCCGTCGTCTGTGTATTATTAGGAGTTTAGCTAGCTGTGACTGCTGCGTGTTTCTCTGTGCACATCTACTCTGTGAAATTAAAGTGTTCCAGATCCAGGAAAATGAAGGCTCAGCTCCGCCGCTTGCAGACGTGCCAGCTCTCTGCTCTGCTCTAACACAAACACGTTATTCTTTGTTTTTCTTGCCTCAGTTGTCTGGGACAGAGTCACTGAGTATGAGTCTTTAAAGCATGCATAGACACAATCCCAGGCACACACACACACACACACACTCACTGACAAGCTATTCTGTACCACAGGCAGCCTACACTGTGCTGCACATTCATGTGTTTCCTATTACCCCCCATCCTGGCAGCACACTCCTTCTGTTAAGTTTCTCCAGAATCAGCAGTTAATAGGTAGATGCACACACACACACACACACACATTCTCCCATACATTTGACATAAACATCACAAACATCTTAACCCGATGAGACCCGGCTCTTCTCGTGCAGGTGCGAGTTATTATGCACACATGCCTGCATGCATGCGTCCAGGTCTCTTGAGTGTAAATGACGGCTGCATCAGCGACCATGTTAATCCTACACATCATACAACATCAGTAAACAAGCCGAGCAACACTCACAAAAACATGGACGGACTGACTGAATATCACAGCCGAAAATAATAAGTTAAACTGATTTGTTTTGTGAAACTTTAGAAGAAGTTGAAGAGATAATAAAAACACTTTGCTCATAAAGTTTAGCAGGAAGTTAAAAGTCAAATGGTTTCTTTGATGCAGAGGATGTAACATCCTCTGCATCAAAGAAACCATTTGACTTTTAACTTCCTGATGGTCCTTGAATGCACCACCTGCTCTTAATCTGAAGTTTGAGTCTTGATATTCCATCACAACCTTTATTCGTTTGCACATAAAAAGCTGTTAAAAATATTTGCATATATTGTTTGTCTTTCTAACTTTGTTATACTTCACAAAGACATTGTGCAGTGAATAACAGACCCACACTGACTAAACATGACTGTAGCAAAGGTTCTTTAAGCTAATGTTGATGTTGGTTTGGTTTTTACTAAACATTTAAGTAAAATTTGTCATTTCTGTTGCCTTTCTCTATGGTTGCCATGGTTACAGCTGTTATTCAGGGCCATGGAGAGGTTAATTTAAAGGAAAGGACCAGCATAGGTGTCCCTCAGAAATATATTTCCTTTGTAGGAAATGTGCAGTCTGATGTAAGCCAGGCCCCAGGTGGAAGAAACTTTAGAGATTACAGACTGAACTTCGTCCTCTAACTTTACATCCGTCCGATCACTCCGTCCGTCTGTGTTCTGATGTGTTTTATTCAGTGCTCTGGCTGCACTTTCACGGATCGGTGAACATTTCTCAAGTCAGCTGAAGAAATATGCAGATTTAGCTGCACTGATCTCATCTGCATCTGTTGCTATTTTGGACATTGTTCTGCTCTGGAGAGGGGCCTTTCTTTCACTGAAGTGGCGGCCACTGTGGGAAAGGGGGTGGGGAGGGCGGGGGGGGGGGGGGGTGTGCAGCTAGCTTCAACCTCGCAGTAATCTGTCACAAAACCCTTCCAGCACCAAATCAATTTGGAGCACAGAGTTTAAAAATATATATAAACTGAAAGTTTTCCACTGACTGACTTTTATTGCAAACTAGAAGTGGAGGTTAGATCTTAATGGGACATTAAAATGTTCCCATTTAAAGCCCGACCATTGATTTGAACTGACACTATGACCCATTTTCAAGGCATGGCAAGTTACAGTCTGCCTTAAAATGCAGTTAAAGCCAAATTACCACCATTCCTCAGTGTGTGTGTGTGTGTGTGTGTGGAGCTGCGGTGACGTGTAATGAGTGTAAGGGTCAGAGAATGGCCCGGTTTGCCTCCATCTACAAATTCACCAACACACCCACTCGCTGCGCTTCGCCAGGTTCCCATTCCATAAATCCTTGTTTGGGGGGTATGTTTTTCTTGTCTGTGGCTTGGCTGACTTACCCTCACTGGGGTTTATGTAAGGTGATGGAAACACTGAGAGGAGGGTGTAGAGGATGCAGATGGGAGGGGAGGGAGCGAGGCGAGCTGGGGATGGCAAAGCGAAGAAGAAAAGTGGAGTCTGTGTGAGCAGAGAGGAGCGGGAGTCAGTGGGGGTTTCACCGTTAATGTGACTGGCCACTCTAAATCAGTTAACCCCCACTGGGCCCTTTGCCACAGAGACCACCATCACCACCACCCTCCATTAGCGCACACAGGCGCTATCATTAACGTACAAGCTGCAGCCATAACCTGACCCCACTGAGAGCCTCGGATAAGCACACGCTTGTTAACACCTCATTCGGCTGCAACTGTGCAACATGTGAACAGCAGGGGAGGGGCAACACAGTTAGCTCGGTGGCTAAACTTCACGTTAGCATAATGCTTCTCCACTCCAACAATTAATATACTTTTAAAGACTTTTTGTGCATGAAGTGCTGCAAGTATGAGTCCTAAATATGTATCATCAGCATGCTCATTAGCAGGAAATGTCTGAGAAAACAGGTGGCTAAACCAGGCTGCAAAGGTCATTAAGGTCATTTGACGGGCCAGGCTAATAGGAGAAGATGCTAAGCTTAGTGGTGGTGTGGTCTAGTGACCGTGCTGCAGGCCGGTTATAGTGTAACATCAGCTGTTTGCCTCCAATACATGCATTTTTTGCTACTGTAGCTAGGATTAGCATTTACAGGTGTGTCTTTCCTGACAGCTGCATTAAACTATACTGAGGTTTTATAGGGCACAGATGAATAAATGACTTCATTTGGAGGGTGAATGAATTCAGAATGTATCCTAATAGGGCTGAGCAGTTATTATGGGAGGTTTGTGGGCATTTTTAATGACTAATTTGATCATATTTCTGTATAAAAATTAAATTAACCATTGAATTGATACAGTTTAAATTAATGGACTCTTCATTTTTCGAACGCTTCTTTCGCAAGATTTGACAAACCTGAGGAAGAACAGTGTTAGAACAGCAGCTTTACCTGCAGGACCTGAGACAGTATTTTGCTTCAGCTTGGGCAAATATTTGAGATGATCCTCGTAACACTCACAGCCAGGCACTGTTTGAGTCCAAGTATATGAGGACGGTAGTAAAAGCTCGAGTAAAGAAATGTGGATGGGTTTTTTTACAGCGGGGGTGTAGCACGACAGAACCTTTTTTTATTGTGGGCCTAATGCAGAGAACAAATAACACAGTTTAGCTTTGTGTGTTTGATGTTGGAGAAGGTGCCGCTTGGGTACACCGCTCAGCATGGGAATGCTAGTCTCTGCAGGGAAGGTATTTCCAGCAGGGTGTAAATCAGCCCCTGTACAATGCAGGTTTAATGAAAGGTACGGGTTTATGTTTCAGGCCTGAGTCCAAGCAGGCGGCAGTGTGTATGGTGTGTGTGTGTGTGTTATTTGAGCAGAGTAGACAGTATGGTGCGGGTATAAGAGCATGTCAGTCTGGGTGTGTTTACATTCCCTTATAAAACCATGTTGTCAACACAGAGATTGAGTCAGCTAACGCCAGCTCGGCCGCCACCCACATGAGGTTTTGCAGCAGGTTTGCACCTCTCTGTCTGAGGAAATATGAGATGCATTTTGCACAGTTTTATTTTATTTTTTGCACATATTCTCAGCTACCTGGATCTCAAATCCCAGAGGGATTATTGTACTTTTAACTTCTCAGTGTGTATGAACACACATCCAAACTGCACTTCAGGAGTTTCCAACGATCGCCATGTTGGCAGTGCCACAAACTCGCTTAAACCATACACCTGTCAGAAAAGGGGACCTCATCAAGACAGACCAAAACCTGGCTGTAAACATGACATTTTAAGATGGGAGTCTGTAAGGACGGGCTCATTTTTGGAGCCAGCCCCTAGAGGCTGCAGGGTGAACTGAAGACGTCCACATAGGCTTCATTTCTCAGCGTGCATAAAGTTGGTGTGGTTAACAAATGTGTGCAGCAGCTGGATGCTCTGATAACGTATTAGCTGGTGGTGACTAAAAACAGAGCAAATATTAGTGTTTCTTCTGTTTGGGTGGCCAAAGCCTCTGATTGTGTTCATTTCAACAGTAAATTCAGAATAATCTGATCAACTGAAGCAAACTTCTTCCCCTGTTTAAAAGCTCTAAGCAGACTTTGGTTATTACAGCGTCTCTGCTAAGAAAACAGTTTGCATGTTCTGTCGTGATTAATGAAGGCAGTAAAAAGCCGCTGTGTGTTTGTGTAACAGTGTGTATGGAAACGGTCGTCTGAGCCGTCCAACAGAATCCTTCACCCCGCCGTCCTCCCTGCTTCTGCTAATTATCAGGACACTGTGGAGACGGCAGACACTTTGTTGTATACAAACCTTGATACAACCTTGTTAAAGCAAAAAAAAAAAAAATATATATATATATATATATATATATATATATATATGTATATATATGTATGTATATTTTAGTTAAATGAAATCAAATCCACGTACACTACAAGGCCTCCTTTACACACAGATGCCCACACTGTATACACAGCCATCATAAATCAGCTTATTAAACTATCGGCACTTTCCCAGCTCCGATTTTCTGTGAGTGACATTTAAATGCAGTCTGACTCAGTTCATTAAATGAGATCAGACATGAGGGGACCTCCCTGCATGGAAGGGGGTCAGAGGTTGTGACCCCTGGGTTTGGAGGCATTTGGGGGAGGTGGGTGTAGAGCCATGCAGCCAACTGGCTGAGACTTGTTTTCACATTATTTGCACGACATGTTAGGCTACACTCAGACTGCAGGCTAAAGTGACCCAAATCAGCTATGTATCCGAATGTTTGCAATGCGACCTCACACGGCTATGTGGCATATATCAGACTTTTACGTCAGTGAAAGGCGTCAGACGTCACAATTCTGCTGTAGACGCAGCTGCTGCTCTCTTCCTTCTCAGTCTTCTTCTTAATATTATTTAGTTGTAATTATGTTGGCTACGATCAGACATTAACGTAAACAAAACCACACACATTGTGTGACGTCGTGTCCTCTTCTGCGCATGCGGGTCACTTCAGGGCCGCAGTCCGTTCACACAGGAGAGTGGTAGCAGTCCCATATTATTTTGTAAACACCAAAAAATCGGATTTCACCAAAAAATCCGAATTGAGCATTAAGACCTGCAGTCTGAACGTAACCTAAGAAATCAAGTGACATCAGAGAATCAACGATCATGCTCGGTGTGTTTGTGGGAATTTAGCCAAAACCACCAGTGGTTCAAACCAGTCAGCGTCTGTCTGACATGTCAGGTTAGTCCTCTCAACCAAACAATGGAAGAAATATGGAAAATAAAGCTTCTCTGCCGATCCCAACCAGTGCAGTTTCAGTGATTTAGTACAAATGGTGACTTGATATAGGCAAAAAAAAACAGATGCAATCATATAGAAGCAACATGTAGAGGGGTGCTGGATGTGATCCTGAAAACCTGAAGGCCATCTGCCCTGTTGAGTAGAAATTGATTTTTAAGAAGTGGCCCCAGAGCTGAACCCTGGGGTGCAACTTCATCCCTCTGATCTGAGCCTTTATTTCTGCTCTGCTCCTCAGACTACAAGAGATGTTGACAAATGAGTAAAACCCTTCCAAACCACGCCTTGCTTCAGCGCTGAATATCTCTCTAATGAATCAGCACTTTTCTGAACTGGAGCCAAAACATACAGAGTGTGAACACTCACAGAGGACATGAACGATTTATTATCTCCTAACACTGGCTCAGGTTCTTTGGATGTAACAGACAATTGCTAAAGGCGGCTGTGAATCCTTTGGTAGAGGCCTGATGATGATGAGGATCGGTAAGGAAACAGTGATCTCTGCTCTTTTGGCTTCACCCTTTCTTTCCCATATACTCCCTCGATTGTTGTATTGTGTGGTATTGTGTGGTATTGTTGTGCCTCCGCCCGTCCTAACGCTGAGGTTTAAGGCTATCCCTCTTAAAAGGACAGCAGCTGGCCACGCCTGCTAAATCCTCCCCACAAAAACCCACCCACTAGCTCCATCTGCTTCCCAAGCAGAGCCCCGAATATACCACACACACACACACACACCTTCCTGGTGCTCTTTGATCCCAAGAGAACGGAAACCTACATCTGTTCTTAGTGCATCAGACCCCTTTTTTTAAACAATGAATTCCCTGTTAGCGTATAGAGTGTGTGTGACAGTGAGAGGTGATGTGAACTTCACACACACTGTCGCTGTCTCTCCTCCTCACACACTGTTGAGCTGACCTTTGGCTACATCACATCATAACATGTTTATAGGGGTTCCACCTAAAAGGTACCACACACACACAGACACACACAGACTCAATATCTCTGCACATTTGGTTGTTTGCAGAGATCTGCTGCAGGCGTAGAACCACCACCACCCCTCCAACCTCGCTGTGTGGACTGTTGCAGCCATATTGCTCCTATAATCAGATGACACACATCCATATGTTCCACTTTGGCCATCCACTGTAACCATGTGTCATATCAAATGTGTTGTTTATTTGTGAGGACCGTGTTGTTGATGGTGCAGCAGTTAGAGTTTTTACATTACACATACAGCTGCAGTCTCAGGCTTTACCACAGCTACAGTGTCCATCTGCCTTCAGTGGACTCACTCACCTTCAGCTGTGAATCATCCACATTCATGGAAGTATTCATCACAGCGAGGTGGTGCAAATATCCCACAAAACGACACCATGTAACCTTTCAGAGGATACCTGCTGCTTCAACAGGCTTTAGAGATATGTTAGAACTGCAGGCACATAATGTATGTGGAGGTTTGGAGCTGCTGCAGCCGCAGATAAACGAGGCGCTCGTCAGACGTTTGAGATTCTCGGCGTATGCAGGCCCACTTCCTCTGGGAGCCGACTACCAAAGGCATCCACATAGAGAGAGAGAGAGAGAGAGAGAAGGAGGCAGTGAAGAGGAGAGTCGGGGTGGAAAGGGACCAGAGAGAGGCAATGCATTATTTATTACTCCACAGCTCCCTCTCCTTCATCCTGTACTCCTCCTCCTCTTTCTCCTCTCACTCCTCCTCTTGTTCCTCCGTGTCCTCTTCATCCTCTTCCTGCACTCTCCCAACCCTCCTCTCCCTCTCACTCGACATCGCCCCTTTCCTCTTCATCCCTTTGTTTTCTCGTGGTCATCTTCCTCCAGTCCGGCGTCCTGCCTCTGGTTGTATCTCAGCTGCAGCTCTTCGTTCTTTTTGGCTGACCTCTGAATGTTTTCCTACTTGTTTTTGCTATCCACACATCCACCTGTGGAGCTGCAGCACTTTTTAAACAGAGAGGTCACACACTCTTAGATGTCACTGGATCATTGTGGGATTTATTCATTAAGGTTCTCAGTGGGGTTAATGTGTGGCCAGTCCATATGTGACAGCTCATATGCTCCCTGAACATCTCTTTCTTGTCACGTTTAAATTTGGCTTTGCCACCATGGACGAAAAACCTTCTAATATAGCTGAACTCAGACCGGGCCAACTGAAGCAGGCGGAGGTCATACGGTTAACCCTGACTCCCCCATCGCTCTGGATTTATTAGACCATATGACCTCTCCCGTTGGGTCCAGTCTTTCTGCTGCTTGTATGAGTAGAAATGCTCTTACTTTCACAGCTGGGAGTTCTACTGTTGTGTTTTTATTTTTTAAATGTTTCTTAAGAAATAAAGCCTTTGTGGAAATGTAAAAAAAAAACCTGCAGTTCCCTGCGGAGCCTCTCTTAATCCCCATAGACCTCCATGTTAAAGTGTGAAATAAACATGTTTGCAGCCTGCTACAAAAGCAGGTTTCTGTCTCTATTGATAAGTTTATGACAAAGTCTGAGGAA
This sequence comes from Parambassis ranga, assembly GCF_900634625.1. Lineage (NCBI taxonomy): Eukaryota > Metazoa > Chordata > Actinopteri > Ambassidae > Parambassis > Parambassis ranga. Next base: position 2,681,381 of record NC_041036.1, read on the forward strand.
GGGGAGTTCAGGTGGACTCTGATGCTGCCAACATGGCGATGGTTGGAGCATCCAGCGTCTCCTTAGATGTTTGTTTGCTCCAATAATTTGTTCTTCACACACGGCTGTTTAAGAAACGTGAAGCTACTCAATGCATCATGTGATTGCTGTTTGCTGTGATTTTTTTTTTGCTGTGCCAGTGGTCGGGAGTGTGTTACTGACAGGTTGTGTTGTTTCTTTGTGTTTCAGGTGGCTGTCGTGGAAAAAAAACCACAAAAATATGAAGACAAAGATGCTAACGTCATGGATCCAGAGAGCCCCAGTTCTCTTTATTTATTACCTTCACAATACATGTGAGCGAGTGTGTGTGTGTAGTGTGTGTGTGTGTGTGTGTGTGTGTGTGTGGTGCGTGCATGAGAAAGAGAGAGCATTGAGCATGTGTGCTTTATGAACGGTACCTAAGATTTCAGGCTATCATTTGCAACTTTTGTTTACTTTTTATAAGGTTCCAATAACTCCTCCTATAATATCATGGTCGCAGTATAAACAAAAGGACTTTACTATCGGTACATATTGTGTTTTGTGTTTGTAACTAGCCTCCTATTTAAGAATGTATATTTGTATGTATACTCATCTAGAAACTATATAATGGACGGTTTTATTATTGCTTCATCTTCTCACCACTGCACTGCTCTCACCACGACACACATCAGTTAAAAGACACACACGGATGAAACAGAAGTAATCCTGTCTGAGAACCCTGAAGAAAAAAAACGTCACTTTCTGGAAGGGTTTATGGAACTGTAGACAATAATGATGATAATAATAATAATAGTAATAAATATGATGACGACAGAGAGCTTTAGGTGATATAACACATCCCCTGGTGGCCATGTTGGAGGTCCTCTGGTTTGTGGTGGCTTGTTGCATTAAGCTCATGTAAACACTGCACGGCATGTGTTGGCAGTTAGTACATCAGTTAAACAGCTGGACATGTTGAAGAGGAACATCTGACCATCATTCTCATCAGTGTTTAAAATATATCTGAGCTGAAAAAAAATCCCAAGCAGCAAACAAAAGACATTTTGGTACGTTTTTCTACATATATCTGACACTAACGTTAAGATGTTTCACACAAATATGAATCCACTTCATGTTCAGATTTTCTTCCAGTACTGCAACAAATCACACAATCTACAGATCAAAGATTCTGAGTTTGTAAACTTTAAAGTTTATTCCTGGAAATGTGGAAAATCACAAAAATTCCCAATTTTACTAGAAGACCTGAACACAACGAGCTTAGCTTGATCACAAGACTAGACTAGAAGTTGGTATTTAAGAAAATGTAATATTGTACATATTTGTCAGAAATGTGTCACAATGATGCTCACACATGCTTCACAGTCATTTATTTGGGTTAAATTAATCACATATTTTGGACATATAAGATGAGAATGATGGCTGAAACACTAAATTAAGGCCCTGCTAGCAGAGATTAATAAAAAATAAAAAACTGGACCTTTAATATGAAACCAGATGTGGAAAAGCCTCAGTCTAACACAGATGCTGGAGACAGTTTACACACATAACACTACAGGGACAGCACCAACCAGTGTGCATGAGAATATAGACGCAATACTGTAATTGACAACAGCTGTGTGATGGAAACGTGTGTGTGTGTGTGTGTGTCTGTGTGAGTGCGTTAAAATGGGCAATATAGCTAAAGCATTGGTGCTTCCATCCATGTATATGAGCTAATGTACAAAAGGTACAAAGAAAACACACAAACACAGCAGATCCAGCCCACGACAATCTTCCTTTTGACTTTATCTGATACCATCTGCAATATTCTGTCAGGAACGGACGACCTGTGAACCTTTGTCCAGTTCCTGAGTCAAATGTTTTCTGGAGCTTGTCTTACCTGACACATGAAGTGAGTGCAGGGATGAGTGATTTGCGGTGTGTTTGTAGTTCAGGTCCTGATTCCACCAACACGTGGTCTCACGCCGAGACTTCCAGGTCAGCTGTATAACGTAGTGTCATCTGCAAAGATGCTCATACTGGTTTTTGCTCTTTTTGTTGTTGTTTTTGTGTGAAAAATATCTGAATATTAGACGTATGGTGATGATTGTGAAGTACTATCAATAACAACTTCTTCCTCTTTTATCAATCAGTTTTAATATTACTGAAACAATAATATTGGCCCTGCACTGTTGATTAGCCAAAAAAAACAAGACAAAAAAAAATGAGAAAAAAAAACGAGATGAGGCTGCAAATGTGACGCCATGGATGTCTATCATGTTGCTCCACAGCCTCTGAAGCACACACACACACACACACACACATACAATAGATGTTTTGCCTGCTATAGAATACAGTCCCATCAGCTACAGTACAGTATAACCCTGCAGCCCCTCCATGTCTCCCCTCAGCTGATATTCGCTCCTCTGACATTTTTAAGCATAACTTTGGATTTTTTCAAGTCTTTCTCTAAAACAGTGCAGCACTTATATAATGTAATCAATCATCTCTCTACACTGTGTTTTTTTTTTATATAGACCATTGAGTTTGTGGAGATATGAGCACATAGTCGCTCAATGTTGACTTTGACTGTTAAGGACATGCAAACATGGAGGAACCTGTAAACCTTCACAAATTAGACATTAAAAACAACCAGAAGATTAATGCCCTATAAAGGTTATAGGTGTTATAGGTTATAGTTGTTTATTTGAAAACATTAGTTAGAATTTTCATTTGTTATTGGTCAAATATTAGGGTCATGTGTAAGATGGACGTGAATCGCCAGAACAGTATGGGTGGATGATTTAATGATACATTAAATTTGTAATATTTACAATTTCAAAAACTTAGATGTTCTCTGAAATCAAAATTGAAAAATTAAAATAAAAAAAGGACACATTTTTAAGAAAATATCCTGGATGTTCACTCACATTAAAGTAATAGTTCTAAAAGAGTCAAATGATTTCTTGGATATTGTATATTTACAACAAAAAATGTCAATATTTTACATGAAATTTGTAAAGTTAAAAGAAAACTTACCTTGTATATTTTTCACTATCTTACATGAATTGTGGTCCCTGGGCAAGTTCATCCATACAAGATGGAAAGATATGAAAATAAAGAATAATCTACACTTTCTCTTTAACACTAATGATAATCCTGCTTTGAATTTTTAAAGTCACTGTGGATGTCTTGATTTCTGAATAGTTTCTGGTTCCAGTGTAGAGAGGAGTGATGATTGCAGCGCTCCATGATTGCAGCATGTGAGCGTTCAGAAAGACTTGAAAATATCTGACTGCATAAACCCAACAAAGGGAAGAAGGAACTGGAGTCGTGCGGCGCTTTTCATCCCGTCCAGCTTCTTTGACTGGTGGTGACTGAGGCAAAATAAATGATTACGGGCAACAGTAGAGTCTCCCATCAGCGTTTTAAAGAGTGCACTTTAAAGAGAAATCAGTTTGCCCTACATTCCAGCCGGTATGGTCACTTTTATGCACTGGCTTTGCCCCCTTTTAATGATAAATATATATAAATATATATTTCCCCCTTGCTTTGCTCTGACGCGGAGCAGACCGGCCTTCCTCACAAGTGTAAATATGGTCCCTAGGTTTTAAACCACAGATGGAGGGGAGCTCGTGGCTGTACTTGAAGTTATCTTGTGGCTTTTCAGTGTCATCCCCAAGGCTATGATTGTGCGGCAGAAGAGGGGAAAAAAAAAAAAAAGACGGGAGGAGATGTGGTGGGTAATGCCAGTAAAGCGGCGTGACAGAAGAGGGTTAATTCCACGGAGCTGTGCTAAGATAGCCCAGCCTTCGTGTGGCTTTAAGGGATTGCAGGCGGTATTAGCAGCTGAATAATTATTTTTGGTATGTTTCTCCTTCATTCAGCACTCTTCTTGGGAGCTTTGTGGGCAAACTCGGCTCATACTTGAATGTTTGTACTTCATATGTTTTGGTATCGAGTCCAGTGAAGGGATGATGAGGCGGAGCTGCACATTTAGCACTGTGACAGAAGAAAATCCGTAGAAAGTGGTGTATGAAGTGAAATAGTGATGCTTCCACTATGTTTGTATACAACAGGGTTGCAAATGTCCCCTTATTGCTATTAAAGAGAAGTCATATATGACGAATATAAATATAAGGCATCTATTTTTGTCATTCTTTATCAGAAGTAGGAAACAAACATATAGGTTGGATCTGATGTGCATCCTTGCTGTGCTCTGTGTTTTTTTTTTTTTAAATAAAGCTTCTGATTTTTTTTCTTTTTTGTACGCTGCACTGAAAAAAAATCATCATTTTCACAAGTGGTTTGGAAAACAGAAGTGTCGCCAGTCACTGCATCAAGTGAAATATTATAGTATACAGTAGAAATAGCTGTTGCATTATTTGTTACGACCTGTACGTAATGTTATTATGGAAGATGTAATGTCCTTCTGTAAATGTTGTTTAATGTTGTTTTACCTGAAATAAAATTTATTAATGCTTCAGATGTGTCTGTGGAGCCCTCACTGTACATTGGCCTGCTACTTTAAAGGCAACAATATGTAACTCTAATAAAACTTTAAAGCAAATATACATGTTTAGAACAGCTATGCTAATGTCTTTCAGACTTGTATTTACCGTGTTGCAGAGTTATCTAATGTTTATAAGTTAACATGCTAACCAGCTTGTTGCAGCCCTTGTGTAATCCCACTTTGTACCACAAGGTGGTGTAGTTAGCTGATGTGACATAGTCTACTACGGATCAAGAAGTGTCAGAGTAGCCGGTTCTCGTGCAGAGTTTGGAAATGCAACAACTTGAGAGTTCACGAATCGAGAGCTGTGCAGGTACAGAACAGCTGAAACAAGAACAAGAATAAAACAAATACGTTGATGAAGATTCTCAGTGATCCAGGTCATTTTCATTCAGAAGGCTGAATTATTATAGCGTCTTTTTATTTATTCAATTACTTTTCATTGTTGTTTTGTTGTTGTCTTTGCCCTCCAAGGCCCCGTTCACATTGGAGAAAGTCAATCCAGCTAGAGTAGGATTGTATCTGGATAGTCTTTAAGCTGGATACGTTCTGACCTATTTTCAAATCTGGCTATCACACAAACGCGTCTCCACACTCAATCCGGCTTAATCCGGCTTGTTTGCAGTCCTCCAAAGCACTAGGTGGCGCCTTGTAATATACAGAGTCCGCTCAGGCTGCGGTAGGACCGCATGTGTGCAGTTTTTTTTGTCCTTTGTTGCTCGTTCCTTGGTTATTTTTCGGTTTAAAAAGCAGTTTGTTCCTTTGTACCCTGTGGAAAATAAACTCGGGGCAAAGCTGTCATAGTTCGACGGTTTGCTAACCGGAAGTATCACGTTGCTAGCTGGATTTGCTAACTGCTTTTGCCTTCAGACCTGAGCCACATTTGAGCCAATCTGGCTAGATCCACCTCCGAGAGGTTGATTGAAATCAAGCTGGATATAGCCGGATTCGCAATGTTCAAACTCAGAAAAAAACTATCAGGATATATCCAGATACGGCACGAATCCCGCTCTAGCCGGATTGATTTCCCCAGTGTGAACGGGGCCTAAGCTGACCTGGGTTTTCAGTAAGGCGCCTGTAAATGAAGTGTAGTGTTTGGAACCTGGTGCAGCATGGTTAGCCCTGCAGCCTCATGGCAGGAAGTTCTGTCATCATGAGGAAATTTACATCTAGCTTACCTGGCCTCATGTCAGTCACCTGTTCTCTGCTACTTACTTCTGTAATGCACAGTATACATAATAAAGTGTACAGTGTGTTTGAGCTCATCACCACAGCAGTGACAGAACTGTAACTTCACATTCTGGTCTCTGGTCTGCTTGTAGGTGCAGCTCTCCGCTCTCCTCTGCACAGCCCATGAAAGAAAACCTAGCATTCCTGTGTCAGTGTGCATTTTACAGTCCTCGCTCCTCTCCTACTGCTAACAGACAGACAGGCTACAGTGCCAGCTGGAAAGCCCTCTTCTCATCTTGTCTGCATTAGGGATTGTATGTATTTCTTCCACCTTGGGCTGATTTCTCCCTGCTGCTCGGTAATGAACAGATTCTTCGTGCAAGCGCTGATTACAGGAAGTTATGTCTCGACTGGTGTTTGGAAATGACACAGAACATACCCCCGAACTGCATTCTGCCTGCGCACGGAGCAGCGATGCTGCATACTTGATTTCAGGGGGGAGTAAATTCCTGTTCATGGGCAAGGATTAGCACAGTGAGGAGACGAACCATTTCACCTCCAGCAGGGGTGAATTCAGCACGATTACACATATGCAAACATGAAGGAAAAAGCTGCATTAAACATTTTTAGGGACATTTATCTGCACAAAAGCATCCAAACTGATGTATGTAAAGTTTATTTTAGCATTGAAACACCTTGAATTGTCTCTTTTGTTGCTAAATGCTTAATTGTGTTCCACAGCTAATTATTAAAGTGTTAAAAAATGTGCTAGTGAGACCAAAAATAAGCTGAAAGACACTAAAGATGCCCCCTCACACACTGACTGGGTCCTGTGGTGACTCGAATAAATACGACTAACTGTGTTTACACTTAACGCCGGCTGCAGAACTGTTGTACTTGTCTCTCTTTGCCTTCCTCCCTCCCAAAAACAACTGTGGTTTGGGACAATTCTTGAATTCATTCATCTACAAGCTCCGCTTCACACATGAATTCTTTCATCTGCCTGCGATAATACTCCCTTATTTTCAGCTTCTTAGACCTTCAGCCTCACCGATCTTCTAAGTAAAACCACACCAGTATTAGTGGATTATGGCCAATATCTGACTTTAAAATGAATAAACATCTACAGCTGGTCAGATGATTATGTCCAAACATAATTGGATAAGATGCTAGAGATAGGTCTGACACCGTGCTTCATCTACAGGTCATATTGATCTATATAACACAGACAAAGCCCAGAACAAAATCAAAACACAAACACTGGTAGAAACGTGTGCGTGTGTATGACCTTTGAGGGGATTGATTGCCATCACTGTCCCTCCTGCAACAACAGTGCAGAGGTGCACTGAAATGAACCTCTGCAAACATAAGGAAAGATTTCAGACCCTCCCTACCTAACATCCATCTGTTAGGTCCTGCTGAGAGAGAGAGAGAGAGAGAGAGAGAGGTCTGTAAAGCCAGTCACAGTGACGCCAGTCTAAACAGGAAGTGTGTTGGTGCAGATGTAGTTGTGGTTTATACACTCAAAAATGAATAAATAAGAAAATATCTTCATTATATTTGCATTTTTTGAGTTTTGAGTCAAATGTTGTAAAATCACATATTAAAGCTAAACCCTACCATGTGTGTTCTTATCAAAATCTGCATGTTTATGTTTTTTTATTTCTTATTTTGAAGAAATGTATAATTTATATTCTTGTATTTTTTGCAGGCTATATGGTTAAATTATTATATACCCTGTATTTATTAAACAGCTAGTCATTTAGGTTTTGTTTTTTCTTGGACATATTGTTCAGTTATTTTCCAGGAGTCCTATTTTGAAGCCATTAATAATTTAATTTCTTCAATTTTTGTGAATGAAATACAGTGATTATTGTTATAACTTTATAGTATTTATTTAACCTTTATGTATTAAAGTGAAAGTGGCAACAGAGTGAATTATGACAAATGTGTTAATTCTACCTAACAGATTAACCCTGTGTTTTCTGTATTCAGTGTGCTGCCGGTGCTCATGCTTTTATTGTGAAAGCCTGAAGCGGAAGCGGCGTTGACAGGCTGGTAACTTGCCCGCAGTGGGGTTGAGAGAGAGAGAGAGAGAGAGAGAGAGTGAGGGAGCGCAGAGCAGGGTTGATCGGCAGACTGACGCTGTGTCGCGCAGACTGAGGACCGGAGCGGCTCCTGACCTGGAGTAAAACGCCTTGGATTGTTTTATTTTGGTGGATATCAAAGCAGGACTTTATGATTCTTCATACAGTCTGTGGATTCTGTTGACATCTGTAGCCTCCTCTGCGCGCTGAGCCGGGAGCAGAGGAACAGTCATATCCTGCTGGAAGAGGCTGCGTCCACCTCCAACAAAGAGGGAAGTATAGTCTGCTGCCTGCTGAGGCAACGCAACTTACTTCAGCAACAAATACAAAGTGCGGCAGCGGACAGAGTCTTCATCATGGTGTCCAGCAGACTCCTCCGCGCGGGGTTGACTTTGTTGTTTTTTATTCTCTTCGTCAATGTGGGGATTTTTCGCGTGAACGGGCAGTACGGCGGCGGAGACCGAGGAATGTCTATACCGGAGCATGGGTTTTGTCAGCCCATTTCCATCCCTCTGTGCACGGACATCGCGTACAATGAGACTATCATGCCGAACCTGCTGGGCCACACCAACCAGGAGGACGCGGGGCTGGAGGTGCACCAGTTCTACCCGCTGGTGAAAGTCCAGTGCTCCCCGGATTTAAAGTTCTTCCTCTGCTCCATGTACGCGCCGGTGTGCACGGTGCTCGAGCAGGCGCTGCCCCCGTGCCGCTCTCTGTGCGAGCGCGCACGGCAGGGCTGTGAGGCGCTCATGAACAAGTTTGGTTTCCAGTGGCCCGACAGCCTGGCCTGCGAGGCTTTCCCGGTGCACGGTGCCGGGGAGCTGTGCGTCGGGCAGAACATGTCGGACCGGACCGAGCCCGACGGCCCTGGCCACTACACCACGGAGCGCCCTAACCATGAGCCCCCGAACGGGCAGTTCAGGTGCCCCACGTCGCTCAGTGTGCCTCCGTACCTGAACTACCGCTTCCTCGGACAGGAGAACTGCGCCGCTCCCTGTGAGCCGAAGAGGTCTCATGGGTTGATGTACTTCAGCGAGGAGGAGGTCAAGTTCTCCCGGATTTGGATCGGGATCTGGTCAGTGCTGTGTTGTGCTTCCACTTTGTTCACCGTGTTGACCTACCTGGTGGACATGAAGCGCTTCAGCTACCCGGAGAGGCCCATTGTCTTCCTGTCCGGCTGCTACACCATGGTGTCCATCGCCTACATTGCTGGATTTCTACTGGAGGACAAGGTGGTCTGCAACGACAGATTTGACAATGACATCAGGACAGTGGTGCAGGGCACCAAGAAGGAGGGCTGCACCATCCTCTTCATGATGCTCTACTTCTTCAGCATGGCCAGCTCCATCTGGTGGGTCATCCTGGCTCTTACCTGGTTCCTGGCAGCAGGGATGAAGTGGGGCCACGAGGCCATCGAGGCCAACTCTCAGTACTTCCACCTGGCAGCCTGGGCGGTCCCCGCCATCAAGACCATCACCATCTTGGCTGTGGGGCAGGTTGATGGAGACATCCTGAGCGGGGTCTGCTTCGTGGGCATCAACAGCGTGGACGCCCTGCGGGGTTTCGTCCTGGCGCCGTTATTCGTCTACCTTTTCATCGGCACCTCCTTCCTCTTGGCGGGATTCGTGTCCCTGTTTCGAATCCGGACCATCATGAAGCATGACGGCACCAAGACGGAGAAGCTGGAGAAGCTGATGGTGAGGATAGGGATCTTCAGCGTGCTGTACACCGTGCCGGCCACCATCGTCATCGCCTGCTACTTCTACGAGCAGGCCTTCAGGGAGCAGTGGGAGAGGACGTGGATCAGCCAGACGTGCAAGACGTACGCTGTGCCGTGTCCCATCCAGAACCACCCCAACATGAGCCCGGACTTCACCGTCTTCATGATAAAGTATCTGATGACGCTCATTGTGGGCATCACTTCTGGATTCTGGATCTGGTCTGGGAAGACGCTCAACTCCTGGAGGAGGTTTTACACAAGACTGGCCAACAGTAAACAAGGTGAGACAACAGTGTGACAGGGTTTCACCTGCCTCCACATAGACTGACAAACTGAATGATAATCCTCTTTTTACTATTTTTGTTTTGTTTTTATTTTTCTCAGACTTACAGGAGACTGTTTTTTAATGTACATACACATTCGTGAGATTTTTGTAAGTATATATTTGTATTTAAAGATTTAAAAAGTTCTTTCTTTTTTTTAAAAAAACGTTTTTTCATACTTTGGACTTTATGGAATTGTACTTTTAATCATCACAAAGAGCCAGCTGACCATCAAGACCCCTCTGAGGTCTCATGACCCGACTTACTGTGGACACCACTGGGAGTATTTCACATGGGCTGTTTGTGTCTTTGATCAGTGAACTGTCTGTGAGCAGCAGCGGGTCTATTCTAAGCAGAGTCCCGTGAAACCCAAGTGCTTCCTCGTGGCTCCCTCTTATCCTGATTAAGCAGCTGTAAGTTTGTGTGTGTCGGCCGTGCAGTGTGAGGGGGGGACGCGGTCCAGCCAGGACACGGAGCGATGCTTGTGAATGTGAGTCATTGTGACAGATGGTGGCGACCTGTAAACTCAGGCTCCAACAGTGATAACATTCCTTTCTAAATAAAGCACAGGTGATCACGCAGATGTAAAGGAACATACCTGTGTTTTTTGTTTGTTTGTTTTTTTTATACATGTGTTGGGACAAAGCTCCATATTCTCAGGCAGGGCTTTAGTTAGGCTGAAATTTGTCGTCGAAATCTGAATAAAAGCAGTGAAACAGTCCAGAAAACATGCAGGAATCACGAGTATGTTCCTTTACAGCAGAAGTTCAGCGCAGCATGGACAGTGTCTGCAGACATGCTGCAGTTTGAAGCTAAAACTGCTGCACAGGTCACATTTTCTGTCATTATTATTATGCATACAGTGCTGTGTGACATCACTGGACACCCTTTCAGCTTCTTACAGTTGACTTTGCAGCACAACACCTGCATATCTTACATCAGTTAAAAACAATTGGTTAATTTGTCAATTAGTCAAACGAATTTAACAATTAACACATTTTCAACATTTTCCTATTTGTGTTTATTTAGAGCTGAGGCGTCTCAATCTATATGTGCTACGAATAATAATAAATTATTTTGGACCTTTTTATGACTTTTTATTAGGAAAAAAAATGGATTGCACATTATTTTTACTGCAGAGCACATCAAGCCTTTTTCATAGTGCACTTACCATGCTATTATTATTATAATTATTATTATTTTTGCCTCCCCTTCACATGTCCAACGCTGAGCACACACACTTGCATAAAGACGTCCTTTGAGGACACAGTGGGTTTTAGTCATTGTCAGCTTCCCCTCCTGTCTCTGCTCATTTTGCTGCCATGCCAGTATTTGATTTTAAAGACATGCATCCCTAAAAAAAAAAAAAAATAATAAAAATACAATCTGGAAAATCACCTACAGATTTAATGTTTAATGGTAATTAAAATAATGACATGGGTCAGATCTTTACAGTAATAACTGTTTGTTTCATTAGCAGTTGAAGCTAACAACTAGCCATCATAATACTGTTTGAAAGTGGAATGTACTCACACGTCATAACTGTTCTCAGACACATTGTTTTTATTAGATTCTGAAGATATATGTAGAAAACATGATGACACATACGATTGTTAAAGGGTGTCCACATGTGAACACGGTGCTGCTGATGTGAGAGCCTGTTCGCCACGTGTCCGTCACAAACATCTGTAACCGTTGTTTTTTCTTCTTCTGTGTTCTTCACCTGAAAGTGTCGCTTACTGTCGGGGGGGGGGGGGTTAAACATGGCTGCACTGTGGGACTGAGCAGCAGCCTGCATGTCTTCCGTTGCAGGAGGAGGCCCCGTGTTGAAATGCGGAGCGGCTGCTGTCACTGCAGCTCGGCTCACACACACACACACACACACACACTTCATGACTTTGTCTTCTTGTCAGACGCTCTTCTACACGGTGCTTCCGATTCATAATAATCCTTTTATTGTGTTGACGGCTCTACAATAGTCACGGCTTTGAAGTAATGTCTTTTGCATTTGCTATGAAGAGAACCTTTATATTTATAGAAAAAATCTTATATATACACTACATTGATTGCTTTATGAGAATAAAAACAATCTCACCATCGCAACTGTCACGTCTTTGTAGAGTGTTTCATTTTTTTTTTGTCGGATATCTTAACAATGCTCATGTTATGTTTGAAGAACTTTGGTCGATGTGCGGAGCTTTAAACCAGTTCTCACCGTCAGAGACGGAAGATGTTATGACGAGCTGCTGCAGAGGGACAGAAGGATCAGATCAGATATTATTGATCCCCGAGGGGGAAATTTGTTTGTATGTAGCAGTAAAAGAGGCCACGTTGATTTGATGCTTGGTGTTAAGTTTGGCTGAACTTGTTTCTGTGCTCACTCTGATTTACACTGAAACCGTGTCAGACAGTGATCGCTTCAAAGTGGAAGGAAACATTCCTGCAGTTTAAACACAGGCCTTCCTTAGGTTAGCTTAGCTTAGCATAACTGCAGGTAGTTTACATCACTTTTGATTTAGCTAGGCTAATAGCACCTGCATATTGTTAATGCTAATAACAACAATAGCATCGCTGTATTGTTCTTAGAACATGTAAACAATGCAGACATAATGAAGCTAGTTTTAGCGAGTAACTATTAGCCAGCTAAATAAACATGATGCATTTATTAAACTAAATATTAAGTAACTGGGAAACATTAGAAGCTAAGTAGTAGCTTTTTGAGGTGTAGTTCATTTATAGCCAGCTGTTCCACAGTAATGAAAGATGCAGCACTGTGAGAAGCACACAGAAAAAAATCTAATTATGTTAAGTACTTACATTACAAAGGAAAAGGTGCAAAATATAGTTTATTAAAATAAAGTTTGAAGACCTGTACGTCCAGTTTTATATAGAAGCACTAGAGAAATCTCAGGAGTCGTCATGTGACTAACAGGAAAGAAGAAAATGTTTTGGTCTCTGATTCTTAAAAGAAAGTAGCACAATTTAACTCATGTGAGCCTGACCCCACAGTGCAGGCTGCAGGATGTTAGCAGTGTGTTTTATTGTAAGAGAAGAAGTCTATATTTGAGTGAATGCAGCATTAGACTGTTACTGCTGGATCTTTGCTATGTCTGGAATGCAGCCTGATCTCTCCAGAACATCATGGACTCGTGTCCTCACACTAACCATCCAGCTGCTTAAAAAACAAAAAGACTTTGTGTGGCGGCCATTTTTCAGTCATTCGGTCCAGGCTGCTCATCACTCCATGCTGGTGAGTTTATACAGGTGAACCGTGAGGCCTTGCAGGACAGCTGAGGACTGAGGCGACAGGGAGAGCAGTAGGAGCAGTGTGCAGCCTGACCGTCTGTACGTGAAGCTGTGGTATGTATGCATACTACATACATCTGGCTCCACTGGACGATCTGTGTGTTTTGTTTTGCGTTTAGGCCACTAGAGATGAAATCAGCCCTCTGGCTGCTGTGGCAGGCGGACAGACGTTTCCCCGGCTTTCAGTGTGCACTAAAGGCTCAGATTCAACCCTCAGCACTTTGCTTATTCACCAGATGTGACGGTCACAGTTGTACATGCATTGTTTAAGGCCACTTCGCTGTCTTGTTATGCACCAGGATAATAGACTTAGAGCTTCTATGAGAGCCACATGATGGCCCGAATAGAAAGATGTAATCAGGAAATATTTTGCAAAGGTTATGCACATTCAGACAAAATCATATTTTCATCAGGACAAAGCATGTACACACAACAAACAGCCTGTTGTCCAGTTAATGTGAAGTCAAATGTGATTTGTCAGACATGAACGCAGCACACTCAGGTTCTGGCCCTCAGTTCTCAGCCCCTGTCGACCTTCAGCAGCAGCAGCAGCAGCATGTGAAAGGTACCTGATGGGCCGACTGTTTCTGAGAGTCCTTTCAGCAGCTGGTCTTGCTGAGGGCCTGCGTGTTGATGAGCGTCACCCCAGGGTGCACTTTATCTGAGGAATGTTATAAACTAACCGACAGCATGTCACAGCACTGGTTCTGTTGGAGAAGTGTGTAGTGTTGTGGCCACGTGTTTCAGTTTGAATTGACGTGCATGAAGCTGAAAGTTCAGAAGAGAAAGATCTCCTCGTCCCAGAAGGCGCCCCCCCCGTCTGAGCCTGTGCACAGATTTCTGTCTGTCGTTGCCTCGTGCAGCCAGAAGTGAAGTAAAAGCAGCTTCGTGAGGAAATCACCTACAAAAAAAACATGAAGATCTTTAAACTCTGCATGACGCTGGTCAACATTATTAAGGAAAAACCAGCATGTGGTGTCGCTAGATTTGTAAATAAGGACGAACTGATGGTTTTATTGTCAATTAACAGGCAAGAAATGGTATTGAGATACACTCTAAAGTCATCTAATGGCCGCGCATCAGTCCCCATAGACCTCCATCCTCCAGCTGTACAGCCATTGTCTTCCTCTTATGGGTCCCAGAAGCAGCTGCCTGTGCAGGGAAGTCCGGACCTGCCTCCTCCTGGCCTCCTCCTCCAGCTCATACCGAGGCATTCCCAGGTCAGCCAAGAAATATAATCTCTTTACCGCGGCCCGCCTGGACTCCTCCCACCCTGACCAGATGCCTGAACCACCTCAGCTGAAGCAGCAGCTGAAGCAGCAGCAGCAGCTCTCCTCCCAGAACCTCTCCCAGATGACTGAGCTCCTCACCCCATCTATGAGGAGGAGCAGTCGCTGCCTGCAGCTTGTGAGAGCCCTGCCTTTTGTCTTCACCGCAACAGATTACAACTACAATACAGATACATTCTTATATAATCCTCCTGTTGAAATTAAGATTGTGCTCTAAATCTACACTGGGATCACCTGAGAGTTAGATAAATTCAGGCACTTCTAACATGGAGATGGCTGCTCAGAAACCATGTGGATGACCAGTGGTGGAAAGTAACTAAGTATTTGTACTTTGTTACTGTACTTAAGTAACTTTTTATGTATTTATACTTTAAGTAAAAATAATAGTGCATGCTTTATACTTTTACTCCATGTCGCAGCTGTTACCTGTACTTTCTCCTCCACTACATTTCTACAGTGTCTGTAGTTACTTGTTCCATGTGATGAACACAGTGCTGGACTGATGTGAGGTCAGACTCTGCATGGAGGTGGTGTCACGCTGCCAGCTGTGTTTCTATAATGAGCCTCAGTCATGATGCCGGTGCTCTGGCTCAGTTAGCTAACTAGTTAGCTGCTGTCTGCTAACACAGGTCCATCCATTAATGTCTGATTAACATGAATCATAACATGAATCTACAGCAGGAACACTGACACAGTAAACATGCTGAATGCCTGTTTGTTATCAGCAGCCTCTCTGTTCACTTGCCTGCCTCATGACACACAGACCTGTCCATAGCTGCTTTATTGTTTTTCTTTATTTTAATGCATTTGTATATGAAACACTTCTTTAACACAGCTTGCATTGAACTGCAGGCCTCTGGAAAATGGACCTCCACCTCAAGGTCAGCTGTGCGTCTCTGCAGCTCTTCCTGCAGCAGCAGCAGCAGCAGCACGCTGCCTGACACTGTGAACTCCACCTGCACATCTCCACCTGTGGATGACTGATGTGCTGTTGTATAGACTTCTTAGGCTGTCTCTCACTCATACACCCACAGATGTCACTGCCTGCGCCTCACAAGTCAGATCACTGCCTCTCTCTTCATCCCCTGATTGTTTTTATCTCGTCTTCTTCTTCTTCCTTCCTTCCCCTCAGCTGTTGGAAACACATCGGCCGCATGCATGCTCTCACATATCATTTGCATTACAATTTAGATAAGGTCTGCTGAATCCCTGAACCTATATGTGGCCCTGTTTCTCTGATAATGCTCTGAGTGGAGATTACAACACAGCGGGAGCAGAGGGAGGCTTCTGCGTTTCTCCCCGAGGAGTTGTTGTCAATTCTTTAGCATGAATCATAATGAAGGTTTGTGATAGTGTGTGACGGAGTTATCAAAGATCGCACCGTTAAGCTGCTCTCCTGAGAGAAACAGAGAGAGCGGCTCCAAACGCTGTGTCAATCACAGGAGGAGGGGTGGTGGTGGTGGTGGTGGTGGTGGGGCACCGTGTCTTGGAAAAAAATATAGTGGGATGGGGGGTGGGGGGTGTTGTGATTATCTTTCACAGCTCCCATCCATATCTCCACTCCACACATCTGCCCAATCTTCGCTCTGTGTCTATCTTCAACAGTCAAATCCACAGTTCATGAAAATTTCAATTACTGCGCTGCTGTCACATCACAGCTCAGCCGCTTATTGTTATTCTGAGGCAGAAATATGACCCCGCTCTGACACAGGCAGGGCATCAAGTGAAGTGTGTACATGTGTTTTAAAACAAAACAGCCGCTGTACAGTAGCACAGGATAAAGTGCCAGCCTAGCTGCTTGTTATAAACCTCACTGACAGACCAAGGACCCATACATACATACATAGGCAACATAAATCTTTAAATTTATTCTTACTGCTTCTTTATGTATCATGGTTTTAAAGCAAGTAGTTACTAGGATAAATACATTCAGTTTAATGCAGTTAAGTAAACTTAATTAAAGAAATATAAATATACAAATATGCAATAATATAATTGAAGATTTACAGAGCAACAAATCAATCAATCAATCAATTGATTTGGCACAAAGTAATTTGATTTATTTGGTTCCTGGGTGGCGAACTCCCCTCTGACACTCCACAGTTGGTATCTTCCACTTCCTGGTGAGGCCATCTAATGGCTAGCTAATGGTTTTGTATCTTTATGCATCTTTTCAACCTGTTCCTGACATCAGAGAGAAATGGTGGCGTTTTATCTGAGTAAAAAGGAGCACATGAAGAACAAGAAGAGGCTTCAGCTTGTGGGCAGAGGATGGCAAACGAAGGTACGACCTCATTTCTGTAACACCAGCTTGTTTTGGTGATGCACCTCATTTGTTAGCTTAATTGGCTACTTTGCTGTTTGCAAATTACCTTATCAGCTAATATTTAGCATACTGATATAGCATTGCTATGTTTATAGGTAGCTGGCTAAGCTGAGCCTGTTGCTCGTTATCACCAGCTAACACTGTGTGAGTGCATATGACAGTTGGTTAGCAAACATGTTAGCCAACAAAAATCATAACAAACTAGTATTAGCCAACTAGCAGGAACTTAGCTGTGCCTTATTAGTGAATTTGCTGCTAGCCGGCTAATGTTAGCTTGCTTGCTCACCAATGTTATTACCCCATGGTGTTTGAATGAATTGTTATTAGTTGTGATGATAGTGAGCAAGCAAGCTAAGCTTAGCCGACTAGCATTAACTTAGCAATCGCTTAGCTAATCAGTCATAGGCGTTGGCATGTATTTTTATCCACTACATCTGTTTTATCATGATAGCACTAGTTAGCCTAGCCAGCTAGTAGCAACTTAGCAAAGCTTTGCTAACTTTTGCTTCCCTACATTTGGTCTTATTTATAGTCGGAAAAGCATTGTGGTAATGCTAAGGTAGCATGTGAAATAAACAGGCCTATGTGCTCAGGGGTATGGTACATCATGTATTTTTATATGATGTCTTAATAATGAACTCCTCTTATTTTTTTATTAATATTATTTGTGATATTATTGGCCTAAAGCCACATGACCACATGTCCTGCTCTGGCCTCTTGTGGAGCAAGAAAGAGCCTCTTATTCTAAATTTTCATGCTTCCTGCACAGTTGAAAAGTTTAAGCGCCTTAAACACAAAAAAACAGGAAAGCTGAAGAAGGGAAACCAGTCTAATTCATTTTTTTTGTGTGTGTCCATCCTTTGTGTCTGAGGCTCAGCTGAATGGAACTATGCAGGCATGAAATTTCTTAATGGAAGCCGCCTGTTTTCATACTTATTTTTTTTAGAGCTGCAACCAGAAACAAAAAGTCCTGCAGCTTACAGAGGAACAGAGGAGAACTGTCGCCACGATGAACGGAGGAGTCACACGGTTTTATTGGGTCAAATCCACTGGGTTTCATATCTTTGTGGGCTCGTAAAGACTTTGTGGTTTCACAGTTAAGATGGGGCAGTGTGTTTATGTCTGTTTACACTCAGAGAAGCCTGTAAAGCTAACAAACTTCTTATTTTTGGAGTTTGTGTGTCACGCTCACTGCATTACAAGATGACATTTAGTAATTAACTTATTTTTGTTTCTGCTCATGCCCTCCTTTCTCTGGTATGCTGCTTGTTTACTTGTATGCAGATTTCCCAGAATGACTTCCAGCAATGACAGTGAACGTAAGCATGAATATGCGCTACATGTAGCATTAGCATTTTGTAAGCAGAGCAGTGGTCTTCATTCATAACTTTGTCTGACTTATGAGGCCAAAATACGGAAAACCCTCCCCCTCAGAAGAAAAGTATAATCTGCTAGTCTCAGTACTACACGGCCATGCCTGAGTTAGAGAGTAAATAAGATATTAAAAAATAACAATATGTAATTTATAGCAAAATATCTTCCTCAGCTGTGTTTTAATGTTTGTGGTTGTGCGTCTCTTCATGGTTGTTTTGCAGCTCTCTATGGTTGTGTTGCTTCTCTTTGTGATCTTTGCATGTTTCTTTTCTTACTTTGCACATTTGTGGATGCTTTGCAGCTCTTTTCGGTTGTTTTGTGTCTCTTCAGGTTGTGTTGCATCTCTGTTGTTGTTTTGCATCTAGTAGTAGTTATGTGCCTCTGTTGTTGCATTGTGTCACTTTGTGGTTGTTTAGAATTTGATTGATTTTTTGATTGTGTTGCATCTTTCTTGTTGCTGCTTTGCAGCTCTTTCTGGTCATTGTATATCTCTTTGTGGTTTGCATCTCAGTTCTTTTGGTTTTTTACAGATGGTGTTTTTAACATGCAGCCTGCATCACTAACTTAAAGTCCTCCAGTGGTAAAGAACTCAACATTAGCCGGACTCCTCTGTTGCAGGAGCCTGGAGGTCCTTAAGGTTCAACATGTGGATTAAGGTTTATTGAAGTGACTTATTTGAAGCTGTTTGCATTTAATAAGTGTTAGAACTATCTAAAGAAAGATAATGTAACACACTTGATAATGAGGACATAGGGACAGTGTGTGTTTTGAAGCTGTTTCTTTGCGTCATGGGTCCAGCATACTGTAGTCCTTGTTAAAAAGCTGTAAAACACATTACATCATGGCTAACACACAGAGCCCTGTTATATACGGAGGGTGAAAATGAGGTGCCAACAGTCTTTTATCCTTTACAGCACACACAGATTCTGTTATTGCATAAATGCTGTTGAGGATTTCCCTCATCAGGACTTCATAACGAGTGCTGGGACTCTGAGGAGGAGCTGTCTATGAGCTGATTGAACCCAGAGTTCATTTCCTCCAGTGAGCTCCGTGTGGTGGAGCAGAGTCGTCCTGATGGGAAACACAGACCTGGGTATAAATATCCACACTGCAGCGCTCTGTGTGTGTGTGTGTGTGAGAGAGAGAGTTGCCAAAGGGGGGTAGAGGGGGTGGGGTGGTTGTATGCCAGCACTCTCAAGGCTACGGCGAGGGTAATGAGAACCATGTTAGCGGGGGTTAGACCGTGCTAAATGAGTCATACAATAACAATGCTGCAGACCCAAAATGGAGTTTGGAATCATGTGTGTGATCTCACAGCACTCGGCTCACGTCTGTGGCGGCTTTGTGTTTAGTCTCGTACAGTATGAACAGAATGATATGTAAACTGTGGACAGCGAGTGTGTGTGCGACAGGAGCATGCAGTCAGACAGTAATCAGAGTACATTATTATTATTATTATTATTTATGTAGTTTTCACCCATTGATGCTCAGAGTAGCCAGTTATGTTGTCTCAGGCACCTGACAATAATAATAATGCCCCCCCTGGCGTCTGCCTTTAAAGATTTACCAGGCCAGCTGGGTGGACCTGCAGGAACTCAGGACCTGCAGGAAGGATTATGCCCCAGCTGGTCTTGAAAAGGCACGGGGTATCCCAGGAAGAGCTGGACTGTGACACCTGGGCTCCTCCAGGGTGTGTCTGCTCTCCATGCTGCCTTTGTGATCGTGTCCTTGGTTGGTAAGACTCTTTGCTGCGAATGCATCAGTCTCAGTCGGTGGTGCTTTAAACCAAGTTACAAAGGAAATGGAGCCAAACTCTGCAGTTCCTCCTGTGTCCATTTGGCTACACAGATGATTTGGTCTCCATAGACATCTGTGTGGAAATATGCAGCTTTACAGCAGAGATAAACAGCGTGGTACAAAAAATGGAGATGGTGATGTCTGGAGTCAGCGCACTGAGTGTCTTTCTTTATGGTTTTAACTAGGGATGTCCCGATCAGGTTTTTTGCCCTCGAGTCCAAGTCATTTGATTTTCTCTCGCGCCAAAAGCGACTGTCATACCCCTACACTACAGGACACAGAGCCACCCTGCACAGAAGGCGTTAACTTTGAGAGTCCTAATAAATATATTCGAGTCCTGATTGGGAGGTAATGTCCGATTCCGATCGAGTCTTAAATCACGTAATCAGGCCCGATTTCCGATCACGTGATCGGATCAGGACATCCCTAGTTTTAACCCATCTAACTTCCACCCTATTAACCTGTTCTCGTTCCCTCAGTCTATTACCAAAAAAACAAGAAGCCGCAATGATTAGTTGAGTACTTGAGTAATGTTCAAGGGCAAAATGCGTCAACAACTAATTTAGTATTCGATGACTCGTTAGTGACGTCATTGAGAAGGATTCTCTGGCTCATAGGGCGGCGGGATGATCAGCGTTTTAGGTGCAAGAGGCTCTGGGTTCGAAACCTGGGTGAGCCGCTTGTAGGTCGGTGCGACACACACACACACAGAGTTTTGGTTTCGGGCATGGAGGTGGCCGCGGAGTGAAGCAATGACAAAGCAGCAGTCCAAAGTTGGCGAGTATTCGAGTATCAAAATAGTCGTTTGTTGCATCCCTAAAGCTAACTGTTGATGCTGTCAGTATTTTAGGTGTATGATGGGAAGATATGTACTACATTTTCTTGCCTTAAGCCACAAACTTATGAGTGGTCTCATATATGCTTGTTAGCTTAGCTAATTGTGTGCAGTCATCAAGTCAGTGGCCACTGGGAGAAATCCAAGTATTGTTTTGTTTGTTGCATAATTGAAACTGTCAGCTGCATGCAGCCAAAACTTCTGCAGCACCCCCGCTGCCTGAGTTTACGTCTTACCCCTCGCCTGGGAGGAGACGAGGGCACGAGCCTGCCATCTCCAGAAAGCTTCATCTCTCAGATATCGTTCTTGGCTGAAGAGGCAGAAGTTGGATGGATTGTGTGGGTATTAACACTGTGTGAGGCCTGAGCAGTACACTGTGCCAGAGTGTGGCTGGCAGCTTCATCATAGGCCTGGGAAGTGAACAATCTACAGTGTGACTGTTGTGATTTATACAGAACAGCTGTCAAGGGGGGGGGGGGGTCAAATCATAGCACATAAGTAGCAGCCAGTGACTTTCAACAAGTAGACAAAGACCTGTGTATTTGGTTGTCTTCTCATGAGTGTGCTTTCTGATGAGTGCTGACTGCAGGGGAGAGAGAGAGAGAGAGAGAGAGAGAGAGCGAGCAAGACGTGGAATCCCAGGCCGGCACCAGCCTTTATTAGTGGCGTCCCAGTAATATAACCACCTCTCAGAGGACAGCCATAGAATTTCCTGTTCCTTCCAAATCTCGGCCAAAAAATGAGGCCATCGTTACCTCTGGTGAGAAGGAACCCTGCTGCAGCCTGGAGGGGGGAGAGAAACACACAGAGTGAGTCAGGCTGGCTTCACTTCAGACCTGCAGCATGGGCACAGAGCTCAGTGTTTCACCTCGGTAGTGTTTTTTTTTAATGCTTCAGTTTTGTCAGCCTTTCTTTTTGTCTGTGCATGATGCTAATTTGCACTGCAATCTTAAAGGTAGGGCAGGAGATTTTGAAAACTCAGTGAGTCAGCCAGATTTGGAAAGTAAACACACGCCCCTTTCTCTCGGAGCTCACCCCGAAGCCACGCCTCCAATCACATGGACGCGCATTACCTGAAGACAACTTCAGGCCATCATACACGTACCTCTCTGGTGCGCCCAGAGCAGGAAGAGAGTGACAACCAGCCAATACCCCGCACAGGGTCCACTCGGAGGATTGGCTGATGTTTTTAGTGTTTTATAGCTTCCACAGATGATTCATATTCCGAACTAATTGGTTGCTATCGGATTGTAAGGAGAAGTTACACTAATTTAACAAAAAGTGCATCAGAATGAAATCTCCTACCCTACCTTTAAGTAATTAAATTAAAATTGCATTTGATCATGGGGCAGTGACATTGTTGTGTCCATATTTGCAACCATTACACGAATATAGTGGCTGTTGTTTTTGCATTTTTTGACCACTACTTCTATGATTTTCTGAGGCAGAATGAGCCTGAATTTTATGTGCATGTCAGGCAGTGATTGATCATTTGTTTTTATGTCTCCAAATACTCAGTTCAGCTGCCAAAATTACAGGGAAGAAATGGAGTGTGTACAGCTCAGTGTTAGATTTGACATATAAATGAAGCTGTAGGCTTTTCTACACATGCACATGGAGGTGCAGGGAGGTCAGATATAAGCCTGAAATCTCCTTCATCCATTTTTGTATTTTATTTTATTTTATTTTTTAGCCACATGAACTTGACGTTTATGTGTGCCAGGTCCATGTCTTTTTCTGAGATCACCTCTTTGGAACAGACAGCTTGAGGGTGAGGGTGGTTTTTCATATAGGTATTCTTGGGTTTAAACCATTGACAGTAAAAACTATGGACAGAGTTTCCGTGACGTCACCCGTTTGTTTCTGAAGAGCCGTTCTGAGGCTCGGTGGGAGGTTCCAGGACGTTGATGACCGCCGCCATGTTGGCAGCTTCACGTCCGCCAAAACTCCAAATATGGACAAAAAGGGGGAGCATGAGCGGGGTTTAGGGGGGTGGGCGATCGTGGAAGCAGGAAACTCACGTTGTGATACGTCAACTGTCTGTCACTCAAGTGGCAACGCCCATAATTAGGCGTAATTTTAAGTCAGAATACCATTGAAACGAGTGAGTTGTAAAAAAATTCACCCCCCCCCCCCCTACAATTGACACTAGAAGAGAACCTATCATCTGAGACCAGAGTGGTTTTTTGTACCAGGCTGTAAACATGTTTTTTTCTGCTGTGAAGTCGGCCATTTTAACATGGGAGTCTATGGGAAATGACTCGCTTTTGGAGCCAGCCCCCAGCAGTTGCGGCGTGAATTACAAGTTTTGACACTTCCGCATGGGCTTCCATTTTGAGCTCCGAAGGTTGCTGCTTGGTTTAAACCCTGAATTTTGCGACCACTGTAGCTCACAGCTTCAGTCAGGTGTAGAAGTGATCAGATGTTTCATAGAATTTTCTGAAGTTGGGGAAAGAAGAAAGTTTGAGCTGAATAATAGGCATCTGTTTGTTTTTGTTGTCCTTTGGTTATGCATATGAGTATCCTGTATTGGTTTGGGTGTTTCCTCCATTATGAACAGTGTTTGTTTAGGACGCTGGCCCAGAGGCTCCGCATGCTCACAATGACAGGAACCTCATTCAGCCATCTCCTGCTGAAACCTAAAACCTGCAGGGCCCACTGGCACAATAGCTCAGCCACAAACCTCTGCACTCACTCAGCCAGCCAATTACCCATATATCTAGATTAGAGCATTTATAAAGAGAAGGAAGTCTGAATCAAACCGTGCCAGTGACATTTCCTCTCATTATCCAGCTGTAAAATGAGCTGGCTTATTTAATATTTTTCTGCCCTAAGGGTCAGGAGATCTTTCCAGGACTTTCCAGGCAGTCGGAGCTCTTTAGCGCTAAGCTGTGGCATTCATCGTGATTCATGAGTAGGCAACCTGTACACCAAACATATTTATACCACAAAAATGCCTTCTAGTTACTTTGGAAGCAGCCTCTTGGTAAGCAGTAAGTGTGTTCTGACCATAGCCAACGGTTTTTAAGGGATTTTCATCCAGTCTGCTGCAGGTTGGTTCCATCAAACCACCAAATGTAATGTATCCAAAAAATAATCCACTAACAATTTGACCCGGTGTTCGATCTCTAATAAATGTGGAGAAAATAAAATATATGTTCTGTAGTGTCTTTGTTTGTTTTAGCTATCTGGAACCCAGATCCCAAGAACAATCTGTTTTTTTCAGAAGAACACACAAAGGACCTTCTTTAAATGTGACAATACTCCAAATTTGATCATTGGACACATAAACGGCATCCTTTGTGTGAATCTACTGAATTAGGCCTTTTCCTAAATACAGGATTGTCCCATTAATACATTGCACATGCAGAATGTATTTATATTTTTTAGAATATGTCTGTGGATGCTCTCATTCATCCAGGTCATAGTCATTTCCAAGAGTTTAAATCGAGGCAACTGGACTCAAGGATTGTTGTTTGAAGACGTTTCGGCACTCTCTCGATTGGCTTCTTCAGTTATGCTGCTGTTCTTAATCTGAGTTTTATGTGTTCAGGACCTCTGTGGGTGGATCTTGCATGAACTCGCATGACTAAGATCCCTATAGTTGGTTAATGGTCAGTTAACGACCAGAAACTGTGTCCGGGGTGCAGGACTAGTTGACGGCCCATCGTTAGGGTTTGAGTGGGGATGAAATCTGCTGGGAAGTGATGAATACATTTTAGGAGCTCATGTTCTATGTGTTTGCAAGACATGCCCTAAATAATAGCCCATAGTTTTGGTGTAAAGAAGAACATGCTAAAAAAGAAACCTCTGTGTTTGTGGAAACGCCAAGATTGGCATGAATGTGCGTTGATTAGTATTTTGTGTTTTGTAAAGTTCTCACCTCACTCTATCATAAAAAAACATGGACCTAACCCTGTTGCAACCTTCCCATTATTTTTTTTTCATTGTCTTTGAAGCACAGAAATCACGAGCTGGGCATTCTAATTAACAGAGTGGATCATTTTTTTTAGACGTTTTCTTCAGCTAATTAAATTTCATTGATGTCCATGCTTCATGCTGCAATCAGCACAATTCAACACAGATGCTACATTATGCACATTGAACTTTTTTTTTCTAGTTTGAAACATTAAATGGTTCCTGGACAGAGAACAGTTCAAGCTCCCTCTGCTCTGCCCCTTTATAACAAGCACATGCCGGAATGGAGATTTTAATGATTTAGTCTACATTTGAACCTGCCACGACCGCCGCCGTAAAGCAATTTCTCATAGTCCATTTTAATGAAATGAGGAGCTGAGGCCACCGCTACACGCAGGGCCGTGGCAAAAGCTGCTTGAACTGTAAACCACGCTGGCAGGATTTGGGTTTCCCAGCTTCCTGGATTCAATTACGCTCTCCGAAAAGTCACAGAGCAGCCACACGTTTCCACAAAGCAACACTCCAGGATTTTCCAGCGCTGCACGCAAACACAGCTTGGTGGGAATGCAGCAACAGTAATGTGACACCTGACACATTTCCCATAAACGTCACTGTTTTAACTGCATGGACCATTATAGTAAATACACAGAGTGCATCTGTTGCAAAATGAAAAATGTGTATATTTTCATACTGTTTTTTTTTACATCTGCCTTTTATCCCTCAGTTTTTGGCCCACACCTTTTTAGTAGCTAAATGCTACACTGTATACAGGCATGCCAGCAGTTCAACTCAACCCAAAGCAGCTGTAGAACCAAAACAAGCTGAAAGACACCAAAACAGTTTATTCAAAACAGCTGAGCTTTAAAGTGGCATTAAACTCAAAATGCATTTTAAAGACGGGCAAAATAAAAAAATAGAAAACAAAAAGCAATTCAAGACAATTTCATTAGCCACATGTAGAAATCCAACTAAATGTAAATTTGTCAGCATTTAATAAGCTCATGTTTAAATTATGCAGAATAATTACATTACAAATAATTGCAAAAGCGTACATTAAATGACCAGTCCATAAACTCTGTAATTTTTTACCAAAATAAAATAAAATAAAAAGTCTTACAATTCAGGCTAATATTCAAAATGATATGACTTCTTTTTCTCCTTTTTAAATTAAGAGGAATAGTTCAAGTTTCCAAGAAGGATCGCCATGTGTTGTGATACCTCAGTTGGGATGGGGGGGTTCAAACAGAGTCGTCCATTCTGCCCGTTTCCTCTTCAGCCCAGTGAGGTGCAGGGTTCATGGGGGGGATGAGCCGTGCTGAGGCTGGTTAGCCCCCCCCCTCCGGGCGTCACCTCCTGAACTGGCTCATATAGAAGCCAGCCAGTGTCCTGTTACTAGTCTGTGGATGGAGATGAGTGAGGCGGGGTCAAAGGTCATCAAAGCTTCCTCCTCAGTGTGTAGTAAACAGGCAGGGGATGATAAGATCTGAAGGATCCATTACAGTTCATTGTTGCTCCTCTTAAAAAGCATTCTGGGTTCTTACCTGACACAAAACATGACTGATCGGAACGTCAAGGATTTTTAAGGAAGCACAGCAGAAACATTCATGAAGTGAAGGAAGTTTAGCACCATGAGTCCTCCTTAAAATGTGACTACTTCACCTTTCTGTTGTAGTTTGTCATACTTGCACCATATTTGCATGTGTTATATTTATTGCTCATGCTGGCTTGGTTACAAGATCGAGCCATCGATAACTGAACTTGTTTCACCTGTTGTGACAAGCAAAATAATAAAGTACAGTTATTTTTCATTTTTTTACATCAAAGTGCACCTTAACTTGACTTAACCGTCAAAACTCTGAGCAGTCTTTGGATGTTTTTCACATTATTCAGCCTCCTAACCGTCTATGGAAACAATCACAATCATGGCTTCTTTAGTTTTAGTCGTTTCTTAGAATAATAATTTCATTAAAAACTGGAATCACTATGTACAGTAGTTTTCCATGTGCAGTAAATATTTAACTGCCAGCAGAATTATTTAATTTTTACCAAGTGACTGCTGGTAGGCATGTCAATCATGCAATTCTTAACTTGGTCATTAAACCTATAATGGAGATAAAATACGTGGTGCATTCAAAGATCACTGGAAAGTTACATCTTTTTTGTTCTAAATGTTGTATTTTTTTTGGCAATTAAGCAAGTTAAGGGTTTCTGAAGGCTGGTTATTATATGTACATTTAAACAAAAAGCTTCGTAAAAACATAAAACAGTGTTGATATGCTCTCAGTAATGTGATTAAAGGCGTGCGTCCTTTTGGGTTTTAGCTCATTTTTGACTCTGTCAGAAGATCTTAGGCTGCATTCAGGCTTTGCTAAAAAAATGTAATCAGAGGCCACTACTAGGCAACAACTCTGGAAGGCTTTAGTTTGTCACAGCAATGTTTCAGTTTAAATTCTGGCACAGAAATCCAGCTGGAGGAGGGTTGGCTGGAACTCATCCTCACACACCCGACTCCTAATAGTCCACGTGCCTTATTCAGATGACCCGAAAACACCTGAATATTACTAATTCATTATTCATTAGCCCCACCGCTAACCTGAGCTTGGCTGTATTTGCTTAATCCTGTTAATCTATTTGATGGTGCTGCAGGGTGGCGCCCCCCCCCCCCGTCCTGAGGTGCTGTGGGAGACCCTGATTGGGTGTGATGTCATCTGTTTCTGCTGCTTTGCCTTTAAGTGCTTTCCAGTATGTTTGGAGATCAAAAGCCACACTCGCCAGAGCAGCTTTAATCACCTCCTCTGCTAGGGGCAGGTGTGTGTGCGCTGCTGTCAGTGTGTGTGCGTGTGTGGTATTGGTTGTGTGGTGCGGATATGCAAAGGGTTGCTGGCATTTCCAAAGATAGCCAGGCTGACATTTCTATTGACTTTGATGTTGATAATCCCTCACAAGTTCCCCAAAGCTAACTGATATTTTATGTGTGTGTGTGTTTGTGTGTATGTGCAGACACAAAGTGTGTGTATGCAGCAGCAGGTTGTTGGGTCAAAATCAACTTTATCAGTGTTTACCTATGAAAATGTTCCCGATTGGTAGGTAAACAGTTTTTTTTCTTCATAAGATTGAAAGTAACATGAAGGCTGATTTTTCATTTACCGCCTTTGATCCTCATGATTTCCCTGCAGACACATCACAGTTAAAGGGCATGATATCACACCCAGAAATGGAAATAACATCGTTGTGACCTGTTTGTTTAAGGTGTTTACATTTACTGCAGCATTCGTGTACTTTTGAATGGCAGATGTTTGCTTGGTGACCTCTATAGCGTTCCTTTTTTTTAGCGTATACTCCCTTTAAGCAATGAAACAACAGCTTCGTATCTCCATTTCAGATGGTAAACAGGTTCAACCATTGTCAGTCTCTATATTTAAACCCTCTATTTAATGCTTTTTGAGAAAAAATGTACATAAAAGGCTCTTTTTACTAACAATGGTCATGGAATTGTTAGTTCCTGTGACCTGTGTCACATGGTCTGTTTCAGTGCCTTTAGCGGACTAGTGTTGGAACCTGAGTCCATTCTTTCCAATAGGGGAGAGATCATGATCTCAGATTGTGAGTGAATTCTGTCCCCTGTATAATGCCAAACTAAATATTAGTCACACGACCTTCATCCCCTGTGAAGTCAGCACACTGAGAAATTTGGCAGCTAATGTAACCTTCCTATTTCATCCTCCAAGCAAAGCCACTAG
This sequence comes from Parambassis ranga, assembly GCF_900634625.1. Classification (NCBI taxonomy): domain Eukaryota; kingdom Metazoa; phylum Chordata; class Actinopteri; family Ambassidae; genus Parambassis; species Parambassis ranga. The sequence continues at coordinate 2,709,779 of NC_041036.1, forward strand.
CACAAATGGCATCAGTAATGCCAGGATTCTAGTTATGTGCATCAATCCAACTGTAAATGGACCTTGTCATAGCCCGCTTGAGATGGTAGAGGGACTGATCTACAGGGACATCAATGCATGTCTTGGGAATGCCCCCCCTTTCGTTAGACTTTGGTCTATCTGGAGGTCAAAACGGATTTAGACATACAATGTGAAGTCAGTCCTGTTGTGTGGCTCTGAACCAGAGAGATAGCTTGATGTCTTCCAAAACTCTCACCTGAAGGAAATATGTGGTATTTTCCTGGCAGAAATGCACCTTACTCTGGGCAAGGCGCAACATGTGGCCATGGGTAGAGATCTCTTATGTACCATGAGGGATAAAGACGAAAAAATGTCATTGTCCTATTATGTTAAATAACTGCTAGATGTGTATATTTAGACATACAAATACCTATAACAACTTAAATTCAGACATCTACACTGTCCCACAGACAGGAAAAATGCACTATTTCATACCATTAGCATAATATGTAATGTGCTATCTTTCAGTTTGTGAAGTATCTGCGTTGACTAATGAAAAAATAATCCAAACACTTACCAAGTATCCTTTTGAAAGCTCTGCTCTTTCCAAACAATTTCCTGGGGCGAGCTCCCAGATGGTTCTGTGTGAGAAACCATCTGGCTCATCAGGTTAGACTAAATGCCTCCTAAAGCAATTATACAAATGAGCCAAAACACTAAAATACCATTTTTAATTAGTATTAGTGGAATCAATACAACAGCAGTACAGACATAAAAAATCGTATTTCTATATTTCAGTCCACACAGATTTTAGCTGGAGCAGCAGCCATTTGTCGAATGTAAACATTTCTCTCAGAGGAGACTTTTAAGATCTTCAAGACCGTCTTTGCTAACTTGATAGCAAGCAGGCGTGCCAGAGGAGCCCTAATCCAGCTTGTGTTTACTGTTGACATCCTCTTTCCACACAGAGCTGTTTTTGTCTCTGTCAGAGGTTAATGGAAGTGTGTCATTAACCCTGCAGGAGACTTTGAGGGGTCAGTCGCTGTCACAGACAGTATATCTGATCATCTGGCAGTCTCCATCACATCTACATCTCTGCGGACACTGCCGAGTTCAGACTGAGACTGTGAGACGGTCACTGTGTCAGACAGGCTGATTATAGAGACATAAACTCTTATCTTATCAGGGCTAACAGGCCACTGAGCGGTCGTATCTTGATGTTTGTAGCAACCTGTACGAGGTACCAGACACAGAGAGATGTGGGCTGTCAACAGCTGGACCCAGCCCATCAACATGACGTGTTACCAAGAAGAAAACTAATAGTAAGTGAAAATGTTCAATTAAAGACCTCTGACAGGGAAAGAAAACGCCAGGTTCATGGCATGGACTAAAAAACAACAGGTCATTACATCTGTAATTATGACTATAGGACTATGTGAAAAGCTTCTTTTGTCTTTGTACGGCGGCACAGGGCAGCTACGACTTTGTTTTCCACCTTTTGACACTGACTTCAGTACAGTAGATACAAGCTGTCCTCAGCAGAGGCGCTGACAGAACATGTGTACGCACATTTTCATTATCATTACCGTCTGTGCAGACAGAAAATAAGCAGTATAACAAAGAGGAAGTGGAGAAGATTTACACAGTGTGACCATCTCTATACTGAAACCCTGTATTAGTAAGTGAGGCCCGACAGCACTCGGTGCTAGTTGGTGCTTGTCTGTCTTCCGCTCAGCAGCCTGAATGAACAGGTGTTGGAGCCCGTCGCTGACAGCAGTGGACTCTTATCAGGGCAGAGTGACGGCTCAGTGCCTCAGCTGAAATGACTGGTTTCGTAGACAGGTCATCTCCTGCTGGAGGAAGCCCTGTCATCTGATATGCTGTGCCCCCCACCCCAATCCAAAACACACACACACACTCACACACCCACCCGTTGCCTTCCACAGTCTATAATGCCTTCAGACACCTCCTCCCACCCTTCTACCTTTCTCTGCTAAGTTTAAAGGCTTTCTATGGTGTGTGTGTGTGTATATACACTGTTCTTAGGTGATTTGCAGGGGACAGCAAAGACACACAACACAATCTATTGTGACATATTTACCTGTATGCTGGACTTGAAGCCTTATAAGTCAAACCAGAGACCATTATTTGGTCGAACCTTCAAAAACCCATAGACAGCAGGGGTCTATTACATTCTGCTGGTTGGATGTACTGTAGATCGTCTGCCTGTGTAGCCTTTCTTCTTCCTCTTCCGACACCTGGTATGGTCCTTAGCTTGCTGAGTAGCATGTAATACCTGCAAAAATTTGACCTGCATACTGGGGTCAGTTATAAATTGCTGATTGACCCTTTGGGTTTATTTGAAAAGGAAAAAAGGGAAACAAATTCTTCTTCCTCCAAATATCTCCTCTCACCACAAACCGGTTCAATGTTTGACTTTGTTTTGTCAGGATTTATGCTGGATGTAGGATGTGTATAGCAGGCGCTGTTCATACTGTTACTTTCATATTTTGTGTATCTTTCCTCTTGTGTAGCACTAATGTAAGCAATGAGTGGGAGACGTGCAGGGCGGGGTTGTACTCTCTTTGTTTCTCTCTGACTGAAGCAGTGATCTGTCTAATGGCCTCCACTTCACTAAGGAGCACCGACTGCAGCTGTCCAGACTCGGGTTACAGTCCTGCATTTAGAGCTGCTCTCTTCTCTGTTGATGCACACTGTGAGGAGGGACAATGGGGACTGTGGGTGGAAGTGAGATCAGACACCGGAGCTTCACTGACATTTCTTTAACACTAGAAAAAGGCCAGGCCAGGTGTGGTCATGTGACCACTTGTAAATCAAGCACGACCTTAACTTCTCCTGAGTGTGGATTGGTTTTCATGTCTTGGGTCTGTGATCTATCTGTTGGAGACAGAGACAAAGCTGTCGGACCCAAAAAACTAGGGATGCACCAATCGGATATAAATATCAGAAATCAGCCCTGATCATGAGTGGCCTGTGGCCTCTCCTCTTTCTTGTCAATCAGTCAGCACAGTTTTGATTGTACCTTGGTTGTTTGGTCGTCCTTTGTTTGAGGAAAATCACACAAAAAAATGGTTTAGATGGACGGGCTTGTCCCTTGGTATGATTCAGGATTAGTGCATGTTTGGACTCCTCCAGTGAGCTTTTACACCTTGGTCATTTGTTTGTGTTTCTTCTGGGTGGGAAATGTTATGTTATCCATTGACCTGTCATGTTATGGCTCTTGTCCATGCTCTCCTGTGAGGGTATGTTGCACATACCCACTCATTTTTTCAGGCCACATTTGAGCTCTCAATAAGAGAACATATACCTGCCACAGTTATTATTAATTTAACCACAGACCAAATACAGTTCTCAATATTTTATTTTCTTCTTTCTTATTTTTTTATATTTTTGGTATATTTTAAGATTTTACTGTACATAAGAGTTCACTGTGCTTTCTTTACTGTCTGCATATGCTACTGGAAACGTGATTTCCCTGAGGGCGTCATCCCAGAGGGATCAATAAAGTTTAGTCTAAGTGGGAGTTACCACTTCTTCTGGGCTGCTGAAGGAGCACCCTCTACTTGTCTAGCCACAAACAGAAATCTCCTAAAAGTTACCTCATAGTTTTTATAGGTCTGTTCCATGCTACATGATTTATAAGGCTCAGACTCCAAGTTGTCCACAATGGCATTTTACCATCTGGAACACCTTCTGTTACCCCTCCTGGAATTTCAAAAAACATGAGCAGAACTTAAGGAATATAGCTGAGACCCTTTGACCCCGTCCTCTCTCAGGACCCTGGCTGTCGTCTTTAGGAAGCACTGATCAAAAGGAATGTTTGCATAAGAGCATGAACAGGTGAGCTGTAACCATCACCGGGCGGTCAGGGTTTAATCCTTCCAGTTTAGAGAAGGCAGCCGGTCGGACTGTCTGCCTGCAGCTGTTGCGCCACGACCGCCACATGCAGCAATGCTACAACCCTGTCCTCGTCTTCCCACACCTCTCACTGGCCTGCGCCCATTTTCTCACGCCTCTCCTTCCTCTGATCGGGCCCCTGGCTGTAACCCAGAGACTCAGGGATAATGCGCAGTTATCTTTCATCCCGCCGCAGCACTGACAGCCATCCCTATCACATAGCACGGCGCCGGATGTTTCAGCAGACAGCAGGGAAAAGCTTCTGTGTGTTGGTGTGTGTGTGGAGAGGCAAGAATGTCCCTCAACACCCTCACGGCTCCGGAGATGAGACCACAGGCAGGATGTTGTGTTAAGAGCTTATAGCTGTAGGCTGAACATAACTGACTTCCACTACTGTAACTGCAGTCTAATTACACTGTGTGAGTGTGTGGTAACATGTGTAATTACATTGTGTCCCCCTCATATGTTTACATCTGAGGCTCTGCTGCTGACCTGACTGATGAATGCTGGAAGTGGGACGTTTTGTGCCTGTAGAGAAGTATCTGAGGTAACTGTGATCCTTCGCTGCCAGTGATTTATCCAGCTCTGTTGTGCTGCTTACCCCTCAGGGCTCAGCTCTCCACGTTACAACGCAACAATCCATCATCCTGTCAAACTGGAGAGACGGAGCCAAAAGACAATATCCTCTGTCTATACCTACACCAACTTCCAAACCTGTTCCTCCCAGTGCACAATACGCTCTCATTCATTATTTGTGTTGCTCTGGGATTTTTTTTACTGACTCTGTGTTGGCTGAGAAAGACTTTCAAAGAGTGTTCAGTTTAATAATGTAATCTAAATAGTATCCAGGTTGGTTAACATTCTTAAAGTTTGGATACCTTTTGTTGTTAGCTTCGTTATAGCGCCTGGGGAACTAAACAATACAGTCTTACATGTCTGCAGGAAGGAGTTGGGTAATGTGGATGTCCTCAAGTGAGGTTGGGTTTGATATGATGGTGTAGGAAAAAAAAAAATACAGAGCCACAGAAGTTCTGTCAGACCAAAATACTTACATATGAATGAGGGACAAAATGTATAGTTTCAGATTTTAAAGTGAAAAGTAGTTGTTGTTTTTTTTAGTTACCATGGTTACCATGATATTTTTTCTTATTTATTTCGATATTTTTATTTTCATTTACAAATTTGTGTGTATTATTTCCTGATAACGATTACTTCATACATTTTCCACCCAACAACACTTGTTGGTGAAAGTGTTGCATTGTGGGTATTGTAGGCAACTTGAAGCTTATTCACTGATATGCTATTTTCTTGTAAGTAAAAGTCTAGATCTATAGGAAAAGGGCAAATTCTAAGATCTTGATCAGGGTGTCACAGAGCTTTAGTGCAGAAAAAAACAGCCACCATTTAATAACCACTCGTGATGGAGAATTAATAGTGAGGACCAAGTTTGACATTTTAAAAGAGAATGTCTACAAAGAGTGTCTCGAGACCTATTAGGACATCCTTTGGTGACCACAGGAATGATTACAGTCATGCATTCACCTTCACACCAGTGATAGGAGGACCCACATTTACAGACAAAGTTGCCTATACTGCCTTCTGAATAGTCCAACTTTCAGAAGAAGAGAAAAGTCATCAGGTGTCACTCACTTAAAAGACACATTGTCTACGAGTGAAGGGTTTAAATATGCAGCTGTATTTGTGATACGACCCCGTCAATAGGCACTCCTGTTCTGTGCAGTGTTCAGACCGCGGTGGAGGAATGAGTGGAGTACAGTAAAGTGTTGTCTGCACTGTGTTGAATGATACCACTCACAGTAGGCTCCTGAGGGAAAGGCTTGTCCTAGATTTAGCCGGGCGTTTTGTTTCACTTGATGTTGTTTATGTCCTCTTCTCAATTCACCGTGGACTTCCACCCGCACCATCATGTACAGATATGGGTCTCAAACAAAAGGTCAGCACCAGTGTGTGTGTGTGTGTGTTTACAGTGATCACCGCTCAGTATACAGGCAAAAAAATTAGACAGCAGGTCCATGAAACATTTATTGATTCATTTAGCAAGAGTCAGATTTTTGATCTGACCAAACGTGGTACAGTCTGATTTCACTGTGGCAGGACCTGATGTTTACTCTGATAATCTAACTCTTAATATTTGCTTTGGACCAAAACTCCACATGCACGACAGCTGCTTAAAACACTGGCTGTTTTCAGTTTTGAGGATTTAGATGATAGTTTTGTGTGTTTGTGTGTTTCCGCATAAAAGCTTAAAGAAATGATCTTTCTAGTTTGATGTGGAAGAACTTGAATTTCCTGATCTGAAGGTCTCAGGTGTCTGACCTCATCACCCTTTATCAGACTTAACAGCCTGTAGAGGAAGCGCAGGATGTGGTTGATGAAGTAAACAAACACTGTATAAGCGTACGGTATTAGTACAGTAATAATAAAGTTGACTGTTTCGGTTCAGCCTCAGGTTATTTGCAGTTTTGACTTACTGCACAGATCCACCGTGTTGTTTTCTTTCTCTTTAATCTCTCCTTTTGTTGTGGATCTCCGTGTTTCTTGGCCGTCTCCTCAGCGACATTTTTCACAACACAAAAAAATCTAAGTGTCTGCTGATGACTTATTGATGTTATATCCAACTAACTTCCCCTCCTCCCGGTGTTTGCAGGTCTCTGGATGGCCATAATAAAGTGAAAACTAGGAACCACTTTGAAGATGAGCAGCGATCGTGACATGTTTGAAGTTCGCCATCAGGTAAAATACAAAGGTGTTTTGTGAACGCTGTGTTAAATTACTCACGCTGTGTGCTCTCGGAGTGCTTTTTTGGATCTCAGACGTTCCTGATCCACTGCGAATCCAAATGATTGTTTTACATCACAAATACATGCTCAGAGAATATGAAGCGTTTGAAAGCTCAAAGACGGGAACTCCACATCAAACCCCAACTGAAAGGCACATTTTTCACTGAGTGATGAGTAACTGCAGAACACCTGAGTGTTCTCTGTTGTTTCTTTGCTGCTTCTTTTCTTTCCGAGTCTGAGTCGCTGGGTAACATCTGAACGAAGTAATCTCATTTGTCCAGCCCAACTAAAACCTCCAAAATGAACCAAACTCCTGTAGACACTTCCTCCCACACACATAGGATGTTCATATTTGGTTAATTAGGGATTCTAAATTGGCCATAGGGTTGCATGTGAACAGTTGTTTTCCTCTGGATCCTGCATCTTGCACATTGTCAGCTGGCATAGGCTAGAAAAGGGATGTAGTGGCAGAATCGGTCATAGGATGGGGGAAAAAGGCAGAAAGTTCCATTTTGTTGTCAGGTTTAAATGAAGAGGGATGTCTGAAAGAGCTCAATATCCAGGTTATAGACGGCATGACCCCACAGTCTCTGCCAGAGGCGCCGCTTCCCAGACCACTGTTTGAGGGCCCCAGGCCAGTCAAGGGGGGCTCTGATGGAGAACAAACCTGAAGCTGTACCAGTGGCAATAAGTGGCACAGACACCCCCCCAAAGAGGACCCCCCCTGACTCCACTTATTTGTGTTGTTGCAAAGTTCAAGTGATGAGTGCCAAAGAAGACATGTCGGGTTATTTATAACATTGTAGTGTTGGTTGGAGGGGCCCCTGTGAATGTTTAAACCACACGGCGTGTGTGTGATTATATGCAAAAATGATTGGCTGTTTGCTTCTCAATATTGTCGTTTTTTTCTTGTACTACCTGTTGCGATGGTTGTTGCATTGCTGGGAGGGGACAAGGATCACAGTTTGCTACTGATCTCTAGTTAATTAAATATGTGCAGACTCTGTTGTTCACAAGAGAAAAGAAGATTTCCCTGACTTTTAATGCAGCCAATGAGCAGTCTGTTACCTTCATTAATGAATTTCACATGTGTTGGAGGGTGTTAGCCGATGTAGATGAGTAACAGGCAGTATAACTCCATGCTTGTGTCACGTTCAGTCAGTTCATGTTCTTTTTTTTTTTACGTGGTCCAGAATCACAAATTCGTTTCAAAGGGCTTTTTCACTCCATCTAACGTAATACCCTTGATTCGGATCAGGAAAAAGTTCACATACCTTCCGAAAAAGGAACAAAGGAGGGATCTATTCTCTGCTGCACACAGGCATGTAGCAGATGTCGTAATATGTCATGTCAGGAGGAGACACTGCCACCGTGAGCTGGATCTGCTCCTTTCCCAGCCCCTTTGCCTGACAATCAAATTTAACTGTAAACAGAAACAGATGAAGGACATCTGGACTGAGGACACGGCGCTTGAGTTACTATCATGATTGATTACATTTAAAGCAGGGATACCCGACCGGCCCCTTCAGTAACATGACCTCAGGATCAAAGACTCAGGACGCGGTGTATCAGGGGTTTCTGTCGGTGCAGACAGGAACGTATGGTACGCTCCTGTGTGGAGATAAGAAGGTGTTGCAGAGTGGAAGCCTAAATTTAGCAACAACAAAAAAGAGCAGCTTTGTAAATACTTTAATTCTGGTAACGTTGACTTTCAGTTCACCTTGGATGGAACTGTTTAGGACTGTAGGTGGAGGCCTGCAGAGACGGAGAGGACATGCTGCTCTACTGTAAAATAATGTGGTAGATTTAGCCTAATCTGTGTTGCACTAATCCTTATGGATTAAGTTTTTGTGATGGCTGATCATGACCCCCTAGTAGGCCTGTTCCACAGATACACAGATTTCTACTAATGCCTGTGTCAGTGGCTTCTATTGACCACATGCATCCTGTCCCTGTTTGGTTTGTTGGGATTTGTTCTAATACCTATGGCTGCCTTTTCTTTGCTCATGAATTTGAATCCAGATTGAGAACGATTAAGAACCAGTTTCACCAATCAGCCCTGCCCCAAAGCAGGTGCCAATTCCAGCCTAGCTCATAACACTGCTGCTGGAAAAAATCCTTAATTTCTTCTAGCTTGTCAGACCATATATATATTTGCAGGTCCCATATAGAAGGAAGGCTAAAATCTGCTCCATTGCCCTTATTTGCAGAAATAAATTAACAAATTAACTTAATTTGTTTTTTATTTTGCTTTAGCACAATAGAATACATGCACTTAGTAAAAATTGACCTCCAGAAATGTATTAACATGCAATTAACTGTTCCATACTGCCAATATGACTCACCTTAGGTGGCAGGAATGCTGTTTTTCTGGATCCTTTGTTTTCACTTTCAGTGTATCTCCTTGTTTGCTCCTGTCTGTCAAGCTTTCTCTTCTGCTTTGGTAGAGAATTTCCGCCTCTTGACATGGAGCTTGCACAGGAATGTTAATGTGATGACAGAGTGACAACACCTGCATGAATAGTTGATGCCGTTCCCTCAGGAAGTGTGGGAGAACTGTCAATGTGAGGGATTAGGCTGGTTTATCATCTGTGTTTTAAGAGCAACATGTGCCTCCAGTTGCAGCTGTGTTGACTTTAAACTGCACATCATACTCTTGTACATTATCTGACTTTTAATTAGCTCTTAAAAGGATGAAGCTTAATGGCTGACAAACCTCTGACTCGTAGATTTTTTTTACCCCCCACCATCATCAGGTAAATTTGCATTATTTATTTACCTACCCTCCCATCTGAGTTCACCTAAACTACAAATTAAATCAAATACAGGCAGTGCCAGGCCCTTAATTTGGCAAATATAATAAATCAATAAATAGAGACTGGGTGTACAGGTGGACATTTTTACATGGAGGCATGTGGGGACGGAAAAGGTAAAGTTATGAGGTACTTTGCCATGACCTGGGAAACCAGGACCTCTCTGTGGAGCCAGTCTTTATAGTAGAATCCTCTGGTGAGTGTTAGTTGGATGGATGGTGACATAGAGGGGCCATGTAGTGCCTACTTCCTGTATGGTCATAGAGTGGGTCCAATACCAGTCCAATGTCTGCCAGGTGAAACTCTTGACTTCGACAATGGAAGCTGAGTGTTGGTATGGTGACGTCACATGACATAATTTTACTTTACTTAGCAAATTTGTTCATAATGTGACGTGTTTATGATGCTTTCCTCTGTCATCCTGGGAATCCTACATCTTTTAGATATAGATCAACTTCACACAGCACAAGGCCTTTCGGTGGACATCTGATGTGAGTGTGCATTGTTGAATGAGTGCAGCTCTGTGTGTGGTAAACCTGATGTGATAGCAGACAGACATAAACTCTGACCAGAATTATAGTGTATCACTCCATCTAGTAGTGCAGAGAGACACAACCCTCTAATTACTTGGACTAAATGAGTCTCAGGGCGGCAGCCTGAGTAAAAATTTGGATGTACTACAGCTTTTAGAATTCAGAAGTTGTCATGTAGACTATGGATTCTTAATGCAGTAATGCAAAAACAACAGTTACACATTGACAAATAGGAGCAGAGGTCTAAACAATAGGAGTAGCAGCTTCGTGAAACTCATCTTCCTGCTTCAGAGTGAGACTTCAAGATTTCATAGCCAGGTTAAACAGTTGAAAAGTCAGCCCTGAGTGTAGGCTGCATGACGAGTCCTAACCATCCGTAGATGCTGTGCAGCTTTAAGTGTAAACTAGACTTCTAAAAATGTTTCTCTGCAGTCATTATTACTGGGTCAGACCGCCAGTCGTTGGGCTATAAATAAACCGTTTTGAGCTATATTTTCATCTTCAACACTGTGTCCATGCTGGATGAGAATTTAAAAATGAACTCTGTCATCATCTTTTAAACAGTTTATACATAAATATGTGTTATTTAGACACCTTGACTGACACTTGAAACAATCTATTTTAAGCTAAGTTTAATATAAATTCATAGAAACAGATTGTTTACCATAAATAATTACCAGAAAATGTCATGATTGACCAATCAGAATACACAATTTGGGATCCCACACAGCAATGTAATCTATTGTCATGTTCTTTTTATGTTTAAGAGACACTAATAGCCTGTTAAATCGTTCAGCATTACTCACGCTCATTGTTATGTGCTGATTTATTGTGTTTATGTTACCCATGTTTACACTGACAACACAATCTATTGCTCTCTAAACCAACCAAACACCCACACATACACAGACACACGCGCTCACCAGCACAGTGTAATCACAGAAGACAGTGAAATAGCCGGGCTGCATTCTTCCTGCCCTGCTGAGCAGAATAGCAGAAAAAAATGTCTTAGATCATTGTACTCTGACATGTTTGGCTGACCTGATCGGAATCCACTGATAGCAGAGAAAAGATACAACACAGTGATGAGACGGCCAGGCCAGCAGTGTGAGAAAACATACAAGAGTGTCAGATTAATCGCCAACAACACAAACACGCTCCTCCCTTTTTGCACATTTTGAGATCAGTACCTACTATACGTTACGCTGCTGTATGTTATACACATAAACTCTTCTATCTGCATGAGATAAGGCCAAGCGGCAGTCGGAGCATGGTGAAGGATTGAGTGTGTGTGTGTGTGTGCTGGTGGGGATGTGTAGAGCAGAGCAGGGCTGAGAGCGATGATGGGATCTGTCAACACAAACAGTCGCTGACAAGGAGACACAGAAACCTGCCCAGTGAGACATGGCTCCTCCGTGTCTCCTCAAATGGAATTCCTGAGAATTCCAGCCAGCCCAGATTGTTATCAGATCCAAAGACACCCTGCCGCTCAGCCAAATTTTTCTTGTTATTACTGAGCAAGATACACCACATACACACAAGATGTGTTAATCGTACACAAATCAGGCAAAACGAGTTTGTAACTCCTGATGAAATCTATATGACCTGTAGTTATTTAACAGTGTTATGAGTCACCACAGGAAGTGCTGGCGGTCTGTTTATTTATTTCCTTTGCAGTCCAAGTGAAGGTGCTGCAACAATGAAGGCAACGTTTGGACAATTTTTAGTTTTTCTGCCATAAACTCAAATTCTTGGGCAGCTGCTGCATTACCACAACTGTTCCATAGGTGGCAGTGCAGTGCTTAAATCATGGTGTAGCAGCCTGTCCGTCCGTCGTCGTCACCAGGAAAATCTTGCCGATTTATTATAAACCAAACATGGTGTCTTTTTGTGGGGGACACATTCAGTATAGTCAGCAAACTCTGTCCATGTTTCTGCTCACCAAGGAAGTGCATGTGTTGCATGACGTGAACTTACCTGATGCAGCATTTTAGATGCAAGAAACTGTTTGGAAAAGACCTCTGCTTTCAAAATAATACCCAGTCGTAGTCTATCAAGAGCTAACTTTTACTAAATAAATCGGATTAATATGATAATAGGACTTTTTTTTTTTTTAAAGTTAGCATGTCAGTAGTAATTGCACAACAAAGGTCAGTGATCAGTTCTCACTGCAAAGCGAAGCAGTTTGTGGTTAGTCAAACAAGCTTAGGCCAACTGTTATCAATGTGCCGTCAACGCACTGATGAAGGCTCGCCGAGGGAGATATCATTAAAAACATAGGATTGTGAAAGCAGCACAGAAAGTTTTAATCAAAGTATGCCTCCTCCACCCCACCACCCTTATTCTGAAGCAGAACCACTTGTTGAGAAACATACATTTCATTTATGTAGCAGATCTCCAGCAGACCTCTGGCCAATTGCCCATCGCTTCTTCCTCTCTCCACTCCATGTCTGCAGTCAGCTGAAGCAATGGAGCCATATACTGTGGGAAATGATCTTTCAGCTGTCCTAAGAACCAGTGACATCCCTGATTCCTGTAAGAACAACACAACACAAGACACAAAACATCATGTTATAATAACACTTGTTGCTGAAAAGATTGTTAAACACCACGATGTTCCACTTTGCTGATCGCTGGCGTCATTGCCTGTTTGGTGTGTGCTGGTGGGTGGACGATCAGAGGAGTGAACGCTTTGGTCGCTAATAGAAGTTCGGTCAAGATGGCCGACATGAGGATTTTAGGTGCACATCAATACAAGGTGTTACGGTTATGGGTGCTCAGTGGTAACCCTTAAAGGGCCAAAGAAGGGCACATGTTATTCCATAAAGTTTATGGGCAACACCAAAGTATTAAGCTTGACATTCATTGCCACCGTGAGTGAGTGTGTCAGGATTTATGAACAGTCCGTTTACCCTTTAAATAACCTACAGTATGTTTCTGTGTGTGTTTGCACTAATGATGGCAAAACAATCAATCACTGTCGGAGGCTTGAAGCTTCTGATCTATAATTCATTGGCTCCTCTGCAACATTTTGACACGAGCAGATTTTTCAAGCGTGCACATGCATGTTGCCGTGGCAGCAACATGCATTTGTTTCCAGCTGATCAGAGGCATAAAAAAAAAAAAAACAATGCGTGTTTGAGAGAAGCTTCTATTCTCTGCATTATAAACGTTGTTAGGTGATCAGTTTGAACATTATTGAGTGTGATGTCCTCGTCTGTGTCTAACAAAACACAGAGGGATCTTGTTAAGGAATCTGAAGCTCTTTTTAAACTGATGACCTCTCCCATCAGTGTAACGTGTATTATGTTATTATACAAATTCGGCCTCATTACATCCACCATTTTCTTCCAATCAAATATGCTTTGATCTCTAAGTGGATGAATGTGTTTACCTGTAATGGATTCCAACATGGAAACACAAAGAGGCCGAAGCCATGAAGCAACATTTGAAAAATTGTCTGCAGATGTGATTTATGTACGTTCCAAGATTTTTATCCAGCCCTCCCTTTGATAAAAACTGACCGACAAAAGGAAACATTTACTCCTCTGCACAGGCTCCAAACATTTTTTTCTTCCCCTGCCCCCAGCTGCATATGTAAAGGCACTGCTGAATGACTGATCCAGCCTTCCTGTCTATCTGGCAGCAGATCTATTAGTTCAGCTGCTAGGTTGACTTGGATGGATGACATGCTGGCTCCCCTCTCCACCTTTGTGCCTTATTCATTTGGTATGGACATACAGTTTGCATCTGGAAAGCAGGCCCAGAGTTTTACAAGGGTTGGGCCCAGAACAGTCATCTGACCTCGGCACTGGACAGGAAGGACATCTCCAATGAGATTTAACACTGATGTTTGTGCAAGGAGTGTACAGAGTGGGTCTATACAATGATATCAGTCAGCCTTGGCTGTGGTTCAAGTTAAACCTTGTGGATCATGTGGAGGGAAACCTTCTGCCAGAACTACCTGTCACCTGTCTGATGATGATCTGTAATTTGTTAAATTTGTCATTGATGATGCAGTTATAATGTGTTTGCAATATATTACAGGAAGTGTCTTTTAATGCCTCCAAGATTAACAAATGTGCAGTCTGTAAATATGGCCCTCAGCCCACCTTGAGGTTCAGGAAGTTCAGGAAGCAATGCAGGAATGTGAATGGCGACCAGAAATAATCGTAGTCGAGTAGAAGTCAATGTTTCCTCCACACAGAACCAGCCCGCCAGAAATCTAATTTGTGACCTATCTTAGCATTTCTGTTTATGTATTTATTATAAACATATGAAAAGAAAAACTCTAGTTTAGGAATAGACAGCTAAAGCTGATGAAGAGATAGAGACGGGGGCATGGTACAAGCACCAGTTTTGGACAGTATTTGACATTTAGATTGTTGCATTACAACAATAACATACATTCCATAAAGAAAGCACATATCATACTTCATTTTAATAAAACAGAATATGATGATACCCATGTACCGTCACTTTGTGTTCAGTGCACATGTGAGCCGCACTATCTATGTATTTTGGTGGTAAGAATATGTTTATGGGGGTGAGTTTGTGCCGTATCGTGCAGAGGATCTGTTCTTTGTGCTCTGTTTAAAGTTTGTCAGCTCCTCTTCTGCTTGAAAGACAGAAGAAGACCAAACTGTTTGTAGTTTTAAAACTTATATTCCCTTGTATTTACATTATTTCCTTTCATGTTATTTTCATGTCAACACAACAAAATGAGTTCAGATGGCTTTTCCCTCTTCCTGTATTCTTTCTCGTGGACATCTGCTTGGCCTCTGTGTGAACCCCTTTCAACATATCAACTCTATATTCCTATGTTACCCGGTTGTAAACTAAGAAATGAGTACCAACATTTTTGAATAGAAAAAAAATTCATAAAGTTTCATTTGGTTTATGTTTTAGATGTTCAGGGGTTAATGTGTCTCATTGGGCCATCATAAAGGACAGCTTTGTCTCATTTGAAAAGGTTAAAGCTAATTCACACAGAAGTCTCTATAGCAAAAAATGAAATTATATAATGCAGCAACTTGGACATAAAAATTCTACACTACACACCTGAGCTGCATGATTTATTTACCGGTTAGCTCCGCTCAGGTCTCATTAGCGTTATTCAACTTGTCAGTCACGGTGAGTTCATGAAGGCAGAACTGAAGCAGATCAGACAACAGCATAGCTGGTCCATTTCTGGAGATCGTTCCCATTCTCCCCGACCTGTGGACAAGGTCCAGACTTACTTAGTTTCATTCATTGCTAGTTGCATTTGGAGCCATTTTATTTTTAGTTTCATGCCAATTTACTGACAGTGTCTGCAGTTCCCCTACAGAGCACCATAGGTCTTCTATGAATAGGAGTAAATGGAGCTAAAAGGTGTCTTCTATATGTAGTGGTTGTATTTTTATTCCTTGTTCGTTGTGAAAAGTTGTCCTGTTTTATTTTGGTCGCCGTCTTTCCTTGTGTTTCTTGTTTGTTTTACCTCCTGCCTTGTTCATATTCCCCTGCCTAAGATAATCTGCTCCACCCTCATTGTTTCCACGTGTGCCTAGTTACTCTCCTCTATATATTTAGTTCACTTGTCTTTGTCAGTTTGCCCCTTGCTGGTGTTCTGTGGCCTGTTTTCCCAGGTCTTCCAAGCATTCCTCTTCCCAATTATGGTGCTTGACTCACTTTTGGAGCTGAATGGACACTCTAGGAACTTAAGTTTTTTGTATTGATTTTTACTTTTATCTGCTAGGGTGAATGTTAATTGGCCTCTCTTGACCTTGGACGTTTTATCAGCTATCAACAAAAGTAAGGTTGTGACAGGGGGATGGGAAGATACAGCGTCCTCTCTGACCCTCCTGTGTTCAAAACTTAACAATAAATAAACAATAATCTTTGTATTATTTGTTGAGAATAGTTTCACTGAGTTCAGGCTCAGTCCATGAAGCATGTGGGTCAGATCTGCGCAGTGTCAGTTGGTCACACTGTGTGCTCAGAGGTGTCCTTGTGACAATGGCAGCAATGCATGGCACTGGAAATAGCACCGAGGCCGTGACTTGTACCCTTGTGGAGTTGAAAGGTATGTGCTAATCCATCTGACCTTCGCAGGGCAGCAGAAGGACGAAAACAGAGTCACTGAAGGGGTTGGGGTGCCAAACTGATCTGGCAGAAGTTCAGAGAGACTCAATCTCTGCTACAAAGCAGGCCAACGGAAACCAATTTAGCCCACCCAAGGTCACGGCTTCTGGGCAGCTGGAGCAGAGACAGCTCCGGAGCTTTCTTCTGCCATGAACCCACAACAATCTCCACTTACACTAATCCCTGCCAGTTGGACAATGGATAGATACATTTTTACACACCAGGTTATACAGTACACACCATCCAATGAGCCGTCATGTTTCCTTGTGTTGTGGAAGATTAGTGAAATCCTTCATGTGATTTGGAATTCTAAACCCGCCATGGTTTCTCATTAAAGGCTTGTTTTTTTCCATTGGCTTTTTACTCATTTAATGGGAAGTAGAGCTCTCGGTCAGTGGAGACTAGTCTTTGATGTTCAATGTGGTTTTCTGAGTGATGATGTGAGATGGAGAATTAAGCAGACACACGTACACCACAACAAACACAGGAGGATTAGCAGACAGCAGCGTGACACATAACTGATGGTCGTTAACGTCCTCTGTCCTGTGTTTTTTTTTTTAGCCCAAATCATCTAACAGTGGCAGTTGAGATGAACCCAGAGATGATGTTTACAAGCTTTGGAGCAGACAGTCATTGTGGTATTTTTTTGGCAAATTTGTCGTCTCACTTCTCTGGATCTGTGAGGTGTCATAGTAGCACGTTGTGAAGGTGATAAAACGATAACAAGCTTTAGACATTTGTAGTCGATATAAAACTGAAAAACACTACAATAGTGCACGAATGTGCTGTGAAGACTGTAGATGTGTTCTGTATGTGGTGGATGGTGTAACCGTGGGAACCAAGGCCCAGATAATGATGGGTTTTTCTGTTTTCCTGTAATGTAAACTCTAAACCTACCATTAGAACTGTATGATCAAAAATAAAATAAAACTGTAGCATAATTTAAAAGATGTATTGTCCCCCTAAAAAATTACAATAGGTTAAAGACTGTCAGTGAAATGTTTCCCTACATCCATAGTGCCTCTTGTCCTAGCTTGTCCTTTATTCATCCTAAACTGGGAAATTTCACAGCATCACTGACATCACTGGGCTGGCTGGTGTGTAGGTCTTCCTGTGGCTGGCATTTGCTAACCAGCAGTGACAGCTTTGACAATGGCCACCAAGCTAAATGCAATACAATGGAGGTCACATTTTGTAGTGATGATTTTTTCATTCAAGTCATCACCGGGGAAAGGATGCCCACTACTTATGCTTCGTCTCTGAGTGGGTCATTGGCTAGCATAGCTGAAATAAGAGAACTCTCCTGTTAGCCTGTCATCTAACAGATGATGAGATAGCTGTGAGTCTGTGTTGAAATTATATATAGCTTTTACAACCATATGTAGAAAGCATTCTTACCCATAACCCCATTCACACAGCCTGTTTTATTTGCAGCATTGTTAAGCTGCCTCACAGTTCTGTGTGAAAGGCACAGTGGTGTAATGATGAAGCGCTTTGTTGCACCCCTGAGTCGGCACCAGAGGTAGTAACGGTGTCATATTGAACGCTATGAATAAGGGAGCAGGCCCACTCCATAGGAAACATTTGACACAAGGCCCATCCTTTAAATGCCCAACGAGGTGCCATTATATCTGTGAACAAATATGCTTTACACCACAATCTGTAGCTGAAGGTCGTGCCATCACTATTTTTGTCTTGCCCCAAAATGCACTAGTGACAATTCTAATAATCCTTTGTCCATACAGCAAGACTCAGTTTCTGAATTAGTGACCTAAAACTGTATTTACATGTGGACACAAGGCCAAAAATACTGAAAAGGACTTCAGACAGAAATCCGTGCAAGCTCAAAGTTTTTCATTTTAAAACCTCCCTGCTACTTACAACACTTAAATAGAAAACAGGTGACATTATAGACTACACAGGAAACTATTACACTGACTGGTTGGCTGCTTCTGTCTGTAGCTGAAGGTTATGAATGTAATCATACACCTGAAAGGTCTGTAAATACACTACCTCAAGGTTTAGATGACTGAAAATGTTAAGTTTAGACTTAATTAACAAAGGTATTGTTAAGGCCATCGTCCATTAATAATCCACATAGGCAAGGGGAGAAGAATAGCGCGCCTTCTTCCACATTTTAACATCATCACATTTGCTGCTTCTTTCCTTTCTCCTGTCTCGGATAAATAATTGCATGGATACACAGCATGAACTCATGTACCAGAATGTATGTTTGGCTTACATTCAGCACTCTGCATGCATCCTGAGTCGGAAAAAGTCATAAACTGCATCACACCGGGAGGTCAATCTTTGTGCCTATACTTGTTCCAGTATTACCTTCCACACACAAACACACTTTTTCCTCAGTTTCTCCTTTGATATGATCCGAGGTCAGCCCCCCACCCCTTGCTATTAAGACCCTATAAAGCAGCAGGGCTGGTGCCAGTTTGGCACGCTGTATCCCCCTGAAACCAAAGCCGGAGCATTGCAGCCTGGGTTGCCTCGGCGGTTGCTTGTGAAACGCATGATTATGCAAACCAGGCTGTTTACCTTGGATTACAATCAATATCTAGGTGCCCTGTGAGATTTGTATTAAAGCGAGCGGCAGCAGGCGGCTCTGCCCTGTGAAGTGGGCAGCGGCTGCGTGGAACGGCAAGCAGGACTGTGAGTGCCAGATAAAAGATGAATTATAGATATCCAGCCCCAGGGCTAAACGTGAAGGTGGGTGGAGGAGGGTGAGAGGGTTGGTTTAGTGCGCACGTCTTGAGTAATGACTCTCAGTGGTAACATTGGAAAAAGGTGAAAAGGTTGGCATACGTGGAGAAAGCAGATAAATTACAGGATGTATTTTCTTAGTGAGAGGAAGAGATGCAGACGCATGGCTCGCTTATCACACTGAATTATAAAAAGAGAAAAAAAAACAGTTCAAGAGACTGTTAAAGATGTGTCAGGGACAAGGATTTTCTACGGTCGAACAGAATTACAATTTTTGAGCTGCTCAACTTCAAACACACACTGCAATACCTCAGAGAGTGACGGGCATGTAATTTCAACACTGTGTTAGATGTGCTGGCTCCAACTCTGATGCTGCAGCTGTGCAAAAGTTGTTAAATGTATACCAGCTATTAGAATGACATGAGTTTCACTGAGCTCTGCACAGGATGGTGCTGTTCAATTCCCCAGGTGAGCTTCCATAACTTCTTCATGAGCCTTTGATTTTTCTGCAGCCTCAGAAGTGATGCGATACAGAATTACATTGCATGTAATAATGCTGCAGATAACTGTTATAGTGTTCTTTAAAAAAAGATGTAAACTTCTTATAAACTTCGCTGGGTTTTTTTTATTTTATTTTATTTTACTTCTGCAGCTGCCCTAAAAACAGTAAATGATTTTTCTTTTGAATTGTTAAACACCAACCAACTTTAAATTGACTTTAAGCCTTTAATACACCAATTCATGCAATTTTGAAAACTAAAGTTGGCCATGCAGTGATGATTTGAAGTACTTTCTGAGCTGAACTATCAGATTCTCCGTGCAATCTCAGCAGACAAACACGTACTTGCACCGGAGATGTCAAACTTTATTAAGAGGATTTAACAAACAGAAAGGTTTACACTTGTATAGTGTCAGCACATGAATCCTGAGCTTTGGATTTATACCACAGATGATTTACTTGTGCAGTTGGAATAAACTTGGAATTAAAAATCAAGATGTATGCTCCATTAGGTGTACCCCAGGGCCCTGTGCTTGAACCACTCCTTTTCCTTTGTGTGTACTGAAACTTCAGCCTTTATGCAGATGATACAATGGTATACCAAACCAATTATTTTTGTGATTTACGCTTTATCGCATTACCTGTGTTTTAATATGGTTTTCAAAGCTGATAAAACTTAAGGAGCACTTAAAATCTTGATGACACCAAGACATGTCTGTTGATTCTACGTGAATAACTATTTGTCTCGTTTGGTTAGTAGATTCCTCCGACTGTCCTACGTTTGTCTTTTTCTTGTCTTTGGGTGAAACTTTGGTATTAGGATCATGTCTGGATTGATGTTGCAGCAAGGTCTAGAATAATAGTTATGGCTTTAGGTGAGTACATTTTTCCTGTTTTCCAGATTATTGAAAGTACAATGGAAGGTTTGAACAGCTGTTAAACCAACATCTTCTCTTTTTCCAGATTTTCAGATTCAAGTAGATTAAGAAAAATGTGTGCATTGTCTCTGAAATGAAATTAGACAAAATGTGTGTTTGACACTGCACTCTCTCCACTGGTGTAGTATCATTAATACAAGCACTAGCAGTCATGTCTGGAGCTCAAACACACATTCAACTCCACTGAGGTCATGAAGCAGGGTTTCTTTAATAACTATTGAAGCTGTGAGTAGAGACAGCGCTGTAGATGGATAATAAACTGCAATGATTAGCCATGCACAGCGGACCAAGCTGCTGCAGGATTAATACGTCTCACACGTGCAGAGAGAAACTCATCGCTGCTTCACTTTCCGTTCCGCCTATTTGAGGCCTGCACAGGGAGACAGCGTGATGACTGCTACTGTGCTCTACACAGCACAGATGAGATATATGTGTGTGTGTGTGTGTGTGAAAGAGACTGGGAGATTTTCCAGTGGTGAGGAAAAAGCTGAGCTCAGACTTCAAAGGTGTGTCAGGGCATGCCGTGCTCAGCCAGCCCAGCGTAGATGCCAGCTCTGTGTGGCCATGTAAATTTCATGACAAGTATCTGTGTATCCTGTTATCCTGCTATAATCTTGCTTCTCGCACATGCATTTTTTACGCTATAATACAATTTTTGTTCAAACTCATTAAAGTGCATTTTATACCATTCACACATCTCTTCCCCTCTGAGGTCTTTCCATTGGGTGTATTGTGTTTCTCTTCAGCTTGCCAACTGTCAGATGCAAGCCAAAAGCCTCACTCCACCTCTTTATCCCCCCCCCCCTCCTCTTCAGCTCTTTCACCTCATTGGCCTTCATTCCCTCCACACCTTTGCTAGCGTTAGCCTCCTCAGCTCTCTGAACCCAGATCCCTCTCTCTGGGGCTGGCCTGTCAAGGTGAACTGAGCCCTGTAGCTCCGCTCGTTTCTGCCTGAGAAAGCTGGAAGCTCACAGTGAGCATGGATGAAAGTCTAGAAAAGCCAGACTACTGGAAATGGAAGACCTGCTGCACGTTTCCTGAAGTCAAATTAATGAGCTGGGGTTTTTTTTTACCTTCACACTTTTTAGTCTTTATTCACAGACATTTGGCACAGTCATTACAAGACCTAGGGTCTGTTTAGATGGAATTACAGGGTGAGTCTGGAGATAAAATACTCCCTGTGATCCCTGATAATATAAGGCATCATTCTAGATTGGACTTACAGGATCTAGTCTGTAACACATCTGGACCTTCAGGTCAAGGCCATACATCTATTTAGAAATCCTATTGATGAGATGTTGTACTTGGTTTTTATGGGACAGGAGGTAGCAGCAGTAAAATTGATTTATTAATTTGATTTCACTTTGTTAGTTTTTGGTGAGGTTTTATGACCGTAAAATATTTGGATACATTACAGCGGTTTGCAAACTTTCAGAGGCACAGAGGAGAGGAAGAAATACTTCATCAGGTCAGAAGGACAGAGGTGTGTGCATATTCTAAAATAACAGGAAGTTCATTTTAGTGTGACCAATCTGATCCATCACTTAGTCAGATATTTGGATTAAGTGTGGTTCTAATATTTTCAAACATAAATGTGTTAAAATATGGTAATTTTTTTTGTATTTTAACATATAATTTAGAGTTTTTTTTCACCTTTATCGCTGTTGTTAGTTTTGGTAATAGTTTTCTAATCTTTTGTTTCTACTAATTTGTTTAGATATACTTTTTCTTCTTTTCTTTTTTCTTCTATTGTTTTTTAAAGATTATTTGTTTTTTTATTATTTGGTTTTATTATTTATGTGCTAGTAGTTATTTCTAAGTTTTTCCATTTATCAGTGCATATGTGTGATTGTGTGTGCACACGTATTTATCCAGATGGGGGTTCTTGCATAAAAAAAAGTACTATATAAATTAATTTTAGTGATATTCGTTAGTGTCAAATGCAGGAACTGAAGCAAATAGAATGTGTATTTTACAAGTAGTAAAAATGTGCAAAGTGAAGGGGGGCTGAGAGCTGACCTGAGGGCTCTACAATGAAGCCAGATTAGCAAGTTAGCATTGTCATTTGAGCCTAAAGCCAGAGTGTGTGAGACCACAAAGACACCCCTTTTCAAACCTGTCTATATCAGCACCACCTTAGTCTTCACACATAACCTGGTCCGACCCAGTTTCTGTTCAGAGTTTGAGCTCAAAACTTCCATAAAAACCACCGTTCTTTTAAAAACACCATCCCTCTTAAAGTCGGCCCAGCATAGTTTTGGACAGTCAAGCTGGCAGATAACAAATCATAAAAATAACATGAGGACACTGAGACTGCAAAATACAGCTATGGTGTATGTATAGGAAGCACTCACAGAGTGATGGCAGATGGGTTAAAAAAAAAAACCTTCTTTGGTTGGTTATGAAACTATTGTGAGGTAATTAATGGGAAACATTGTCATACTTTGGTTAGGCATAAATATTTGGCATCATGCTGGAACATACTGTTTGCTGCAGATAATACAAAGTGAAGGAAAGCAGAGCTGTATAGTATGAAAGGTTATTATTTTTGAGGTTTTGTGGTGTGTGTGTGCGCAGGGTGGTCTGAGCTGCTGGATTCCTGAGCTGGAAGAACCCACAAAATACAAATGGTTTACAGGAAAATGGATGTGATATTATATTTTGTGCCCATTTAGTAGTAGTAAGGTGAAATGAAGTTATTTGTTCAATTTGTTTATTCAGCAGTGTGGTTTAAGAACGGTTTGAGAGCAAGATGCCTCATACAGTGCACACTCATTTTGCTATTATCATTTTAAAGTGCACATATCCAGATAAATTCTGCGTGGTATAAGATGTCAAACTGAGCATTTGCCAGATGTTTCCAGCAGTAGTTAGCTGGTGGAGACAAAAACAACGTGAAGAGAGAGAATGGCGTCTTCCAGGGTGGTCTCACCATGTGACTGTGTGGTCTCAGAGCATCATATATTCAGTGTGACCAAAAGTAAATGGACACGATGTGCACCTTTAGTTGTAAAGGTGGGAAGCCTTAATGCTGCAGATTTTGGCTGATTGTTCATAAGTAATCAATCGATGGATTCTGATATTTTTATGGACAAACCAGTGGAATCTTTCCTGAAAAGGTTCCTGTTTCAGTTGAAGGGTTCCATTTAAGGCTTCATGTTTTCAAAATAAAACCTTCCTGATCTCAAGGCTGCCCGACTCCTGACTTCATCACCCTTAATGGGCTGGACAGGTGACCAAAAAAAGAAAAATGGAGGCGAGCAAACGTGTGTGATAGCTGAGTGTCTATATCAATTTGGCCATGTAGAGTATAACACCAAAGGTAGCACCTTGGTGTCAGCTTTTAGTGTAAACGCTGGCCTGTTAGACCTCAGTGGAATTGCTTTAGTGGCAGAAAAACACACATTGAGACCACATTAGTTTGCTTCTTGGAGTTGTAACCATGGTAACCAAGACCAAAACTATTCATTTTCATCTCAAACTAACCCTGTTAATTGTAGCTGTGAAATAAACAGTGAGATTTTACATCTTAACCTAACATAAGTAGAGTAAAAGTGATCGAAAGTAGACAGAAATTGTAAAAGCCTCTGCCTGGAATGGAATGGAACATCAGGTGCGATTATCTCTTTGCCATCCCTTCTACATCCCAAAAATAACTGTGAGAATGTGGAGAATGACAAACCAACATCTGAAGTTTATACTACTGCCACATGATTGATGCATGAATAAGCAGCTCGTACAAGTGATTGGTGATTGGGTTTGTATATCTGTAAATAATCCTGATCCTGAATTTTATAGCATTAGTCCACTTTAAAGTTCCACATAGTGCTCCCAGTGTAGTTGGCCCTTAAAATCAAATATTTACCCGGATAAACAGCGTTAAATCTTCTGAAAATGTTTACATAGGCTTCCAAATCCTGGCTGCAAAGACACACTCATCATGATGACTGTGTCAAGAGCTTATTGACTCATGTTTGCAGAGTATGTGTTTGTATCCTCTCCTCTGCGTGCTCCCCCGGGCTCTCTGGGTAAGCACTTATAGTGTGATAATTAGAATAGTCTGCACAGCACACCCATGACATAGAAATTCCTGTGAAACCACAGTGTATGTGTTATGATAATGTTGCCTTAACGACCTCTGTAATGCACAGCCTGCTAATTATTTGTGGTGAAAACTTTGTTTTTCTTTCATTCCGTGAAGCTTCACAGTATAAACACTGCAGCTACTCCTGTTGCCTTATTCTTGTGATAGGTAGCCCATAGAGAGGAGTGTATGTGTGTCATTTCACATATTGAGCATTAGCACCATATCCCCATGTCTGCTCATTAGCAGGCTGTGAGAGCGTACACGGCCAGCTCTCATCTCCACGAAAAGGGAGGGTTGTGTGTGAAGTTACAGGCAGAGTAAAGGACAAAGATTATATGTGTCGAACTCTTTGTTAAAGATGCTAGTGTTTTGTAAAAATTAAAAAGATGTGTTGGTGTTGTTCACTTGCTGTGAATGTGGGGAGGCGAGGTTTGTAAAGCAAACTTCTAACATGTATAAAAAGATCGACACATCTGCACAAATAAAAAGGACAAGCAGTCACTAATCACCAACCCCAGAAACAAAATATGGTCACATTATCGCAAGGATAACACACCTGTATTGCTCCAGACTGGAGCCTGTGCTTAGTGTCCCTCATGGGACAGTTGACCATTTTTTCTGTTGGTTTTTCCTGATCTGGCATCTATGGCTACGTTCAGACTGCAGGCTAAAGTGACCCAGATTTTTCTGCACAAATGTGACCTGTATCTGATATTGTCATGACAGTCTGAACAGCTCAATTCCGATTTTTTACATCCGACCCAGGCCACTTTCATATGTGGTCCTAAATCAGATACGTATCCGATTTTTTGCAATGCGACCTCAGTCGGAACGGCTATGCGGCATATATCCGACATTTTTGCGTCAGCGAAAAGCGACAGACGTCATAATTTTGCAACACAGGAGCGGGCACACAAGCGGTGTTGTTAGCAACAAGCGCCTGTTGCCAGGAAGTAGAGCCCAACTCCAAGGCGCTCGCTCACAGATGAGGGAGATGTCGACTGTCTTGCCGTGAAAGTGACACAGAAAGGCGCTCGCAGACGAATTCAAAGGTTCTCGTCATTCTGAAGTTATGAATGTTGAATGTTATGAATGAAGTCACATCACTATCCCACCACTCCGCACCCACACACATTGCTGTACAGACATTGCAGCTGCTGCTCTCTTCCTTCTCTGCGTTCTTCTTAATATTATTTGGTTGTAATTATGTCGGCTACGATCGGACATTAACGTAAACAAAGCCACACAAGCACACACTGTGTGACATCGTGTCCTCTTCTGCGCATGCGGGTCACTTCGGGGCCGCAGTCCGTTCACACAGGAGAGTGGTAGCAGTCGCATATTATTTTGTAAACACCAAAAAATCCGACTTGAGCATTAAGACCTGCAGTCTGAACGTAGCCTTAGTCGCTTCTCCTTTGTTTTCACTTACAAGTTAGACATCTAAACATTTTGTCAGGTTGAGTTAGGGACCATGGTTTGCGTTCGAACAGACCCTTTCACAACATCAAACACATTTTATGAGGCAAAATTTTATAAAATGTGTTTGATGCAGAATCGATCACCGGCAACTGCCTCACAATCCTGTGATCCTTGCATTCTCATCGGACAGGTGAGATAACATTGCATTAACATGTCCAGATAAAGGAGCCATAATGGGAAACACCTGGCTCTCAGCCGATGTCGTAGCATCACTCAAAGTACAGTGCAAATAGACAGTTTAGATTACTAATGAACACAAACAGGTAAACATAAAGATGGGTCATGTCTGGTGTTCTTGAAATTAAACAGCAATGTGATTTAATGCAGCACTGAATGGCTCAGAAGTGATCAAATATAAGCTTTAAGAGTGTCAACAGCCTGAACAATATGACTGCCTGAATGTCCAAACAGCAGGACATTGGAGAAGCAGAATAACACCTGATTATTAATCAAGTTGAAAAAGTGGACCAGAAACTGATCGAAGAGGCTACCGCTAGCTTTCAGTGTTTACTTAAGCCCTGCTTGTTGATTTCAGTTTGAAGATGTGACAGTTAAGACAGAAAAACATAAGAAATCAGTGGGTGGTGGAATACTTTTCACAACTTCTGCTTCATCTGACTTTAAAAGGTTTTAGATCCTTCACACTCAAACGTCTTTTGACTTAAATTACTCAAAATGTGAAAGTCTTAAAATGTGAAGTAACACAGGGGAAAGAAAACCACCGAATCCAAGTTTTCTCATATGAAATTTCAGTCTAATACTTTTCCTGACACTGAGCTGAAACGTATACGAGCCAGGAGCCAGTTGAAGCCGCTCTCTTTTGGCAGCAGCAAGAAGTCAAAGACAAGAAAATAGCAATATGATATGCTGACTCTCCAGCCCAGTAATCCCAGATGACTGCATCCCTCAGGGCGTTCCTCTGTGTTCTCAGAGTCACTTTCAGCTCTGGCTTTGTGTAACTCTGGACCTTCAGGGTTGCAACACAAACCAACCTTGCTTGGCAGTGGGAGCAGGCGAGCGCTGAGAGGGTAGGGTTGTGTTTTTCTCCATCTGTTTTGACTCCACAATGCACAGCCCATAACCAGATCCATGACACACAACAGTGCAGGATGCATTTCAGTTCTTTTGCAAGCTGTGGGAAATTGGATACTCCCCTCCCCCCTCTCTTTAAATACTAGCTACATGTGTCAAACATGAAATACAAGGATATAAAATTATTCATTTTTTTGTGCAGTACAAATCCAGACACAAGGACATCTAATCTGCGTTTGGGATCAGTGACACACCCATGACTATTATTTCATGTTTTGCAGCTATTCAGCAAGCCTGTGGGTCATTTCGGAGGGTGAAAATTGCAACATGCAAAATGAAGATATGGAGAAAAATGGAAACAAACAAGGCCCATATGTCTTTTGTTTGTTTAGAAACCATTTCAAATTAAAAGCCCTTTTATATTTACATTTTAGTAGAAAGAAACCTTAGCAGAGAGACCCCTCTGTGTATCTTGATGATTTTCTGAGTCTGAACAATGTAATTTCCGGATATATCCAGATTGATTTCAATCCACCTCTCGGAGGTGGATCTAGCTGGATTGGCTCAAATGTGGCTCAGGTCTGAAAGCAAATGCGGCTAGCGAATCCTGCTAGTGACGTGATTCTTCCGGTTCACAGGGACAGTGTCCGGGTCGCGTACAGAACTGAAGAAGCCACTTGGGGGAGTGGCGAAACGCCTTCAAAAAACAATCCTTGAGTCCAGTTGCCTCGATTTAAACTCTTGGAAATGACATGGAACTACTACAGCTTTGCCCCGAGTTTATTTCCCACAGGGCTACAAAGGAATAAACTGCTTTTTCAACCGAAAAAAACAAAGAACGAGCGGCACGGGACAAAAAACGCACGACGCATGCACACATGCGGTCCTACCGCGGCCTGAACGGACTCCGTATGTTACGAGGCACCACCTAGTGGTTTGGAGGACAACAAACAAGCCGGATTAAGCTGGACTGAGCAAGGACACGCTTGTGTGATAGCCAGATTTTAAAATATGTCTAAACGTATCCAGCTTAAAGGCTATCTGGATTCAATCCTACTCTAGCTGGATTAACTTTCTCCAGTGTGAACAGGGCCTTAGATCTACTCTAATTTGTTCGCCAGCTAGCTGCTAACTTCTCAGCCTGTCCTCTGTCCAGGACAATGTGACATATTTTCAGTTTTTTTGTTTTTGGAAACATGTGTGCGTATGTTTCTACATGTTCATGGGGGTGGGACTTTTCGCGATGGTAGCGAAAAATAGCATCTAGAGCGGTTTTCTCGTAAAATTTGTTCAATGGGAGTGAAAACAGAACCACTTGCGGTGTCAGGGGGATTGTCTGTTGGGTTGTATTGGTGTGCATGAGCAATATGATCACATGTTCTGGTTATATCATTATAACATAGTGTCAAATGTCGACAAGTCATCCCGTATGTTCCGTTAGCAGTAACGTAAAAATGTCTCACAGCCCTGTGAAGCTGCACAATGACCTGGTTTGGTTACAATGCATTCAGAGATAGATAGATAGATTGATATGTGTGTATAACCACAGAGCAGGCTGACGGTGGAAAACAGCCATGTTACAGCCTGCTGTGATGAGGTGCAAACCAGTCTGGAAAACAAGGAGACACTCTGATGTAGAAACAGATGGGATCTCCCCAGTCTGTCTCTCTCTCTCTCTCACACACACACACACACACACACACACTTCTACCAAGATGCAGCTTTAATCCCTTAAAGATCATGAACTCATGGTTTCCCTCCCCACAGGCCGACCGCAGCCGGACCTTCGTCTCCCAGCTAATTGTGAACATATGTGACACTCAGAGGCCGAAGCCCGCCACTAGATAAAAAATATGATCTGTTCCTAATCGTACCAGAGATCTCCATGCAGCTCTGGAACCCCAAATATCTCATTGTTTGTGTAATTTGCATGTAGGACAGGCCAAAAGAGGAATACAACCATTTACTGGAAAATATCTTTACCTACTTAGTGTCAGAGTTCTTCAGTAAATACCTGATACTTTGGCAGAATTTGTTGGTTTTGTTTCAAAGGATTACAATAAAATATATGTTACAGTTCTGAAATGAAACACAATGATAGAAGTTAGAAGCATATAGAAGCTATAGAAGTTCCCAGGTCCCTGGAAGGATGCGGTCTATAGAAGTCGTCATGCTGCCTCTGGTGATATTGTTAGCTTGCAGAAAAGTCTGAGTTCTTGAACATATTTCTAACAAGAGGAATAGAAATGACGTGGTCAGAGAGGCAGGCCTGCTGCATTTGAGCCTCTGGCCATCAAGTTTGTGAAAATTAATTGCGGTGTGAGCTGGCACTGGCTTCATTAAAACAGAGCTGTGAGCCTGCGAGTGCGGCTCTGTATGTTTTCCAGCTTTCTCTTTCTAGGTCAGTTTGATGTAGCCCAACAGTGTGATGGTGTGTAAATAGGAACAGTTGTCTGTTTTGATACTGACCTGCGGGCCTGTGGGCGCTTCTTTCTCTGTTCTTTACCCAGATCCCAGGTGACTCAATCATCTCTCTCTCCTCTCGGAGCTGCGGGGGCCCTTCTCGCTGTTCAGACGGAGAAGATGCTGCATGTGTGACCCGCACCAGAGGAGCTGATTCTGACTTAGCCCACAGCGCTGTTGTACGTTGAAAGAGACCACCCTGCTGCGTCGGCTTCATGTAGCCACACGAATCCATCTGGTTTCAGCCAGGTACGAGAGAATAACTTTTATTGGTGTGATTGGGGCGTCTGGTAGTGGAGTCTTATATCAAACACAGAGTCGATCAATATGTTGCCTTTGGCCCAGCTGCTGTGTGTTCTTTCAGACTGACGCAGGGCTGTGTGAGATGTGGTGTGAGGTGAATTCCATTATGAAAATGTGTGAGGTGAAGGGTTCATACACTGACAGCAGTTAGCGAGGAGGCTTCGACCACACATACTTTGATTTCTTTTTTTGTTTTTGGATTTGAAACAAGTTGTGGGGCCATTCAGCACATTATAAAACAACATATTATGCAGTCAACACCAACAGATTACCCAACAAATACTCTTGGAGCTACATGCACTGTATTGACAAAAGTATGTGGACACCTTGCTTCCATACAGCACACCAGGAAAATCATTTCTTTTATTTTGAAGCACAAAGCTGACGAACACACAATGATAGTGTCTAAATCCTCATTATATGCTCTAAGGCTGCAATTAATCGATTGATGGACAGTTTCCTCTCTCATGATGATCGATCAATAATGCAAACAATCATCTGCTGCAGAAGATTTCCCGTCTTTACAACTAAAAGTGCACATGGTGTCCATTTACTTTTGTTGACAGAGACTGTTAGCATAGCAGCATCCAAAGGTTAAGGAGTGGGCAGGTTTCCTAAGTGTGCTAAGAGCAGCTAAGCTAATGTTAGCTGTATAAAAACTTCTCTCTGAAACAAAGGTCAGCTTCAAGGAGAATTGATCATCTGTGCTCAACATATCACTGTCAAAACCAAAGTGGAGTTTGTGACAGAGCTTGAAGCGACCGCTGGTTCCAGCCTGTCCTCCAGTCTCCTCTCTGGAACAGCTTCCAGGTCTCCAGCCCTCCTGTTCAGTCAGAATACAGAGAGCTTATTTACATACCACCACTCTGCAGGAGGAGCTGCAGAGGCAGCGGCAGCAGCAGCGAGGATTCTAGCTGCCTCTGTCCCTGTCCTCATTAGTGCAGAGCTGGTCTGTTTCCTCTCTCTCTCTCTCACACACACACACACACAGCAATCTCCAGCTCTAAACAGGCTGACAGTTTGAAGATAGGCCCACTGTGCCGAGCCGAGCAGAGCAGAGGGCTGTGAGATGAGAAAGCCCCTGAGTAAAGGAGAATGCAGGCGAACGCTTGTAATTGGGGCCTGAGTATCAGCTGCCAAATATCTCCCGTTAGTTCTCTGCGCTTTTTTCTATTACTATGCTAATACTGTGCCATCTATGCATGTAAATGAGACAGGGCACACTTGGCAGAGTTCCTGCCCTCAGCCAGTCTCTGTCACAGGGAAAGCTTCGCTCACTTTTCCCCCCTCACTGATCGCTGACACAAAACACACATACATACATTACCTTTAGCAGGTGTTGGCTGCATCCATAATGCATGGCAGAACTGTCACAGAAGAGCCGCTCGCAGTCTGAAACTCTGTTCACAGCTGAATAAGTGACAGGAAAAATATTTATAGCAGCGACACATTAGGGTTCATTCAACAATATACAATCAGCCATTACAGTGTGACTCCTGCAGATATATGGTGAAATATAAGGGTGAAATATGATGTCTCTGATGACGGCATGCAGAGAGCCAAGGTCAAAGGGTGATGTTAATATTCCAAGAACTTTTTGCCTGAGATTAAAATGCAGTGGTGGAAAGTAACTAAGTATTTGTACTTCGTTACTGTACTTAAGTACATTTTTATGTATTTCTACTTTACTTAAGTAAAAATAATAGTGCATACTTTGTACTTTTACTCCATTCCATGTTGCAGCTGTTACCTGTACTTTCTACTCCACTACATTTCTACAGTGTCTGTAGTTCCTTGTTCCATGTGATGAACACAGTGCTGGACTGATGTGAGGTCAGACTCTGCATGGAGCTGGTGTCACGCTGCCAGCCGTGTTTCTATAATGAGCCTCAGTCATGATGCCGGTGCTCTGGCTCAGTTAGCTAACTAGTTAGCTGCTGTCTGCTAACACAGGTCCATCCATTAATGTCTGATTAACATGAATCATAACATGAATCTACAGCAGGAACACTAACACAGTAAACATGCTGAATACCTGTTTGTTATCAGCAGCCTCTCTGTTCACTTGATGCCCACAGCCTGTCTCATGACACACAGACCTGTCCATAGCTGCTTCTGGACTGAACATGTACATTAACTACACATGGTCCATTTTCATTTAAGATGATTTCTTTGATTATTTTAACCTGATCAGATCCTTTGCAATGGAAATCAATAATATATATTCAGTGTGTGAGTACTTTTACTTTTAAATGTACTTTAAGTACATTTAAAATTACTTTTACTTAAGGATTGTTGATGTAGGACTTCTATTTTTACTTAAATGTATATTTTGCTGTGTAATTGTACTTTTACTTAAGTACCAAGCTTCAGTACTTCCTCCACCACCACCTCCACCACTGCTCATCAGAATTCTGTGTGTGAGTACTTTAAGTACATTTAAAAGTACTTAAGACTTTTACTTAAGTAGGATTGTTGATGTAGCACTTCTACTTTTACTTGAGTATATATTTTGCTGGGTAATTGTACTTTTACTTAAGTACCAAGCTTCAGTACTTCCTCCACCACTATTAAAGTGTGACATTTTCAACATGTCCTCACAAAAAACACCACATTTTGTTGATGATAAATCAGCTAGATATGACTCATGATTTCATAGATGATCATATTTGCCCAAATAACATTATAAACATATTTTGGCGAATCCCCACCCTCACAAACACAAGAGATGCGTAGAGATACACACACAAATTCTGTTTTCAAGGACTGAATTATCATCCTCGTGTTATGTTTTCCAGGTGACATAAGCAAGAAAATATATATATATATATATTTGTAAATGTGTGTATTTTAACTTTTATCCTAACAAATTCTTGGGAATATCTTTGTATAGCATCGGGAAAAAAATGTCACTATGTGTTGGTGTGCACAAAATCTATAGATTAGGTTGCGTGACTATAAAAAGCCTACAGAGCACTTAGTCAATGACTGCCTTTCACAAGGTGACTTCACCCAATCGGATCAATAAATCAATGGAAGTTAGCTTAAAAGGCAAACAAACTCACACAAATGTCTGAAGAACTGATGAAAAGCCAAAGGTTAACTCGTCTGGCCTTTCCTGTTTCATATAGTTTTCCTCCTCCTCCTCGCCCCGCTGCTTCCTGTTTGTGCTCCCTGTCCCTCAGTGTGTGATTCCTTCAGCCTTCTGACTCCTCCGTCACTGCTCGTCAGATCAACTGTGTATTTTTTGTTTTCTTTCATGTCACTGAGGGTGAAACAGGTGAAGACAGTCACTTAATATTATTCAAGAAGCAATAATTCAAACACTCCGATGTACACATCTGTGCCGGATCCTATGGTAACCATGGTAACTGCACATGAGTGAAGGGCCTTTTCCTGTTAGATCAAAAGTGAACAATGACAAACATTTTGAGGGAAACAATCTGCAGTTCATTTTTCATGACGATAATGAAGATACTTTCACACTTCAGGTGGATGTTTTGTGTTTTTTTTTTTTAACTCTTAGGTTTCAGTTCTGTTTACACATCCACGTAGAAATGTGAGCAGCCACTGTTCACCCCAGTGGCTCTGTAACCAGTGATACAGTCACCAGGGTGCAGTGTCACAAAAACCTCTTTGTTGCTCTTCCTTGTGTTTCAAAGAACAACAGTGGCTCTTTAAAAACAGGAGTGCAGTTTCCGATTCTGTCCCTGGTGTTGCTTTGTGTCTGCACACATCCTCAGGATGAACCTGCAGTCTTTTCCACCCCCTGTTGTGAACTTTTGTTGTGCTGGACCAGGTGGTGAAGCTTGAGCCTGCACCGGGGGGAACTTGTGTTGCAGAGGCTGCTGCTGTCTGAAGCGCTCTTGTCTTAAGTAAATTATGACATGATGTGTTGACAGTCCAAACAAAGGCTGAGAGATATTCCCATGGTGTAGGATGAATGGCCTGCAGGCTGAGCTCACTGCACGCTGCGTGTTCCCATACACAGTTAATTGCAAGTTAGCCAAGTTAGGATTACATGAATGAAAGTAAAGGCTCCTCACTTCAGCTTAGTGTAGCAGCTGAGCGTACCTGTAATTTTCTCTCATAAATACATGTTGTAAATATTCAATGTGGTGACTGCTAGTCATTAAATACAGTCGATTATTTTCTGCTGGTAGCTATATATAAAAACAATTATAGACATATACACACACATATATATATATACGTATATATATATATACGTATATATACGTATATATATATATATATATATATATGTATATACCTGTATATGTATATATATATATATATATATGTATATATATGTATATATATATATATATATATGTATATATATGTATATATATATATATATATGTATATATATGTATATATATATATATATATGTATGTTATGTTGCTTTAAGAAATGTAAAATATTTATAGTATGTCCAGACATTTTAATGTTCTGGGCCTCAGCAGTTGCCACTTCTTTGATCACATGCACAAATCAGTCATATTTCTATGTCACCATATGAAGCTGTGACCCAGCCCATAATCCCTGTACCTGCTCAGGGGTCAATGTTCTGGGTTTCTGTGAAGTGCTCGAAGACAATTTAGACTATAAAAGATACAAAAAATGTAATTTAATGTTCATCCCTGGAGGTTGCCATTGACCAATCCGTGTCAGTCCACAGACTCTAAAGAAAGTTCTAATACAGCATGAAACAACACTAGTAAAATACAATAAGCTATATATATATATACGTATATATATATACACGTATATATATATACACGTATATATATATATATATATATATATATATATATATATATACACGTATATATATATATACACGTATATATATATACACGTATATATATATATATATATATATATATATACACGTATATATATATACACGTGTATATATATACACGTGTATATATACACGTATATATATATACGTGTATATATATACGTATATATATATATATATATATACGTGTATATATATATACGTGTATATATATACGTATATATATATATATATATATATATATATATATATATATATATATACGTATATATATACGTATATATATACGTATATATATACGTGTATATATATATATATATATATATATATATATATATATATACGTATATATATACGTATATATATACGTATATATACGTATATATATATATATATATACGTATATATACGTATATATATATATATATACGTATATATATATATATATATATATATATATATATATATATATATATATATATACGTATATATATATATATAGCTTATTGTATTTTACTAGTGTTGTTTCATGCTGTATTAGAACTTTCTTTAGAGTCTGTGGACTGACACGGATTGGTCAATGGCAACCTCCAGGGATGAACATTAAATTACATTGTATCTTTTATAGTCTAAATTGTCTTCGAGCACTTCACAGAAACCCAGAACATTGACCCCTGAGCAGGTACAGGGATTATGGGCTGGGTCACAGCTTCATATGGTGACATAGAAATATGACTGATTTGTGCATGTGATCAAAGAAGTGGCAACTGCTGAGGCCCAGAACATTAAAATGTCTGGACATACTATAAATATTTTACATTTCTTAAAGCAACATGATGCACAAGATTGTATTTATTTGCCCACTGAGAAAAGGAATAGGCTTATCTTGGAAACAACAATATATCCACAGATTATCTGCTCTATAATTTGATTAACTTGGCTAAAGACTTCACTAACAGCCCGATATCAGATAAGCTTGTGGTGGTGCAGCCCTGTCCCTGACTGCAGAGGGATGTGTTTCTCATTCATTTCATCCACATACGTTCATCCATCTTACTCAGCTGCCCAGCTAGCTCCAGTTTTGAGTGATGTCTGCCTATGTGTGTCCCTATCCCAGTGCTGGTGCAGGCGCTGCAGATCCTCTCAGGCTGTGAAGGAGGGACCACTCACACTGTTATGAGTTGATGTGCCGTCAAATTGATTTTGTATGCACTATTTTAAGGGAAAAACAGGACATAGAATCACTTTAAAGTGTGACATTCTTGACTCTAAATGAACTGGTTTAAAGTGGATTTTAAAAATCTCTCGTTCCATAAAGCTCTCTGTTCTAACTGATGCAACTCTACCATATTATTGATTCACGGAGTGCTAAATCACATGACTCAAGTGAGGGGTAATCTGCTGTGATATGTGTAATGGAGGCCAAGAGGCTCATTGACCTTCAGAGAGATTATGGTGCAACAGTGCAGCAACTAGTGAAGAATCATAGAGGCCATCGAAATGGGTGAAAGGAAGAAAGGCGTACACAGTGACACAGGCCACAACATTGATTGTGGGATACTGCATTGTTCTTCTGAGATTGAGGATGGATGAAAAGGTTGGAATACACTGTGGGAGTGGGGACATTAGAAGGAGAAATCAAGTCAGAGCTGTCATAGAAAGGAAGGCTAGTGAACATCTGCTTCATTTTGTTTGTGTAAAAGATCAGTCAGTAAATGTCCACTCTGACTCACTTTGCTGACTATAATATATGTGGTGAGATGGGTGAGGATGTGTTGCAGCTCCTCAACTTTGAATAATTGGGCACAATGAAATTCAGAGTGACTGGCAAAACAAGGATGTATCATTTTACAGAGAATATGTGAAATAATAGAGGCTGCAGGCTTGTTGCTAGGAGCCCACGTCTGCCTCCTCTCATTAGCTTAAGATGCATTAATTATGACATCCGTCATTTGTTCACTTCTATTCTTCCCCAGTACATTTGTTTTTTTTGTAGGGACAGTCATACAGACATGTTCGGGTCGGCTGCAGCCTGACCTGTATGAATACCATCATCATGTGACTGCACCCATGTTTGTCTTTCTCTGCAGGCTATGAGGAGCGAATGAATGCAGCTTGTTGGGGTTGGGGGGGGGGGGGGGGGGGTTAGTTGGAAGGAGGGGGGGGGGGGGCTGCTCTGATATCTGGCTCATTTGAAGTGTTGATAGGCGAACAGCCACAAAAAGCGGAGTTAATAAGCAATTTAGAGCTTTAAACCCAGTCCATGATGAAAGTTTAATGATATCAACACAAATTTGCTGTCACGTAATCTCCCCTTTTAATCATTTTCCACTGTCAGCACAGGGCGAAGAGAAAAACAAGCCTAATCCACCTGATTGACATCTCCCAGTAAATTGGCTGGGAGAAAGACTGGAAGACTGGAAAATATGTCAGGCAATTAATTAAGTGCATTTTTCTTCTTTTCAAGTTTTTTTTTTTTTTTTTTTTGTCTGGAATGTCGTGTTGGGCCGTGGCAGAACACACACACAGGGGGTTGGTGTATCACTGAGGGTCACTCAGTGGTCACATGTAATCAGATTAAGTCTGATATATGTAGAAAGTAGAGGCAGAAATGATGAGAATTCACAGATGAAGCTAAATGTTGTCATTCATCCACGTCATGTTATGTCCAGGAGTTTAGACTGAGGCCACTCATCGTCACCTCAGTTTAAACTCATGGACTCATACATGATGTACACAGTAGCTCTGCTGGATCGATCATGTCAACAGGTCTGGTACAGTTTATGCACTAAGCGCTCTAGCTGTGGTGCCCCAGGATGATGCTCCTATCCTTCACACAGGGTTTTCAGCTAAATTGTTGGAATATGTGTGCGCGGATTGTCGTCCCTCCTCGACCTGGGTCAGACTCGGGTCCCCTTTGCCTCGGCAGTTGTTACAGCTGCATAGCATACAGGTCTGAGGACATGCCTGGAGTTGATGTTATTAATTATTGCTTGTAGCAAGATGTCAAGAGTCTTGAAACCTCCTGGTCACAAGTGCCAGTAGGGCTGATAAGGGTCTGCTCTGAGAGGTGGGGCCTATCGCCAGTTTCACTGACCACCATGTCACACAGACTGTACCCAAGATGACTGAGTCTTTATGAACGCCCAACGGTGCTTGTCCTTCTGTTGGCTTCCCCTAGTGCTCCGTCTTGTGAGGTGGAAGCTGTCTTTTTTGTTTGTTGTGTGTAAATGATGGTGGTGTTACCTCTTCTAGTTTATTGTATTGGCACGCTGTAAATGGAACATTTGCTGGACATGTGGAACGTGCAGAGTGTGTCTTGTTACAGTGAACATGTTTTTGGACTTTGGCACCATGAAGGCCCAAAGAGCAAGCTATAGAGCAACGGCTGTGAGGAAGCATTGGAATAGGACACAGATGTAGGGCTAACTGCTAATCTGTACAAACCGGCAGCACCTGCACTCATGTTGGCGCCCTGTGCAGAGCTTCCTGATGAAGAGTGATGTACTGAGGTTTCCATGTGTTTACAGAGGAAAGGTTAAAACCTCACAGACACCATGATCCAGCTGATGATCCAGACTAATACTACACATAGCAAATAGGGTAAGCTTGGGTAGGTGGCAAGCTGATGCTAATGCCAAGATTTTAACTCACAATAAAATGTCAAACCCTCTAAATGCCATGAGCGCCGATGGCCGTCATTATAAAGGCTGTCTAAGTACCGTCAATGTGACGGATACTACGTCAGCGCTCTATGAAAATATCAGCAAGCAGCAAATGCAAAATAAAGTCTGATTAGATCACACTGGAGTCACTTTAGAACTACAGAAAGCTGAGTGTGGTACATAAGAGCAGAGGGTGTGAGGATGAGTGGTGCCACAGAGACCCCTGCTTTACAGGAAACACAACATTTTGCCTGCACTGTTTTTAAAGGGTGCAATTAAAAGATGTTTGGTTAGAGCAAAAGTTGTGTTGAATCAGGTTCAGTGTTTTTGAGTATTTTTTCTGTGCATGACTCAGTATATGAGACGAGTTATCTTCACTCAGTTAAACCATCAACACATCGATAGATGCTCATCAGCAGCTGGTGTGCTGCAGCACAGTTTGTGATGGGGAGAGTCTGCAGCACTTTATTAAAGCAACGCTGCCACCTGCTGGTGGGACAGGGTCTAACATGCACGTTTACCCTCGGTGGACCCAGTGGATATTTCATGTCCTTGGGGCAGATACCTCTGTCTGGTGTTGTCTGTGTGATTATTGACCAGCAGAACCTGCAGGATGTTTTTGTTCATGTCTGAAACTTCATCCTCAGGTCTGCCCTGTAGAGGAGAAAACAGGAGGACCGTGTTTGACCCACTTTAATGTTTTTTTATTTATTTATCTGTTGCCTGAGGTCATTATTTTTATATATTTTGAGAATTCATGAAGCATGTGAGGCATGAATGATATGTGTGAGTGTTGCTGTGTGTGAGCTATGGTCGATGAGACTCAACTCGGAGCATATGATGATGAAATGCTGTCTCACTGATGTCTTTGAGCTTCTTTGCCTTCACTTTTAAATACTTGTTATTTATTTAGGCAGATAAATGCAACAGAAATATCTCACTTTGTTCAAGAGAATGATCCAATATTACAAACATGTCAGTGTATCAGTAACAACAACTTAAGGTTTCCATTAACTGCTGATCATGCATGTCAGGGGTTTTCCTCACACAAGCTCCTTGTTTCAGGTGCTTGCATAACATTTCAGAATTTTATTCGTCTTTGAATATTCACATAAACCTTTGACTCAACTTGTGTGGTTGTTGTCTTGTTGCATGACCCACTCTGTCTTGAGCTCCTTGTCATTTTCACTGATAGAATTCAGAATTCATTGTTCCATCAGTGTTGGTAAGTCATCCTGATTCAGGCAGCAGTGTTCTTTTTGGAGAGCAGTGACCTCCTCCTCGCAGCTCTGCCATGCACACCATGGATGCTCAGTGCTCTTCTGATGGTGGATTCATGAACACTAACGTTAGCTAAGAGAGGCCTTTGGCTGCTCAGAGGTTACCCTGGGCTCCTTTGTAACACAGCAGATCAATATTATATCATTATTATCATTAGTGTGGCTTTACTTGCAGTGGGTACCAGTCTGACATTGTCCTGTATTCTTTGACCCTGAAATGCTTTTATCCCAACACATCCTCTCTGCACACTGGCTCAGTTTTCACCTACTCCAAAAATAAGTAATGTTCACATTTCAGCTGGATTGAAGAAATGAAAGTGTGTCTGTTAGCCTGATATGATCTAGCTGTGGGGCCGGGGTTCCTGTTCCTTGTGGGATTGATGGGTAGGTGACTTGTATATCCATTTTTTCAGCTCCTTATGTTATATTCTATTTTCCACATTAACAGTCAAAAGCTTGGACTCATCTTAATTGTGTTTCATATTATGTTCTACATTGTAGATTGATACTGAAGCCTGAAAGCACATGGCAGGTGGAGCCACCAATATATG
This sequence comes from Parambassis ranga, assembly GCF_900634625.1. NCBI lineage: Eukaryota > Metazoa > Chordata > Actinopteri > Ambassidae > Parambassis > Parambassis ranga. The sequence continues at coordinate 2,749,793 of NC_041036.1, forward strand.
TGCATTCCTTGTGTTTCTTGGTCCAGGTCTCTTGCTGTACTTTGTTGCAGCGGTTCGTCCATGAAAACCTGAACAGTTGATGTAGAGACGCGTCTGCTACTTAAACTCTGTGGAGCATTTATGTGGGATGTGATCTGAGGTGCTGCTTATTTCTGGTTTCTGAGACTGCTGACTCTAATGAACTTGTCGTCTGCAGCAGAGGTCCCTGTTGGGGTTTTCCTTACCTGGTGTTGACTTAATAGAGAATCTGTTTTTGAGACTGCACTTGAGGATAACAAGTTGTTGAAATTATCCAGGCTGTCTAACCTTCATGTCTTTTAATGGACTGTGCGAACACATTGTGTTCAGGTGGCTTCTCTCCATGAGAGGAACTACCTCTTCTTTAATGGACATTATCAAAGGGGTGCCCCAAGGTTCAGTGCTGGGACCCATTTTATTTTCAATCTATATAAACGACCTTTGTAACAAACTATCAAATTCAATGTATCATTTCTATGCGGATGACACCATTATTTATTGCTGTTCAACCTCACTCTCAGTTTTTACAAGCCGCTTTTAACGTTATCAGTCTCGTTTATATGGTCTTAAATTGGTTTTAAATATAGATAAAACCAAGCTTATGGTTTTCTCTCATGGAAAGATGCTACCAAAAAACATTCCAAATATTATATCATCTAATGGAAAACCTTTAGTGCAGGTTTCAAATTACAAGTATTTGGGTTTTATCTTAGATCAGGAGCTCTCCTTTAAAGGACATATAAAGAATCTGGTCACTAAACTCCGGGTGAAGCTTGGGTTCTTTTTTAGAAACGAAAGCTGCTTCTCTCTCAGGGTCAGAAGGAAAATAATGACAGCAACATTCTTGCCCATCCTGGATTATGGGGATGTGCTCTATTCAAATGCGTCAACCAAATGTCTCCAGTCCTTGGACACTGTTTTTCATTCGGCACTGAGATTCACTGGCTGCAGTCGTCTCATTCATCACTGTGAACTGTATATGAAATCAAACATGTCGTCCTTGAGTTCACGCAGATATGTACATTGGCTGACCCTAATTTATAAAACTCTTTTAGGCTTGAGTCCCCCTTACATGCGCACTCTATTGCAGAAAACTAGCAGCTGCTATGCCTTGCATTCTTGCAATACACTTGTTTTATCTGTTCCACGAGTAAGGACTGAATTTGGTAAAAGAGCTTTCAGCTTTGCTGCCCCCACAGCATGGAACAATTGACAGACTAAACTGAAACTCTCTAAAATATAAAACATATTCCGGTTACTTTATACTTCTTTGTTCACTACATAATGTGTTCCATTGTTGATGTCTTCAGCATGCAGAGTAGACTAAAAATGAAAGCAAAGAACATCCAGCCTCTCCCATAGCGACTGCCAGTTGACCATTATACTGAGCTATTATTGCAAATAATGACTCTTAAAAATACACTTTAAAACCTGATTCATATTGTAGAACTCTTTTACACTCTGTGAGGCCATCTTTGATACACACACTGGGAGCATCAATATATCTAAGCCTCTAAATATTTAACTTATTAACATTCTTTCCTTTACTTTTAATCCTATATTTATTCTGTCACTGGGATCGGCCACACAGGGCTCGGACCTTTGAGCTACATGTTGCCACGCCGGCCTGTGTCAGGATAAGTGTAGGTAAACAGATGGATGCAGAGTTTTATTGTGGTGAAAATGTGGCTTCAGACCACGACCTTAATGACATTTACCACGCTGACGGTTTATTGAAACAAACACAACACATTAAAGCTAATGTAGTTGTGTTTTTTTTTTCTGCATGGCCGGCTGAGCCTCCTCGCCCTCGCTTTCATTATGCAGGCGGTGATAGATGCTGCGGGCATCAATTGACAGTTAACCCGAGCTATTTCCAGACAGAGGAGATTAGAAGGATTATGGCAGTCAGGGCGAGAAAGCCACTCACCTTCCAGCCCCTGGCTCTGTGAGCACTGCTGTCTGCATTGTTGTTGACACAAACTCTGTCTGTCTGTGTCCAGAGCCTACAGTAACCACCAGGGACGTTTTCTGAAGATACCATCAGTAATTAGAGGTTTATGTCTTCAGTCTGATCATGTCAATCAATACCTTCCAGTGGAAAGTCTCTGACTTTATTTAGACCATCACAAACAGTGTATCCAGGTAGAATACCTTTTGAAAGTCGTCTGTGTCCATGTTTCCTGTAAACACACGCTGCTGCTGCTGCTGCTGAGGATCATGGAGCATTGTGTGCTTTTTCAGCGTCTTTCTCTGCCGCTGGCATCTGGGAACTATTTTCAGTATTATGCATCCTGGGGATGTGCCAAAATCTCACTCCCAGGCTGATTTCCACTCCACTCTATGTGCATGTGTGAGAAAAATACATGTCGGTACAATGTACCTTGCCTTTTTATCTGTTGTAACACGAACATTACAAACACCTTGAACAGTCAAAGCAGAATTGCTGCATGAATGTTTGATTCATTTAATCTTTACGGACATGTAGAGTGGGTAAAGGTTCATTCTGGTTCTATTCAGATTGGCATATTTCTCATCAGTGTGTCTACCGCAGCCAGTCCTCACCAGGAGAACGTAAACAGAGGTTGATATGTTCCAGGCCTCTGAAGCTAGCAGTGTTTACATATCAGGCGCCCATCTGTGGTCGTGTCTCTTTTGTGAAATATGTGCAGGACGGGAACGTAAACTGTACAATATGGATGAAACCTTTTGTGAAGTCTTTCAAGAGATGTTTTGAAGCGATGTGGGAGGCTCCGACAGTCGTCTCTGAGACAAAACTGGTAAACTACAAGTAGAAAAGTGGAGTGCCAAATGACACCTGTACAGGATGTAAGTATTTCAATCATGAGAGACTCAGCAAACTGAATGAGAAAGAGTTTATTAATACAGTAATTGTGACTGTGCATTGGCGTCCTAGACCCCGTCGTGAGGACCACGTCCGAAAGGGGGGAAAGCTTGTGCAGAGAGGCCGCTGATCAGAAGACCCCCCGGGTCTAGACCTGGTGGTGGTGTAGAAGCAGGAGAGTAGGAGAGAGGAGGCCTTGAACTGCATGGATCGGGAGGTGCTTGGGGTGGAGGAGGGTTGCCGGATTCGATCAGGAGGCAGCTGGAGAGGAGACATAGGCTGTTAAATTTCTTGCTACTCTATGATTGGGCAGGAGAGGGACAGATCGACAGCTGATTGGTGAGGGAGGTGCCATCTATTAAACACCTGACTATGTGGGAGGTCACTAGAGGGAGTGAAAGAGAGAGAGTGCGAGGATGGTGAAGAGGGAAGGGGATAGAGATAAGAGGTGGATGATGTGTGAGTCTTCATGACTGAACTTATGCTGAGAGCTACATGTTTATATTTGGGGCATTTGAACATTAAAGGTAACCAAGCCCCAAGTGGCCGCTTGAGGAACTGCAGTTATGGACACTTCCTCATGGGCTTCATTTCTCAGCTCCAGAGGAAGATCTGGCCAAATATGTCATCAGGTGACAAGTAGAGTGGAACTGAAAATCCATTGGATGTATTATATTTTCAAGGGAGAAGAGCTGATTGGGTCAGAGGAGTGACGTTTGTGAGTGTGGAGGAAAAGGTTATAAATGTTGGCAAAAGCCAAGTTAAATAAAAAATAGTAGATAGACTAGAAAATTGGTTTCAATGAACTATTAACCTCAATGTACAAAATTTAAACTAAATTTTAATTTAAACTTCAGTTCACCTGCAGCAATAAAGTGTTTGAAATCCATTCAAGGAGTTCAGTTTGATGTAGTGCCCTAAAGTAGCTGTAGAATAATCAGACTTCCCTCCAGGAGGACTCTGCATGTTTACTGAATGTTAATACCCAACACAACACAAACACCTGACTGAGGAGTTCACGAGGAAGACCATAAATGTACCTTGAGACTCTCCGGTTGTTATTGACGTTGCTGCGCTGCTGCTGACGTCACCCGACACGGTTGCCCCCAAATTTATCAAGCGTTCATGTAGGTGCACCACAATAATCCCTCTGGATTTCAAAATAAGAGCATCATTTCCGTTAAAGCGTGGTCAGATGGAGCGTTTCACAACTCCAAGTATTTAACTGGACGGCGAATGATGGGTTAGAAGAGAAGGTGTCCTAAATATAAATACTGATTCAGTCTACGTTGCTTTGCTATGCAGCTAAAATGAACATTAACATTTATAACACAAGGAGCGTTCTGTAAATACTGACATCTACTGTTTGGACAAAGTTGTAAATTAATACAGTGTTGGGGTGTGTTAGTGTTCTTTCAGGGCATGCACAGATAAGTTTATAGAACTGAGACAGCAGACTGGTGTCCATATGTCCTGTGTGAATGTCTAAATATACTGAAGTGTGATGGATAGCTCTAATGAAACAAATGGATCGTGTGGTCACCGAAGAGACACTAGATAGATCTGTAGAATCCATATATACACAAGTTTCCCACGGTGTTTTACATTAAATATGACTTATTAACTACAAAATATAGAATTAATATGAAACATATATAGTCATAAAAAAATATAGTGGCTCATGGCTAATCGAAGGATCATTTAATTTATTACAAAATCACTGTTATGGTCACATATGTACAAAAAGCCAGACGTTCTGCTCTAATAACGTGTTAGGTGAATTTTTAAAACGCCGCAATGCTTTTATTTTTGAAGCCCTGGACCGGAAGTCCGCGTACGTCGTGCTAGCTTAGCGGCTAGCCTGCGCACCGAGTCTCCTTGCGCCCGCTGATAAAACGGTTTAGCGCAGGACTTTCTTCTCCATCACTTCCTTCTTTTGAGCAATGTGTTGTCAGGCAGGGAGGCGTGAGGAGCTCGGCTCTTCACTCCTTCACGCCGCTCTGGAGCCATGGCGAAGCAGGCACTGAGCAGAAAACCAGCGGCGGGTCCACGGGAGCTGCGCTCAGACGAGGAAGGATCCACGTTACCTGCTGCACGAGCACAACTCTGACTGACGGAACACAATGGTGACGGCTGCTAAAGTTTTGCGCACATCTTCAGCTCCTGTCACAGATGGCCGTTTCAACTTTTCGCTAACTGACCTTTTCCTGCTCTCCATGGGATCATAACAACGCGGAGTTTCTTCTGCTTTTTCTTCCAGGACGTCTGTCCCGGTAAAAGCCATCTGCCTCGGGCGGAAATCTGGCCGTGCCGTCCCGCAGTGGCTCGTAGAGCGCCTCTTTTAATATTTTACAGCCGAATCAGTGGAGGTTAACATGGGGGCAAAGCAGAGCAGCCCGACGGCTAATCCAGCTGCTAACGGTCGGACCAGAGCCTACTCCGGCTCGGACTTGCCCTCCAGCACGTCAAGCAGCAACGGCAGTAACGTTGGCAGGACTACCGCCGGGGGTGTGAGGTACCATGCGTACGGTGCGTCCGGAGCCTCCTCCAGCACAAGCCAGCAACTCGGAGCTAGGGCCAGGTCTGTGGGGGGCTCCTCCGGGAGCTCCGGTGGAAGACCACAGTCCAGCATTAACATTCCGAACAGCGGCGGAGCACACAGCTCCCCGGAGTCCGGCGGCAGCAGCCCGGAGGAGGCAGAGGCGGCGGCGGCGGCGGACAGAGGAGGAGGAAGAGGAGGAGGAGGAGGAGGAGGAGGAGGAGGGCACGAAGGTCCCCGACTGTTGATAGGATCGTTACCAGCACACCTCTCGCCTCATCTGTTCGGAGGTAAGAGGGCAGAGCCGCTGTGTAGTGTTGACACAGATAAGCCGCTCAGTGAACTGTGGTGACATTGACACTGTTTACAGCAGGGCTCGGCAGATGGGTGAGGATGGGTGAGGATGGGGGCCGCAGTGTCACCTGGCTGTTAATGAGGGCCAAGTAAATAAGACTTTACTTTAATTTAGTAAAGATGTGGAGCAGCAGATCCAGCACAGTTACACAACTTCATGCAATAAATTCTCCACAAAACTTTACTACAATGTAGAAAATCAGTTGTTGTTGTTGTAAACAACTGTAGATCTGTGGGGATTGTCTCAGTTTCGCAGTCATCCTGCAGTTTTTATCTTCACTTCTCATCCCTGGAGGATGCTGTCTGGTTAACACCTTTACTTCCTGTGTGTTCGATGACTTCCTGTGCATGCAGGAGCCTTCAGGCTGCTCTCTGGCTGCTTCAGATTCTCCACCGCACGCTCAGCCTTTTGCTTTTGATGTCATTGTTCAGAACTCGTTCAAAGAAAATCTCATTTATTTAAATGAATAAATACAGTAGGTTATATAGTTTGTTTCTCTCTGAGGATGCAGCCATACTTCAAGTGGGCAGATCATGGAGGGATGAAAGCAAAGTGGGCATCATCTTTTTTTTTTTTTTGATGAAGCATGTTTATATTTTATCAATTAATATCAGTCAGTGAGCACAGGATATGGAACTTCCTCCAGCAGAGATGGAGATGTTGTTAACATAAACTGTGCCTCTGTGTGTATTTTGATGTCGCTAATCCAGATTGATCAGGTGACCCGACCAGCAGGTCGGCTACACCTCTCAGAGCGTTGCGTAGTGAGGTTATCCAATCAGGAGGTAGAGCCAGGTTGTCAGTGTGACCAGTACTGTAGATTAAACAGTAGGAACTTCACATACTCGCCTAATCAGTAGACGGATAAAACAGTCCAGGAATAAATAACCACAGGTGAGTTCAGTGGGCTCTGTGATAAAGAATGTTTTAAGTCACAGATCCAGCCGGTCTGTCCTCGGGCAGGCCTCGGGCGCCATACTGCAGACACTCTGATAAAAGACCCCAGCCAGGATCTCACACGTAGCGGCTCCAACTATGGTATGATGACAGAATTATAGTAAAGAGTGTGTGAATGCCTTAAAGGTAAAAAGCTGAGCTGATGGGGGGGGGAGGTGTCACCGTCCATCATGTTGGCTGACCAACATCATAATAGGTGGCCACCCTCGTGATGCCACGCCCCCTCTGTGACACACTAACGGTATAGCCCCTGGAGTAGTCGACCTAAAAAACAGTGTAACAGGTTTTCCCCTGGGAATTAAATTGAGCGTAGAACTGATGGCTTTGCAGAGTCCTTTAATGACTGTCACCCAGTGAATGTAGAAATACATATTAATCTATGTAAAACTGCCATCATGCACGAATAATCCCTTATTATGCGTTGTTATTGTGTTTTTAGCAGCCTGTCCGCACCAGAAGAACTTAAAATGAGGTCCATTATTCAGTCCTGGAAAACAATCATTCATGTTTTTCCAGCTGGATAACTACACGTTATGTTTATGTTTGTTGCTCTCCAGCTGGATCTCTGTTATCGGGGGAGGGACTTGTTGCATGATCTCTTAGTAAAGATCATGTTTAGGGTCACTATGAACCATATATCATAGTGATGTTGTACCTGAGACATCGTCAAATACCAATTAAGGGGGCATCGCCAAACACTAATCCAAACCATGAACCGGCTCTTAGATCATGTTAACAGCCTGGCAGCTGACGTCCGAACTCTTCTGGAGCATCCTGGTTCATGGCTCTGATCCTGTTACAGTGAAGACAACATGCTGACGACCTCCTCTGTGTGGGAATAGCCTCATTTAGTATTCGCTAAAGCTTTAGATACCAAATAAGGCTATTTGGGACAGCCCTCGTCTGCAGGCAAGGTGATGACAATGGAGTGCTGCTGGTGGACAACCTGGATAAAAGGGTCACACTGTTATTGTGCTGTTGCTCTTGAGACATCTAGGGGAGAAAATCATAATCAATTAGTGGAGAAGATTAGAAGAAGCTGAAAAAAGAAGCGTCAATGTCACTCCGTGTGTGTGCAAGTGTGTAAATTTACTAAAGCAAACATCACACTTAAGTCGCATGTGGCAGGTTGTGTGTGCACAGGTTGAGCACGAGTCAGCAGACAGAAGCTTAATGATTAGCTCAGCTCGCTAAGTTTCCTTCTTCTCTAATGGCTGCATGGATGAATCAATGGTTTGCAAGCACACACACACACACACAACATGCAAATGTATCTGCAGCTTGTGTTAACAGGTGGCGTGCTGTTTTTATTTTTTTTGCTAACTTAAAGAACAACCTGATGAAAAAACAGAAGTGTGTCGTTGCCTCACAGGAGCCAATGATTTAATCTAACAATCCACTCTGACTGGTTAACTAGTTTAACTAGTTGTGGAAAACAAAACTGTAAGTTCACCATCTGCCCAGTTACATTTACATAGGGGCGTGTTGTAACTGCGCCTCTGCCTGCTAACTCAAGCAAGCCAGACAAAACACAGCGGTTCACTGGCTCCACTCACTGAGTTTCCATGATGTAATCTGATTACACTGCAAGCACAATCAAGATTAACACAACACATTGAAATAGGAAGTGGAAATAGGGCCAGTGATATCTGGCTCCTCTCCAGTGCAGCGGGTTTAAGTGCTGCTCACAGCATTGACAGATTACAGAATATTTGATATATGCACTGGAGAAGCAGACTTAACTGTTTGCATAAATACTTTGTACAACTGTCATGGAATCAATGGAAACACTCATCTGTTGGTCCCCCGGCCTGGCTGGTTGCTTGTCCCTGGGCAAGACATTTGCTTGAGGTGTACGTACTTGAAGTACCTTTGAGTAGGTAGGAGAGAAAAGCCCTGTGTAAATGGACAGCTGTTAGTGTCTGTGATTATTACATATTACTATGCATGACTTGCTCGAAAATGTGAGCAAGGTCACACACTGGATGTTGGCTTAGTTTCCTGCACTGGCATTCAGTGTGTGCAGGAAGATAATGTCACAGTCAAAGGTCTGCAGTCATTATGTTTGAGCTGCTTGTCGAATGCTCAGTGATTACATGCCTGTGTGTGTTTTGTAGGAATACAGCCTCCGAACACAGAGTTTGATAACACGCTCAGCCTCCTACCAAACTGACATACAGTCATACAGTCTGCCAAATCTTTGCTTTCATTGGTGTGTGTGTGTGTCTGTGTCTTAGTGTGTGTGTGTGTGTGTTTCGGACTGTGCTATAAAACAATCAAACATTTTCCATTCTCTATGCTGCTTCCTGTTTTCCAGCAAAAAGTGATTACGGTGGGGTTAAAGGTCGATAATGTTGCACACTGAATGCATCAGCATGTACTGGGTGTCTGTAACAGGGACGCTGGCTGTGAGTTTTTTTTGTGACATGCATGCAGTGTAGGCTACTGCATGATGGTTGATGACATGTTAGGATATCGTCATGCCTGGGGTTGGGTTTATGTAGGAGATCTTTCTGAACGTGAGAGGAGCAATGATTGGTAAATATTTGCACTATATGAAGCAGCCAATTAAGTTGGTTCTGGACAAAGTGTGGACACTCTGGAGACACTGTTTGGAGAAAACAATAGTGTGACATGCTGCAGGTTAGCTACCATAGCGTTCAATATATGTTATAAAAAATTATTTTAAAGATTTCCCTCCAGCTTTGGACAGTTTCAAGGCCTTGAACAGTCAGCGTCGCCCAGAAGAGTTATCTGTTTACATCCTAGAGGCAGGATGCTCCCTGCTCAGGTCGCAGCTGCAGTTATCCATGCTATCTATAATCTATAACTGATTAGACACTCGGTGCTTTTAAATTTTTCAATGCTTCCTCCCTTTGAGCACGTGGTTCAAAACCCGTCTGTTCTGATGGCTGAAACGAGACTGTAGCAGGATGGTGGGGTGTGTGATTTTTGATGGATGGATGGATCATATTTGTAGCTGTGGAATGATTTTACCCACATTTCTTTCCATTCTGAATAAAGGACAGTGAAGCTATGCAGCAGCATGCGTTGTGTGTGCAGGACTTTAATCAGTGCGACAGTGATTATCAGTGTTGTCAGAGAAGGTGTCCTCTGCAATATAATGCTCATATCTGTATTTCCCCCCCTAACAGCAGCTGCATTGTTTTATTCCTTTTGATGAAAATCAGCAGGAGGTTCTCTCTCCGCTCTGTGAGATTGATTAAAGTAGCTGGCTGCTGTGGTCCATCTGCAATGGATTTGTTTTTGCAAAGAGCTAAAGCCAGATCAGTGCTGGCAAAGAGGCTGGTGAGGAGACAAAGCAGTGCGTGGTGTGTTTTTTTTACTGTTGCTGTCTTGCACAAGGACACAGTGATCCTCACTGTCTCATACTGAGAATAATAACATTGTGTCCATCAGGTCAGTGTGGGCTTTCAGGAGATCAGGCAGCACAGAGCTGACCCACGGTGACGTTAGAGTCAGTCTGGGTTAGCTCAAATCTACCTTGATGAGATAAAGCAGCGGCTACTTAAACTGCTTCCCTAATCTCTGCAGCTGAATGCCGTCATTTGAATACTGCAGCAGATGTGATGATCAGCTACAGCTCCCAAAAAACTGAGGATAAAGCATCTCCTTTGCCCCCCTGGCGGCTGGCTGGACTTAGCCAATAAACTTTGTTCCTCAGCAACAACCACACAGGGCTGCCTGCAGATGTGCCTGCCTTTAAAGCTCTGTTAGGATATGGTCACCTTCATTGTTGGCTGTTTACATGTCTTCACATGGAGCCTTGTTTCTTGGTCTTTAGCTGCTACATCTTTACTACCTTGGGTGTTGCCGCAGCTTCAACACAAATTAGCTTGTAGCTTCACTCCCTACGTGTCTTCTTGATACATTATGGTGCACACAATGGAGCTATGACAGCATGCGAGGGACTTGCGATGTTCATGAAAGTTTCGCTTAGTCTCACTGTTCACTGACCTCCTGCTAATACCACACATATACACACTCACAGTCAAAGTATAAAGTCTGCGGGTAGCACACAGCCCACAGACTAACTCGACAAGTGTATTCAGTGTTATGACAACACTCATCCTGTCATGCTCTGTCCAAATGTGAAGCATAAAGAACTGGTCAGCAGGCTCTGTGGTGTATTTGCCATGTTTTAACTGCCCCCTCACTGCTTTTCTGAAGTGCTGTCCATCTGCTGAGTCTCAGAGCACAGATACCCTGGACTTAAGTGGAAAAAGTGGAAACTGACATTTAAGGGGAATAAAATAAGAGGAAGTGAGCTCATGTTTGTAGTTGAACACATCTCACCACAGGGGGCCTAGCTGTCAATGGGCAAATGGTGGGGTACACACCCTGGACAGGTCACCAGTCTATTGCAGGGCTAATGTAGAGACACACTCACACCTAGGGCCAATTTAGAGTGCACAGTTAAGCTGTAGGTTGCTGGTATGTGGGAGGAAGCCAGAGAAAACCCACACATGCAAACAATCCACACAGAACAAAAGAGAAAGAAAGAAAGCAAGAAGCAAACAACTCTCGCAACCTAAGAATATACAGGGTTTGACATTTCTTTCCTGCGTCTTGCTTTGGGACAAGAACTTGGGCTTCCCCTTTCGTGGTGACTCCGCACGCAGCCCTCATTTCCAAACTGTCAGCACAAAGGTGATTAAGTTGGTCATGATTGATGCCTTCCCTCTGAGAGTCCTGCCTCTTCCTTACACCAGTTTCCAACCTAAGGATTTTGCTTACGTCTGTAGAAAAAGAAGTTAAGATGAGAAACTGTGTGCATGAGTATTGCAGGGTTTGTGTGCGATGAACTGCAGCCACGCCGGTTGGGTGGTCGCTGAACTGATCAATAAAGTGATGATTCATAAATCCTCTTTAATAGCACGGAGTGCTGATTCATCAGCTGCAGGAGAGCTGAGTTAAGGACAGTGGGTAATGAACATGGAACCCTGGGATTCTCTCCAAACAGCAGATGAGATGGGAGCACTGATGTGATGCTTGCACAGTCAAAGTGTGAATAACTCAGGTTAACAGTGTGTGAAGATGTGAAGCTGTGGCCCAGTCGCTGCTGGCTTGCATCTTGTTCAGGAGAACTGTATGTGCACGGTGGTCTTTATCAGCACAGGAAATGCACTGAAGGAAAAAATGAAGTTTACTCAAAGAAATCTTGGAAGTCATGTGAATAGAAGATGTGGCTGTCTCTACACCAGCTCTGCTTCTGACCTTTTGGAAGTTTATTCTCAAAGATCCAGGCAGGGGAATCTTTGGAGGCAGTTAGCTGATGCAGCACTTCTTTACCAAAGCTTGGGATTCCCAGGAACTCTAATGGCCTTTCTACACTGTGCGATTTTATCTTATAAGACCATTGCATGACACACTACACGACGTGAATCTAATAACCTTTAGTACGACGTCAAGTTTGATGATTGTACGATGACCAGTCACTGAATCGCAGGCGATCGCAGGTTACGTCGTACGTCAACATGCGAGGAGGAGGAAGACGTGGATGCGGGGTGACAGGTCATAGCAGCTGTCACACTGTGTCAGTCATCCTAACTTTCTGACACCACTAGAATTTTATCTCAGCTTGTCTTTGGTCACAAGACGCTGACAACGGCCGTCGTGAAACCTGCCTCACAGTCTGACGTAAGACCATAGATTTAGAGCCACGACCACAGATATCTCCACGATTCTCCTACGATGCTTCTCTTTCGTCTGGGACAGCCCAAAATCGCACAGTGTAAACCGGGCATAAGGGTACCCTGGGTCAACCTTCTGTGTTTCCTCATGGGTTTGAGAATGGGACAACAACAGGATGCATATATGGAAGGTGGCTGGGTCACTGATTATTGGTGTTACTATATTTGGATGGATTGGACATTGTTTTTTTTGTGATACAGTCTCATAGGCTCAAATGCAACAGTTGGCTCTCCATGTCCTCATGTTTTCACCTGCAGTTTCTGATGTGTGTTTGGCCTCATGGCATGCTAATGCTAACAAGTCATATGGCTCTACTTTTCTACTCATGTTCATCTTCCTTGAATAGGAAATGTTGTTGAAAAATGATGCACCTATCACTTCTAGTGGTAACTGCTTTATTCAGAATACATGTACACAGTAATATATTCCTGTAGCGCCGGTGCATGTTAACACCTCAGCTGGAGTATTAACCTGAATATGAATAGATGAGAAATATTCACTTACACTGATCACTGAAAAGCTGTACAAAGATGCTTTTTTAATAAAAGAAGCCAAGCTTACCTGCTTAAAAACAAAGTGCAGCCTGAAAATGAAACTAAAAGCATGCACACTTCTTCTTTTGTTCTTTCACCTCTCGGTAAAACCAGCTGCAGAAAGTACCTCTCTCTCTCTAAGCGCATTAAAAAAAAAACTTTTTTGTTCCCCTTATTATATCAGAAAAGTCAGATGTCCTTGCAGATTATTTTTGTCTCATCATTCTAAAACTTTTGTGTTGTGGAGAAATATTTTTTACATCTTTTGTGCCTCGGGGAAGTGAAGACTTTTATTGTGTTAATGATCAGTTTGTCTTGAATAATGACAAATTGCTCCAGGGATATAAATAACACTTCATAACATTCGTGTGTAAATATTCCAGCCTTTTAGACCAAAATCAGGCGTGAATTCAAACAGACACACACAGCACTTTAATTTACTGTAGAGAGAGAGAGAGGGAGGGCGTCCCATACTGTTTACTGGATGAGTCATCACAGGCTCACAGGGAGGGCTCGGCTCTGGCTTTTAGCATTTTTCAGAATGACTGGTGGAGTCGTGCAGAGCTGGAATTCATTTTCATCTCCCTTTCAAATAAACACACCTAAGCTGTACATCCCTTATTGTCAGCAGATGGCCAGGAGCTCTTCATGATTATCCTGCGAGTGTGTGTGTGTGTGTGTGTGTGTGTGAGTGAAATTCACTTAAATAGGTCAAACAAACAGTGGAAAGAGAGAGAGAGAGAGTGAGCGAGCGAGCCCGCTTCTGGCTGTACTAATCTATTTATCCCATCAGTATCGCAGCATGTGGACAGATTTTACCATTGCGGTGAGCTCCACATCATTCAGCAGACATTCACCTAAAACCCCACCTCCTCCACCTCCCCCTCCTGCTGCTGCAGAACTATATGCACTGATATGATGGAGGAGGGTTGCTGCTGAAGGTAATCTGTGACAAAAGGCATGGTGATGTCGCTGCAGGATTTGCTGTCATAGCACAGATTGTGATGGAGAGTTTTGACCAGAACTGAATAGAGGACTGTTTATATCTGTATCTGCATATTTGTCTATTGAATGGATGCAGTGAGGTTTCCTAAAAAGCAGTTTTGAAGCTCAGCCTAACCTCCAGTTAATCCCAAACTGGAAGATGCTCTGGCAGACTGAAAACACTCAGTCAGTTGTGCTCTTAATTATTATATGCAGCACGAGGGGCCAGCTGAGGAACTGCAGATCTCTGTAGCTCTGTTCTGTCTGCACAGAAAAAAAACAACATGACTCCTGGTTTGCATGGTTTGGTCACTGGCTCAGTGGCAGCCACCACTATCCAGGCCAGATTATGTTCTTTTTGTTATTATTAATAACAATAATGCTATAATTTCCCCTACTGGCCAATCCTGGTACTGCAAAAAACACCAATTTGTGTGTCTGTCTTCACTTTTCTGAACAACTCTTTGTCAGTTATGAAACTGTGTCTTTTTAACGCACTCTGCTTATATATAGCAACCAATTAGTTCGGCAGTTTCACATTAAAACGAAGAATATGAATCATCAGTGGAAGCTATAAAACACTAAAAACATCAGCCAATCCTCCGGGTGGACCCTGCGCGGAGTATTGGCTGATTGTCACTCTCTTCCTGCTCTGCGCGCACCAGAGAGGTACGTGCATGATGGCCGAAGTCACAGACCGCAGCTCGTCTTCAGGTAATGTGCGTCCATGTGATTGGAGGCGTGGCTTCGGGGTGAGCTCCGAGAGAAAGGGGCGTGTGTTTACTTTCTGAAATCTGGCTGACTCTCACTGAGTTTTCAAAATCTCCTACCCTACTTTTAAGAGTGACTCAAAAATGACTGCATCCGACTGTTACTATATCAACAGGGCTTCGTAATAAAGTTTGATTTATATTTTCATCTTTATCTTTATCATTGGTGTTTTGGCTTTTTGTTTAGCTTGTATTTATTATTGTCTTGTATGTGTCCTCTTTTTCTTCCAGGCTTCAAGTGCCCAGTGTGCTCCAAGTTTGTGTCCTCAGACGAGATGGACCTGCACCTGGTTTTGTGTTTAACCAAACCCAGAGTGACATACAACGGTAGGACTCATTATTATTACTTATTTTACATAATATGTGGATGTATTGTGATGAAATGCCTCTAATTAATATCTCTTGAAAGCAGGCGTTTCACAGCTCTCTGGTTATGTAACCAGATCCTCCTTTTGCAGTCTGCTTCCCTGTGAAATCTTGTGTAATCTTCCTGTAATATTTCCAAAACTGTAGTCGAACTCTGCCTGAGGACAGCGTCGCCCCGTGTTTATCAGAGATATGTCGTGTGTTTTAATGACACCTCAGGCACACTTAATGTGTCCGTTTCCCTCTCCGCTAAGTACTGTTTTGTTGATGAAACCTAAATATGGGTTTATAAAGGTCGTTCCAAAGACTATGCACAGTGAAGATTGTATCCTGCTGCCTTCAGCAAGATGCTATCAAGTGTTCTAACTGATTTTACAGTGTCTCGTCATAATGGGATGTCAGATTCTTATAGATAAATGTGGTTATTTAAGCACGGTGACCTTGAACCAGATGAAGAAAATGAAAATGGAGTCGTTCAGTGGGTGAGTGTAGTTCCTGCAGTGGAAAAACACCTCTTGTTTGGAGCCATGGATGCTTTTTTTAGTTGACCACGGCTCTTGTCGGCTTCACACCATAAGCTGTAAAAAACATATAGGACTAGCCTTCAGTGATGCTGGCGAGTGTTTTCTGAAGGTTTGAGTCCCCGTGTGAGGCTCTGACCGTCTTGATGCTCCAGGAGATGAGCTGGGTGTGTAGTCACAGAAGCACGAAGCTTTTGAGCTGAGCAGCACCCGCCTGTCACTCAAACAGGAAGCTCATCAATAGAAAGCCAAACAGTGTTTGTACTGGTCTGTAAACACGTTTATCTCCGCTAAATTAGACCTTTTAACATGGAGGACTGTGGGGATTGACTCGCTTTTGGAGCCAACCCCCAGAGGCTACGGAGGCGGGAACTGCAGTTTTCAACACTTACACGTCGGCCTGGAGGTTGCTGCTTGTTTCCTGCACACAAATGGTACAAAGATGATTTCCTGGTACGGCCCTTTGGGGGTTTTTTTATGCCTCAGTGCCCCTTTCTTTACATTTGGCACAAACATTCGCTCCCTGAACGAAGAAGACGCACACAAAACCACCTTCTTCATTGCACAAAGAGCTAAATTGTGTATGCAAATGAAGTCTGCTGACAAAGACCAGGACAGTGCTGTCACACTTTACCTGCTGTCTATACGTTGTTGTAGGTGAATTGTTTCTCTGCACCCCCTTGATCTGTGGAGTCCTTCTACAACTAACAGGTTATCCATAGAGGTGGAGCACGAGTGTAGATTAGGCAGGTGGCAAGGAGCTTTTCTCGCCTTTAATTATTCCAAGTTTTAAGTCTTAATACATTCAGACAGGGACCTTTATGCTTTCTAAAATGTCTTTCATAAGTACTCTGCTAATTGATTATGTTTCGTGAGTAAAAGTCCAAACAACTGATGCTGTCGGCAGGCCAGAAAACAAGCAGCAGTGTCACCTCCATCAGAGCGTTTTTAATTTATTTGTTAAATCGGTAATCAGGTCAGACTAAATAATGATTGTGATATTTGCTCCGAGCAGACAGTTGGCTGTTTTTTCTGCACTTCCTCCACTCTCACACGGAGCACACAGAGCAAGATGACAGCATGTGTGTGTGTGTACACGTTGGTATAAAAGCAGACACATCCGGAGCTGACCCCGAGCCGTGGTTTGAATCTGATTGGACCAGTGGGGATTCTGTGTGTTGTTAAGAACCTTCATTACAAATCACCTCGTCCTACACTTGTCTCTCAGCATGGATGGCCTACTTTCACTCCCGGAAGCATGACAGCAAGTGGAGTTTATCGGGGGAAATGAACAGCAGCATCTCTGCTGGGTTTGTGCCGTGTCTTTTGCTTTGAATTTCTTATTCTTCCAGACTCGCACATACATATACACATTTTCATGTTTCCCCTTCAGCTGAATGTTTTTATGGCCAAGCTGAGTTCCTCTTTCAGAAAGCTGACTTCCTGTTCAGCTGGGACACATTCCTCTCTGTCTTCCTGTCTCTTAGTCATGTGTTGATCACAGTCTGATTAGTTATAGAAGCTGATGGGATAGATGCGAGCGTGACACCAGTCGATCCACTGCTGTATCACAACATCCACTGAACGTTTCTTTCCTAAGTCTCGTGATCCTTCAGGACATGGATAACGAGTCCTACCGTTGTATGTCACTCTGGGTTTGGTTAAACACAAAACCAGGTGCAGGTCCATCTCATCTGAGGACACAAACTTGGAGCGCGCTCCCTGTAGAACAGTTCATCAGCTTTAAGGAACACTGTCAGTATTGTTTCATCAGCTTTGCCCAGTGTAATAGTATTTCAGTGATGAACATGGTCATAAAGTAGACAGGTTGGGGATTTGTTGCTAACGTTTTCTGCTAATAGAACAATAGTTGTGGTTACTCAGCCATCTTGGTAGTTGCTGGAAAGAATAGCTACAGACAGTTCTCCATCCAGTGGGGTTAAAGTCTGTACCGACCCATCCATGTCCTATTGTGGAGGCGGAAACTATGAATTGTTGTAGAATGATGTAAGACTGTGCTCAAAGAGGAGGAGGAGGGTTTAAAAGCGACACAATTCACACCAACCTGTTTGTGTGTTTGTATGACACTATGGCCTGTTTGTGGCCTTTATAATAAGAGAAGCTGCTGGTCATAACTTCCCACTGTCTGCTAGCTTACTTAGCTTACACACACACACACACACACACAGATTCACATGACCCTGAAAGGTCTGCAGTCAATGTATTTATGCTCCTCTCAGTTGTTTGCTTTTAGCTGTCCAAGGACCTCTAGTACACACACACACACACACACACACACACACACACACACACACACACACACACACACACACACACACACACACACACACACGTCAATATTGTAATCATTCCATGGAGTCATGTTTTAATTGTGTGTGAAACAGGAAGTGATGGAGACACTGCAGCCTGTGTGTCAGGGCGAGTGATGGCGCGGCCTTGAAATACTGTGTAGTTTCTTTTACACACTCTGCACACACTCATGCCTCAACCTCTGGTCCCTAAATATACCCAGCGCTGGTTCATAACACAAACACACATCAACAGCAGGTGTGTGTCTGTGTGTGTGTGTGTGACATTGCTGCTGCTGCCTTTTTGCTCTGAGATGCTCCATGACCTCATTTCTGATTTATAACCTGCTGTGAAACAGACCGATGACACTGTCGGAGCCACGTTGCTCTTTCTAGTGAGCAGCCCAGACACAGGAACAGCAGCTCAGAGGTCACCCCGCTGCAGTAAAAGCTGCTCCTCCTCTCATTCAGCCTCTGCAGAGCTCAAAGTTCAGCAGCACAGTTTTGACACGGCTGTCTGTGTGTGTCTGTCTTCAGGCTTTTGTGTATTCCAGGTTCTGTATTTTTATCCTGAACGCATCAATATTTAAGTGGTATCTGTTCAGAAGAAGCCACTGCTTATTGCAGTGTTTACCCAAAGTTCACAACTTTCTGAGCAGCTCGTAGTATTAAACTGCATTTTGTCAAAACCAAACATTTTATGATGGATCTTTGGTTAATGGATGGTGTGTGCACAGCCAGGCCAAGTGAGGACAGACGCAGCTTCAAACAAACCTACACATTCAGGCTGGTTAAAGAACTATTGTCTAGAATTTAGTGACATCTAGAGGTGAAGTCCCTTCATGGTCTGTCAGCAGAGATTTTCATTTCCATTACATCCCCACAGAGTTTTCAAGAGCACTTTTTTCAGGTTTTCTGTGGCCATTGTCATTTTGGGAACAGCACAGTCCACCAAACATACTTTCCTTGTCCACAAGACATCATAGATACTCCTAAAGATAACTGTATATGCTCCACTGATGCCAATAATTATGAAATGTGGACATAAATCTGACTTTATTAATCCAAACATAAATGATGTGACATTCTACCCGACTGTCACTCAGACACCTCGTCCTTTGTTATGCACAGCTCTGAGCTTTGAATGTGTTAAATATGTTTGTTTCTGCTGTTGAGTTGGACATTATAACATAGAGGTCCATGGGGATTGAGTCTCTTTGTATTTTGTACCGGTGTGTAGTTAGTCTGCTGCAGGTTAGATCAAGAGGTGAGGTGAAGTCGTCATGTGATCTTTGTCACTGCACAGTGTGCTAATGAAACCACAGCATAAACAATAATGTGCAAATGTTAGCTTTTTTTGTTTTTTTGTGATCTCACTTCTCAGAGTAACGCAGAGCTGGGAGGGTTTGAATCCTCACACAGTCTCACCGAATCCTCCTTTACACTGATGAGGGTGAGGAACAGTTCAAACTGTTTGCACCAGCATGCTCCCTGACCGCCCGGCCCAGACTGTCAGTCTAAAGATGTTTTCCCCTCGACTGAGCTGATGCCATGTGCTGCAGCCCATAATAACAGGCTTTCGCAGGCCTATGTGGGTTAATCCACTGTTACATAAGGCCGGTCCTAATGACTCTGTGTGTTTTGCTGCAGGTGATGGGTTTAATGGTGCACACGCTGACTTCCACTTTAGAGCCGGACCATTGCTATTCATAGCAGGGGAATATGAATGCTGCACACACACACACACACACACACACACACACACACACACACACACACACACACACAGTAATACACACAGCTTTCCATTGTGTTGAGTGATATGAAGTCATTTAAAGCATCCTATCAAATCAGTGGTGCATTCAGGGACCTGAATTGTCATATGAGCATCCAAAATAGTACAAACATTAACCCATTGCTTCATGTTATTTATACTAATACACATCATTATTATGTTTGTGTGTATTTATATCAATGCATGTTGTTCCAGTGTTATTGCACTGCTGGATTCCTTTACATTTAGTGCACATTAGGGATGCACCAAAATGAAAATTCTTGGTCGAAACCGAAAACAGAAACACAGAAACAAAGCGTGTTATGTCAATTATTAGTACCATTGCATTTATGGCTATAACTGTGTACTAAGCTCACTAAAATCAAGGCATTGCAAAATGCACAACTTAATATTAATGTTTCAAAGAATAAAGCAATTACAAAATTATGAAAATATTTATTTAGCACATTCAAAATAACTTATGTACTCATGTGTACATTATGTGTACATCTTATTTAAATAGGGCCAGTGCATAAATAAACATTTTGTCAAATTAAAAAATGTCCAGTACAAAAATAAATCTGATGTCACATAATAGTAAATCAGAACAGAATAGCCTGTCTATGATTTTTTTGAGGCGCTCTACTACAGGATCTGACTGAACACATCAGACAGCGAGGGCGCTCTGTCGCGGCCTGGATCACTTCACGTGCGCGCTGCTTTATTCCCACAAGTATGATCTTTATAACGTGGATCAGTACCGTCGCGATGAAGTGCAGAAGATCAGGGTAGATCTCATGGAAACGTGTGCTGACGGACTACGAGTGTGCTTTTTAACGTTTTCACTCCGCGGGCCATCTGAACCTCTTTGCTTAGAAGACGCTTTAGTGCTGCATTTAAAGGAATAACGTCAGCTGCAGATGCATCAGAGGAGCGGATCTCTGTAGTTAGCTGCTCAAATGGAGCAAGAAAACAAACAAACAAGAAGACATGCTGTAGCGTCCAGACAAACCCGTGCTGGTTGCATCCTCACAACATCCTGTTTCGACCCAGTTGTTTCGGTGATAAAAGTGTTTCGGCTGGGGCCATCCCTAGTGCACATCTTTAAGGATGACCTGACAACTGACAAAACTTCACACTGCTGTTAAGTAAAATAAACATCAATGTGTGTGCAGTTCCTTAAGTGTCCACTAGAGGCTGGCTCCCAAAGTGAGTCGATCCTCACAGACCTCCATGTTGAAATGTTTACAATCCTATATATATGAATGAGTGTATTGATTTCCTGTGTGTGATGTGTGTGTTCTGTCACAGAGGACGTACTTACTAAGGATGCTGGAGAATGTGCAATCTGCCTGGAGGAGCTGCTGCAGGGAGACACCATCGCACGCCTGCCCTGCCTGTGCATCTACCACAAAGGGTTAGACATGCTCCTAACTTCCTGAAGACAATGATTGTGTTGTTTGTTTACACTTCTGTTTACTTATTCCAGCTGTATCGACAAGTGGTTTGAGGTGAACAGATCCTGTCCAGAGCATCCATCAGATTAAAGCTTTTTTTGCACAGGTACAGTAAAACTGTTTTTAAAACCCAGGTCTACTGATAATTGTTTACATCTTTGATTATTTGTGCATCATATACTAGACAATGTATTCTGACATTTTATGGACAGACCAGTGGTAATTGTCCTAAAGCTGTTCCTGTTTCCAGACTAACAGTTCCAAACTTCTGTTAAAGGATTGTTTATGAGGATTTAATTGATGACTTGTGTGTTTGCTGACAGATACCCACCATGAGAGGGATCGACAAATTGAAACGTGGATCCAGGCAGACAGCTGGACTCAAGACCACTGTGACCCCTCACCCACCCAATAATGTAGTACCACAGTGTGCCAAATCTCATTCAAGCAATCTTCAGGGATACAAACTTTGTGTTAATATTTTGAGTTGCACATCCACGCTCTGTCTCAGAGTGGACGGACTCATCTCCGCCTCACATCCTCTAACAGGCGGGGGCGCTGTGGCAGGCAGGGCTCTTCTTCCTGAGAGGCCGAGGTCAGCTGATTGCACACCTGTGGGAGGGAGGGAGGGAGGGAGGGAGGGAGGGAGGGGAGGGATGGTGAATGGACTGAATCTTAATCTGCTCCTCCCTCCTCCTCCTCCTCCTCCTCCTCCTCCTCCTTCAGTATCAGTGTCTCCCAGTGCCTTGTTGTAGTGACACCCAGAGGACCATCTTATCTCACCACGACTGCCACATTCAACCAGACCAGGAGAAACAAGCCAGAGACAGTCTGTCTGCATCAGCAGAAATGGTGCCAATCAACTGTGAATATCGTCATTAGTGCTTTTTAATCGTAAACCATAGAGCGGACATCTTCAGGTAGAAAAGCCTGACCCCATCACTGACCAGCCTAAACCTCCTGCAGCGTGCAGCTGCCGCTAGGATACAGACAAATGAGTTTCTTGTTGTGAAGAAATGATCTTTATGCATCCAAGGCCCCATTCAGCATGCATAAAAAGTGATACTTTCACATCTTTATTGGCAAAAATTCTTTTCCTTTTGGATCATAGTTATATTTATGTATAAAGAGGGAAAACTGCATTGAACTCTGGTGACCCCCCTAAGTAGGTCTCAGACCCCAGGTTGGAAACCAGTGTATTTTTTTTTCTGTGACAAACAACACGTTGTGAATGTTTTTCTTATATTAACAATCAGAACAAACAGTTTATTTATACCGTAAAACTTCGAATAATAGCCCGGGCCTTTAATTATTCTGGCGAAAAAGCCACCCAGAACTAGCTGAAAAGTTCTCCACATCCATTCCATCATTAGTGTCATCGTACATTTCTTTAGCCATGTTTATGTGTCTCCATGACAACGTCACACATTGGCATCAATTGTTGTTTTTTATGTTATGTTTATAGTTATATATTTGCTCCTTACCTTATGAGAACATCAGACCCGGCTTATAATTGAGGCCGGCCCTTATATGACCAAATCCATAATCGGACCGGGCCTGTAAACGGGGCCGGCGTCAGTTCGGGGCTCGGCTATTATTTGAAGATTTACGGTATCATATCAGTGTTTAATCCTCCAGAATAAAGAAAAGTAGCACACTGTCAACAAATCTGACGTCCCCAGGGTCTCATGACAGGAAACTCATTTGGTGCAGTTTATTTTTAATGTTTTGGTCAAAGTTGCTTTCTAACAGTTTTGTGTTATGAGTAAAAAAAAAAATAGCTCATTCAGTCTGTGAATCTGAAACGTGGTCTTCGCTCTGTAACATGTAATCGTTTTAGTAGCAGCTGCAGGTGAACTGGTTCCCACTCCGCAGTGAAAACAACAGAAACATTCAGTGTTTGGATTCTTTTGTAAAACAGAAGAGTGATGAGCTGAAACATCCAGCGAGTGTGAGCCAGTTTATTCAGGGTTTGTGTTCTTAAAGGCACCTGATAAACAAGAATGTGATCTTTTAATATAACATTAGTTGCAATAAGTGACCGTTTTTATGACTAATCAGAAATCTGTTGCTGGGCTGTTGCTGACTGTGTGGATGCGGGAACGCAGTATGTGTGGGTGTGGGTGGGTTCACCTGAAGGCCTTACAGAGGAACTGTGGCTGTGGGTCCTCAAAGCTCCAAAACCCCTGAGGAATTTGTCCTCCGGTTCCTCCATGACCTCAAAATGTAGTCAGTGAATTTTGTCATCTTGTCAACATCCAGACTCCTTTTCCAACTACAGGAAGCAGCATTTTAGAATCGTACATGCTGCGAGTTGTATTAAGGCCTGTAGGAAAGTGATTGTGAAGGATGGGAGGGCAAAATCTTTTATTTAAATTTATAAAGCCACACAAATGTCTCGGGCACCATAAATATACAACATGCATATCAAAGCTGCAGGAATCAGACAATGCTGCTGACTGAAGTTCAGCTATAAACAAACCTTTAAAAAGTTCCTCCCATCATTTTTATACAGGCCCCTCAAGCGATATGAGACACAAATGTTTCCTGAAAGTCCTCCACTGGACACGCTCTAATGTCCTTCTTCACAGACCTCGCCCTGTTCTGAATGTAAGTCTGAGGGATCACTGGAGTGAACGTTGGAGTTTTGGGATCCACCTGCAGATTAGCTGAGGCCTGTAGGTGCACGCTTCCTCCACACGGTGGTGCTGCAGCTCCTCTCTGCACGGTATCAGAGGATCAATGTGGACTCTCCTCATCACCTCCTGATGATCCGACAGGGCTCATCATGCTGCACCTTCGCCCCTCATACTCGGACTCATTTGTTACTTATCATCTGATTTTATGACACAGCTGATTTCTGTGACATTGTCTATTCATTTCTGTCTGTGAATTTATGAGGAAACGTGCAACAGATCTGGCCTTAATAGATGATGATGATGATATTTCACTGAACTGTCTTTGGCGTTTTTTAAACTATATTCAACAGCTGGCTCCAGCAGCAAAGTGATTCATGCACCTTTGTTTTTTCACTAGGTGTTGACACAAATGTGACGTTTTTTGTGACTTCACGTCCTGTCAGGGTTTCCCCTTTTAACACATGCACTGAGAAATGCCCTAAAAACACAGCTACTCTCAGTTTCAAGGGTTTTTTTTTATATAGTGCAGTGCACACCAACAATCACCAGGGGGCACACACGAGCAGCTACATGAAAAGCCATTGTTGTAGAGGGGTCTGATAGACTGACAGCTGAAAGTGTAAATACATGACGTCACATTATTACATTTAATCCATGCAAACGGTTAAAAATGTCCTTAATATACTTGTAAACAAGTAAAAACATGTTGTTATGGGTAAATTGTACCACGTGCCTTTCACTGCAATGTGCGCATGCGTCACCTGAACTTGGCGTTGGGAGCGTCTTACCTGCTGCGATGGCCGCCGCCATCCTCCGCAGCTGTGACCGTAAGTAAAGAACTCCTGGTTAATGTGTCGCCTTGTGTCACATGCAGAATATCAATGTTTGCGTTTTAAATTTAATGGTAAGATGTTTTAGAAAAGTTGCGGTCAAGCCGGAGCAAAAGTTTGAATGTTTGACATCGAGCTTTTGTTAACATCAAGACAAGACGAAATGAACATAACCGACTGGGCGCCGACTAACTGCTGGCGTGTAACGTTACTGAACGGGCAGCGTTTTATGACTCTTTAAACACAAAGGGTGGTGTTACCTAATCGATACCAGTATTGGTTTATGTGCACGCTAGATTTAGGGAATTTATCTCGCAGGTCTGTGTTGTTAAAAAAAAAAGAGGTGGATGTGATTAGCATCACGGAAACAGCCGCTGCAGGCCTCACCAGCAAGTAGCCTGAGGTCAGGCTAGCTAACTAGCTAACATGAAGTTTGTTTCTGTTGTTGTTTTGTTGCCGCTGGACAGAACGGACAGATTAATGTCTGCTTAAAAACAGTCCAGCACGGAACCAGCATGTTAGTTTCCATCTTCTTGTCTTTCTTTTCTTATTTTTCTTCTATTTTTTGATGTGTTCAGGTGCTAAAATATGTGTATTGTTGCCGCTTCCATCTTCATCCATCCAACCAGACAATTAAGCCACCTACTGGACCCTTACACAAAGATATTTGATCATATTTGATATATTAACACGGTTTACTCTGGAATAATGTATGAAGTATGTGGTTCCTCCAAAAAACATCCCTTCATGGGTTCCACCAGTGAGTGCAGAGCGTGGATAAATCCACCAGGGGGCAGATGACAAGTCTCAAATTAACAGGCTTTTATTAGGAAAGTATTGATTTTGTGGGTGGTGCTGAGAAATGATTGTATCAGATATGATAGAAATGGTGGTAGGTTTATCATTTGTATTTTACTACAGAAAGCCACGACTTAAGAAGCTTTCAGCTGTGTTATCTGTGCAGGTTTCCACTTTGCACAAAGCTGGAGGTGCCGCACAGAGTCAAACAAACTGGATGGAAATAAATGTAAAGCCTTTTCCACTTCCCCACCCTCAGGTCCTCTCTTCTGTTTGTCACCCATAGATTGACTTGCTCACTTGTTCCCACGGCATCTGAAGTGTCGCCAGATCGTTTTCTGTCCTGACCATCGACTGACCTGCAGATGTTGGACTTGGCTGTCTGCGGCTTTCAGGTATGCGTGTTATACATAGTAAAAATATATATATATACATACATATAATACCCAGAATATAAGCTAGATTTTAATTGCTGAACAAATATTTTGGGGATTTTTCTTCCTGCCTGTCATATGCCTTATTATTTTCTCATGTGATCATCTCATTTGCATGAGTTTCATTCTAAAATGGTGACCCCTCTCTGTCCTCTGCCCACCTCTCAGGCCTTCCTCTGTTTGAGCTGAAGACTTGACTCTTCACCAGTTAGGAGCTCCTGGACCTTTGCCTTTGACTGAAGCTTTTAGGTATGTGTTGAGAGAACATATACAAACACTTTAAGACTTAAGGTGCCTGAGCTGTAGAGCCTAACCCGGGGAGTGTTATGGGAGTGCTAGCCTGTAACGTCACAACATCAAACAGTTTGGACCTAAGGAAACATTTCATAATTGAGAAACTCAGAACTGTCTTAACTAACCTTAATTAGTTAATTTATCATATTGGTTAATTTTTAATGATTTAAAGTAGATAAATAGACATTTAATCAAGTCAACATTTCTCAGTTTTTTTATACATGGTTAGTAGTGTAATGAACTGAAAAATGTTAGAAAGACTTAAATTGTCTTTTTATAGCTGATCAGTTTAGGTACTTGTTACTTGAATTAATGCAAATGACCTTATTCGGGTAAATTCTATATGTTGTTTTTTTACAGTGCAGATAACCTGAACAGTTTCTCAGCACCTTAACTGGTATTTTTTTCCAACATGTCAGTTTTGAGTGACAGTATTCAGGCTTAGAGACAGAAAAAGCTTTATTCTGTTTGTGTAGACGTGGCAGTTAGTATGAGTCATACTTAACTATAAAAACTGAGGCAGAACTCTCATCTTAATTTATTTATAGGTAGCTGTGAGCCATGGTGTGTAACCGTATGTGTGCTGTGTAAATTTAACACACAGTAAATCATAAACATGACAGTATTTTTTTTTAGTTAAAGTGGTAAAAAAGCTTGTAAAAGTCAGACAATAAATAAAATACTGCTTACAGCATCATATACATACAATACAAAACATACACATGAGGAAGTGAAGGCTGTACTTCTTGTTCCACACACACTGAGCATTAGCTGCTAACATGCCAGTGCAGAGATCTTGCGTGAGTGCCCAGTTAGTGGAACTGCAGCCGTTTCTCTGACACAAACTGTTTCTCTTCCTCTTCAGAAAGCTGGTTTCCCTTCACACTGTTGGGACATCAACAGAGGTCATCAGGTAAGTATTCACAACATGCAGACGGCTAAATGACTGCTAATCAGTTTGTCTTTTAGGGTTACAGCCTGTGCTGTGTGTTTCACAAACAGGCAACAGAGTCACTCCAGAGGGCTGCTTTACAAACTACAATTCCCATGAGCCTTTGCAGATGCCAGTGGCTCACATCACAGTAATTAAAAGTGTGTAGCTGTAGTCAGACTCGAACCAGGCTGCGCCACCAGATGTCTATTTCACTGTAAATAAAATTCTTACCATATTTCTTTGAGTTCCGTGTTGTGACTAAGAGCCTCGGAGAACTGTCTGATCCCATCCACGGTGAACTGGTTGCTGATTAACCTGCAAACACAGATGAGTGTGTGATCTCTGATCAACAGTTTCCCAGCATTCATGCAGCAGCATGACACAGAGCGCTGCTTACCAGAGGTGTGTTAATCCAGTGTTTGCTTGGACCAGCTCAGCCAGGTGAGGGGCTGCATCGTCAGACAGCTCATTCATCACCAACCTGCAGCACAGATAAACTCTTAACACCTTGAGGGAGATGCAGCTTCAGCTCAAACTATGTGACCTTCATACGTACCAGAAAATCCTGAGGACGCTGTTCTCCTTCAGGGCCTCTGCCAGGCACTTCCCTCCTCTTGATGTGATGCCATTGGCTGACAGGCTGGAACAGAAATGGAGTAAATTGGAGATTGGGACGACCATCAGCATTATGTTTTTATTTTTTTCTATTCTCCTTCCTACCTGAGGTTTGTAAGACTTGGGTGGTGCCTCAAAGCTTCAGCAAATGCTTCAGCTCCCTCATCACCAATGGTGTTCCCCCACATCCTGAAAAACAAAGACGTCACAGCTCTCAGCAACACAAACGTGTGAAACAAAACAGATGTTTTTCAGTGATGAAGTCTTACCCCAGGTCAAATATGGATGTGCTCTTCTTAGTCGCACTGGCTAAATACCTCCCACCAACGCTGGTGATCTTGTTCTTACCAATCCTGAGGACAAAGTGGCCACAGCGTCAGGTATGAAAACATTGATGTACCATGAATATTACATCTGTTCTTGGTAAAGGATTAAAAAAAAACATACTTGACGACTCGCAGCTTTGGACATTCTTCAATTATCTGAGCGACCAGCTTTGCTCCAACATCTGTGATGTGATTGCAGTAAAGACTGAGGACACGAGACAAACTGTTAGATCTTTTCCTAATAATAATAATGCATTGGTCTTATATTGCGCTTTTCTGCTCTGTTGGGTAGGCACTCAAAGCGCTTACATTGAGATGCATTATTCTTTCACACCACATTCACACAGTGGCAGTGGTAAGCTACCAGTGGTAGCCACAGCTCCCCAGGGGGAGACTGACGGAGACGTGGCTGCCAAGGTGCGCCTACGGCCTCTCCGACCACCGCCGATCCATTCATATGCATTCATACACCAGTGAGTGCACTGGAGGCAATGCGGGTAAAGTGCCTTGCCTAAGGACACACAACAATGACTAGGGAGGAGCTGGGGTCGAACCGCCGACCTTCCGGTTATTGGACAACCACTGGACTACCACTGAGCCACTGCTGCCCTCATTAATTTATTCATTAATAGAACCATTCTCAAAAATCAATAGTTTAGTCCATGATGTGCCATGAAATAATAGGAAAGTTTATTTATATTTTACTAGGGCTTGGATGGTATGAACAAAAATCACATGCCAATATGTTTTTTGCAGTTGTCCCCTTTGTCAGTAACAACTGAGATCTATAACTATCTTCTAAATGTCAGGGAATAAGTAGCAGTATTTACTATATAAGTGGAATAAGTGTCCCCTTTTTCCATTTTTATTGACGAACTATGAGAGGAAATCATGGAAAAACACCCTGTTTAGCAGAGAATTACCCAGAAATGTGAAAATAATGCACATCAGATACTGTGGAAAAAGTGAAAAACACTGTTGCAGAGAAGTCGAATTAAATCCTAGACATCGCAGAGAAATATTTTAATTTGAGTGAAAACCTGTCAGACCCTGATCACGGAGATCATGTATACATGTCAGCACATAGCCTTTGTTTTTTAAGGATGTTTCGCTTACTCACCCTAGAACTTCCACAATTTTGTGCTTACACAGCTCCTCTGCAAGAATCTCAATGCTGCTGTCACACAGCTGATTGACGCACAACCTGAGTGCAACAAGATGTCGTCAGTCTGATGAGACACAACGTAAGATCGGCAGAAACGACTGCGGACTGATAAAGTAAAGCCTCTTACCTCACTACTGTCATCTTGCAGAAGGAAGGCTTCAGCTGCTTCACGCCGTAGTCACCGATGTTGTTGTTATCCATGTCGAGCCCCAGGAGCTTCCTGCGGTGCTGCAGCACAAAGTTCAGGGCGGTGCAGTCGCCTGAGAACACGTTGCAGTATCCCAGCTTGATGAAGCCGGTGGTGATGCCTTTCGCTGTCATCCTGGCGATGTCTTTGCTTCCCGTCTCGAAGATGCACCTCAGCATCCACAGGAAGTTGGGCAGAACGTGAACTTTCTTGCCCTCGTTATTCTGGTGTTGAGGTAAGCCCTGCAGGTGGGACCTAACGCTTGTGGACAGGTAGGATTTGAGCAAGGCTTGTTTTTTCTTTAATAACACAGGAGAGACCAGGTGGCCCATCAGGCTTGTGTGAGTCTTGGACAGCAGTCCACACAAGAACAGATTGATGAACTGAAGGTGCTCGTTGGTTGCAAACGGCTTCTTTTCGCTGGGCTTTGAAGAACCGGGGGTACAGAAATCAAACGGCAGGCAGGACGACTCTTTCTTCCGGCTGCACTCTGTGAAGAACTTGAGGATGGAGCTGGCAGGAGCCTGCTCATCCAACACAAGTGCAAACGCTGCCAGGAAAGACTGGAGGGTGATGTGCAGGAATTCAAACGTAGCAGAGTTTCCACTGTCATCGTACTCACTCACAGGTCTGAGAAAGCCCAGGGGCAGGTCTTCCTCCGCCAGACCGCACACGCTGACCTCCTCCTGGCTGCAGATGAAGCTCCCCTTCTCCACACTCTGCAGAGCCAGCTTGGCGAACCCGGCGAGCGGCTTGAGGCCTGCTCTGAATGTCTCCGAGGTGCAACGCACCCTTTTCTTCAGCAGAGCCGGTGCCGGTGAGGCTGAGCGGCTGAGGAAGACCTCGGAGAGCAGGAGGAAGATGCCGGTGAGCGTGATGCTTGTTTCGGGCAGATGAAAACTGTCATGGGTTGTGTGCAGGTGGCTGAAGCTTTTGAATACGATCCAGCAGAACAGCGGGGTGGAGCACAGGCCACACAGGTGGGGGCTAGCATCCAGCTGAACTGACACCAGCTCTCGGTGCTCCTGCTCTTTAAAGTGCAGATTGATGTAAGTCTTTAGGTGAGCGGGGGAGAACCCACGCAGAACCACCTTCTTCTTGATGACCTTATTTTGGAGCTCGATCCCTGTCCGGGCTGTCAGCACCTTCTGAGAACCCTTCAGCAGTTTCCCACAGAGCAAGCTGACGAGCAGCTGGAGGGGGTTAGCTCTGTCTTCTGGTGACACCATCTCAGGAACATTCACCAGGTCTAAATCCTCCTGGATTTCATCAAAGCCATCAAAGGTAAAGATGACCTTCTCAGGGAAGCGCAGGATGTAATCAAAGACCTCGTTGTCAGGATCCAGGTCAGGGTAGCAGTTGTATTTAAATAAAAGGTCTCTGAGGGAGATCAGCTCTGCTTCTTTAAGGACGCTGAACATCCTACAGCGAAACTTGAAAAAAAAGATGGCCTCCGTCTGCAGCTCCTTCTTGGACCAGAGGTTCTGGAGCTTTTGCAGGAGGATGGATTTTCCCACGCCTGCATCCCCCACGACATAAAGGACTTCACCTTGAGGATTAAAAACAGCGTCGTCCACCAGGAGCTGGTCCAGACTCTCCATGAAGCCCAGACTTTCATTGCACTCATTCAGCAGTTCCATCACTGTGTCCGTGTACAGGTCCTCCAGCCGGGTCTCCTCCCGCTGCCCGTACGACATGATGAAGCTGGTGTCCCGACTCATTTCATTTCTCAGCTTCTCAGAGTATCTGCTGACTAGGACGCACAGACAAGGAATGTATGGCTGGTTAGGACCAAACGAAAACAAACATTTATAAATGGAACAATTCAATCTCTCCTTCTGCACCATTTAAATAAACCACATGTTTTGGCTAATGCACAAGGGACAGTCACAGACACTGTGAAACTATTTATTATGTTCAGAAACTGAAAATAATAAATAGTTTTTGTGCAAGTTTTTTTGTTTTTTAATCAGAACACATTAGTATCCATCTATACTATTTGATCAATAGAACAAACAGGTATGTGTGTTAACCATTTTAATTCTCCTACACATTTTCCCACATTACCCTAATTCTTAAAAGACTTAATTTCCCCACAGAGATTAATAAAGTTAATCTTAATCTTAATTCTCTGACACAGTTTGTCTTTATTCCATGTGATCTCTTGTGTGCATGACTGATTTTTCAGACGTGTGCACAAGCAGGAGACATGAGTTTGTTAAACAACCATCACAATTTAAAAAGAGAAGAAAAAGGCGTTGTTGTGCCGACGTGCTTCCTGGAACTGAGCATGTGATCATAGGAGGGAGTGGAACATTGACAACATGCTGTGGCCTGAGCTGACCCCACTGTCATCCTAAAGTCATAAATACAGCAGCAAAAGAAATATGGATTTATAAAGGGTCTATGTCATTATGAGATTTTCAACTTTCTCTGACCATTATGTTACGTTTGCCTACTGTTATCCAGCTACATACAAACCTATTTAAGACAATCACACTTCAGCTAGTATCTGAAGGCCACATGCAGATCAGGGTCCGTATTCACAAAGATTCTTAGCGCTAAGAGTTTCCCTTAGTGGTCAAATACTAAGAAAATTCTCCAAATGGTGATGTTTGAAAAGATTTTTACCCTTACGATTGAGACTAAATCCTAGTAAAGATAAAAGTGATTCACAAAACATCTTAGCCCTTAAAAGAGGTCTTAAGGTGAAAAACTGTTAGGAGTAGAGAGGAGGACTTAAGAGGCTTAGGAGTCCCTTAAACAAAGGGGACATGGCGGAGCGGAGGGGACAGTGAGCTATTAAAACACTACAGGTTTGTGGAGCGGCTATAATGTTTGTGACTGACCTCATCTTAGATTGCAGACATACCATCACTTTTCCACACTCCTCATTTTTGCAGGAAGGAAGTGTTGATCTGCTGCCCTCCGTCCCCTCACGGCTGTCTCTTAGATTGTACCGTAATAACTGGGCTGAATGTCCTCCTTTTTTCTCTCCTCAGCTGACTGTGCTCAGACTGAGCTTTGCTCCTCCGTCCAGTTTGGTTTTCCTTCTCTTTCACCTGTTTCCTTTTTGTTTGCAGGTCAATCTGCTCAGACCAGCGCCTCTATTTAACAGACAGCTATCACAGAAAGCTGATGACAGCCGAGCAAGTCGTCCCACATCCCCAATATCATACAGGCTGAATTACATCCAGGCCCTTTGTGTTTTTTTAGTACATCATCATTTAAGACTTCATGTCACCGTCTACTCTGTAGGGCCCTATGATTTCCGCGATCACGGAATTGTGGAATTGGCCGATTAAAACGGAATTTACGTTTTAACATGGAATTTCACGGAATTTGACATAATTTGACTGTAGCGCCGTTTTCGTGTGTAAGAGGATCGTATGTCCGGGGAAAACTGCACGGAGGGAAGCTAATCCAGGTGGCACAAGAAGCCCCTTCCACAGACTGAGCCCCTCCCCTTTCAAAACACTGTAACCATGGCGAAGCGGTTGCATACAGCTCTGCCTTCGTCACCGAAAAAAACTGCAAAACTCTGCGCCCCTCAGTACAGAGCCGAGCAGTTCCTGAACGACTTCTGTGCAACATGTGAACTGTTGTTTTACAGAGTCTGTCAACACTCCGTCGACTGGAACCTTAAAGATACTAATAACTACTGGAGAGGCCCGAGTGCAGAGCTCCTCAAAGACAGACAGACACTCACTGATCTCAGCACAGAGGCTGTCAGTCATGTGTTTCAGTGGTGACGTCTCTGGTCAGAGTCAGAATTCCTTTATTTATCCCTGAGGGGAAATTATTTAAGATTAAGATTTGTCCCACAGTTACAGTAACAGCACAGACAGTAGAATTAAAAGTAGGAAAACAAATAAAAACAAAATATAATAAGTAAAACTACCAATAAAGACACAAGAGAATTAACATAAGATATAACATATTAACAGTTATTGCACAGATGAGGTGAGTAGGTGGGAGAGGGCAGCTCACAGGGACTAACTACAGCTGAAATAACTTGTTTAAGTTCCCCTTGAAGAAGTTTAAATGTTTGGTTGTTTTATGATAAGTCGACTAAAGCTTCATCACTTGCTGCTTGTTTTTGATACTGTATGTTACCATGTCACCTCAATAAATTTAAGTTTCTATTCAATTTAGTCATTTACATTAAAAACACAATGCTTGTGGTAGTAAAATAAGGTCAAAAATTGGGATTCCCAAAAACTATACTGTGAAAAACAGATTTCCCCAAAACTAAAACGGAAAAAACGGAATTTGGGAAAAATGAAAACAGATTTTATAGGGCCCTATATTAGGAATGCATTCTCATGTTTTTCCTGTCAACCAATCACATCTCCTAAAACAATACATCACACTTAGCAGTGGGGTGAACCACGCCTCCTCACTAAGTCTGAGTCGTTCTGAGAATGTCCTGAAATCACTTTTAAGATAAGAGTCCTCACTAAGTTTTTTTAGGCTAAGATAAGAGCGCTCTGGGAGGATTCTTAGAATCTTTGTGAATACAGCCCAGGCTTTTAAACTGCGACTAAATGATATTTAATAGTGCCGAGTGCAGATTCAAGTGCATGATACTGAACTGGGCGTTGGTCTCAAAGGTGGAGGAGGACCCTACAAGCCATCTCTGCATCACCCGTGTGTGAACGTGGTGGACGAAATATTAGAAATTGGGCAAAGCAATACTCACTGGGATCTGTGTTGACCACGTTCAGCACTGTTACATTGCTGCTCGGGCTGTAGTCGATCTCTTTCAGCCATGGCTGCAGGTCTACGTACGCATCACATACTTTATATATAATGAAAAGGAAGTATTCACAGGCCTCCTCCCCTTTGCACTGGATCAGCTCCAAGATTCTGCGCACCTAGTAGATG
Source organism: Parambassis ranga (assembly GCF_900634625.1). Taxonomy (NCBI): domain Eukaryota; kingdom Metazoa; phylum Chordata; class Actinopteri; family Ambassidae; genus Parambassis; species Parambassis ranga. The sequence continues at coordinate 2,784,045 of NC_041036.1, forward strand.
AAAGCAGAAAACACTCATTAAATGAAACAGACTTTTCAAACATGTCCTGGTCACATGGTTTTTCTTTTCTACCTGGTCTGGTCTGGTGGCGGTTCGCTGAATTATCTCCACGTCTTCTTCACAGAGGAAGCCACATGCCAGCAGGTTGTCCAGGATGCACTGGATGCTCCTGAGCCTGGACACCAGCAGCTCTCTGTGGTGGGTGAGGGCGTCACAGGACGACATGCTGGCGTCTTCTGTCCGATCGATCACGCCTGTGGGACAAACGAAGACGAGGCAGGTTTCCAGGATTAAATAATCTCTGTGATTCCACTGTGCATATGTACAGAAGCGAACAACAAGTCAAAGACCAGCCTGACCCTGCATCACTTGGTTCCGCATCATTTTCACAGCAAATTTAAATACAATACAGAATTGATCCTCAATCCTGTAGGTGAAATTTAAAGTAGTGTTTTAGACCATGTAACAGTAAGACCACACCCAGCCATGACTTCCATTATCAGCCCAACAGATCATTTAAAAATGATTCCCTGAAGTCTCTGATTAATGAATGTTTAAATATCCACATTGTGGTTTCTGCTGCCAATTGTCTAATTAATCAGTACAATTAAGAACAAAGTAGTAAAACCAGGTTATATTTGTATTGATGGAGGATCAGGATCCAAAGTTGATTTCAATAAAACAGCTGTAACAAAAATATAAAGCAGTTTATTGATTTATTACTTAAGTTAAGTTAAAGCTAGTGTGGCGGGAAACCTTACTGTGTCCTGAGGGTTTTAAAAAGTTTTGTTTGACACGCTTCGTCATCATAAATTACACCTCTGGCTTTGTTTGAAACTTCCCAAGCTAATGATACATAATTAGCTCCGCGCTGTAATTAGCATAAACTGTATCAGCTGTGTTTGTTTTGACGGTAGCGCCGGTTTAAAGCTAACTTTCCTCCTTAGTGCGAACTTTTACCGTGTGATAAAGTCCTACCATTGTGCGCTTTCCCCGCCAATACGCTGCAAACGATGTCAATAAAGACCGTTAACGGAACTTCTGGTAAATGTCCGTTTCATCTGCAGCGGGTGGAGGAAGCGAAAGTGTTCAGAGGCAGCGCGTCACACGCTGCTGCTGCTGCTGCATTCACGGACCCTCCGAAAAGAAAAACTCCCCGGTTCACATATAAAAACAAATCACTTACAAACACGCATATATATTAGTTCAACCTTATATTTTAATAAATATGTGTCATATATTTTTATACAATCATTTAATTGTTTCAAAATGTCTTTGTTAAATGTCTCTTTACGTCATAACGTCGGGAATTCTTGGGTAACGTAGTTTTTAAAGGCAACCCGGAAGTCAGCGTGTATCTGGCTGCCCATTGGCTTCTGTTGTTGTTGTTGTTGTTTTTAACAATTGATACTCAAAACAAGTGAATAAATAAATAAACTTAGGAAGAAATATGGTTTTAAAATAAATTCTGACATTTTTTCAAAAATAAAATACTATAAATATGTAAATAAATTAACCAATGTAGGTCAATAGTTATATAGAAAATAAAAATATTGGACTGTTTTTTTTTATGCCACATTTATTTCACGACAGATTAGAACAGCTCCAAATTCAATGTGTTCATGCTAATAATGATATTTCTTTCTCATGAAGATCCTAGAGGTTAAAATTAAGATTAACTTTATTAATCCCAGCAGGAAAATCACACGGAGGTTTTTGTTTTTGTTCCCAAACAGCCGAGGAACAAACTATCGGACCCTTTAGTCACTCTGAATGGCATCATTTTACTACTACTACTGCGAACATGTGACTTAGTCCAATCATACACTCCATATGCATCAGCCTGATTTAGTAAAAACACTTGTTTATTGTGGAAAAATGTACATAAATAGCTCAGTCTCACAGGTGGTTACAGGTCATTCTTCAAGGGAAAACATCATGATCATGAACATTATTGTTATTGTGCACAAGTCAAAATCACAACACACATTCCACACTCACACAAACAGAAAAACAGCTTGAATTCAACACACACACACACACACACACACACACACTGCATTAGCCCTCCATATCAAGAACAAAGCAATTATGTTAAAGGTTGCTGAAGTGATGGTCTGGTATTCTGGGACTTGTAGTGCAATTCACTTCTTTAAAACACAAAGCATATTTTCAACATATGGAATAACATTCTTGAACATATCTTAATGTATTATACAATTTCAATATACTGCAGAGAAATAGTGTAGTTTCACTGTAGAGTATGAATCTGTCCGCCTCACTGTGCTGAACAAACAAATCTGAGTGGCCGTTACCACAGCTGGGAGCTTTATCTGATCTAATCTAATGTTTGAGGCAACAGCAGCAGCCGCTCGGGCCTCTGCATGGAGCCGGTGTCAGTGTAACGGAGATGACCGCATCTCCTTCCTGGTACCACATACATCCACCACGGTTTAAAACAAAAAGTGTCAGTGACACGAAAGCAGAGCTCAGATCTCGCTCTCGTACGTGTGCATGTAGGTCTTGAGCGAGAGGATTTCCGGGTAGCTGCGGGTGGTTCTGCGGTACAGGTCCAGGCCCGTCAGGATCTCCACATCTCTGACCCGAGCCGTGTGCATCTTCATCAGGTCCTCCACCCAGCGAGACTCATCGTCCGAGCTCTGTGGACATATTTAACGTGTGTTTATCCAACTTTATTTACAGTTTAACTCGGACACCCTCAGAATAAACTACAGTTTAAGCACGTTGCTGCCAGAAAGTGATTCCTGGGGCCACTTACTTTAATGCCATGTGTGTCCCATGGCAAGCCACAGGTTTTTCACATAGCTTATTCACTACTCCTTTTTTAAGTCTCACTTTTGGTTGCTATTTTCTTGCCATGTTGCAGTTCATTACTTATTCACATCATTATAGGAGGCCGCAAAGCAATGCATACACACAGGCTCAAAGCGATGGTTCTGAGTGTTCGGTGTTCACTGGAACTTTTAACGTGAGGTTATTATGAAGTCATAATGTCAGGATGTGATGCCCCTTACGTTGCAGGTCTCGTCGTTGCTGGGCCGGTGCGGCAGGATGAAGGCGGCGCTGCTGAGCGGGCCGCTGCACGAGTCCGCAGGCTGTGTGAAGTCCAAACAGCTGGTCAGGACCACGAAGTAGTGCGTGGGGATGGGTATCGTCCCACTTACATACCTGCAACAGAGATCACACAGAAGGTTTGAACCTGTCCTCCTCTTCTATGTTGTCATGTGAAGCACACCGAGTGTTCCTACTCTTTCATTCGCTCAGTTGAGTCCCTGACACCGTCACAGTCGTAGTCAAAGATGGGGCCGATGAGGACGTTCACTCCGTTTCTCTCAGTGGCGTATTTCTTCACCAGCACTCTCTGGAAGTAACCCCATATTCCTGGAAGAGGCAGAGGAGCGATAGATACAGCAGGACTTCACCCACATTACACTGAGGCAGATACTTACTCTTAAATGCAGGATACATGGGGACAGTGTTGGTGATGAGGACAGCATCATATTTTTTGTCTATGTTTGAGGACAGCTCTGTCAACAAAGAACAAAAAAACATCACAGTTTAAATATCAGCACAGACAAACTTTATTTTATTTTTCACTAACAAGTCCCAGAGATGTGATTGATGTTAATTCTTGCTTAAAATCCAGCTTTGCTAATGCTAACTTGCATGCTAACATGGACAAACCTGTTTCCTGAGCCTCATCAAAAATGTTTTTGTAATGTTCAAACTGGATCAATTCCATCAGACTCATGTTTCACTCAGTTAAAGATGCTTTGGATGTGCTGTGGGCTGTGTGAACACTCACGTGGTGGATACATGAAGGCGTATGTGATGTGTTTGTCTGCTCTGTAGTTGGTACAGGACTGACTGTAGGCTGGAGGCACTCTGCCATCAGGCCTCACACAGTTAGACAGAGCTTCAGGCAGAGGATACACTTCTACCTGGAGGACCACACACACACACACACACACAGAAGACACGGGTCTACTGACATCCACTTTAAAGCATTTGTGGTTTTAAATAGGTGTTTAATAGTAAAATAGCTCAGAGGATGAGCTGGAAGGGGGGCAGACTTTGGCCAGCAGAGGGCGCTCAAAGCAAAGAGAATGCAAAAATGTATGTGACAACCAGCTGGTGTTCTGAGAGCTGGCTAACAGTACAGTGGGTAAAGTACCTGTCTGCTGACGGTGTACGATGTCCATAGAGACATGGAGAGAGTTTCACTGTAGCCGCTGATGTAGTCACTGTGATGGAGGATGGAGTATTTGGTTCGAAAGAGGACAGCAGGTCGACCGTAAGGCAGGTTCCTGCTGTCTGAGAGAGGGGAGGGAGGCACAGCAATGACACCAAAGACACAAAAAACACAGCAGCTTCACAGCAACGTTCGTATAAGCTACTGAAAGACTAACCATCAATAGCTTGCCTCAGTCGCTGGTTTAGCTCCTCCACTTTGTTCTGTAAGAGACAGAGCCAGAGTGACTCCAGGTTATAGCCTCGTACAAGGGTCACTTTCAAACCTCTCTGGCCCCTACTTTTTACACGCAACTGCAAAAAGATCGGAGATTGAAACAATCTCTTGCCAGAGATCTACATGGGAATCACAAACACAGTGAAACACAGTGCAGGGCAGGGCTGGGTGCAGTTCACCTCAGGCACACACACACACACACACACACACACACACTGACTGAAGTGACGGTGAACTGACTCCAGCACTGCAGCAGAAAGCTCAGAGAAAGACACATTTTTACAATCAATCAAACCATCATGAAAGACAGGCCCATGCAGATGATTCTTTTTACATCCAGCTGTGTAAAAAGACGAGTTAAAGCAACACACAAACACACACGACAGACTACAGATCAGGCCAAAGAGCCTGGATTCCCAGCATTGGTGGTTAGAGGAAGCTGCCGGGAGCAGAGGCAGGGAAGCAGCCTCAGATCTGCAGCCAAAGCCTCCATTTTAATGTCAGACCGACGTGTCCGCTCTGCATTGCTTCCTGCGCTCTGCATTCATCATATGTCTACTTCAGACATATTGATGATGGCTTTGGAGATTTCCATTTTAAAATGAATTAATTTGCAGATATGTTTCAGAGCATATCTGATATTTATGTACAATTATCTACAATTTTATTGTATATTAATATTGAATAGAGCCATGTTTGTGCATGTTCAAGCGTCTGCGTGAGAACGAGGATGTGTGTGCACAGCCGAGTCTAATACGACCTGTGGGAAACATCAGTGTCCTATAATTCTTATTTGACTGTAACTACTGCAGAGGGAGCTGTAACGTAAAGAGCACCACACAGGCAGACAGGAAACAGCCTGAGAACCTGCTGACTGGCGGTCTGTCCAACCAAAGCTTTATCATGTTTACGCTTCTGTGTTACGCTTCTGTGTTTAAATTTAAATTTAAATTTAATTTTTTTATTATTTAAGAATTTTAATTTAAATTTAAATTTTTTATTATTTAAGAATTTTAATTTAAATTTAAATTTTTTATTATTTAAGAATTTAAATTTAAATTTAATTCTTTTTCTGCAATAATATAATTTTTTTTTAAAAAAGAGTTAATATTGAAAATACCAATATAATAATATCATATGTTTTGTTAAAGTTCTCTTTCTTCACAGCAGGGGGCAGTAATACACCTTCATGGCTGACCTTTTCGTCGCAGCTGCAGCCCAGGTCGTCCGTTCCGGCGGGGATGAGACCGGAGGCCACCGGCCTGGAGGCCTCCTCTGGCATGCTGGGCCTGTAGGGGGGGCTTCTCAGCACGTGGTTCAGACTCCCGTGGGTTCCATTATTGGGTGCTGGTTTCAAACCCAGAAGATCTGAAGAAGGAAGAGTTTGGAGACATGTAAGCAGCTGCAGTCACACATTCATGAAAAAGACACCGACACCCCAAAAACACAAACGACAGCTTTAAGATGAGCCTTACCACACATGACATTATAAAGCTCGATGTTTTCAAAGGCTGGGACTTTAGTCCTGAATTTAAATGTTGGTCCATACCCCAAGAAAATAGTCTGAAAATGAAATGTTAAAGGAAACAAAATGTGAATAAATGACACCAAAGAATTAAGAATTAAAACGTCTTATGTTACTGATTCAGCAGGAAGTGTGACTTTAACACAGCGAGTACCTGCATGCTGTTGATCTTATTGTCGTATCCATGGTCCCCAGAGAAGCCACAGTGCCTCCTCCCTTCAGGGACCTTCCTGTATTGAAGGATGGATGTTCATTAAGTTTGGTCAAAAACACTTGATGTTCCCGCTTTGAGATGTGTGTCCTGTATCCTGAGCTGAATAATTGGATGCTAACTGTCTGTGTGAGCAGAATGTTATTCACATTATGAGATCTGCACATGTTTATAAAAACTCAGATTCTCTACACTTAACTATAACGCCATGAAGACGCTCCTATCAGAGGTTCAAGGATGCTCATATCTGTTTTATATAAGAACAATAAAAGTGAAGATGCTATAGGCTAACACCCCATTAAATTATAACATTACAATAATACGCAAGGTGTGCAAATAGCAGCCAAGCCATCCACAGTAGTCCTTCTGTGATGTCGATAAATTATTTGAGAATCACAGCACAGGAGCAGAGCGGCCATATTGTCCTTCAACCCCATTTATACAGTGCACATGCGCTCCATACATGCACTTCTTTTATTAGGGTCTGGAAAATAGACGTGACCATAAACTTCTTCTTATAAAATAAATTCTATGGATGCAACATCAGTGACAGTTGTGACAGTTTAAAGCCATCGAACTGCAGTGTGTGGTGTCAGCATGCAGCTCAGGACAAACACTCCCTCACACTCCTCCAGCCACAGTGCTCTGATTGAAAAAAGCCACTTTTTAATAAGTGTCCATTAAAACACTACTTCCAGTTATACACCTTAATCTGTGTGTGTGTGTGTGTGTGTGTGTGTGTGTGTGAGAGAGAGAGAGAGGGGTAGAAGCCACAAGCACGTTGAAAATGTAAATAACTTCGCTGACGCGGGAAATGAGAAAAATTCAGTGTTTCATTCGGTGAGAACATTCAGCTGGTCAGGGATTTTGACTAATGTATATGTGTGTGTGTGTGTGTGAGAGAGAGAGAGAGAGAGAGAGAGAGAGAACCTCAAAGATCTCTTTCATTTAGCAGCCAAGTGTGTGTGACAGAGTGCAGCTCTCCCACAGCTCACTGACCCACACAACATGACAGCACCATGATAGGTAGCTGTACCTGACAGGAGCACACAGGTACACACACACACACGCCATGTGTGTGTCTGTTTTCACATTCAGTCATGATGACTTCATGGTTTACTTTGTCACTGAATCACCGCGCTTGCTGCTCTGCATCAGAACCTGTCAGAGCTCATTTGGGGCGAGTCGTTAACGTTTCGGCAGCAGCTCCGTGTGTTTTTTAACACGTGTGTGACTGCGGATGGCACTTTGTGCAGCGTTTCAGCACCGCATGTGTTAATGATGCGTTGATAGCAGCCCGCGTCAACATAAAAATGTGTTTTTAAGTAAAACAAGATGTGCAGTTAAAAAAAAAAAAAAAAAAGGCTTCACCCTCTGGGCTGGAAACGCCACATCCACACACGTTAGAGCGACTTCTGGATAGAAGAAGCAACCGCAACGTCAAACTAAATTAGAAGCAGAACTCCTTTTCTATCAGCGCATTGACTGGTCTGGGTTTAACCCTCTCAACAACTGACTGCTTGTACTCGACTTCCATCCCTTTATTACACGGCAACACGTTGGACATGCTGTTAATTTCAGGATACGTTTGGTTTACTGAGAGGAATTCAAATCTATAACTGCAACCTTCTAAATCATTGAGCCAAAGACCTCCACATCTCACTGGAGCAGTTTGCAGCCAAGTGTGAGGAGCTTGGTGCCAACCACGTCTGTGGATTGGGGGTGAGTTGGTGCCTCTAGAGGAGGACTTCTGAGCTCACCCTCGAGGAGCCAGCTGAGGTGGTTCAGGCATCTGGTCAGGATGCTCTCTTGGGGCCTCCTGACGAGGCGTTCCAGGCAAGTCTGTCTGTGTCTGCCTGGGGGTAAACCCAGGACCTGCTGGAATGGTTGGCTATATGTCTCAGATGCGACCAGGAAGGGGGAGGTGTGGGCAACCTGGAGGAAAATAAATCAGCCCAGACCTCTCTGTCTTCATCATCAACTTTCTCCAGATCCTCCGGGGGGATCCCTAGCCACTCTAAGGCCCACCAGGAGATGTAATACCTCCAGCAGGTCCTGGGTCAGTCCCAGGATCTCTGCACAAATGATTGTGCATGGTACAAACTGGACCCCCCTCTTCTCTCAAAGGGGATTTCTCTTAGATATCCAAACTTCTCACCCAATCTAATTTAAAATGACATATTTTGTGTGTCTAGTTTCAGTTTGGTGAGTCCAGTGTAGAACTCTTTGTACGTGTAGTGATGTCACTTTTCACCTGGCTATGTGCCACTTCCTGTCAACCAGCAGGTGGATGTCTTCGATGCGTCGGTTGTTGGCGTAGTGCAGCCTCTTCGGCAGGTGCTGCTTCAGGTACGGCTTGAAGTGCTGCTCTGCTTTCTTGCACTAGAAGACAACATGTGGTTCTAGTGTGTTTACTGCAGCTCTTCTGACAAATTGTGTACACATAAAAATCTGGTACTTACAGTTAAGTTTGCCACAACAGCCTTGGGATCATCTGAAAAACAAAGAACCGTTTATTTAAACATAATAAAGGCTGAGAACCTACAGGAAAGGAGAGGATTTATTTGATCTCACATTTTGCGTTGTTGGGGTATCTGGAGCGTATTCTGCCGAGAGCCCCGGGGACAAGGATGATGTCATCAATGCTGGTCAAATAGTTACTGAGGAACTCGGTGCGGTCACAGTGGGCCTCCTCCATACCTGAGAACACACAGGATCAGCATCAGAGGGTGGAAACAGAGCCTCCCTGACTGAGCGTGTGTGTGGCTGTGATTGTGCGTCTGTACCGTGATCGCCCACCAGCATGATATTGACACAGCGGTGCAGCTTCATCTGCTTCAGGCCGTCCATCAGCTGGCCGACGATCCTGTCAATCACCCTCAGAGGGTTGTTTAACTGGAACACACAAAATTCATCCTGTGTGTGTCTTTGTGTCTTTATTTTGTGTGCTTTGCACAGACAAAGTACTCACTTCTGCGCTCATGGGTCCCATTTTGTGTCCGTATGTGTCTGGTTGTTCGGAGTGCATGGCGTAAACATAAGGCCTGAAACCAGAAGCATGGCAACACATAATGATCTGATCTGGCCCACTCGAGTGATCCACATCCATGTGCCACATCTAAGTGGGTCAGACCGTAGCCGCATCTCCACCAAAAATGAACCAAATATATCATGTGGGCCACTTTAGGGCAGAATACAGTGTAAAGGAAAACACATGTTAGCTAATAGAGGCCCACATTAAAGGATGTTGAAGTGGATGTGAGCCACTAGAGGCTCACATCCACTTCAACAGGGCCAGATGAAGGCCACCAGTGTTGTATCCCTGCCAGAAGTGGGCCACATCTGCTTGCTGTGTGTATTCACATCACTGTAAAACAACAGTTTGTTTTAATTTCATCCTCTTCTTCATCAGTTTTAAGATGCACGATCCTGTGGCTATGCTAAGCAAGGCTAATTAGCTTATAGCAGGACTAGTTGTGTGTCTCTATCTTATCTTATCTTACCTTATCTTATCTTATCTTATCTCATCTCATCTCATCTTGTCCATTGTGGTGTTATAGAAACAATGGTAGTTGTATAGCAGTGCTAGTAGCAGCATTAAATCTAACATTTTACACAATAAAGATGTATAATACAATCCCTACACAAAAGGCTGAGGCAGGTTGTCAGCAAAGAAAATGTGAAACAGATCAAATATATATAAAACATGAGTGTCACCTCTCTCCATCAGGGAGGTGGAGCCACTGCAGCATGGTTAAAATCCTCCTCTCCAAAGAGATGGCACTGGAACACACACACATTTAAACTGTTTTTAGATTTGAAAGATGAAATAACACATCTGGATTTATGTAGTGAGCAAAAAGAAATCTGCTTTAGATTTTAGATGTAGCTCATGATGTGTCAGCTGCAGCCTGTTCAGCACATGCTGAGCACTTGCTGGCTGCTTCACTTTGAACTCCAGCTCATCCCAGACCATCGCTGGCTTCATGTCAGGAGGTTATCTGATGAAACTCTCTGACCTCACACAGCTGGTTCTGGCTTGCTGAAAAACAAATGATGGCCCCACTAAGCCATGTTGATTAAGTGTTACCTTGAATTTTAAATATAAATCAGGGAAGAACCCCAGAAAATATCACCGCAGCTCCTCCTCCATGTGTAATGGTGGGAACCGTACACACAGACAGCACATTTACAGCCTCCCTTGTGTCCCACAGAGACACACAACTCTCACATCTGATGTGCACTAAATCAGTTGACATGTGTCTGCTACTGGTGTTTAAGAAGCATTGATGTGGGTTTATAGTCTGAGCTGCTGAATTCAGAGATTAATTTCTCAAGATTCTGCAAATGTACTTTCCATAAAGCTACAGTTGCTACAGTTGAATTCAAACACCACCTGTTTGATGTAAAATGATCAAGACAAACATTAAATAGAACAACTTTCGCTGAAGTGTCTTAATCAAAAAGAAAGGCTTCTAACTCATACCTGAAGGCAGCAGCTGTGTTGCATTGTGCCAATTTGGGCAGGTGCTTGTTCATAACGAGTGGTGCACTCTGAACCAGACCAAACATTCAACGAGCAGCACAACATGGTGATACCATTAGAAGTTCTAAACCGTACTGGCGAGATATAATGTCAGGACTGAACCAGTGAGTGTTCAACACACAGTCAGTGGCCTTTATGCTTAGCAAAGCTCTTAGTGCAAGTTCAATCAGGAAGACTCTGCGCTCTTCATTATTGATTAAAGCACGCCATTCAACCTCCCATTCTGACCAGGTGATTAATAGAGAGCACCTCCCACACCTACCCAGTCACGGCTTAGCAAAAAATGTAAAAATCTTTCGTCTCTCCTCCACCTGCCTTTCAGATCGACTCTGGCAACCCCCCTCCACCCCAGGTCCTGCCAGATTCATGCCAGTTCAAGGCCTCCTCAGGCCTCCTCTTTCCTCTCTCCAGCCTTCTCCACCAACACCAGGTCTTGACCCAGGGGGGCATCTGATTCAGAGGGTCTCTCCTCCTGCTCTTTTCCCCCTTTGGGTGTGGTCATCGCGTCAGAGCTCTATAGACCTCTATATATTGTGTTGCAGAGATATCTACTTAAGTTAGCATGCTAAGCAGCTAGCTGTGGCCCGTTCCGTTGCATAACACCACTTTAAATCACCAGAGGTCCTGTTGGTTGTCATCTAAAATTCATTCAACAAACAACCTGTGTGATGATCTGCTGGATCAGCCACATGGTTTCAGCTTTTAACAGACCCTGTTGTAGAGAAATGTACGACATCGTGACGACAAACGACTTCTTAAAGGGTCATAGAATGAGTTAAAAGCCAACTCTTGCTGGTCTTGAAGGCTGCCTGTGTAGCGATGAGGCCACCAACCAAGCTGCTGGCTGTCATGCAGTCCACAGCTGTCAGCCATCAAGCCCAGGACCAGGGCCCTGAGCAAGGATTCGTGTATGAGGCATTGTGGGGGGTGCACAGGGGGAACATGGAGGCGTGGTGGTCACACTGCTTAAAACCCTTGACAGCAGGCATCTCACTCTGCATGTCTGCACTTTTGTCTGTGTTCACAATTTCAACTCCTTCCACTGTGTGTTTTATATATACCCCCACCCCACCTCTGTTCTGCTTGTGGTTAGTGCGGCGACCTCCCAGAAAGCTGAAGCCAACCTTCTACCAGTCAGTCAGCAACAATCCCTGCTGCCCATTACCATGCCAATCTCCACACTGGCACTGTATCACCAAACGAATGCATTGTACGAGAAGGTTTTCCCAGCCCTGCAGAAACGTCAGCGTCAGACAGGTACACTCCTGTCTGCTGCTCACACACCTCCGCCGCTGCCAAGTGCAAGAAAAGCAATGTAAACCACACTCTGGCCCCCATGGCTCTATGGAGTGGCACGTCTGCAGCCCTGCTTCACAGAGGAATCCTGCGCAGTGTAAACAGGCCCATTTGCACAAATTGCTGTAAAAACAGCCCAGCGCCATCCTTCTGCTGAGATGTGCCTCCCGCTGCATACAAGCCTGCTCTGTGCTGATAAATGTGGGCTCCTTTGTGTTCCTCGTACTGTAGTAGGCTGTAGGTTTAGTGCGATGGGAACATGTACAGGCGTGCTCTGATAACCTCCAAATCATTTATGGCGCATTAGCATTCAGCATGTTTACTTAAACTCTGCAGAGTGTACACTGTGATTAGGCATGTGAGGACAGTGCAATACGAGCTTAAATGACACTGTAAACATCAGACCAACATGAATGTGATTCAACCTGAGTGACAGATAAAAACAATGCTCATATTTAAGAGCCAGTTTGCCACTAAAGGTTGACAATGTGAATAAAAAGACAATGACTAAATAAGGCCCCGTTCACACTGGAGAAAGTCAATCCAGCTAGAGTAGGATTGTATCTGGATAGTCTTTAAACTGGATACGTTCAGACCTATTTTCAAATCTGGCTATCACACACGCGTGTCTGCACTCAATCCGGCTTAACCTGGCTTGTTTGCGGTCCTCCAAACTGCCAGGTGGCGCCTCGTAATATACAGAGTTTGTTCAGGCAGTTTTTTTTGTCCTGTGTCGCTCGTTCCTTCATTTTTTTTTGGTTCAAAAAGCAGTTTATTCCTTTGTAGCCCTGTGGAAAATACACTCAGGGCAAAGATGTCGTAGTTCGACGGTTGTTTACATGTAGCACTGTTCCCGTGAACCGGAAGTATCACGACGCTAGCCGGATTCGCTGGCCGCATTTGCGTTCAGACCTGAGCCAGATGTAAGCCAATCCAGCTAGATCCACCTCTGATACCCCGTTCACACTGGGGAAAAAAATGTGGCTTAAGCAGGATTCGGCCGCATCCAGATCAATCCAGATTTTTGATGTTTTTTTCCAAGTGTTAACACCTCGAATCCGGCTGTATCCAGTTTGATTTCAATCTGGCTAGATCCACCCACGAGAGGTGGATCTAGCCAGATTGGCTCAAATGTGAATCCGGCTAGCGACATGCTACTTCCGGTTAGTGATGTGCTACTTCCGGTTTACGGGGCGCGACACGGGACGAAAAACCACACGACGCATGCGCACACGCGGTCCTACCGCGGCGTGAAAGGACTCTGTATATTACGAGGCGCCACCTAGTGGTTTGGAGGACCGCCAACATGCTGGATGAAGCCGGATTGAGTGCGGACACAAGTGTGTGCTAGCCAGATTTGAAAATAGGTCTGAACGCATCCAGCTTAAAGGCTGTCTGGGCTCAATCCTACTCTAGCTGGAATGACTTTCTCCAGTGTGAACGGGGCCTGAGAGGTGGATTGAAATCAAGCTGGATATAGCAGGATTTGCGGTGTTCACACTCAGAAAAAAACTATCCGGATATATTCAGATACGGCCTGAATCCGGATTGATTTCCCCAGTGTGATTTATTACCCCGGGTAACGGATATTACCCCGTTCACACTGGGGAAATCAAGTCTGATTAATCCAGATATATTTCAACCCACCTCTCGGAGGTGGATCTAGCTGGATTGGCTTACATCTGGCTCAGGTCTGAACGCAAATGCGGCTAGCGAATCCCGCTAGCGATGTCATACTTCTGGTTCACAGGGACAGTGTCCGGGTTGCATACAAAAGCTGTATGTAAACAACCATCGAACTACAACAGCTTTGCCCGAGTTTATTTTTATTCTTCAACTGCTTTTTGAACCGAAAAAACACACGAAAGAGCGAATGACACGGGACCAAAAAAAAACACACGACGCATGCGCACATGTGGTCCTACTGCGGCCTGAACAGACTCTGTATTTTTACGAGGCGCCACCTAGCGGTTTGGAGGACAACAAAGAAGCCGGGTTAAACAGGATTGAGCGTGGACACGCGTGTGTGATTTCAAAAATAGGTCTGAATCCATCTTAAAGGCTATCTGGATCCAATCCTACTCTAGCTGGATTGACTTTCTCCAGTGTGAACAGGGCCTTAGAGAGCCTCCTATTGTGACATAGTTTTCCATGGAGATGCTTGCACATAATGGCTGCCATGGCTGAAGAACAAATGAATGCACTACAAGTCACTGTACATGTAAATTAATGATTTGTTTAGCAGCGGTTGCTTTGGTTAGCATTCATCAACTTAAAACACACAAATTCAACACATTAAATCATTATATAATGTTATATCAACTCACCGAGATGTGTGTGTGTGTGTGGGTTTGTGCAGACTTACACGGGCCAGAAGAAGGTGGCAGCCTTCACTCCCTGTTTGAGTGCTGTGATCCAGATCTAGACAAACAGTGCAGGCTCGTTACTTGACATAGTGGGCATGTGAGAATAGACCCACCTGACACAAAACCACACAAACAGTGTTCATCCTGAGTCAACACTGGGTGCTGGCAGCACTCACCGGTTGTCCTCCCCACCAGCGGTGATTGAGTTTTTCTCTGCTTCTCAGGGTGAAGGTTGCGTCGAACACGGGGTCGTACATGGAGTTTCCCACGATGCCATGAGACTCTGGGTAGAGACCCTGACACACATTCAACATGATTATGCTCAGCCTAATAATACTTGATTGGCCCTCCGCTCTATAGGTCGCCTACACCAACACTTTAAGGTCAGATTTCACACTTTGCAGCGATGGAATGTAAATGATCCCATCCTGATCTGTCCTCTTCTTGTACTCGCAGCAATCTGGAGCATCGGCCCAGCAGGAGTGTAATGATTTTACATTGCTCAGCATAAATGATCCTGTTTCACCTCCATACTTGGTTAGCCTTAACGTTTGTAGTCTTTAATAGTGAATCTTAAACTTACTGTAGCCAGTGAGTAGAGGTTGGGGAAGGTTTTGGACGGGTAGACAGGCCTCAGGTATGGAGCATGGGTTCCACATGTTCCTGAAAGAAGACAGAACTATAACTATAACTGCTTAATTTTTACAGTGTGCTAACAATTTAGCTAAGCAGTTAGCTCGATAAGCAAACGTTCCCATATTTTGTCTCAGTTCACTATACCAAGAATACGATTATTAATTTATTCATTCATTCATTGTCAAACAATCCCATGCAGGTCTTACTCAGCTTCTCGATGTTGGGTATGACGGCGCTCCCTCTCTTCATGTACGAAGCTCTGAATCCATCCACTGACAGGATGATGAGCGGCGGACGCACAAACCTGCAGACACAATGTGAGAAAGATTAAAATAAAAATGCATGAAGTCTGGCTTGTTCAGCTCATTTCTTCTTCTTCTAACTCATACAGAAACATACCCAGCAGGACATTCAGGACTCTTGATCTCCTCACACTCATCCTGCAGCCACGACGTGTCTCCTGAAACAAAGGTGTGCCGTTCATTACGTCAACAGAATTTAAAAAAAATTCTTCTTCTTTGGTGAATCTCTCAAGCTCCTCCACATCTGGTGGTCTCCTGCATGGACCCTGCATGGAGATGTCCTTTCTTGGTCACAGTCCATTCCTGTGCAGGACTCTAGTGACGGTCTTCTCTGACACTTCTGGTCCAGACCTGGTTTATATCCTTCACTAGTGTATTGTGCTTGTTCTCGGCTCTTTAGACTCATCTCTCACTAGTTTTCTTTGCAGAACCTTCCACACGTTTCTCCTCCTGCCTCTGCCAGTCTTGTTCTGCTCTTCAAACTTTGATGCTCTTTGATAAACTTGTATCCTTCTCCTGCTTTGTAGACATTGACTATCCTCACTTTAAAGTGCAAATCAAATGCTTACAGGGGCACTCAGACTACATAGCATCATTGCATAGCAGTAATAGTACAATGGCTAAACAAAGAGGACAGTTCAGTTTGTGTGAAATAAGGACTTTCTCAAAGGAAATACTGTGGTAACATGTTATGCATGTGAAG
The DNA here is from genome assembly GCF_900634625.1 of Parambassis ranga. Lineage (NCBI taxonomy): Eukaryota > Metazoa > Chordata > Actinopteri > Ambassidae > Parambassis > Parambassis ranga. The sequence continues at coordinate 2,800,119 of NC_041036.1, forward strand.
CTGCAAACCTTTACACAGCTTCCTGTAGTTGGTGCAGCAGTCTCCTCTCGCCAGACAGTCGTCAGAGCAGTGACAGGCGTGCTGCTCGTTCCGAGTCTCCCCACAGCGATCCTTACTGCACTCATAACCTCCAGCTGTGTACAGGACAGGCAGAGAACACCATCAGAATCACACAGAGAGCGGACGTATTAATGTGGCGGTGGTCTGTGTGTGAATACTGAGCAGCTCTGAACCAACAGTGATGATGCTCGCTGTATTTTGTATGGTCACGGTAAAGATTCATGCACAGGGGAGGATTAGTGTGGCACGGCTGTGGTAAGCCAGAGACCGCCAACGTAAAATCAGACCACCAACACTGGAAGTAGCAGTGAGAGAGATGTTGACATTCCAACAGAAGGAGGGCGATATGTGAAGAGGGAGAACCAACACACAGCTCAAAGTGTCAAGGCTGTGCTCACAAATAAAATGAGGTAATGAAGCAGCAGAGATCAGCACAGTATAAAAACACATCACAGACACTGTTAGAAGTGTTTATATAGAACTGTGAGGGGACCCTAAAGGCTGTTCCATACTCCGTGAGACAAGAGCGGAGAACGCACTCCACGGGTGGTAAGAGATAAAAAAAAAGGTCTTTTCTGCACCCGCCCACTAAACTATAAGGAAAGACTTTACTGAGTTTTCTAACACACCACAAGGACTTGTGCCATGGCAAGAGGTGATTATACAGAGAGGGTGCCTGCAACAGCGTGAGATGTCCGGCGATGAGTTGTGAAAATGCAACATTAAAAGTAACAATAGCAAAGATTCAGTGTTTGTGCCTTTATGACCACATTTGCACATCTACTGTGTTCCAATGTGCCTGCAATACTTCAAACTGTCCGGTGATGAGCTGTGAAGATGCGACATTAAAAGTAACAATAGCAAAGATATACAGACATTGTTAACGAGCCTATTATGCCCGGGTATGTAGGAGTATATAGAATGGTAATAACATCTGGTATGTGTGAATGGCTGTCTGGAGTTATTGGTGACAAATCACCCTGACTTGCCTTTCTTTCTTTCTTTTATTGCTCATCATGCAAAACCGGTATGGTCTTATCTAAATCTGTTGAATCAGTGCTGTTTATACACCTACCTATATACCTGGAGAGGCTCTTGCGCTTCTCCACTTTCATCACGCCCACAATAAATTCCGACCAATCACGGCATGGTTGCCGCACAGCCTTGAAAGACAAAGTTCGGCCCGGACCCTGTGCACAGGAGTGCGGATCAGCGGGCGGTCAGAGACAAAAAATGACGTCATTTTGTGGGCGTAACGTCTGCACGGGGGAAAAATGTCTTTGTCTCGCGGAGTATGGATCCAGCTTACGCAGTAAACCTGCTGGGAGACACTTTGTGCCTCACCTGTAGGGTCCTTGGAAACATTTCTGTTTTTGTGTCACTTTCAGCGTTTCTGTGTTTTCAAGTCGTCAAACTGCATGAAGAGTCAAAGACTGCAGTTCCCCCCTGTGGCCTCTGGGGGCTGGGTCAAAAAGGTGGGAGAAGCTTTACAGCAGGACTGCTCACAGCCTGGTACAAAACCTCTTCGGTCTCTATTGATACGTTCCCTTTGGGACATCTGCACAAGAGGGTGAGCTCCCTCATTTTAGTTTTTTAGACCTACACTAAAAGGTGTGTAACTGCCTTGAGTGACAGATGAAAGCTTCTGGACTGCCCGCCTACTCCAGCTACAGTCATGCTCCGCCTCTTTTGCAGCATCACGCTAAGTCTGGATTTACACCGGCTGTGTAACAGAGGCGCAACGTAAACGTAGCGACAGCCGCTGTGAAGCAATTAGAGTATTCACGCCGGTTCTATTACAGAGCTGTGTCGCGCTCAAGATGTGTCAATTTCAATTGAGCGGGCAGGAAGTCGGGCACCAAAACACCAGACGCCAACACCAACGAGACAAAAGAATTGATTTTTGTTCTCCCACTTCTCTGTTTTTTCTTGTGCATGATGTGTCCTTTCTTCTCATGGACACAGAGTCAGACAGACATTAAGGTCACTTTAGAACATTATTCTCGACCACCTGATGCATATTAAACTCTGGATTTCCAAGGATTTCCTGCAGCTTAATGACAAAAAATCTGAGGCTGTTTTATTTGGCGTCTCCATCCTGAGCTGCACCATCCAGAGCAACCTTGAGCTCCTTTCCTCTGATGCACAACACGCTGCCAAGAGTCTGGGACTCATTTTTCAAATCAAAACAAAACGTCCACACCTGTTTTTCTCTACCTCAGAAGAATCTTACTGAATCGAACACATAACAGCACGGATGATGTTTGGCATGCATGAATCAGATGACATGAAGAAGGACGGTGACATCCTACCTGTCCGTAAACAGAGCTGGTCGAAGTCAGAGCAGCAGCCGTTGTAGGTCTTACACAGGTTGTCACAGCGGCAGTTCGGTGGCTCCATCTCGACCAGTTCAAAACACCGGTGTTTACAGGAGCCGGACGTTGGTGCGTAGTGAGATGAAGAGCGAGCTGAGGAGAAAAGAAGCACGAGTTCAGTGTTTGTTGCCGATCAGTTCTGGTTCTGTGAGAAACTTTAAGCTACAGCAGTGGCAACGTTCAAAGTGTGCAATGACAGTAGGAGACCTCCCTGACAGGGCCCCATCTGACTTCATCATTCATTTTCAAGTGTTATGCATGTCTGGCAAGGACCCTCTATGAATCAGGGCCCCAACAGACTGGACCAGGTGCTGATAAGGCTGGTTAAAAATAAGAGCATGTGCTCAGAAGAGGAAGTTCTGGAGATGATATGAATCTAGGTTTCAGAAATGATGTTATCCATCAAAGCATAACTTGTGATCCTAAAGTCTAGGCAGGCCTACAAACATGCATCATCCCTGCTGCACCAGGCAAGATTGTTGCAGTCGCTCCATCTCAGGTTGTAGAAGTGGATGGAGTTGTTACTAAACCAGCATGTTTTCTTAACCCTAATCTACCGTAACAGTCAGAGAATGATCAGGAAAAGCTGCCGATGAGAATCAAAACCCATCCATCCATCCATCCATCCATCCATCCATCCATCCATCCATCCATCCATCCATCCATCCATTTTCAGCCGCTTATCCGGGGCCAGGTCGCGGGGACAGCAGTCTAAGCAGGGACGCCCAGACTTCCCTCTCACCGGACACTTCTTCCAGCGCTTAAGATTAATATTAAGAAAACCTTTATTTGTCCCACAATGGGGAAATTGTGGTAAAATAACATGTGCCGCCCAGGAATCAAACCCAGGTCGCAAGAATGGGACACCAGTGGCTCTTCCGGGGGGATCCCAAGGTGTTCCCAGGCCAGCCGAGAGACATAGTCTCCCCACCGCGTCGTGGGTCTTCCCCGGGGTCTCCTCCCAGTGGGAGGCGTCCAGGAGGCATCCGAAACACATGCCCGAGCCACCTCAGCTGACTCCTCTCGATGTGGAGGAGCAGTGATCAAAACCATAAAGATTTCTGACCAACTTATAATGTACCTGTGCCAAGTGTGTGAACCATAGTAACAGAGTCTGAAAAAAATGCATTTGATGGTTGAAGGAGGAAATACTGACACACAGTAAATCTTTTCCACTTTGCCTGTTGAACAGCACTAGCTCTGCATACAGTAAACTGTAATCCCGCTTTAATGTGAGTTTTAAAACACCTCGGCGTCTAACGGCTGAGTGCAAAAACAAAAAATCTGAGGGAATCTATAGATGGACTGTGTATTATCCAAGAACGTAATGAAAGGCTGCAGTGTTCACAATTACTGTGACAAAACCCACTGTGTGTGCGCCACATGCCAAACTCCACACTTACTAAACTTTAACTCCTCCCCCGGGACCGGACTGTGCTAATGTTCTCTCACCGCGGGGACGCTCGGGTTTCTGAAAACACAATCACACTTTTGTTCTCCTTAATATCCAAAGGACGGCTGCCCCCCCCCTCCCACTGGGCTAACTGAAGACATCCTGGAGATGTGAACTTATTGCTACATTTCTGACAACATGCTCCTTGTGCTTGCTGGGGGAACGCGAGGACGCCAACAGGAGCTTTTCAGCATGCGTTCCCGTGCAGACGTATATATGCACGTGTTTGTTTGACTGCATGTACTTAATGTGAGGTGATGCACTTTAATGCAATGTTTATGCTGTCCAGCCCGTTGGCACAGTAGTGTACAGTGTGTGTGTGTCAGAGTGCGGTAAGGCTTCAATAACGCCTTTGCTAAAGACTCAGTGGTGCTTCGTGTGGTGTGGACTCCAGGTCAAAGGTCAAATCTCTGATCTGTCGCTGTTAATTCTGTGGGTTCTGTGGCTGATATCCACTGCACACTGAGTGATGCATGAACATCCAGTGGGCTATAAATCAATTAGCCTCAGAGAAATAATTTGCAGCGATTTTTGATTTTGTTTTTCTTATGGTTTCGCCTATGTGAGCTTTTAATGGTTAAATTTGATGTAGATGGGTCTGGACTCATGGTAGAACCAAGCAGCAGCCACCAGGGCTGAGTCTATAGAACTCACACTCAAAGTATACATAATTCTGAAGTTGACATCTTTGAGTGACAGGCAGCTTCCTGCTTTTATGACCGTCGTCCGCCCACGTCTGCTCCACGTCCGCAGGCTTGGTCCTGACTCACAGCGTTAGCACCCTGCTCTCCTCCCACCTCTTTGTCTGTATTTGGAGTTTAGGTGGACTGCCAACATGGCAGAAAATCCACTGTGCATTGTGACATTATTTGACATTTTCTTGCTGAACTTTATCCATATAGTGCATAAATTAATACACTAGTAGAGTACAGTGCAGTTTCTTCCTCCGCTGGCCGGTTCATTTTACATGATTACTTGTAGGCCACTATCCATTAAAGGTAGGGCAGGAGATTTTGAAAACTCAGTGAGAGTCAGCCAGATTTCGAAAGTAAACACACGCCCCTTTCTCTCGGAGCTCACCCCGAAGCCACGCCTCCCAATCACATGGACGCGCATTACCTGAAGACGAGCTGCGGTCTGTGACTTCGGCCATCATGCACGTACCTCTCTGGTGCGCGCAGAGCAGGAAGAGAGTGACAACCAGCCAATACTCCGCACAGGGTCCACCCGGAGGATTGGCTGATGTTTTTAGCGGTTTATAGCTTCCACTGATGATTCATATTCTTCGTTTTAATGCCAAACTGCCGAACTAATTGGTTGCTATCGGATTGTAAAGAGAAGTTACACTAATTTAACAAAAAGTGCATCAGAATGAAATCTCCTACCCTACCTTTAATATGGAGATATAAGCAGATATTAATTAACTGGAATGCTGTCAACATTTTCAGGGTGGAGGACCTGCAGTTCTGCTGCTGCTGGTGCTGTCTGCAGTGCACGGTTGCTGCTAAACTTCTGGGGCGAGATCCAATAGCTTGTTTAATATTGACTCAAGGTAAAGCAGCACTCTCTCTCTCTCTCTCGTTCTCTTGAAAAACAACACACACACACACACACACACACACAGTCTCCCCATGACAACCTCACATGGCCACAGTGATCCGTTGTAGCCGGCACCACATGCTCTCCTCGCTCATTTCATATTCACTGGCAGACAAAATAACTCAGCAAATAAACACAACGAGACAAATTCAGCTCCAACTACTGCTGCAGCTTATCTCATGTTGCTGCATGCTGAGGAGTCATCTCAGAGACGGCTGGAGTGTTTGTCTGCTTGACAGATTGCACTTGTTGTTCACATAGGATTTAATATTTACTCCAGAAAACGTTTTTTTTAAATGTGTGTCTGGGACTTGGAGCGAAGCCTTAGACATGCTCTGTCTTACCCCGTCCAAGATACATTAACATGTGTCCAAAATACACCTCGGCGCACGCTGAGCCAACATGGCAGCTAATTCAAAGAGCAGCTTTTTCCCCCTTTGTATTTGTGTTACTGAAGTCGTGTCTAAACGACAGTTCTGCAAGGCGTCCACAGAAAATGGAGACTAAATTAGACCACGCACATTTTACACAGGACCCACACAAGCAGCACCATGTCACTTTAGTATTTAAGTTAAATATCTTACAGCATTTTAATGATTCGGTTGTTAGGTTAAAGTTCCTGTTCTTTAGTTTTTCTCCAGTGCTGTGCTGGTCTGTTGCTTCCCTGTCAAAGTGCTTTGCCAGTAAAGTTCTTATTATTCCCATTTCAATAGCTTTGAATGTCCATCAGTAGTAGATTGACATACTTATGATTTGGACTTGACCAAGCATTTTTTTTAAATACTTTAATAATTCCATCAGGCAACAAGTAGCGCCACACAACAATGACTAGGGAGGAGTTGTGATCGAACCACCAACCTTCTGGTTATTGGACAACCCTGCTCTACCACTGAGCCACTGCTGCCCTCATGCCCTCATTTCTTTGCTGCCTTCAGGCTCGGGGTGCTCTTTATATTTATCCATTCACAGTCACCAGTGGTGACACCGCCCGGACCACCTTTTGCATGTTGGCTGCAAGCCTCCATTCTTATGATTAGGAGAAAACACTCTCCTCACCTCTAACCCACAGCCACCTGCGCACAGCAGCATGCAGCACATCCAAGCTACATTTCACTTTAGTTTGACTGGTCTAAACACACACTGATTACTTAACCAATTTAGGGCTTATATGGCTGTTAAAGCACAAGTGACTGACTTGATCTTAAGGTTTTAGACTGTTGCTCTCAGGGACCCTCTCTCTGTAGCGCCCCCTACTGTACAGGCACCAAACTCACCAAAAAAAGACTACAAACATGCACATACATTTGGAAACCCCATAACTTTTAAAATATTTCCCAACCAGCCTGAAATTTGTGGACAGAAAGGAACCACCATACTTCATCATGTTCTTGCCTTCTGTCCACAAACACAGTCGCAGAGTTAACCACGTGAGGTCACCTCAGCTGTGTGAGGGGTCAAACAGTTCAAAGATGTTTCCCAGAGTTACTGCTGGTTACTCACACTCTGTCCTGGCTGAGGTTCCATCCTCTCCTGAGCGTCTGGGCCGGTCATAGACAAATCCCCAACACACATGTGAGCCGCACAGGACGGACAGGACGCACACAACCTGAGGGAACAACAACAACAACAACATGTTAGAGCAAAGAAGCAAACACACAAGCACGGGCAGAGGTTATGAGGATTATTCACTGGGCAGTGTTTATGTTCCAGGCCCGCATTAAAGAAATGAAGCTTAATCTCCAGGATAAAGGTCTGTGATGCATTTAACGTTGTATTCGGGCACCTGAATGGTTCCTGAACTAACTGGAACTCTGATGCATTTCCTCCCAGGCAGGAGCGGGGATGACTTCAAAGTGAATTGGGACCACCCGCATCCGCATAACAATCAACCTTTCATGATAGTTTGACAGATCTTTCACCGCCCAGAACCGACGGACCCGGCCACAATTGTTCTGCAAATGCGTAGCAGCAGGAAGGGAAATAAGAAAACGCGGGGGGAAATACTGAAAACGGCGCTAGAAAGACGGCCAAATGCGTAATTACGCACGGAATTTACGCACTGTTCTACAGTGACCTGCAGCAAAAGTGTAGATACAAGCTTCTACCGTACCAGTTTCTGCAGCAACATGTTCCTCTGTCAAGGTGAGTGAAGTCCGTCCTGTGTTGAGCGTCGAGGTGTGGGTGATGCTGACTGCGACAACGAAGGACCACCAGCGAGAAAGACCGTTAAAGAGACCAGGAGAGAGAGAGAGAGCACAGGGGAGGAGGGGGAGGTGACTGAAAGGCGCGGACCGGGTTTTTATTGGTGCTGGTTTGGGAGGAGGGATTTTATCTGAGGCACTACTTGGATAAAATGATGGGGGAAGCGCAACAGAGTGAAGCATTATTGACCCTCTAACCCTAATGTCTCCTCATATAAAGTCCAGGTTGAAGGTGTGTGACGTCATATTGATGCTGCTAGTCTTTAATATAATGAGAAATGACTAAGAGGAAAGTCCAAATATGTTCCAAAACAACGAAAACACACCACACATCTGGAAAAAAACACTTTATTTATTTCCAAAAACAAAGAACTTATTGAACAAAGACTGATGCAGAAAGCACGAGGCCCAGGGTTCTTCTTTTACATGATGATCTGACTGCTACAGTATGTTTGTGAATCTGTGTTTGGTAAGATGCTTGATTTGTGATCCTAGCTCCTAAAACTCTGAAGAAAATGTAACAAAAGAGACGATGTCAAGACTTTAACAGTCTCATTTAGGAAGGAACTCATGAGGAACCTGATCTGCAAACTCTGCCCGACCCTCTGAATGCCAGTGTCGATGGTTATCTAACGGTGAATATTGAATTCTGCATGTTCCTTTCATTGTTTAAAACCACCTAATCAAAGCTAAGAAACCCTACCAGAGCACGTCCAGCCACAAACTCCGCCGTGGGGCTGGATCCAATCTACTTAAAACACACGTGGGTATAAAAATCTTTAATCAATGTTGACAAAAAAACACTAGTATTACTTGAGTTTCAATTGTACAGTACGGTGAAAAACAATCCTGTGTTTAATTTTAACCCAAAGAGGGAAATGTCATTTACAGGATGTGAAGGAGTCCACACCACCATCCATCACGCTTCACCCGCAGAACCGCTCGCTCTGGGGTCGAGCTTCACAGGGGAGGCACAGCAGAGTGGAGGACATGTGTATGTGGTCGCCTGAGGCTGTATTTGGCTGTTTGTGGAGAGAGGTGTGTGTGTGTGTGTGTGTGTGTGTGTGTGTGTGTGTGTGTGGGGACGCCTCTGGAGAGTTTTACCGTATTGACACTGCAGCCTTAGCTCAGTCAGTGTTTCCCCCTTTCAAGTCAACAAGCTGTTTCTGCTGAGCAACACAGAGAACAAAACGACTGTGTCCAAGTCTGCTGCTACACAACAGATGTGTTCATTAACCCTGCCTCAGTCTAGTCTGACAGAGAGGGCGAGCGCAGGGACCTGCCGCTGGCCGGGCTGTTGCTGTAGGCGTGCGAGTTGTCCCGGTCCCTGTCCTTCTCCTTGTCCTTGCTTTCGTGCTTGTGCTTATGTTTGTGCTTGTGTTTGTGCTTCTTCTTCTTCTTCTTGTGCTCGTGGTGATGGTGGTGGTGGTGGTGGTGGCCGTGGTCACCACCATGTTTAGTGGATGAGGAGGTGGTCTCCTTGGAGAAGGACGGCACAGGCGTGGCAGGCATGGAGAGCAGGGACTGTTCGACTGAAGGTGGCTCTTTACCTAGAAAGAAAAAAGAACATGTAGGCATTAGGCCAAGCGCTAATAAATGTTTTAGACATCTGTGTGTGTGTGTGTGTGCGCTTACCGGGAGTGGAGGGTCTCTCTAACAAATTGAGATGATGGTGAATGAAGGCCTGGCTGTCGTGTACAGTCTCCATATCAATATCTTCATCTTCCATTGTGTTAAACTGTAACGGAGCACAGCTGTTTTAACACCTTGTGGATTTATTGTTTAGTGTATGTATGTGAGATGTTTCTGTCAGTACACAGCCTACAGCGGTGGCACATTCTTACTCTGATCTTGTAGCGTCCTCCTCTTCCATCATCTTCCTGTTGCTGCAGGATCTGTCCTGGCTCTGGAGGAGACCCCAGTGGGGTCTCGGCCTTCCTCTTCAGGCCTTGAGGGGGTTGGCCCACACCGCACACACCCAATGAAATAGGGTCCGGCTCCTCATCCACCTGAGAGATGTGAAGTATAAAGTTGTTTGTAATGATTGTTCTTCAGTCTGCACTTTAGTTAACCTGCAGTCTGAGAGAGTTCAGGTTGTGAACAGCAGCCAGACTGCTGCTGGTTCTGGTGATGCAGGGTGATGTAATGAGAGACAGGCTCAGCCAAGAGCTGCTGGCAGCACCGTCCTGTAGTACCCATAATTACACAGATCCAACCTAAGATAATACCGTTTTTTATGATGTAGTCTGTACGTGTAGCATCTGAACCTTTTTACGCAGCATTATTTCCTTCAGTTTGATTTAATAAAGACCACCAGGCAGCTCGCGGCTTACATCACCGCTGGCAGAAAAACCAAAGAAACCTGACACAATGACTCATTTTAACAAATTATCCAGTGACTGGAGAAAAAGGGCAAACCACTATGATATATCAAGTTCTCTTGATCAATTATCTATTGAGAAGCTTAAATACTTACTTCTTGTCATGTTTACGTCATGACTGACACCTGGTGTACTACTAGCCAGGACTGCACTGTTCCCACAGAGGTGCAGAACTTTGGTTTTTAGCCCCAAGTGGCTTAAAAACAAACACTAGAGATCACTTACTGTCGTGTAGCTCATGCCCACTCCGTGGATGCCTATGCTAGCAGGTGTGTCCATGATGCTGCCGACCCCCATCTCGGGCTTGATGGTGGGGTTGAGGACAGCTTTCTTTTCCTTTAGGTTGAGCACCAGTCCAAGTTCTGGCAGCGGCAGGCACGAGGGCCGAGTCAGGCCGAACAAGGTGTAGTAGAGGTTCACGGCGTCGCAGCGCAGCCGCCAGTCATTGGAGGTACCTGTGAGAAAGGAAGAGACAGGATTAAGTAAAGGCTTTCTATGACAGCAGGCCTTTGTTATCACTTGCAGTCATCTGGAAAAGCGATCAGTCTTCAGACATGGCCGCTGCATGCACTATGCTTTTTTAAAGGTACATGCCAGACATTAATCGGCTGCACACATTCCCACAGAGACAATACCAGCTCAGCTAAAAACAAGATAATCCACTGTGTGTGTGTGTGTGACACGAGAGCTAATGCATCATGAGGAGTCATTGGAGTGGTTGTAGTTGGGATGGATGAAACACCAAACCCTGCTAAAGGGCCAGGCGCCTAACATGCGGGGGTGGAGGTGGGGGGGGGGGGGGGGGGGTAATGTGGCTTTGAATAAACGCCTAACAGCAGCAGATAGTTTGTGTTCTTATAGCACTGACCTTCAGCCGGTGAAACATCATCCTGTGTGAGTGTGTGTGTTTTACACACAGGGGGGGCCAAACGCATTTTCATAACATATTATTTAAGATTACAACACTCTGGTCAGTATGTATTTAAACTGGCAGCGCTGTCCAGCAGCCACACACACTAACCACACCAACAAACAGGAGCTCGATGGAAATAATGACCATCGGTGTTTTTGTCCGTCCTTCATCCTTGTAAGTCAATAAATTAAATTAAATCCCGACGGTGTACAGTAATACGGAGCTGTGAGCGTATATATACTTGTATTTGGCTTTTGAGGTGGTGTGTATTTGGATTGGCAGGCTGAGCCTTTATAGACTGGCTAGCTAGCTCAAAGACAAGCAGGCCCCCCTGGAAGAGAAAGAAATAATGAAACCCGAGGACACAATAGGAGGCAGAAACTGTGCGTATGGGGAGGCACGGCACCAAAGAGCAGACCTTAACCTTTTCAAGTTCAGTTCAGTAGCGGAGGAGGACGCTCTCAGCCCTGATGTTGGTTTATCTTTTAATTTACAGTGTGTTTTCTGAGAATGCCATTTTCTGTTTCTTCTATATGAAGCGTTTCATACTCGATCCAGTCTCCATTCATTGACATTTTTCAATACGACCTGTTATTTATATAGCATCAGACGAGAGAGTTATCTCTAATCCACAGTCAGCGATTCAAGGCAAACAATGGCAAAGACAAAACTCCTCTTTAACAGGAAGAAACTAAACATAACAGGGCAGCAGTGGCTCAGTGGTAGAGCAGGGTTGTCCAATAACCAGAAGGTCAGCGGTTCGACCCCAGCTCCTCCCTAGTCATCGTTGTGTGTCCTTGGGCAAGGCACTTTACAGCTCACAGAGAAGCAGTCCAGCGGTAGATCTAGACCAAGAGAAGTTTCTAAAAGTGACAGGTAACAGTCGCAGGGACAGCGTGATTGATTTTTGTCTCAGTACAAGGCTCAACGGAGCTTTTAGACTTTTTATCAGCCTTGTTTTTGTTTATTAATCATGAATCATAAGCGGTCTGGCTTTATGGAGCACTGTTAAACTAAAGTATTTTAAAATACAGCTGTGATTTGTGCAGCATTATGTGTTTGTGTGCTGCAGGATGCCTGCACTGAACTTTGGTTTGTGACCTCACTGTTTTGTTTTGCATTTGATAGACAGAAAGAGTGTGAAACCAGCTGAGAGACACACAAGAGCCGCATTAGCAATTTGAAGAACATCCATTTGTGACAGAGCCAACTCTGCTGCTGTGTTTCTTTCAGGTCTAACAAAGAGGATTATGATGGTCAGATTATCACAGATGTGAGGAACACATGTGGAAGAGGAAAATCAATGACAGTGATGGATACGTTTTACTGCACTGTATCATGTGAACCTACTGAACACACACAGAATGGAAAACACTGAATAAACAGACATGTCGTAAATAAGATCCTCAAACATGATTCACACTCAAAACCAGAACCCTGGTTCTTGGATTCTTGGTCACATCCCCGACCAAAGCCATTCCTGCCTGGTTACTGAGAGTCAGCTCAAGGAGAGGCTCTTGTGGCTCCAGCCTTTCATGTCAGTGACAGAGCCAACAGCACTGCTGGGAACTTCTTAAAGAAATACGTTTCGATCAAATCCATAACTCAAAAAAAAAAAAGAAACTGGAAAGGGTCTCACTCTAGTCTCTGAAAACATTCAGGCTGCACCATGAGGTTGTGAAATATCTCCTCTGAAGCCACACTGTTCTGTGACCAGAGGACGTTTTGTAAAAATGCAGCCGGCTCCTGTTTCTTCTACAGTTTTAGTGCTATGCTGGCTTTGATAGACAGTAAAACAAAATCTAATATCAGAATGAAATGGTTTTCATTAAAGAACCCTACAGATATATATGGATCTCTGTAGAATCTCGGCTCATTTACTGGAACTTGTGATCGGCTCTGTGTGCAGTGTGTGTGTGTGCGCGTGTGTGTGTGTTAGCGGTGAGCTTAAGCACACTGAGCATGCATTAATCAGAGTTCCATCGGTGTAATTTACCCTAACTGTGGTTGAATCGGGTCATTTGTGGTTAGAACCTACATTGTGAGAGCTGGAGGAGAAACTAGGCTGTAATTTGTTCCTGAGGAACGAAAGGGGCACATTATATATCTAAATCTGATGAGAAAGCTGCAGAATACAGACTTATTTGTCACTTCCAAGTCAGCCTTATACTGTAATTGCATGCTCCATTTTACTGTAATTTCTCTTTTACCCAGTTGCCTCTTTTTACTTCTTTAATTATTAGTTAACACGTTTAGCTTATCTTATAAGTTTTAATGGTCGAGTCTTCATATTTATATTGAATTGTATTGTTTTCTTTTGTTATAGGTTTACACTGTTGAAGGGATTGTGTGTGAGTGTGTGTGTGGGAGTCATTGTTATGTGTGTGGGAGTCACTATCTCTGGAAAGCTGTGTGTGTTTGTCTCACCTGAGTTCATAAGCTTCCAGAGCTGGTCGACCAGAGCTTCATTACACAGAGCTGAGTCTGTGGTCTTTGTAAATGGAGGATTCTTACAGAGCACGCCCAGGATCTTATGTCTGATTGGACCACAACAACAACAACAACAACAACAAAAAAACAAGTTCAACGGTTAAAATCCACACATCATCTTTTTAAACATCTACATTCTATAGATTGATAAAAATCATAAAATGTGTTGCCAACTACCAACTGGTACCTGACATAGTGCACCGGCTCATTCTGCACCATGCTGAGAAGCCACTGCAGCTCTCCGGAACTCCTTTCAACTGCAGGACAGAATAGAAGACGCTTTACACACAAGAGAGAACACAAACAACAAACCTGGGGCTTGTGAGCTGCTCAGTCAGATCAGATCAGATCAGATCATAAAGCTGCTGTGGCTGAGCTGGATCAATGATCGTTACATCAATGCTAATGATAACAGCTAGTTAAGTACCTCTAGTGTAGTCCACCAGAGCTTCCAGTGCAGCGACGCGGACGTCTACAAAGTGTCCATACTCAGCGTAGGACTTGAAGAGCGAAGGGTCGCTGGGAATGTGTCCGTTCTTTTGCAGCTGACGGATGGCTCTCAGACAGCTGGAGAGGAGGGAGGAAGGTACGAACATTATTCTAGGACAGGCTGTGACCCTGAACTAACGTGACTAATTGATCTTTCCTTTGTGATGTTTGCACAACAGGCATGTATACAGACAGACAGTGTAGACCTTCTGCTGCGGAGACACGTACCTGACCGTGATGGTGTTCCTGAAGCTCGGCAGTAGCTTCTCCATGTTTAAGAATCGCGTGATCTCCTCCAGGATCAGACGGACATCAGGATTCAAATTGTCCACTGTCCGCATCTCGTTGTTGATGCTGATGGCCGGGGTCAGAGAGTTGGTCAGGGCTTCAATCAGCTCTGCACGGTAGTAGTTATCTGAAAACTGGAGATGATAAGAGAGAGGGAGTAAAACAAAACATGGAAAAAAGGCACATTTTTGTTTATATAATTTGAAAAAAGAAAAACTATGGCGTCTCCAACACCACCGATAAACTTCGTATACCTTATTTTTTCTGTTGTCGTTATACTTGATGAGGTCAAGTATGAAGTTGAGGACGTCTTTAGGGCAAAGGTTCTGCACATCTCTAAGTAACGCCATGGCAACGGGCATCGTCTGACATGAGAGACCAGGGCAAATGAAGAAACAAAGAAATATGCACAACACAACATGTAGTTCTGTGTAAATAGATGCTATAAAAAAGAGGTTATTTTTCTTTTGCACCTTTTGTAGGAAGTAGCTCTGGAAGTTGATGAAGTTGTTGGTCTTAACGATGTTGGGGCAGCTTTTACAGCAGAACATTCTTGTGAACAGGGACTTCATAGCTGGAGGACCCTGCCATGTGCTTACCATGGCGTTAGCAATCTGCAAGGTTCACGCAAGAACAGAGGAACAGTTTTACAGCCACATATTTTCAATCTTTTTGCTGTGCTCACTGTAAAAAAAAAAATACATTCAAGATTAGTGAAAAGCTCGAAGGAGGAAACATGTACGTTATTGAGAAATACAGCAAGAATGTTGTGTAACAATGCCCTTTCTGTCTGTTCTACTTTTTGTGGTGAGAGCTGAGCTACAAAGTAAACAGCGAATGTACACATGAGCAGCACATGAGGTTTCCACAGGTATGAAGACCAGTGGCTCCAGCGGTCTTTGAGCTCCAACAGGATATTGGGGAATTTATGTTAATGTGGTAATATAGGGCTAAGGGTCACTGACGCAGGATGTTGTCATTTGGTTAGAAAAATAGAGGAGGGCATGCACACCGGAATGTTTTTAAAGTGTGTATGGGCACATTCACGAACACATCTGTATTTTTTTTCTTCCATGTCAGTGTTTTCAACATGTGCATGCATTTGTCAGATTTTAAACGCGGCCCCAGGCTATTCCTCCTTCCTCCCCACATATTCTACCAATAACAAGCAACTACAATCCACCCCAACCAATCACAATGCTGCCAAGTCCATCAGCGGATTAAAGCCTGCCATGTTTCATTTTGTGGTCAAGTGTGAGTCTGAGTGCATGTGTTTATGTGTGTGTTTGACGACGTATGTCAATCTGTGTGTGTATGTGTGTGTAGTTTATACTAGGGGCCATTATGATGGAGTCTGTTGGGGGTTCCGCAGCCAAACACAGCAACTTAATGAAGAAGTGAAGTGCTGCCATTTCAACCTCCACTCAGTTTATCATGTTGTGAAAATATTGGTTCAGGTGGAACCTGAAAGGAGGAAAAATCCAGTGGGGTGAACTTTGGAATTGACCAAATCCAGAGAATAGAGAATTTCCTGTAGCCGCAGAATAGGATTATTCAGTCAACTGAACTGAGGGCAAAAAGGGTTAAACGGGTGGGTGGCCCTGCTAGCTGGGAACAAGTTGTACTGTAGCTGTTTTCACAACATTATTTGAAGTAAATATTTGTTAAAACAATAATCAAAAGTAAAAGAAGAAAATGTCCCGGAAATAGAGGGACAACGGACCCAAGGAGGACTTCCTGTTTTGCATCACTATATGTCAAAAAATTCCCTTCTCACCCCTTCCTGTGTGGTGTGTCTTTCCTCAATCTCAGGTCCTCTACCAGAGGCCTGGGAGTTTGAGGGTCCTTCGCAGTATCTTACCTGTTCCTAGCACTGCGCTCTTCTGGACTGAGAGTTCTGACGTTGTTCCTGGGATCTGTTGGAGCCACTCTCCGAGTTTAGGGGTCACAGCCCCGAGGGTTCCAATTACCACAGGGACCACTGTTACCTTCACCTTCCACATCTTTTCTAGCTCTTCTTTAAGCCCTTGGTATTTCTCCAGTTTCTCGTGTTCCTTCTTCCGTTTGTTGCCATCACTTGGGATTGCTACATCTACCACTGTGGCTTTCCTCTGCTGTTTGTCCACTACTACTATGTACGGTTGGTTCGCCATCACCATTTTGTCGGTCTGTATCTGGAAGTCTCACAGGATCTTAGCTTGGTCATTCTCAATCACCTTTGGAGGTGTGTCCCATCTTGACCTTGGGACCTCCAGGCCACATATGTTCCTGTACACTATGCCTGCCACTTGGTTATGCTGTTCCATGTACACCCTGCCTGCTAGCATCTTACACCCTGCTGTTATGTGCTGGATTGTCTCAGGGGCGTCTTTGCACAGTCTGCACCTGGGGTCCTGTCTGGTGTGGTAGACCCCAGCCTCTATCGATCTTGTGCTCAGGGCCTGTGCCTCTGTTTTTATATATATTAATATATATATACCCGTCATCGTTAAGGTCCAAAGAATTTGTATAGATTCTGTAGTCCAACAGATATCAGATATGATATCTAAAAAATGAGCTCCTAAGCGTATATGAGCCGTCAATGTTGGCATCAATGGCAGCTTTTAAGGTTGCTTGGCAACAGCTAAACTGTTGTGAGTGACACATACCTTAGCCAAACAGAAGCAGGCCTGCATGCGGACTTTGTAGAAACACTGTTCCTGCTCTAGGATGTCAGTCAGAGCCAGTCTGGAGGCAGGAGTTGGGAACTTTTCCAGCGCTGAGATGGCTTCCTCCTAACCCAGAGCGTAATTGGAAAAATCAAACTTTTATTACGATTACATGTTAAAAGCTTTCTGATGGTCTAATTTTTTTAAGCATTATATTGCACAAAAGTACACCTGTCTCCTGACAATCATCAAGACATCTTAGTGTGAGCCCACCTGTGCAACTACATCCCTCTCGTAGCGTAGCTGGTACTGCCACATGAAGTCGGCCTGCTCAAACTCCACCTTCCTCAGAATAGACATGTCTGGGTCGATCCGGATCCAGAGCAGAGGAGAGTCAGCGCTGGAGAGGGAAATAAAATGTGATGTCCAGTTTTAGAAATGCAGTTTTAACACCTTAAACATTCAAACAATAGGACATCTACATTTCTGTTAAATATCTTATGGTCCAGAGGTAGCTGACAACTTACTCCATTGCAGATAAATCCATGTCGACCTCCTCTCCATTCATGAGGGGGATCTTCTTCTTCTTATTTCTGGAAGATTAGTTGTAGACAGACTGGTTCACACACAGATACTGACACAGATATTAAAAGTAACCCTGGTGCTCTGCGGTACCTCCTGCTCTTTGAGTGACAGGGGATGTCATGTTTCAGGCTGTTCTCCTCTATCTGCAGTGTGTGGTTGAAGGACCCATCCAGCTCCTGTACCGTCACCTTAATGGGACCCTTCAGGGGAACATTCATGAGATTATTTAATAGAAGAAGAAAGCTCTGGACTTTTAACCTCTTTAAAGCCACAGTCAGAGACTCACCACATATTTCTGAGTTCCAGATGACATGTAGTCCTGGCGGATCTCAAGCTCCAGCACATTCCTCTTCCTGTTGAAGGCAAAACTACCAAAAAACTTCACCACAGCACTCTGGTCTCTGGATATGAAAAGTTAAGACTTAACATGTGTAGATTCTCTAATACTTCATGAGGTCATGGTGGAAATTACTGTTATTTGAGTGCCGTCCTCAAGTTTCTAAATTCAGATTGCTTTAAGCACCTAATTTTAGTGTTAACATTGATCTCATCCAAATGATTTCATGTCTTATTGGATAACATCAAAGCGTTACCAAGTCAGCAGTCAATGAGCTGCCAGGCAGCTGGGAGCCCTGCAGAGTGCTTTATTTGAAAGATCATTTAAGGTCTAGCTTGACTTGCCTTTACCGTCTCTTGCACTCAGTTGTTTAATGTGTGTGATAAACATGGATGAACCTTGCATTATGTTGGCCTATAGGTTTTCTGATAGATGGTATTGAAGCTCAGTGCAGGAGGCTTCAGATAGATCCTGGCAGCGTCTGAGTCCCAGTGAATCCTAGTCTGGACGTGAGGTTGGAAACCTGTTAAAGGATACACCCATTGTTTGATGAGGGGGCCTATGTCTTTTCCGGAAACATTGGAGATGGATTTGAGGAAGGCGTGAGTAGAGAGAAGCATCTGACTCCACATGTGGCTCTGGTACTTCTGAGACGAGGCTGTACTGGCCAGGCTCAGGAGCTTGTTAAAAACCTGGAGACCAAAAGAGAGGGACAGAAAAACAGAGACTTAAACTAAGAACTGGAAAAAGACTGAAGGTAATCTCACTACAGCAGTCAGTAAACATCTTAATCTTGTGTCTGACCTGCAACATGAACTCCATGCTGATCCTGTTTTCTATCAGCCTCATCACCAGGTGGGCCTTGCACTGGAACATCTTGTAGTACTCCCAGGACAGCGTGTGTGGGTGCTTGATGGAGAAGTGAAGGTGGGGGGTCGGACTGAAGGGATAATGCTCCGTCAGTATGTTGCATACTTTGAAGTGAATGAATGTACTGATGCACAGTGAATTATATTTTATAGCATTACTTGTCCTTCTCTTTGCCTCCACCAAAGGTGGGATGCAGCAGAACTCCTCCCATTTTTAGTTCGTAGTCCACAATCTTGCTCATCTCCTGTTGAATAACAGAATGAAATTTATATTAAAAACATGGAGAAGTAATCAGAACACTTGAGAAGCACTTATATGTTTAGTCACTGTGGGCTCATGTTTATGCAATACAAAGTCCTGCACCTCTATGGAAGCAGAGAGAGAACTCATATGTGTATTGTGCAATGTTGGATCTCTCTGATTATTGATTTTACAAAAAATAAATCAACTGGAATCAGTATGATAACAAGTATCTACACCTGCCATCGATGTGTAAGGAGTGCAGATGTTTTGCATTTTTACAGAATAGTGTTATCTTTCATTTTCCTAATGTCCGGTTTACACTGTGTGATTTTGGGCTGTTGCAGACGAAAGACGAGCATCGTAGGAGCATTGTGGAGATATCTGTGGTCGTGGCTCTAAATCCGTGGTCTTACATCGCACTGTGAGACAGATTCCAGGACGGCCGGTGTCAGCGTCTGGCGACCAAAGACAAGCTGAGATAAAATTCTAGCGGTGTCAGAAATTTAGGATGACTGACTCACAGTGTGACAGCTGCTACGACCTCTCACCCCGCATCCACGTCCTCCTCGCATGTTGACGTACGACTTAACCTGCGTTCGCCTGCGATTCAGTGAATGGTCATCGTACAATCTGCACGCATCAAACTTGACGTCATACCAAAGTTTATTAGATTCACGTCGTGTAGTGTGTCATGCACTGGTCTTATAAGATTGCTAAAAATCGCACAGTGTAGAAAGGCCATTAATAAGGCATATTTTTAACTGAGATATATAGAATAAGTGGGTTTTGGGAAAACAACAAATCAATTTTCAATATAGCTTCTATTATTTGACTTCAAACCCTGCGGGATAATTACATCTTTGATCCAGTGCCTGTATTCATTGACTCCAAAGGTCTTCTTTAGATAGAGGCCGTAGATGTAGCCTGAGATTCCTTTCAGCACCCACTCATCAGCCCTTCAGGAAAAGAAAAAAAAACATCATAAAATACAACATTACCAAATAAATTCATACAAATATGACAAAGTGTGTAACATATTTGTAGCATAAACTCTGATCTAGCGAGTGTTGCAGTGAATTAACTTCTATTGAGCATGTGATTAATGGCATCCAACTGCACGACTATTTGACATAAATACTTCAGCTCCTTCATTCCCTGAAGACTGATGTTAAGTCATGTATACTTGAAACTGAAGACATCCTTTTTTCGTTCGTCCTTTTCAGACCACACCGCTTTGAGCTCTTTCTCTGCACACCACCCTTTTAAATCATTTAAGGCCACACTTGTTGCTTCACCACCACTTTGTAATAGTGAGTTTTACCCTTGGGGTATTTCTTGGATGGAACTTGGCGTGGCACACACACCGCTCTCATAAATTTATCGGCCTGGATTTATTTGCTTGTAAAAACCAAAAAATAGAGACACAATACGCTGATTCAACCTTGGTGGTTTCACTGCTTGACACTGAACTAAATCCATTCTGGCTTATGTAGTAAAGATGATTTCATCTGTGCTATAATCAGCATTATAGAGCACAGTATTTTCCTTTAAAGATTCACCCCTCTTAGCTTTAAGACTCTTTGGATCATATTAAAAGTGATAATTTATAACTTTGGACGTCTTAAGCTATCAATTTCCCTTCATTCATGATCTCAGCCTCACAGCTGTAAGAAACATTTTTTGAGGGGTTGGAAAACACAGCACAGCTTCAATAAGAGCAAAAGTTCATCTTCAATGTGGTGTTAATCTTGTTTTCTTTAACTAATACTGCATAGTTTTTGGACTAGTTTAGTAAACAGTTTTTGTCTCGTGCCTTCTCTTTTCTGTGCCTGACAGGCTACTGAGCTTGGTCTGTTTTCAATTACAGGCACCAGTTAACCTCCACTCTGATAAATTGCTCACAGGCAGCGCTGCGCTTCGCTAAAAAAATCAAAGAGATCTGACTTTCCTCAGGTTTTTTTCTTACACAACAGCAGCCTGCTCAACAGCATAAGCAAACACATCTGATGTGTATTTAGAAGTCAGAGTGGAGAGGAGAAGGAAGGAGGAGGAGGCGGAGGGATAGCAAGGAGGTAAATGCAGGACACAAACACCTTAGCTACACTAGAGTCTTAAAATCCCACCGATGTGCTTCTTTAAACAACCAAGACCATCTGAAGCAGAGTCTCTCACGGACATTGACCACGCTGTGACACTGCGATCCATCATGTTGGTGAATACAGTCATCCAGACCTGGGCTTTGCCAACCTCTGACTCCTGGTACTGACAAAACAGCTTGGTGCTGTTGTAAATCTCTCATCGGCATTATTATATGAAAAGGTCTGTGTTACCGCACTTTTCAAAAAGACCAGCACACAGCCGGGAGAACTGCAGGGCTTTATCCAAAGTGGTTTTTGTGAGAGTATATGCTCCAAACAATTATAGTGCTTTCCCATTACCAAAAAATATGACTCTGAGGGTAATGATGTCCTGTTTGAGAATACTTAGAGCACACTAGTTCTTGGCAAATAAAATAAAATAAAAGGGCATTTTAAGTGGTCACCACAGACTTATACATGTCAGTAAGATGTTCGGACCTAAATGATGAAGCTGACCACATTCTTCCAGCGCTGACTGAGATCGACTGTGCTGGTAAACTTTTACCAGGAAGTCTATGTTCTTGTTGTTTCATTGTTTTGTTAGATGCTTGTAAAAGCTTTGTGGGTTATTTCAAGTGTTTTGATGCAGGTATTTACTCTAAAGTAAAGATGAGAATGTTAAGTTAAGTTATTTCCTAGGATAACACTCTTTCTCCTGGATATTTGTTGTTTATTTTCTCATTTTCCAGTTGTTTTTTCAGGACTGGAAAATCTGAAAAAAAGTTTTTTTTAGAAGACATGGGAACCCTTAATGTTTCCACAACTGGAGGCTCTTAAAACATAACAACAAGACAACAAAAGGCCTGAGGTTTTTGGTTTTACCATGACATCCTGGAGATGAAACAGCCAAAGAACTGCTGCGCCAAAGCCTGAGCCAGACAGCGACGAGTCTGTGGTGTCTGGTCTATGATCATGGCACTGTGGAGCATGTTGGTACTGAAAAACAAAGGCGACATCTAAACACGAGAACACAACCTGCAGTGATAACATTTTACAGTATACCATCTTTGTAGAATATACTTTATGTCTGGCACATTTCTTGTGGCACTAAGGAAGATTTCTTATCATAGCTTACCTAAAGATGCTCATAGAAGCATAGGAGGACACTTGAACATAAGCCTCGTCCACAAACACAGTCTTGAAGCAGGCGTAAGGGTAGCGGCATGTCAGGATTTCCTCATAGAACTCAAAAATCTCATGCAGGTAGGACATAGAGTGTTTGAGCAGAGGGAGCAGCTGTGGCAAGCAGAAGTGGGTCACCTAAGAGGACACAAGACAAACAACAACATCTTTTATTTGGATTACTTAACAAAAAACACAAATATGGTTATTTATTTTGAATATTTGAAATACAAGTAGTATTAAGGAACGTCTACATCTCATTAATAGACATAGGAACAACATAATTTGAACCCACCTCGTGCATGTAGGGATCGACAAGAATTTCAAAGGGCCCTACGGCCAGGGAGATGTTGGGGGCAGCGGTGGGGATTGGGAGGACATAGTGGAATGTCTTCTTCCTCATGTCATGGGTGTAGATGGTCTCTACCAGATCACCACAGGACACTGCCACCATGGACGCATCCACGGTGAACTCCAGCTTCCACGTACACAGCTCTGAGTACGAGTCCACGCAAGGGAACCAGAATCTGGAGGAGAGAAGATTCAAAACATTAATATCCAGATGATGGTTTGAAAATGAAAAAAAAATAGTTGTTGTTTCTAACCTTGTGGAGTTCTGGTATCCAAAGGAGAAGACATGGGCTCCTCGCTCTGCCATGCTTCCTTCCACATCAGGAACAACAAAGTGGAGACCTCCCTTAGGCTGGTCCAGTGAAAATTCAATGTACACCTTGAACACTTTCAAATCTGGAGACACAAAAAATAATCATCTAAGAGGACAGACTTTCATTTGTTTAAATTAAACTTAATACTTTAGCTATCTGGTGTGGATGGTGGAATATTAAGAGGAGAGTAAATTACAACACTTTCCTGACATTTGATATAGAAAATAATACAAAGGGATCATGGGTGACTTTGGATTTTACCATCTCCTTGTTTCCACAGTTCAGATGGCACTTTGATAACCAGCTCCCCATGTCCTGCATCAGGGTCCACAGCACTAACTGCTGCTGTGTATGCGCTGGAGAAATAGTTGAGGTTCCTCCTACAAAATAACAAAACCAAAGCAGAGACATCTCATTGATGAATTTCATTATGCAGTACACATAATGTGTAAATAAAGCTATACATAAGTTAGATATTATACACAAAGTAAACTCCTTTTGCTTCATAATGCCCAGCCATTGGCTGAATATTTAAATAGTCATTATACTCACTTCCAGCTGATGCATTTGTCTTTTTACACACCTGTACCTACCTGATGTTTGTTTAATTTGAAACCTTTTGGTATTAGGCTTTAGCTTGTGCATTAACAATTAAATCAAAGCATATGGCAAAAATTGTACTCACTGCTTGGACTCATGGTGGCACACCTCCAGTGTGGGATCATTATAAATGAAGGGGGCTTCAAGTTCATTGACTCTAACCCTGTAGATGCGGCATTGTTTACTGTTAAGCTTGATCCTGTTCAAGTTGACCACTGTGGGGAAAATGGTCAGCTCAACATAACCCTATGGGATGCAGAAGAGAAGCGATATCAGGGTAAAAATCCTACTGCAGCAGATCAATCAATAACATTTGACTGTAAAGCCCTTTTTATACAAAGGTAATCTAACACACGGTTCTTCCTAAAGACAGAGGAGTAGCTCAGTAAAAACCCATCAGCACCAGTGACTTTGGATCGTTTGAAAACTTTTTGCTGTACTCACAATGACAGACTTCCTCTGAAAGTTGATGTTGTTGATGCACACCACCTGGTGGGTCGTAAAGGCAATAACACAACATAATATTAGATATATGTTATTATTGTAAAATCAACAATACATACTTTACATTTAGCACGCTAATAATCTATTAATTACCACACTGCAACTTCAGAAAACGTGCAAATAGACAAAGCACCACAAATTACAGAACGTTTATAACGAGCGTGTCCCAGCCGGTCCGTCACCGTTTAAAGTCCCCGAAAAAGGTTCCGTCGAGTATTTGTATCGCCTGTTATGTGAAGTTATGACGATCATTGCCACAGCTGCGTCTTCTATCTTGTCGCATAAATTTTCTATAGTCGCAGTGCAAACAAAAAAAACCCCTCTCGGCTACCGTATGTATGTTTGTTTTCAGTTTTTTAATAGTAGCAGAATAAGTGTTCGTACCGTTACTTCACTGATCGTCAAACGTGACAGCAACGCATAGATTTCACGCTAACAAAGACAAAGAAAACCAACAAAATACTTATAATTTGAATGGACGTGGGCTCTCAAATCCTTTATCCTTCTTCCTGTTCATCCTCGTCGCTCGTTGTTTTGTCTTGACGGAAGTTTCAATATGCCATAACTCTGTGATGGTTCCGTGCTACGTCGCTTTGCTATCTTGCTCTATATATTTGCCACAAGTGCCACCAAAAAATGTGTCTTCAGATGCACGGCGACACAAACTACAGCTTTATATTTCACAGTATACTGTGAAGCCGGAGCACTGTAACAGCCACTGTTATGTATCCTCGGTAGACTTCAGTGTTTTCATTGCAAACTCAGCGGACACATTTCTAAATATAAATCGGCCATTTGTAGCAATAATAGATAAGAGGTCCTCTTAATGAGTGCCGTGCATCAAAACGTCCAAATATATCTTCCCAAGCCAAATGCTCAAAGAGTTGTAACAGCGGGTCCTCTGTGTGCATCCATTTTGTTAGTAACCTTTGACCTCCCGCCTAAAAATTATTAGAAATATATTTTTATATCAAGAAAACACCAACCATAATTAATAACAGAGATATTCCGAACACTATACAATCGTTTATGACGCTAATGTTAATGAATCAAATTTATTTAAAATAAAAACACATTTCTGCTGCGTCACAAAGGGGCGGAGACTTCTTGTACTTAAAGCCACTTCCGCATTGGTCTCATTTCTCAGCCACGGAGGTTGCCACTTGTTTAAAATCTATGTGCTCCCCCCTGTGGTCAAAGCATACACATCGCACACACTGCTTACATTACAAGGACCCGCCAAACGTACACACAGAGAAGAAAACACATGACAGGCCTGGGTGCTAGCTTACCGGATTAGCTAGTGCTGCTAGGAATCATGTTTGTAGCGCGGAGTATCGCGGCAGATCATAAAGATCTAATTCACGATGTGTCGTATGATTTCCACGGCCGCAGAATGGCAACATGTTCCAGTGACCAAAGCGTGAAGGTGAGCTTCACATCACAGTTTGCTAATGTGTAGCATTGTTAGCTGTCATGCTTGTTAGCTAGCTTGTTAGCATTTACTTACACTACTCACACTCCTAGCTCACTATTGAACTTTCCCAAGAAGTGTTGATAGGCAAAAGGTTGTTAGCTTACACTGCTGCATATTCTTACATTGAAGGTGTAGTTCTACCGTAAACGCAGCGGTTTTCTTTGCTACAGTACTTGTAGCATTCAAGCTAGGTTTACTGTTGGCAAGCTTTGTACCTTTGCAAAAAAAAAAAGCTTAGAGCCAATTAAAGAGATGTGTGCACACATATTTTAATCGAAGCATCATCATTTTATTCCTGTCAGGTTTGGGACAAAAGTGAGAACGGAGAGTGGCACTGCACAGCCAGCTGGAAGGTAACCCACCTGCCCTTGCTTCATCAGTCTGAATAAATACCGTGTTTTTCTGATATCATGCCGGGTTTTCCTGTCATCTTCTTTGCATATTAACTACATGCCACACGTGTACGGGTTCCTAACTTATGCCTTTGCTTTGTGCAGTATATTCACTGCATTGACAGAAGTTCTTCTCTGTGCAGACACACAGTGGATCAGTGTGGAGAGTGACCTGGGCCCATCCAGAATTTGGGCAGGTTCTAGCTTCCTGCTCGTTTGACAGGACGGCTGCTGTCTGGGAGGAGATCGTAGGGGAGTCTAATGACAAGCAGAGAGGACAGAGCCACTGGGTAAGTGCAACTGTGTGTTTTGTCAAACTTTAGAGAATATTTTATAAATCATAGAGAGCTCTTTAGTCCTGCTGCATTAACAGTATTCATCGTAGGCAGTGACCGTGTAAGCTGCTAATAATAATAATAATAATGATGGGCTCACTTTTCATAGCCTTTTCTTTGTCACTACAGTAGATTTCATCCCAATGTCTCATGTTGCTTTGTTTCAGATAAAGAGAACCACACTAGTGGACAGCAGAACCTCAGTGACTGATGTGAAGTTTGCTCCTAAACACATGGGCCTTATGCTGACCACGTGCTCTGCAGACGGAGTGGTAAGGATCTACGAGGCTCCTGATGTGATGAACCTGAGTCAGTGGTCCCTGCAGCACGAGATCTCCTGCAAGCTTAGTTGCAGCTGCATCTCCTGGAACCCCTCCAGGTTAGTTGGCAGATTTACTTTGAATCAAACACCACATAAAATTAAGTAAGGAGGAGGAGTGCTATGTGAGAGGTTGTAGGTGTATTGCTTTGGGGCTTCGGAGTTCTTTCTGAACTATAGTTAGTCTATAGTGAATTTAGACACACATCAGTATCCAGATGTCTTATCCTGGTTTTTATCATATTCAATATTTAGGTTTCTGGGTTATACCGCAAAGCAAAATCTACAGAGCCAGGCTTTCGATGAGAGCCAGCTTGACAAAGCCAAAGCTCTCTTTTAGACACAACTTGTATCATAGTTGTTATAAACTCTTTGCTTATCTGGACTATTTGCTTCACTATAAAACTTGTATAAAAAATAAAAAGTATGGCAAAAAACATGCATCTTCCAAGTAAATGAAACAGAACCGTTTGTTGAACACATTGACGTCTTTCAGCAATTTCAAAGATTCTGGCATGTCTGTGTTAAATTCTGTAACCTGACCTTTGACCTCTTGATAAATGTGGTTTTCCACTGCTTAACTTTAAACTCTGACCTTCCAGTAGCTCATGGTAACACAGGGGCATTGATGTATCTGTCGGTGAAACCTTTTTTTTGTCTTCCCAGCTCTCGTGCCCACCCTCCAATGTTTGCTGTGGGTAGTGACGACAGCAACGTAGCGTACGGGGGGAAAGTACAGATCTATGAGTATAATGAAAACACACGGTAGGTATTGTTTTTTTAATTTTAGGGCTCTATATACCACAGTTTAATACATATGTTTTTTTTTTCAATGTATTTTTTGTAGAAAATATGGCAAAGCAGAGACACTGATGACGGTCACAGACGCAGTCCATGACATTGCGTTTGCTCCAAATCTGGGAAGATCTTTCCATGTGCTCGCCATTGCTACAAAAGATGTCAGAATATTTAAGCTTGTTCCTATGAGGTAAATGATTCTCTGAAATCCTGAACTTTAGACATTAGAGTTAGCATTCAAACTTAAATTCATATTCTACCAGGAAGGACAGCGCTACCACAGGACCCACCAAGTTTGAGGTGCAGATTGTGGCTCAGTTTGACAACCATAACTCCCAGGTGTGGCGTGTGAGCTGGAACATCACCAGCACCCTGCTGGCGTCCTCCGGTGACGATGGCTGCGTACGCCTCTGGAAAGGTGGGAGACTGTTATTGGCTGCTGTTAATGACTGCTCATTCGTCCTGCTTTTGTTTTTGTGACAGCTATAATGAGAGTTGTTTTTGTTTAGCATGTTAAAATGCTGATTAAGCAGAGACTAATTCGTGTTTTTCCCCCAAACTCGTCGTTTGTATCGGGCTGCCTGCAAATTTGGATGTAGAAATTAGGACTCAATAATCTGTGACATTTTTACCCCGTTCACACTGGGGAAAGAAATCTGGCTAAAGCGGGATTCGGGCCTATCCAGATGTTTTTTTTCTGAGTGTGAACGCCTCGAATCCGGCAGTATCCAGTTTGATTTCAGGATTGGCTCAAATGTGGCTCAGGTGTGAACGCAAATGTGGCTAGCGAATCCGGCTAGCGGCATGCTACTTCCGGTTAGCGACATACTACGTCCGGTTAGCGATGTGCTACTTCCAGTTCACGGGGCGCGACACGGGACAAAAAAAACGCACGACGCATGCGCACACGCGGTCCTACCGCGGCCTGAACGGACTCTGTATATTACGAGGCGCCACCTAGTGGTTTGGAGGACCGCAAACACGCTGGATGAAGCCGGATTGAGTGCGGGCACAAGTGTGTGCTAGCCAGATTTGAAAATAGGTCTGAACGCATCCAGCTTAAAGGCTGTTTGGGCTCAATCCTACTCTAGCTGGAATGACTTTCTCCAGTGTGAACAGGGCCATGATGTCCCTTTGTGGCCCACTTCCATCAGCATTCTTTTTTCCTCTCTGCTGACTTTTACCATCTGTGTTTTTGCAGCTAATTACATGGACAACTGGAAGTGCACCGGCATCCTGAAGGGAGACGGCAGCCCGCTGACAGGTTCATCTGGTCAGCCCACAGCCATGAGCACCGTGGTGGGCTCCTCTGTTCAGACCTCCCAGAATACCCTGAATGGGATGTCTGCAGGAAGGTAGGTGGTGTGGTGTGTGTGTCACACCACTCACCAAGCCCAAACCCCAGAGCCAGTCAGAACTGACAACTATGTTATGCCTCACACTGACTGGGACTGCCGCTGCTCACTGACAAAACGTGCTGGATTCACACTGATCCAATGCTGCACTCATGCAAAGAGCTTGGCTTCCAGCATATACAGGCTGTGTGGAGCTGGATGTGTTGTGGTGTTGCTTTACAAGTGACTTCCTCTTGATTTATAGTGATGGATGTTAAGAGTTTCCACTTTGGATTTTCAGTGTCAGGGCTAACTGTTTCCTTAGTAGAAAAAGTCAAATAAATCTGTTTATATGAATTTGATATGTGGCTATTATTTCAATTACTAGAGTTATTTTGTTCTTTGGTGTTAAAAAAAATCGATCTGTCTAAAACATCCAATATTTTTTGTGGCAGTTTTCATTCTTACAATTTCCAACTTGAGCAGTTTCCTCCTTCTCATTTCTCTCTTCGACTCAACATGTATCGCTGAGTAAATATTGCCAAACTCTTTGCTGAGCAGATTAATTTAAAGTTAACAATCCTTATTAACCAACTGTAAACAAATACAGTGAGTATGAATACAGCCACATACATTTATAGAAGCCGGACCTTAAGCATCATTAAAAAATAAGATGATTGTTTATGTGAAGGAGGAGGATTAATAAGTATGTGGCTGTATTTATGTTCAATTTAACAACTTAAAGTCTTTGTATTAACCCTTTGTTATTTTAACTCTTTAATTTACTATTAACCTGATTAACACAAACGGATTAATTCTCTTTTCAGCCCATTTTTTGGTTTTGTGTAATGTTACATTTAGGTTTTACCTGTTGATGAAGTGGGGTTTGTGGAAGTAACGTGGCATTGTACTGCTTGTTGCATGCAGGATTGGCAAGAGAGCTCCCTTTGCTCCTCCCCTGCGGCAGCTGACCTCTTCAAAGATATACCAGCGTCCTGCGTATTACTAATGCATCAGCTGCCTTTATGCCGGGTGTCTCTGTGTTTCAAATGACATAACTGCATTTTTTACATGGTTGAACCCTTTTTTTTTTGGGCATGAAAACTGCACGATTCTGTACTACTTGGCTTTCACTTTATTCTGATCCCTTTCATGCAATCTTCAAAATAAACTGTTGTCACCGTTTTGCCTGCCATCCTTCTTCCCCTTTTTATTTTCTGCAGCATACATGTCTTCTTTTTCCATCACTCATTTCTATTTCCTTTTATGTGTTTTTCTCCTGTATACTCCTTTTGTTGTCTGTTTTTCCCCTCTCCCTTTCCACATATTTGTCGTCTTGGCTTCAGGTATTTCTTTCCTCCTCTGGACCCTCCCCGAGCGGGGAGCAGGTATGGTCACCTGCTGCCTCCCTCCTCCCTCATAGAGCACTGTGATGCTGAGCCCGTTCCGCCTCAGCAGGCTCAGGCTCTTACTCGCAGGCACTCCAGTAGAGCTCTGCTGCCCTTACCAGAGGCCGAAGGGCAGTGATTGTTTCGTGTTAAAGAAAATAAATAAATACATTGGTGGGTGGGGATTAGCAACTAAACTGCCATTCATTTCTAATAAAGATTATAATTTTTCTCTGTTTTGTAACATGGTTTTTTTCTGTGCCTAAAAGTAGTATTTAATGCAGCGGAACACATTTTAATAATGTATATGTTAGTCTGGTGTGTGTCTAAAATTCAGCTTGGTGGAAGAAAATATTAGGCACCTATTAAAAGAACATTATTTTTGATAATTTCCTCCTCGCACAGAAAACTTGACAGCGTTCTAGCATGTGAGCAAAACTTCCCTGTGGAAGTAAAGCATGATTCATCTTGGTGGAAATATTTTCTAAATCTTAATCTCTTAATCAAAACTGCTTTGCAACACGATAGTCCCGCTATTACAAGCTGACATAGTCCTCCAGAGACTAACCGACGACTGGTTCGTGTCCATCCTTGTTTTGGTATGAACATTTGTTCTGCTGAAGGATTACTATGCAAGAGCGTGAAACTATAAATTCAGGGGCTGTTTTGTGTATTAAATAGATTACATTTAAAAGGTTTCATAGAATAAAGAAGCATTGCATCAAAATCTGTGATAGTTATGACAATTTAATGCAAAGAAATGTGTTGGTTTTAAGAGAAAGGATAAAATTACACATAAAATGGAATGCATGCGATGGCAGTCCTCTCAGCAGACAGCTGTCTGCAAACCAAGGCCTTCCTGCAGCTGTTTGGTGGAACACATGATACAGTAAAAATCCTCACTTGGCTAGTAAGTCTCATACTGTACATATCTGGATAAAATGTCCTTGTGTGAAGAAGAAAAAAGGTTTCCCCTAACTTTAAATATATAATAATTTACAATAATAACACGTATGCAAGTTTTTCTAAACTTCAGTTCAATTCTTTACTTTCAATTTATTTTTTTATTACCAGACACAGTGTGTTTGGAGCCTAAAAATAAATTCTTTCATTCATTTTATGGACAAACCCTTCTCTGATGCATGGATCGGCTTTTTTCCAAACTTCCCCCCCCCCAAAGTGACAAAGTTTAAAAGATTGACGTGGTTCTCAACCAATAGAGATTGAGCACTCCCTCGCTCTCGACCTCGGTGACCAATCATATCGCTTCAAAGTGGTTTAAGTCACGCCCCCTTTGATATGACGCTCAGGCGGGCTTCCTGTGGCTTCTGGGCGCTGCTCGGTGCTCCGAGCTTCTGCACGGTTGGTTAGATATGAGTGATTTTAAGTAAAAAAAATGAGCAGCATAAGTCTTATGGAAGTTACATTCGGAATCTAACTTTAAATTCGAAACGTGTCTGAACCAGTTTGTGAAGAAAACTCGACTTGGAGAAGAAGCAGTTGTCTCGGCCCACTTGTGGAGCATTGATTGTGAGTTGAAGTCCAACCAACGTTTACGTTGTGTTTTAATTGTCTTGCTTCATGAGAATAATCCTGCAATAATTGTTCAAAGAAGCATGTCTAACATCATCACTTTTATGTGTAACTTTTATCGTGCAAACCTATTTCTAACTAAAAGACCCAAGGAGAGTGGAGTTGTTCGAATTGGGAGCGTGCTGGCGGCGAGTTTGACAAACCCCCTTGTTTTTAGCAAGTAGCTAGTTAGCCTTAAAAGTTAGCTAATCTAGCGGAGTTGGCTACACGACTTCTTTCAGTTTCTGTAATCGAAGCGTCTAAAACCGTATTCATCGCGAATCAACATACATAAGAACAAAAATATTACTTTTCATCTCCGTTTTTTGACAGTAGAGATGTTGTTTTAACCAAATAGACACAAATTACACGTTAAAACTTTGATTAAAAAGTTCGAGTTACATCACATTGTTCACTTTT
The DNA here is from genome assembly GCF_900634625.1 of Parambassis ranga. NCBI lineage: Eukaryota > Metazoa > Chordata > Actinopteri > Ambassidae > Parambassis > Parambassis ranga. The sequence goes on from NC_041036.1 coordinate 2,832,115, forward strand.
CTTCTTTTGCTTTTTCTGTTTTTATGTAGACATCAGATGATCCTCACCTGAACTGAAGTCAAGCCACCTTTGGCCTGGATTTGTTTAAAAAAAAAAAAAACATGGCTGACAGTTTTCACAAGTTGGAAGAAGAAGCTTTCCCCAGCTTCCTCACCAAGTCCCTGGACAGCACCGGTGGCCGTGCCACACTCGGGAATGTGACTTTGGGTTCAGGCCCGGGTCTGCCAGTGGCTGCTTCTACAGTGGCCAGAATTAGACCTGCGTCTGACAACAGGTGGGGACTTGCTGTTGCTGTGAGGACAGATGTGACTTGCTGTAAAAATACTCCTATTCATCATTTTGATTCATCACTCAAGCCATGAGAGCTAATGATCATCTTTTTCCCCCACTTCTGAAATCTGGGAGTTTATTGCTCCTGGACATTGAAATAACAATAATAGAAAAACACCAACTCAGCCACAGCATGTAAAGCATGTTTCCTTTTTCCAGCTACGCAAACTGATTAATGACTTGCTTGCGTTATCATGCAGTATGGTAAAGGAATATATGTGTGTTGCTCTTTGTAGCTTCAAAATCACTGTTCAGCTAAAGAACAGCTGAAGAAGTGCTTCTTGTTTTACAGAGGAGACCCTGTGGAGGAGTCATATCTGGAGGGCAGAGAGCTGCAGCAGGCCAACTCACGGTCATCTGTGGGAGAACAACCCAAGTTTACACTAAGCTTTAAAGATGACTTGTGAGTATGCTGTACACTGCTGAATTATGCTTTTTTTAGGTTGTGTGTGTGATGTATGTAGAAAAGGGGAGAGGACTTATAAAGGATCATCTTATCTTATGGTATTTTAATTGGTCCTTAATATTTACATTGCGTTCTTAACAGGGACGATGCAGATGACTTCATTGCAGCCCACCGCCTTTCAGATAAATTGGTGAAAATTAATCTGGATGAGACTACAGCTAGAAGCCAAGGCTCCATGCTGGGCCTTTTCCCCACACAGACAGGGTCCATCTATGGCCGCCCCACTGAACTGGGTACAGGTAAATGCTCTTTCCCCTGTTTAGCTTCAGATGTAGAAATCTATAGTCAGACTTCATGTATGTATTGTTGACTCAAACCTAACCATGGACCTTTGTGTCTCTTCTGACAGATCTGTCAACAGGACTTCTAACATTTGCTCAGTTTGGACATAGGGATAGCAAGGATATAAAGGTATTTTCATTTTATTTGTTCATCTACATCTGCTTGTTTCTGTTTTTGTACATTTTTTTTTCTCAGCAACATTGGTATGTAAAAGGTTATTAAAAAAGAGCCCTCTCCATGATCATTTTCAAAATTGCGTTACATTTCTTTCTCTTGTTCAGTCCATACAGGCTCAGGCTGTGCTGGCTACAGCTGAGGACGAGCATGTTCAGAGTGAGGGAGCAGACAGTGACCATTTTACTGGCAGTAACTCAAGTTTCCTGGTAAATGAGAAGCTCATGTCTGTGGACAGCATGAACAGCAACATGACAGGTATGACTTTATCTTCCATCACAGGGCTCTAGAGTGCGACCATTTTGGTTCCATCCATGAAGGCTGATTAACTCTGACTGACAGCAGTCAGCGAGGTTTATGGAGTTATAGTACATGGTTATATGATGAACGCTCATTTAAAATGTATTATTATTATCCTGCTATAGCGGACCATTGTCTGCCAGTATGATATCTGCATACAGCTAAACTGTAACAGACAGAATGAAAAGTCTGTCAGCTGGAGCTCAGCTTTAGGAAGAGAGGTTAGGAAGAGACACTGAGGCAGAGAGGTGAGGAAGATGAGAGTAGAGATACTGTAGCTACATTAGAAACGTGTGATTTTAATCATTTTTTTAATTCACAAACAAAGTGTGATGCGGTGCACCTAACTTTTGTGCCGGTGCACCTAAGAAAAAAAAGTTAGGCGCACCAGTGCAAAAAGTTAGTCTAGAGCCTTGCATCAGCTGAGTTTTGGTCATGCATCGTTCTACGTGTTCAGTATTAAACTTTGTATGCGTCATACCGTACATGTCTTTGATCATACAGTATATACTCAGAGTTGAGGTATTATCTGTGTTTGGTCACCAGATGATGACATTGACTTAAACAACCTGCCTGATGATGAACTGGAGCTGTACTTCAATAAGCTGGTACCTCCTGCCATGCAGAGAGGCAGAGTCGAGGGTCAGGAGATTCCTGCAACAGTAAGATTTCCCTTTTGCTCTCTGCATCATTGACTTGCTCTCTAAAGCTGGCTAATAATTTTGTCTCTTACTGTAGTTCCATAGAAAATAGTCATTGGTAAAAAAGTTTTCCTTTCTTTCTTAGGGAGTGCCGGTTATTCCTGATGACCTATCTGACCCAAGTTCTACAGAGCCTGAACACTACAGACACCAGTTACTTGATCACTATGAACAGGTGAGCCCATTTACACTTATTACCGTGAAACCTATTGTACAATTTGAGAAATTCTGTGTTGTCTCACTGCCTCTTCTGTGCTAGGAGGACTTCCAAATGCCTGATGTGCGTCTGGCTGCTACAGGCATGGACTCTTGTCCAGCCAGTGATGAGGACACTGAGGATGAGCTGGAACCTGCAAGAAGGAGCAGTAATGCTGGCAGGGCACGGCTGCTGCCAAGCACATCCAGACAGCTGGTCAGATTTTGACAGTTTCATTAAATGTAATTATCTAATTTTGCTTTAAAATTGAGTGCAGCCTCATGCAGGTTGTCTGTCTCTGTGTGTTTGTACAGGTTGGAGAAAGTAACCGTCCCAGTTTCAGGCCAGGCTTAGAGGGGGGCAGTTCTGATGATGAGGCTTCCAGCAGCCGTGGTGGTCCGTCCCTGTCTGGGATTGAACACAGACTATCTGCAGAAGGACAAGTCATTAACCCTCCTGTCACAGGTCAGATATTTCTTGACTTTGCCAATTCTCTTTTTTTTCCTGAAGTCAATATCATAAGATAATGACACTGTAAAATTTGACTCCCAGCCAGTATAATGTGTGTAGAGAAGAATTCCCCTTTGGGTAACCGCTACTGTTGTTCTGTTACTTTTTCAACACAAGGGGATGGAGGAGGTGGAGATGGAAGCAGTGGCAGTGAGGAAAGTGGAAATGATGGGGGAGTGTCAACCATTCCTCTTCCAACAAGTAATGTCCAAACTACCTATGATGCCCTCCGAGGGCTGGGAATTGTTGGTAGTAGTACTGGTGGTGAAGATGAGGACAGGGATGTGAACAATCTGCCAGGCCACATGAGGACCAACGTTTCCAGGCACACTGAGGTAAAAATAGGACAATTCAGATAAGATACAAAATACCTGTGGGAAAGGTTACAAGTGAGTCAAACATTTATTGATGGCTTCTTTGTGCTTTTAAAGGATGTGACACATTTTTGTGTTTCTCTGTATTTTGCAGATGGGTGATCGTGTAGGTCCTGTCGGAACAGGGGAAGCCAGCTCCTCTGTGGGGACATCAATGGGACCTCAGAGGCTTTCTCCAGTCAACTGGAGCATGGTCTTGGACCGGCAGGAAGCACTGGTGAGTACAGATGCTTCAGGGCTCTAGACTAACTTTTTGCACTGGTTGCACCGGTGCGCCTAACCTTTTTTTCTTGGGTGCACCGCCACAAAAGTTAGGTGCACCGCATCACACAGCAGTTTGTTTTTTAAATGCTGTCCATATATTTTATGGATCAGGCCTTAACTTGACACCTATCTTAATGCAGAAGTTTTTTTTCATCTTCTCTCATCATCTGCAGCTACATCCACTGTTTACCTGATGGGCCTCGCAGGGCTGTAGCCAAAGTTTTAGAAATACTGAGGTCCAAAAATTGATGTCTAGGAAATATGAACGGGCTTAATAATCACATATCATCCTAAACTGACTTTGGACCCTGTTTAATGAACACAGGTAAATAAAAATAAATAAATACATGTACCGATAGTACTTATTCAAATTATGGACAAACTAGCCAACAAGTCTGCCTGTCAGAAATCCATAATGAAGATTCCAAGTTACAGCACTCTTCAGTTCCCTGTTTGCTTTCTCTCTGTATTTTCTGGCTGTCACTCCTCACTTATCTATCTGGCAATGGGAATTAAAAATTATTTAAATTATATACACCTTTATTTATTTAATAGTTGTGATTGAGATATATATTTTGTTTTCTTCAACACGTTTTTAATGCAGCTACAGTATCTCTTCTCTCATCTTCCTCACCTCTCTTCCTCTCTGTCTCCTCACTTTCTAAAGCTGAGCTCCAGCTGACAGACTTTTCATTCTGTCTGTTACAGATTTAGCTGCTGTATGCAGATCTCATACTGGCAGACAGTGGTCCGCTATAGCAGGATAATAACAATACTTTTTAAATGGGCGTTCATCATGTAACCATGTTCTATAACTCCTTAAAACCAGCTGACTGCTGTCAGTCAGAGTGACTCAGCCTTCATGGATGAACCTCACAGGTCAGATAACACTGTCCTCAGACCTGTTGTTCAGTCTGTTATGATGCTACGAGCACGTCACGCCCCCTCCCTGAACATGGCCGGCTCGTTATCATCACTTATTCAGGTCAACAGCAAATTAGCAAAACCCGCATAGTAGCAACAACTCTTCCTCCTCCGCACATGTTCACTTAAACTGCGGTTTCTGCTGTTCAGCAGCGAAACGTCTTTAATACCTGTCTGTCTGTGTGCGCACGCTGCGAGCTACAGTGAGAGGGCCGTATGAGTTCTGCACACACGTTTTAAAAAGTCCGGGCTGAAACGGACTTTGTTCTCGTCACCTCGGTAACATGAACAGATCTCTCTGTTCTCGTGGAGTATGGAACAAGCTTTAGCACACAGCATCAGCTCTGCGCAGCATATGTCCGCGTTCTTCTTCTGAATTTTTGGTCTCGGCTGACCGCAGCAGACACGTTTTCAAAGATACACACACGGAGGTCCCGCCCTTCACCGCCTCTGATTGGTTGAGACCACGATATGGCCCGATGTGTGTCTGTTGCTGGAGACTTTTGAGAGTCGCGGAGAATCTCCCTCTTACAGCTAGTCGTACCGGTGCGACCTCTGATATTTTTTGGTTGCACCTTTGAGAAATTAGGTCGCATGTGCGCCCAAAATGGTCGCACTCTAGAGCCCTGTGCTTGTCATGTTATTGTAACTCTCTGGCTGGCTGCTGTTGTAGCTTTCTCTTACATATTATAGTGTTATTATGTTACTGATAAATTAGTAAGCTAGGTGGTTAAGACCCAGAAATAAACTTTGGTTGTCACTTAAACACAACAACTGGAAGCAAATGAGGACATCATTTTTCATCATGATTTGTATGTATTTTTTGATTGATGTCAGGATGCTATGGAGAGCACAGACTCTGGGCCTGCAGGTGAACGATTTTTAGACTCCATCTACCTGAGAAATGGAGCTGGATTTGGAAGACTTCAGGATTCTGCAAACCTCACTGCCTCTCACCTGCAAGGCACCCAGGGGAGCTTCCACCTCTCCCAGGTAGAAATACCCATCTGTGCCCAGGAATTAATGAGAGATGAGGCACTGTCCATGCAAATTTGGATTGTTTCACAGTCTACATACTTTTGTCATCACACTATGGTCCTTCTTCAGGTCCTGCTCCCAGACTGTGATGACAATGATGATGATGATGATGAAGTAGATGAACCTGATGGTGCCAGGCAATCCTTGGGCTTGAGGGGTGGGCCCTGTGGTGATGTGACTGCCGCTGAGGCCTCAGACGCTACCAGTGAGGATGATGGCAATCCTCTTTCTACGTCTCTAGAAGCCAAGTATTTTTCCCAGAGCTTCCACCAGGAACCCGGAGATTCAGATGATGGGTGGAACCACTGCCCAGACAACCTGGAGCTGGAGTTTCAGCAAGGTTGGCTTTTAATGTTTGTCATATCATTGGGATGTGCTGTATGTTAACATCAGTGCTGCTCTCTTCAGGTGTGAGTGCCACTCATAGTGTGGTGTACCAGAATGAAGAAGGGCAGTGGGTGACAGACCTGGCATATTACTCCTCCTTTGAGAAGGAGGTCGACGGGCAAAAACCAGAGGCTGCCGACCAGTTTCAGACGGAGGACTTTGTTCCTGCTGGTAAGTGTACAGGTCTGTGGTAAGACTGTTGTAAATACAGTGATGTTTTTTTGTGTGTGCAAAATCAGTGTTGTAAATTGATTTTGTTCTCTGCAGCTGATGCAATGGACAGAATAGTGAAGGATCAAGAGCAATTTGAAAAGGAGCACCAGTTTATGCAGGTATACAGCACAGGCTGCCATAATGTTTGAATTGATGGAGGCTTTGCATTTGCCAGGTTACAGTGAAAGTCATACAGAATGAACACATCAATCACCTATTTTTTTTTTTTTACACAGGAGGAGCAGATTGAACCAGCCAGCAGCAACAGCACCTTCCACAGTGACTCCTCCTGGAAGCTTCCCACCAATGGCCATGTCTTGATGAGGGCTTCTCAGGTGGCCTCGGAGTTTGAGCAGGGAAATGAAAGCTACCTTAGGCTTTCACTGGGGCAGTTCTTTGAACAACGCTCTGAAGCCCTTGGCTGTCTGGGAGGCTTTGACGTGGACATGGTTAAACGGGTCAGTAAAAAATACCAATTTGTATAACTAAATAGATATTGTATGCAGTGCACCTTTCTAGTGCTTTATCACCAGCTAAGAGTGACTTTAAAAGAAGCTCTATTCCTCGCCCTCGTGCATCTCTCAACTCAACTGGACGGTCTGTAGGCTCAGGACAGTCCTCTGTGCACACACCTCTTACCCCAGAAATAATTATGCCAACTTTGTTTTCCAACTAATTTATTTGTGAGGCACTTACAGATTGTCTTATGCTCTGCCTTTGCTTTGTTCAAAAGGCAAGGCACGTAATCCAAAGTTGCACCATTGAACTGTGACTGTGTACGTTTGTGCAATTTAAGAACCTTGTGTAGGTGGAAAAGCAATATATAAATGTTACCATGCAATTAATTGTTCAAATCTTTTGTTTGTGTTCCACTAGCCATCCTTTGGTTACATCATCACATCTCCAGAGAAGAGGGAACCATTTCCCCTGATTCACCCCTCAGAGTTTTCATCTAGAGATGGTTCTCTTCACTGTGATACCATGGAACTCAGTCAAGCTGACAAAACGCTTAACCCTGGTGTGTATTCAGTAGATGGTGAAGATTACTCCTTGGTATATTCTGTGTTTTTGATCATTTTACATTGGTCCATGCTTGCAGAGGACTTGGACAAAACTCTTGAAGCTCCAGGTGAAAGGATGTCACCAAAAGGCAACACTGAACCGGCGCTGTGTGAGCAGGAAGTATGTTGGATCATGCTGCTGTGTGTTTATATTCTGAACAAGTTTTGCATACACCGCTTTTGTGGCTTGATGATATAAAATTCCTTCTTTCACTAGAACCAGAGTGCGGCATCACTGCCTGACCACGCAGAGGGATCAGGCTCTGAGTCGAGCTTGGGTAACCAAAGCTGTGTGTCCCCTGGCAATGACAGTAATCTGATGCTTAGTATCAGTACAATTGCTTCAGCCATTGCGGATGCATCCATCAGCACTGACCCATCACAGCTGGCTGCCATGATCATGGCGCTATCCAAGAAGAGTAGGGTAAAGAATCAACCAGAGCCCGCCAGACCTGCTTTCAGCAACATGGAGGAACCCACCTCAGCTGACCGGGTAAAGCTTTTGTCTTTTGGCTAAATAGATCTATGTATCTTTGAGTTGAGTTGGTCACTTCACAGATTCACTTTAGGTGTTAAATAAATCTTCTAATACAATTATTAACTTATTAATGCCCATCCTAGCTTTCTTTTAATGGAAAAAAAGCAAAAATTAAGCAAAAACTAGTTTTAATTGTTTTTGTTGCTGCTTTGCCTCTATTACAGGGCCTCCCTGAGTCAGATCAAAGCGCCATCTTACACGCACTACAGAGAAGTACATGTGTTGGAGAGGCGAGTGCCTTTGACATTGAGAAATACCTGGAAAAGGCTGATGTGTCTTGCAGCAGTGACTCCTCTGTAGCACACACTTCCTTTGACTTGAGTAGTTGGGCTAAAGATCTCAGCAGCTCTAAGAGGAACCCTCAAGCAGGACATCCAAACAAACAGGGGAACTCTGCTCAGCAAGGGAGCAGTGATGCTCAACAGGAGCCTGCGGAGAACAACAGAAAAGGAGAGACAATGTTGGCAAACAAAAGCTCGTCAGCAGCGCACCTTTCCAGTGCTTTATCACCAGCTAAGAGTGACTGTAAAAGAAGCTCTATTCCTCGCCCTCGTGCATCTCTCAACTCAACCAGAAGGTCTGTAGGCTCGGGACAGTCCTCTGTGCACACACCTCTTACAAACAAAACGGTTTGTGACAACACTGCAGTCAAGACCCTCACAGAAAACGGGATCAAGGCAGTAGAAGTAAATCCTCAAACATCCAGCACTAGGTCTTCTGAACCCTCACATAAGACTGATAAAAGCTTATCCAGAGCCTCCCCAGGCTTGAAAAAAGGCCAGTCAGGCCTTCCTTCCATGAAAGGTTCCTCTCCTCCAACCCAGAGATCAAGGAGTACTGGGCAGCAGCAACAGCACAGATGCACTGATCCTCAAGAAAAGAAACCACCACCTGCTACCATCCCCGTTGTTCCTCTACCTCATTCCTCAGTGGAGATGTACAGTGGCTTCTCATGTAAAAACATCCAGCATCCAGTGGACCCTGCCTCTGGTGAGTAAAAGCCACACTTTGACCTCCCGTGGACATAACAGGAGAGATCATTCACCATCAAAATGTACTTTATTTTTTAAATTCTTTTCCTTAGAACTGCCTAAAGGTGTTTTTGAGCCATGTGCGGAGGAGACACAGCGTAACTTTAGACCGTCCACCTCTCCTCTGACTCACTCCTCTCCAAGTCAGAACTCTGGTCCAAGTGCTAATGGGTATTGTATCACACATGGCTACTGAAAATCATGTGTCTGCTATTAGTGTTGTTTTTAATCTTTTATTTGTGAATGCCTTGTCTCCATAGAATGTTTTCACCCTCATCATCAAGTGGAGGTCTGATAGACAAACGCTCCAGTCTGGACCTCTCCCCCCAGTCTACCTGTTCTAGCCCCAGTCTCAGCAGGCTCACATACATCTCAATAAATGATGGTACTGTTGTCCCTACACCTGAGAGGAAAAAGGTACAGCAGGACAAAGTTTAATATTTGTTTCCTTTATCAGAATCTAATTGCTTCCAATAAAACACTCACTTACAGTTATTTGATGTTTTAATTGTGATTGATTGAGTTTGGCCTTTTTTCTGTCCACAGAATAACTGTACCATGGCGTTGAGCACCACCATTATCAGATTCAGTCCAACCCCACCCATTGAGCCAGATGAGTCAAACCTGGACAACCTTGGACTGCCCAAAAGCCTCGATCAGGTGCCACCGCAGCACTCTAAAAGTCTGGACCCACTACCAGCTCAGCAGTGTAAAAGCCCTGAGCCCTCTCGTTCTGGTTCAGCTCTGAGCTGTACCCGCAGCCAGAGTGAATGTAACTACCATTGTCCCACCAACAGAACTGGTGACATTTCAGCAGGTTTCAGGGACCACAAACTCCTCTCTGAGTCCAACGTAAGGCAGCTAACTAAAGTGGACTCGGGCTATTGCAGCAATTTAAACATTCAGCAAACTAGCAGCTCTGCAGGACCTCAGAACTCTCAGCAGTGGGGGACTGCCAGCTCGGTGTCATCATCTGTGTATGCCGGGGGCCTAAATGTTCCTTCATCCTACTCATCAGATGGACTTCATTATGTGCCCATCCCCAGTTTTAAGCCTCAGTGTCCTGGTATGATCAACCTTCCTCACCAAGAAGATATGCAGTCCCTCCTGGCTGGACATCCCCTTTTCAACCCTCCACTTGCCCAGCAGTATCAGAGACCTGAAGCTCCTTTACACCCAAGTGCGTATCATATGGGAACCACAGGAAATGGTGTCTACAGTGTGTCCTCTACAGGCATGTTTTTTTTTTTTGCAGTAAAATACCTACACAAAAAACGAACTTTTTAATGGTTACAACCATTATTCTCCTTTTTTCCCCAGGCATACCAAACAGTGGTCTAACTGTAAGACGCATTCACCCTACGTCGGGTCCGCTTGGGATTACTGGGACTACTGGGTCCCATCACCTCCCAAGGCCACAAAATCCAGAGGAAATGGGAATGATGGGAAAACCATATAATCAATATGGTGCAGAGCAACTGGTGGCAACTGGTCTTGATGAACTGAGAGGTAGACTTTGTGTTTATATGAAAAATGTCTCTCTGTACCTGTTATACCACTTCATACAGTCTTGAAATTGGAAGTGACAAAATGCTTAATAGTTGAGATCACAACATTACAAGTTGTTTGTGAACAAATCTAGTCGGTGCCGAAAGATGGGACCGTATTTATTTTCCTTTGCATTGCAGAATATTGAATTTGGATTACTCTCAACAGTTATGGAGCCTCATTTTATTGTCCTTACTTGCAGTGTAATAACCATATTACCTACATTTTCTTCAGCATAGAGGGCAGCATTGTCTAAATACGTTTTTTTATTTTTTCGTCCTCAGGCCAGGTGGTGGTGCCAGAGGAGCTTCGGTTTCCTCATGCATGCTGTGTGGGCATTGCCGCACAGACCTCCCTCAGCCTCTTCAACCCCTCTGAGAGATGGCAGCAGGTGTCCATCACTGTCACCAGCCTGGCAATTGATGGAGAGAAGGTATTATGGAGCAAGTGCACACACAAACGCCTGACATGGACACAAGCGGCTTCAGATTCTTCAAATATTTCACTTTCACACAACATGAAAATGATTTAACTTATGCATCTTTTCAACTTCAGATACTGTTGCTACCATAAACAATTCACTTTATTTGTTCTCCTCAGTTTAGATTTCAGTTTCTTAAGCCTTTTGACCAATTTGCTAAGATCTTTTTTTCTTTTTTTAGATTGTATATTCATATTCACCAAAGCCTTAATCTTCCCTTTTCCAATCATTGCAGGTAGACAGTTTGCCTTACCAGTGGCTCATGGTGAAGAACAAAACTATCATCGCCCCCAAGAGTACTGAGGAGCAGAAGGTGTTGTTCATTCCTCCGCAGGCTGGAGTCTACCAATGTCTCCTTAGTGTTTGCTCCTGGCCTGCATCTGGAGAGACCGATGTGGCAGCCAGGGCAAACATCTTTGCCAAAAGGGTGGCGCTTGTTGCTATAGCAGAGAACCCTGCGTTAGAGGTGCGTACCTTCTTATGGGGAAAAACATAATCTTGTTCTGTTATTCTGAATGACTCATGAATAAAATAAAAACATCTTGCAGAGTACACGAGGCATCTTTAAATTTGTTTTGATTTCTCAGATTGAAGTAAGCAAATCTGGCTGTTTGGATTTTGGAGACCTGCCAGGAGGCGGTGCCAAATCTCTTCCTCTGAAACTGCTCAACAGGACTCATGCTACAGTACCCATCCGTCTTGTCATCAGTGCAGTGAGTCAGCATGGCATATTTTGACAATATTATTACAGGACCCCTTACATTGACATCCAGTGGCAGCTGTGTGACGAGTAGACTAGACTGGTACATATGTGTGAGCTGTTAAACACATGTGTATGGTTATATGTGGCTTCTGAGAGCTTTAATGAATGAATTATTCTGGTCAATATTTTAGTTGTTGTCATGATAGATTGTATCTGGGTGGCTCAGACTTTTCTTCCCTTTATTCCTTTCAGAATGCTACAGCATGGCGATGCTTCACCTTGTCCAAGCATCCTGTTCCCATGACATCTGAAGGAACACAGCAAGCTGGACACATGGCCCCAGTGTCCTCTCCTTCAGTGATGAATCACGTGATGCATGCCAGCTACGGAGAGGTTGTAGCTGCCAGAATCATTAAAATCATTAGTCTAATCAGCATCAAAGGTGTTTCATGCTGCATGTGTTTACTGCATATTTATTTAATTCTTGTTTGGTTTCAGAATCCAGAAAGTTTCATGGTCTGGGTTCATTTCAAGGCCCCTCAGAAGTACACATCTTCCTCAGGTTATATGCTCCGACTGAATACTTGATTATTACGCTACAGAGTATTGATGATAATTACTGAATGCTAACAGTCAAAAATATGTTTTTTTCAGGTGAGCTTGGCCCGGCTGATGAGTATTGCGCTCGGGTGGACATTGAGGTGGACTCACCTGGACCTAGTCATGTGATCAGGAGTATACCGGTCAGAGCCAGATCTGGAACTGCGAGGGTCCATGCTCCTAAAGATCTGCAGGTAACAGGCACCCACATTACTACCTGTGTCATCCTAACTATCACTGTTAATATGAACTCTAATGTTTGAATGGCACGCATAGAGATGTGGGATTTGATGCTAGTTGGGTTTTAGGGTCATTCTGTGGACCTGTATGCAGTGCGATGAAAGATAACCAGCAAGAAGTGATGTATTTAAATCACTTGGTTGGAACCTTGTCTCTATGTTTTATTTGCCCCATAGTCGACAGAATTAAACTACGAGGACGTGTTTTTAATTTATCACTTGTTCAACCTTTCCCCAGCCTTTGTAGAGTCGGCAGTGAACTGCTTTTTGTGCTTCTTTTGTCTAGACTGTCAGCCTGTCTGCTCCGCTGGGTAAATCTAGTCAACAGACGCTGCCATTAAAGAATGCTGGAAACATTGATGTGCAGCTGAAACTCAAGGTAATTCTGACCTTTACTTTTCTTATTAGATTTGGGGTTTGGGTAAGCCTCTGTGACATTTGGGGCTCAGAATGTGCCACATGCAGCAAGCATCCATTGATATTTTGTTCTGTTTTTTTTTTTCCTTTTCAGTTTTTACATTTTGCTGTGTTCTTTCTCTTAACTTTGTTTCTTGCTGCTCCTTGCTCTTTTCTTGTTTTGTTTGCCTCTTTTCTGGCCACCAAATGTTTTAGGTTTGTTGTCTTATCTATCCCTCCATCCATTTCTTCTTCATCTCTCCAACCTGGGTAGCCTCCTCCTCAGTGAAAACCATTGATTTTTTTTTTCTGTATGCTTTTATGTTTACAGAGCAGTGATGCAGAGGACAGTTTTTCTGTGACACCAAATGAACTGACCCTGAGAGTGGGAGAAGAACAAGGCATTGTTGTTTCTTTCAAACCTCAGAGTAACAGGAAATGCAGAGAAAGGTGCTTTCTTGCTGTAATCAGATTTATTTTGAGCCATACAAAACATTTTCATTCTATTATTCATATGTAGATATATTGTAATTATGGATCAGTCTAAGATTAAATCCATGTCTGTCCCAAGATATGTTATATGTGTAGTCTCTGAAATTATTCAAATTGAAATGAATTCTCTGCTATCATTTTACAGCCTCCTCACCATCTTAGTGCTGCCATCAGGCCCTCAGTACGAGGTAACACTGAAAGGAGAAATGATCCCTGAGCACTCTGGAAAACCTGCACCTCCCCCTGCTGCTGTCTGTGGCCCTGGTCTGACCAATGACGTCCCACCAATCCTCTCTAATAAACAGTTTGTAGCCTGGGGAGGAGTCACCCTGGGACGAGCTGTGTAAGCAACTTTAGAGTTTTCATTAATTTCACTGCTCCTTGGTCACAGGAAAAAAAAAAACACTCTCGAGGTATCAATGATTCATTGGAAAGTAATCAATAAGAAAACTCAAGGCCCAGTGGTCCATCTTATTCTATTAAGGGTTGTATAATGTTATTCATGAGAAGGGACAGACGGTGTCTAAAGGGAGTGTTATTCCTCAGAAGCTATTTCGACATAATGTACAATTTATTTATACTCATTGAAGGGAGGTAAAGAACACACAGCATTAAATCAATGTGTTCTTATTTTTAATCAGATCCAGAGTTTGTTTAGCTACACAATGAGCACTTATGTTGATGAGTTTGATATATTGACTGTTTTGTTGTGTAGTCAACAGAAGCTGGTTCTAAGGAACAACTCGACCAACACCACTCAGCAGCTGCGATTGCTCATTCGCGGGCAAGACCAGGACTGCTTTCAGGTAGATTTGGAAACTTTAAATATCTGCTAAATGAACATAAGTATGCTTATTACAGTATAAAAACTCATTTGTTCCTCAGCTCCAGAGTATGTTCAGTCCCGAGGAGCGTCTGACCCGACATGGAGAGCTCTCCATTCGTCCCAGAGAGGACGTGACCATCCATCTTCTCTTTGCTCCAACCAGAGTTGCCTGCATGTTGGCCAAACTGGAGATAAAACAGTCGGGAGTCCGGCCTTCACAGCCAGGGATCAAATTCACTGTGAGGATGTGACTAACCCTTTTCTTTTCTTTGCCGTGTTTCAAGTAGTTTAATTCACATCCTGTACTTCCCCTCCTCAGATTCCACTGTCTGGCTACGGTGGCACCAGCAACATTATCCTGGAAGACCAGAGGAAACAGACAGACGGCTACGTGGCAACACTGACGGACATTTCTGTTGGTCATGTCAGCAAAGTGTGTCTGTGTGTGAGGAACACTGGCTCCAGAGCAGCTTTTATTAAAGCTGTAGCCTTTTCCGATCTGCAAACCCGATTACTTATGGAGCCCTCGGTCATCAGCCTCGCCCCTTCACAGTTTGTACTGAAAGAAAGGACGCAAGAGGTAAAGGGCGGGGGGTGGATACTACACATCTACATCATCTTGTGCTATGCATTACATTTCTATAAAGAATTACTTTCCTGTTTGTTGTTATTGTTGCTTCCTTCTTGTATGCTGACACATTTTTCCTGATGTCTGCGTGGTTTCAGGTGATCACTGTGCTGATAAAGTCCACCCAAAGAGAACAGAGCCTGTGTCAGTCGGCCAATAGTCTGCTGGCTACAGTCTGTCTGTTTTGTGGAGATGAGGTCTCCAGGCAGCAGTACAGGAGGTGAGCATTTCGTTTGTCTAGTTTGTTGATTAGTTTCTATGAAGGACAGAACATTGATTGGTTGGGTAAAAATCTGAATTGTCCTCAGGAAAAGTTTATCAAAAAAGTCAGGATGGTAGTGATGGTATTTTTAAACTGATATTGACCTCTCTGTCAAAAGTGATTAGATCTGTGTCACTTTGCTCCATTAAACTACTGTACTGTTCTATAATAGCCAGCACAGTACCTCAATAAATTGCCTGTATTATATGTTGAAAACACTTGTAGTAAAAGGTAAAAGGTAAATTGAATTGATTTTATAGATGCATTATACATCATAAGAGCAGCATGCAGGAACTGAAATTGATATTGAGTTCCTTAACGTTTTCATTTTCACAGCGGCGTCTATAAAAAAACACATTTGTGTTATTGTGCTGCAGACAGATGATGAGCATGGCATTGTTTCTGAATCATTATGAGAGCTGATTTAGTTTACATAGATGATTGTAGTTGTGCTTTTCACAGAGAGCTGTTTTCTTCCCTTAACTGTATTGTTGTTGTTTTTTTCTCTCTCAGATTGCTTCAGAGCAAACCAGATGCAGCACAAAAGGGTCTGTCTGAGAACAGTCTACTCAAAAACCTAGACTTCAATGAAAAGTTCTTGGGAGAGGAAACTGTTACAGAGAGTGAGTCGAGCAATATTCTTTTTGATCATCTTTCCAAACTTTAAAATGGCCAGGAGAGTCATAATCAGTGTTAATTTTGGCAGCAATTTCTGATTTAGTTTTTATTTTAGTCTTGTGACTAAAATGTCATTTGATTTTAGTCACATTTTAGTCATCAACATTTTTTAGTTTTAGTCGACTAAATGTCAAAGAATTTGAGTCGACTAAATCTGCCGTGGATTTAGTCGACTCAAATTCTATGATATATATTTTTTCATGAAATAATTTAGGGTAATTAAGTAATAGTTAAGGTTTGAAGTGCAATAAAAACAGGCACAGCTTTAACTTGTGTTATTTGAATCAAACACCTCTTTATTTAGTTGCTATGACCTTTTCACAAAAGAACCAGTGAACAGTGAGCTGCTCTCCGTGAATACACTGTTCAGTCATGACCTTCTTCATGAATCCTCCATAACTACAGCAAAACACTTCAGTGACAACTTAGAAACAGGTCACATGCTGTAAAACCATCCGCAGCGGTGTCTTCATTTATAGATTTTGTCACGTGTATGAACAGTGTCTGCAAATGTCGCTTCACGTTTATTGTGTTTTTACCGCTGATAGTCGCTCCGCACGGTTTGCAAACCGTCCTGTTTGTCTTGACATCAAACGTGTCTGTGTGTCTGTTCTTCTCCTGTGTTGTGTTACCATGCATGAGTCCGCCTTCTTCCAGCATCGCGGGGTAACGTCCTTACGCAGAGAGATCACTTCTGATTGGCTCTCTGCCGCCGTCTCTTGATTCGTCCCTCCCTTCCACAAACAAAATTTGCTCTGATTGGATCTCGTCTCCATCAATAATTTCGTCTCGTTTTTATTCGTTGACGAAAGTGTCAATACATTTCGTCTTCGTTTTTGGCACCGTGCGTTAGTTTTTATTTAGTTATCGTCTCGTTTTTATCAGCAAAAAAAGGTCGTTAACGAAAACTATGACGAAAATGATACGTCAACAAAATTAACACTGGTCATAATATGCAGTATTTTCATGTTCTATTATTGACCAATGGAATGACAGCTCCCTGTCTCCCTCCACTGCTTTGTTGTAGTGTCAGCAGAGTTCACTGTCAGCCTCATAACTAAAGAAGCAGTAGGCAGACTGGGATATGGGTTAACCAGAGTGGTTTATTATGACGCTAGTTCCACATAACCAGAGCTTTCGGCTTCAGGCTCCTCGCACATTCCCTTAAAATGAGCTGTTTGACGCTTGTCTTTTTTTTAACAAAGACAAAATGCAAGAAATAAGTTTCAGACAAGGTAAATTTTGAGGTTCTTGAAATAATTTTGATGCGCCCTGATTTCTTTCTGTAGCCTATGATTTGCCCCAGCGGCCCAACGAGGCCCACATCTTCTACAGCAACATGAGTAAGGTGGTGGTGTCGTTGCTGGGAAGTAGCAAGACCACAGACTGCAAGGAGGAGACGGAGCATAATAAGCTGCTGCCCTCTGCCCGGCATGGCCCAGACACTGATAGGTAATGTTGCACTATCACTAACCAACTGTACTGTTATAGATCAATATCCTTTCCATCTTAAAAAAACTCAGTGACAGTCAGCCAGATTTGGAAAGTAAACACACGCCCCTTTCTCTTTGAGCTCACCCTGATCATACCTCTCTGGTGCGCGCAGAGCAGGAAGAGAGTGACAACCAGCCAATACTCCGCGCAGGGTCCACATTATTAACTGACCATGGGGATGGTTTGAGAAAGTGTTAGGATCTTTCTTTGAATGAAATGTGTGATGTAAGCTTCTCTGTTTTTAAATGTGGAAAGTCTTTGGTTGTTAAAGTCAAAGTTGTTGTTTTGTTCCCAGTGGTGTGGCAAATGGCAATGTGTCTCTGGATGTGCTGCCAGTGAAGGGTCCCCAGGGTCCAGCACTGAGAGTGGCAGAGCCTCCCTTGAAGGTAGTAATCCTCTTCTTTTATGAAAATTATTGTTTTTCAATGAGTGTTGATCTTTTTCTCTACTGTCTCTGTGCAGGCTTCAGAAGCCTTGCACAAACAATCAGAGTCCTGGACCATCCATCCAGAACAACTGGTCCTTGCAGCTCCTACAACCAGTGAGTGGAGTCAAGATTTTGTACACTGAGTTTCATTTTGATTTCAGAAGTTAATTCTATTCGTTTTTTTTTAGATGGTGTGTCTACCACTAGCCAGGTTCAGATCCGTAACAACACGTCCAAAGAGCTGAGCTTTGACTTGTCCTGGCCTGCTCACTGCCTCACCATCACTCCACAGCATGGAGTCATTGACCCTCAGTAAGAATACGTTTATCGTTCAGTGAAATATTTTTTGTTATCTTAACACAGTGTAGCATATGTCGTATATGTCTGTCGTATGTGACATTGTGTTTTTTACATCAAGGTGCCACCTGCAGATTCTGATCAGCCCTAACCCCTCCCTAGCAAACAAATCTGCCCTGCTGCCATGGAGCGGTCAGATTTATGTTCAGTGTGACGGCCATCAGAAGGTACAAGATGTTAAAGACAAACTGTGCAGCATTGTCATCTGTGAGACCTTTACAAAGACTCAATTCCTGCATTGTTATTTTTTTATTTTAGTTTATTAAGGTTCAGATACGTCAGGATTTGGCTCTGGACGTGTCTGCAACTCCAGCAGACACAACTTTGTCAGCTCTGCCTCCGCAGGTTGCTACACCTGTGCTACCTGTGGCCAGGCTCACCACCAAGCTGTCACTAAACCCACAGACGTCTCAGGCCCTGGTAGAGATCAGCAACAAGACCATCATCTTCCCCAATACTCCCTCAGGAGAAACCTCTGGTAGGTCTCTGACCTGCTAACATTAAACATTCTACAGTCATAGTCTGTCGGCAGCGAACAGTGTACGTATTCCTGTGGGAGACTGAATCTCTCTGTTCCACTTCAGAGGCCCAGCTGGAGGTGCAAACTGGAGACGTGGAAGTGAGGTGGTACCTGTCATCATTTGCTCCTCCATATGTCAAGGTTCTTTTTTTCTTCATTATCTATTTCTTCTGTCACATGTTTCATTCATCACTCCAGGGAAGAGTTGCCTTTACTGTTTTTGTACTTATTTACTTTTTTGAAAAAAGTGTACAATTTTGTGTAAATGTCTTATGACTCACTTTGAAAATGAGTTTGGTTTACTTCTACTTTTCTAACTTGTACTAGAGACTCAGGTTAATCTGTCATTATTTCTTTCTTTCTTTAGGGAGTTGACAAGACGGGAGATGTTTATCGGGCCACTTACACTGCTTTCAGATGTTCCAAGGTCTCAGGGACACTGGGAGCCCATGAGAACATGCAGGTAGGAACCCCCACTCAGCTTGACTTGTCAGTAATATTTGGAGCATTATTAGATTATTCTTTTTTTAGGAGTGAGTAGCATACACTTGTATAGTAAAATAAACAATGACTGAGCCTTTTTTTGTGTCTATTTGCTTTCTTAGGTACCTGTTACCTTCCTGCCCAGGGACAGAGGAGACTATGCCCAGTTCTGGGACCTGGAGTGCCACCCTGTGTTAGAACCCCAGCAGAAAACTAGCATCCGCTTCCAACTCTGTGGCACTGTGAGGACTCACTTCTTTAATTTTTGTTAGATTTTAATTACAACTGAAGTTGCACTTCACCCAAACTAGTTACCATCTTCAAATCTTTGTATTCTTTGTTTTTTAAAACCTGTAAGTCACCACCCATTGATGCTTTGTGCTTTAATTAAAGCAGAAAAGGGGGAAAAAACACTGCCTTTAGTCAACTGTCATCTACTGTTCCACTGTTATCAGGCATTGTGTACATGTGGGCTAACGTGTGTGTCTGTGTAGTGTTAGTGACAGAATTAACAAATGACTAAAGTGGGCTGTGGGATGGGGAGGAGAGCCTCCCTGCTGAGACAGGCCTGTGTGTGCTGCTTTTCATGTGATGTGTTATGACAGACCCAGTTAACTTAAGAGCAAGTGGGATGTCAGATAGATGGCTCCGAATAAGTAGGTTAAGTGGCTATGATGGTAGCGCTTTTGTTGTTGTTTCATTTCTTAGATGTAGCGTTAAACACTTGTCAGGGATAGCTGATTTGGTGTGGAGGATGGTGTGCACTTTATTTTTCAAAGAGTCTGACTCCTGCTAATGTGCAAGTCGAGTTGAATCTCTGCATCAGCAACAACATGTCATATCTGCATTTGTAATTCAAGGGTGTTATTGAAGTAGAATAAAGTGATGTCTCTGTGTCTAAAGGGAGTGAAGGCTGGACCAGTGGAAGGACCACATGAAGGAGACTGTTCTCTGGTGAAGACAGATGCCGCAGTCAGGATTAGAAAGAGAGCTGATGCCTCAAACAAAAACTGGTGAGTCCAGCAGAATCCTAACCCGTCTGACCCAAACCAGCACCACTGCACCACAGCCACAGAAGGAGCATTTAGTATTAACTACCTAAATTTGTAACCCTCAGCCCAGAGGACGGTGCACGGAGGGGTGTGTACTCTCCCCAGGATCTGTACACATTCCCTGCCACACGGGTCGGTGAGTCCAGCTCACTGAAGGTTAATATCCGCAACAACTCGTCCGACACGCATGAGGTGAGGTATACTTTATTTTCATGAAGACGTAGGAAGAAAGTCCCCCCCCCCCCCTTTCTCTATTGCTTACTACAGCAGAAACTGAAATTCAATAAATACGCTGCTCCATCTTTTCTTTTCCTAAAAAAGAGAAGCTGTCAGAGGTGATGCTAGGAAGGTACACGCTGACGTCCAAGGTGGCGGATCAGTGTGTTTAACTAAAGGCAGAAAGGTTTCTGATACTTCATACACGGACCTTGTGTGTACTGTTACTCTGAAATTGCATGACTGAGTTAATGTATTTGCAATAACCCCTAACATCGCCATTGTGCTGTGCATGGATTACATATTTGATGTGTGGCTTCTCTAATTGACTTGCAGCTGAAATTTGTAAACCCTAAGGAGCCGTTCCTCATCAAGCATTCCAAATATTCTCTCAGGTGAGTCCAGTGGTCACAACCTCTTCATTCTACACTTCTAATTCTGCTGTACCTGGGTGGAATCTGAGCTTCTCTGTATTTACTGAGCTCTACATCGATTTATTAAGAAATGACGTAGCTAGATGTTTTTAACTTTAGTCAAAACAGGCTCTGATATAAGTTAAGGACTGGATGACGTCATGTTCAGATGTAATTTTCCCATAGTGAATGCTCACAGCAGGAGGTCCTATGAGGCTCTGGGACCTGGAGGATGGTCTTACTATATATGGTACACCCTCAAGTCCTTGGAGTACTGATGTTTGTGTAACTAAGGCTGCCTGGCCACAGGTGCCAGCTGTGTTGTACTCGGCTGAAGAGGGGACTGTTCAGAATGGGCACATGTTTTGAAACGTGAAAAACAGTCTCCAGTAAAAGAAGTGTGTGTTGGGTGTATTGGGTATCAAAATTTGCCACAGCCTGAACCTGGCCCAGCCTTACAGTAGTAGGTGTGATGTGAAGCCCGCTGTGTGTGATGACCTTGTGGTGTTCCTAGCATGTTGTGATTCTTTTCAGGGTATCTGCAGGCCTTAGGTTCATAAAGCATTGATTTCAGGATTTCATATTTGATTATACTGCCTGCTGTAAGAAGAAACAGTGCAGTTACTTTTTAATTCCTCCTCCTGTGCGTCATGTTCAGGTGGTAAATGGACGAGTAGTATTTTTTTTTTTTAGGCTGAAACTCATAGTCTATACAATGTTCATGTTTCCCTGAACAATGAATAAAATGACTTTCTGCCAGTTTAAAGTGCTGTAATGGAATAATATTGAATTAATGCAAAAACCCTGCATCATATGCTCGACAATATATCCTATCCTTATAGCATGATGATGCCCCCTGTAGTGTCTGTTATTCCCTGTAGAGTTCAGATCAGTCAGGACACAGTTCACTGGTGTTGGTGCACGTTCATGCTCTAACATGTTAAATTAGTGCAGTTGTCTATTAACCATCATTGTCTTTTTTTCACCACTTATTAGATCACAGCACTATCTGAAGCTTCCCGTCCAGTTCAAACCCAGCTCTGCAGGCAGACACGCTGGCTTGCTGCTCATCCAGTCAGAAACAAGTGGAAGTCTTGTTATTCAACTAACTGGTGAAGCATTGCCTTGAATTCGCCATCCACCGTCCTACGCACACCAACACCACCTCCTCCTCATGCTGCCTGGCTTTGGGTGGATGCTCCTCCTGTCTCTACTATTCTTGAAGCAGAGAAGAAAAGGCAAAAAAAATGGATAAGGATGAAATAAAAGCAATCCTGGATTTAAATCCTTCCCCATCATGGTGTTTGGAGATGTGGACTGTAGCTGATTAAGCGGAGCTGACTGAGACTCTCCCCCCCATCTGTCTCTGGAGAAGGCACAGGTGTCCTCAGCTGGCCCATGAAAAATGATTGTGCCTGTCTGTGCCTGAAGCTGAATGATTTGAGCCTGACCGGCTCACAATTAGTCTGCACCACTCTGGCATTTCAGAGAGCTAATGATTCTTGTCACTTGACTCTGGATTGTGGTATTTGCTTTATTCCTGAGTCATGTCACACGGCAACGTTGTTGTTGTTGTTGTTGTTGTTGCCACAGCCCCTGCCAGACAGTAGCAGTGCCAGCCCAGAGATACTGGGGATTACTTGGAGCTGGTCACACAGGAATGTGTTTGTCTTTTGTTTGGTAACATGGAAGCAGGGATTTTAAAAAAAGAGCTAAACCCACCAGAAGAGATTTCAAGATTGTGTTGTTTTTTGTTGTTGCCGTATAGTTTTTAAATTATTATTCTTGGTTTATTTACATTTCGTAGGAGTTTCTGAATCTTCTGTACAGGTGTGGTTTCTATGGCGATGGCTCCTCATCATGCAGGGGCGCACCTGCACAGTGGCCTTTTGTGAGCGCCATGTGTTGACTTCCCAGCAAACCTCCAAGACTCGTTCCAAAAAGTCCAGATGTACTTAATTTAGTCATGATCAGGGCAGCTCACAGCAACATTAGGATGCTTAATGATTGTTATTACATGCTAAAAGAGTTTCTTCTGGTGGGGCTTTTGTTTGGCAGCTTGCCAGGCCCTGCTTAGTATGGTTACCATGGCAAAACGTGGTGAATCACTGTTCCAGTCACAGAAAATTAGCTCTCTGTTTCCTCTTTTGCCTCTGGGGGGCAAACGGCCAAAATGGTTCAGGGGGTATTGGATGCACTGCCTCTTTAATCAGTTGTTGGAACTGGAATGTCTTTGGGAAATGTCCGTAAACTTCATCAAGGATGTGTCGTTTAACCTGTTAGATGCCACACATTGTGGCAACACGCTTGAAAAACACTAGTGTTTAGCATTATTTTTCCTGTAAGGGTTAACATGAAGGCGGTATGCAGTCACAGGTAGCTCTTGGAAACATTTGGATTTACATTTTGCACATGCTTTAAATGTTATATTATGTAATATATTCTAATGTACACGTTTTAAATAAAGGTTTGTCATAAATAATGTCCTTTTTTTGGAAAAAAGAAAAAATCCTTCAACACACAGTTTGTCCTGTTTTGCTTGTTGTAACACAAGACCGATTACAGATGCATTAATTTGAAGAAAGAATGATTTCAGAAACAAAATTGTCGTCGCTTCACATGTTCTTAATGTGTCTTTGCTTCATTTTAAAAAGAAAAAGGGGTTGTGGGTGCACCCAAAATCACATCTAGAAATGAAATGGATGTGACCACAGATATTGATTGATCCTATCTGGAAAAACGTGGACACTGTTTACAGGAAGGGCCGGAGTGGCCTCTACTTTCTGAGGCAGCTGAGGTCCTTCAGCATCTGCAGGACGACGCTGAGGATGTTCTATGAGTCTGTGGTGGCCAGTGCCATCATGTGTGCTGTTGTCTGCTGGGGCAGCAGTCTGAGGGGGAGGGACATCAACAGAATCATCAGGAAGGCGGCCATGTTGTGGGAGAGGACCTGGACTCTCTGACAGAGGTGTGTCAGAGGAGGACGTGGTCCAAAATAAAGACCATACTGGACTGTCCCTCTCACCCGCTCCACACTGTGCTGACCAGCTACAGGAGCTTGTTCAGCAACAGACTCCGACTCCCACGATGCACCACTGAGAGACACAGGAAGTCATTCCTGCCTGTCTCCATCAAACTGACTTAACATACTGGTACATTCATGTCATGCTCTTTACTATGTAAAGGTTTTTATACAGTAGTAAATATGTTTAATTTCTATTGTCTGTAACTGATTGTCTCTGATTCTGTATATGTTAATAAATATTTGGAGGAAGAATCAGAGGGGATATTTAAGAAAAGCTGTCCCAAGTCTGACATTTTGACCAGTTAGTTTCCATGACAACTTGGGTCAGCCTCATTTATTTCTTTAAATAAAGAGTTTCTGTCAAAATGAGTTACTAAATAAAGTCTGGTTTCACTGTTAAGAGGCGAATAAATAAAATAAAAATGACAAACTACACAAAGAAAAAACATCTGCACAGTAAAACAGCACTATTCTCTACAATAAACTGTCCCTCAGTTAACCACTGCTCTGTGGATGCTGCTGACCTGAATGACCTCTTGAGTCTGAGGCATCAAACCTTTGCCTGCGGTACCTCATGTAGCCTGCAGGTGTCGCTGAGGCTTCGTTCAGCGGCCGGCTGTCAGCAGCATGCACCGTACAGTAGGACAGCTGGGCTTTATTTTGCTTCCCAGCCTGGAAACCGCTGTAGTGCAGTTGGACCTGACGTCTAGCAACACAACATCAGAGACTTTAAACAAGCAGACCCGGCGGCTTAACACGTTAGCGACTGCATTAACAGGTAGGACGGCCGTGACGTTTATTCTGTTATTTTGCTGTGCACCGGTGTGTTTTTAAAAATGCATAACGCTGTAGTCGTAGGCGTGCTGGAGGAATGTTCTGGCTATGCTAGCTGCTGTGGCTAAATGCTACTCAGGCTGTCCGGTGTGGGGGTCTGACTTTGGGCCAGACGGTGGAAGTTGTTGGAACCGCTTTCCAAGCTGCGCCAGACAGCAGAGCTAAGCTAAGTAAGCTAAGTTAGCAAGCACACAGGGCTAGCTCTGGCACTGGTCCATCCGCCGGGGGCCACAGCCACACCAGTCCGCTATGTCTCTGTCCCACCTGCGGGGTAAACGCTGCCTCTCCCACTGACCGTGACCTCACCGTTTACTCTAACATCCATCACCCGGGGTAGACACACGCAGGGAGGTATGTTTTCTGCTGTCAGCCTCCCCCCCCTCTCCTCAGTGTCGTCCTGGATGATTTGATGAACAAGCTAGCTGGGAAGCTAGATGAGGAATCTGAGCTGTCACTCATGTTTTAGGCCATAACTTTTCTCCCTTTTTTTTAAATGCAAATGAGGCGGTGCATAGGATGAGCTGCTGTCCCAGAGCATGGGAGACGGGTGGGGCGAGGACCACAGTGGGACACCATCATCATCATCATCATCAACATCCAGCACATGCAGGAAAAAAGTGGTATTTATTGTGTCTTTAAATGAACAGGGTTAAACTAAAAGGACGGTCATGTCAAACTTAATGTTCAGTTAGTTTTGAAGTGATGCTCTGTTATTTAACCTGATTTATATGTGATGCTTTGCAGCAGCAGAGAGCTGGTCTGCATCACTGTATCCCAGCCAACTGATCAGGTTTACATTAATTTGATTACTGGGCTGTGTTCTCTGCTGAGCTGCATGAGGGGCAGGAGTTTTTCCTCTGCAGGTCTCCTATACAGAAGAATGAGGGGCGATTGATGAGTCTGAAGTTTTTTCAGGATACAGAAAGTGGTCCAGATGTCATTGTAAACTTTGTAAAACATGGCGACCACTGAGCTCCCTCTCTTCATCCTCATCCAGTGTTGGATGAGTTCAAATCCACATTCCTGGATAGCAGCCATCAACACTGTGGACTTGTGAACCCTCAGACTGAGTTAATTTGCAATTTCACAGAAATTCCAACAAAGTTATTAACTTAAGACTTTCTCCATTTCACTCAGAGTTGAACTACATGTGCATGTAATGAGTGTTCTCGTCTCCTTCTAGGGCACAAACTTATCATTCAGCTCTTCTAACGTGCTTCCTCGCTCCTACCTCCTCCCTGCTTGCCCTGAAAGTTTCACTCCGAGACCTCTTGAAGCTTCGGAGCCTTGTTGTTGTTGTTGTTGTTGTTTATTGTTGTCTTCCAGGCTGTCTCTATGCTCTCTGTTTACCTGTCTGTGACCCCACCCTCTCAGCGTTGTTCTCCTTCTGTCTCATTGACGCACTCCCTCCTTCTCATGTGCATAATCTACACAGTTCTGTCACGGAGCCGGTGCAGTGTGGATGCTGTGTCGGAGGGCTCGGCTGTGGCAGCGGAGTGCAGTGATGTAGGTGCTGTGTTGTAGCTTTATCCTCTGCTGCGGCATGACATGAGTTGAGCTGTTTAAGTCAGGTTCAATAAAAGGGCGCCTGTGGATAATGATGAAAGTATGGAGTCGGGTAAATATCGCTGACATGTTGGAGTAGTTAGAATATTTAGGATTCGGGTGGATTTGAGGTATTAAAACAGTGGTAGGCAAATCCTATGAGGAAACACTGGCCCTCTATATATTTTATATTGGCGTTTATTCCTGCCATTATTTTGACAGGCTTTACTGACTTGTTTCCTCCTCGGGATGAGCTGTAAACTGTCCATAATTTATTATAAAGGACAGCAAATGATTTCTAATTAGTTCAGACTTCAAAAATGCTTAATAAGCAGGAAACTAGTAGGGCTGTAATCTCCCGGTCGACTGGTCGATATATTGATCGATACGTTCTGGCTCGACAAAAACTCTGATTGGTCGACTTTTTGTAGCGTTAGTTTTATCAGGAGGAATGTACCAAGTGCTAATGGGGGTGTTTTCGGCGCACCCCCCGTTTCACAGGTAACAGTCTATCTTTGAACACCCTCCTTGTTTTCACTACTTTGGTTTAGCCCGACCCACTAGAGACAGATAGACCCCCCCCCTCGATTTTTAGTCGAAATGTGAGGGTTTCAGTCGACCAAGACTTTCTTTGGTTGATTACAGCCCTAGAAACTAGCCACCAAACACAAACAGTAGTTGGCTGTCCACATACTTTTGTCAATAAAGTGCACATTACAGGCCTTCTACAGTGATGTGCAAAGCAGAGGCATCAATGAAAATAGTTAAATATCAGTATAATTTGTGGGATTTGTGAGTTTTTCTTGGTAACACTTGCTTTAATCTGGGAGAGGTTTGGAGTGGAGCTGGTTGAGATGAGCCGTTTCAGGTGGCTTGGATCCACCCCCTGGGTATCTCCCTAGTGAAGTGTTCTGGCCATGTCCATTCGGGACAGACCCAGAACATGGTCTGCAGGGGTTATATCTCTCGGCTGGCCTGGCCTTCCTCAGTCTGGGTTTCACTGCTTAGGCTGCTGCACCTGCAACCCGACTCTGGGTACGCAGATTGCAGTTTTTAAAATTATTATTGTGATCAAAGTAATTCAGCTTTTATTTCTTTGTATGATTTACAAAACAGAGGCCCCGTTCACACTGGAGAAAGTCATTCCAGCTAGAGTAGGATTGAGCCCAGACAGCCTTTAAACTGGATGCGTTCAGAACTATTTTCAAATCTGGCTAGCACACACTTGTGTCCGCACTCAATCCGGCTTCATCCAGCGTGTTTGCTGTCCTCCAAACCACTAGGTGGCGCCTCGTAATATACAGAGTCCGTTCACGCCGCGGTAGGACCGCGTGTGCGCATGCGTCATGCGGTTTTTTGTCCCGTGTCACGCCCCGTGGACCGGAAGTAGCACATCGATAACCGGAAGTAGCATGTCGCTAGCCGGATTCGCTCGCCACATTTGCGTTCACACCTGAGCCACAATCCGGCTAAATCCACCTCTCGTGGGTGGATCTAGCCGGATTCAAATCAAACTGGATACTGCCGGATTCGAGGTGTTCACACTCAGAAAAGAACACATCTGGATTGATCAGGATGTGGCCGAATCCTGCTTAAGCCACATTTTTCCCCTCAGTGTGAACGGGGTAATAGACTGTGTATAAAGTAGGGTTGGGGTCGATCCGATCTAGTATCGATATCAGGTTCCGATACAAAGGTAATTCATGGATCGGAGATTTATGATCCACGAGCCATGTCTGTGCTTTAATGTTGCTCTCTGAAATGACTGCCCTGCCGACTGCTCTGCTAGCTGGCTGCAAAGTGTGGAATGGAATTCCTGAACGGAGACGTGGAGTATCCCACCTCTGTTCTGGAAATCCATTCCACAGTTTGCAGCCAGCTAGCAGACGAGCTGTTATACTGCAGCCTGCCACCGGGGGGCAATCTAGATGTTTTAGCTTCACTTTGAGGAGCTGTCATGTCGTCCGTGTTCATATGCAGTCTATGGTACTAAAACATGTCTGAGTTCTCTCTACTTGTTGCCATGATTGTGTTGTTTCCATTTTTGTGTTATGGCTGAAATGTGCCAGAAAGAGATGGGAAAGTAAACAAACAGTGACGTAAACAATTCTAACATACTTGTATAAAAATCTGTGGGTGGGCTTTAATGGATAATTGAGGCTCTGAATCCTTTTTTTTTTTATTCAACCCTCACTTGAACCAAAGAGCACACAGAGGGCGAGCGTTCCCCTCTTTTTCCAGGTGCTCTCTGCTGCACACAAGCTAAACTGCAAAGGTAGAGTCTATTAATACATAAGCGAATAAAAACCATCACATCATGAAATAATAACTAAGTGGGAAAGTTGAGGAGAAAGTCAGCAGGCAGACAGTGTGTATTATTAGCTGCAGTAATGCGTTCTTTTCTGCCAGGTTGTGCGGCGCAGACACACACACACACACACACACTAACTATACAACTGCCTGTCAGAGCCAGACTTCTGCGTCCATCTGTCTGTTTGTATTTCTGTCTGTCTCTTTGTTCTTACTAGCCTTTGAGTGTGTGATTGTAACTGACCGTCAGTCTGTGTGTGTGTGTGTGTGTGTGTGTGTGTTTCGCCCTTTTGCCAATTAGCGGCTTCTCACCTCCTGAGGCGAGAGGCTGAGTGTGTGTTAGACAGAGGAGGGAGACTTGACAGGGCTTGTCTGCCGCTGACGGCTCAGCCTTAACCTGAACTCTCACACTCACACTCCCTCTCTCTCTCTCTCTCTGTCTCTACACACACACACACACACACACACACACACACACACACCATGAGCCCCAGCCAGTTGTTGATAATACAGCCTTGTCTGTCTCTGAGTGCATGTGACACACCAAAATGTGACAGTATTGTGTTGGTGGAGCAAAGGCGCGAGACAGGCAAAGACGAGTGCCAGCCTGCACCAGAGTGTGTGTGTTAGTGTGTGTGTGTCTTTGTCTGGGTTGTGTTCACTGGAGTGTGCGTCAATGTATGCACGAATACAGTGTCTATTATTGTGCGCCTGCAGCAAGCAGTGTGTGTGTATGTGGCTTTATAGAGTGAAAATAATGTAAAAAGCATGTGGAAGCAAAACACACACACACACTGAGCAGCAGAAGAAACACAACTCAGACACAAATCAGAGTTTGTTCAACTTTTTTCCCCTTTAGAACTGTTTTCTTTATGTAATCGTCTCAAATTGATTCTTCATGCTGCTGTATAATTAATCATGAGAAGTCCATTATATTTATGCTACAAGCTCGTTTTTTTCCGTCTAATCTTCTCCACACAACTTAAAAAAGGGTTTTTGAAAAACAGCGTGATACCACCACCATTTCTTTAAAGTAATTTGGCAACCTTTAAAAAAATCTCGAGATGCAGCATATCCTTTTGAAAAGCACTACAAGCAGGATTTCTTGCCAAAGAAAGGAAAACATTTTTAACATCTCTATTCCAATTTCACTGTTTTTAAAAAAAAAAAAAAATTCTTCTCGGCCAGAACCAATCACCTCGCTGAGTTCTGAGTACATCCCAAAAAAATGTTGTGCTAAAGTTAAATGAAAGATCAAAGTGCTGCGTGAAAAACCCTGTGAGAAAAGCTGCAGTTTTATTTTTAACCCCACTTGGCACACCATGATAAGTTGATCAAAGAACTTATTTGCCAAAACATGGTTTATTCTTCGGCTCTACCCTGCAGAAATCCCAGCATCGCGAATCCTTGTGTGAAAGTTAATCTCAGTCATTCATTGAACACTGAAGGAGCCTTTCAGAGATATTTCTGTTCAGGACTGCAGCCACAATCCTCTTTATCTTCACTCTTGATTTCATGGTCGTGTAAACAGCATATCGGAGACAGTTGTTGTTTTTAGAAAATCTTTTATTACATGCTCTGGATTAATTGCATCCACAACAGGTGATTGAGAAGTTTGTGGCCAAAGTTGGAAAGAGACACGACAACGTTTGTGGTTTTCATG
This sequence comes from Parambassis ranga, assembly GCF_900634625.1. Lineage (NCBI taxonomy): Eukaryota > Metazoa > Chordata > Actinopteri > Ambassidae > Parambassis > Parambassis ranga. The sequence goes on from NC_041036.1 coordinate 2,862,096, forward strand.
ATAGATGCTAGTTTGAGTCATCCATGTTACATCCATTTACAGACGACTTCCCCCTCTGTGAGATTAAAAAAAAGGGAGGTCAGTGGAGGCCATTTTGATATGGTAGTAAAGGGGGGGATGTTCCTGGTGTGTGACGATGGAGGAGAGGTGTTTTCCTGAGGCGATCGCTGATTGTTGATGGCACCTGTGGGAGAATGAGGAGGTGAGTCCGAGGAAATAAGTGTTGGCAGTAAGCATGTGGGAGGCAGAGCGGATGGACTGAAGACGAACCCTAGCGTCAATCGGGCAAAGCTGTGACACTCGGAAGGAGGGTGCTGTTCGTAACTTCTAGTGTTGCCAAACAAAACAAAACATGAGACAAAACTGAAACGAGAAGACCTGTTTGGGCAAAGGGCTATGATTGGTCACATTGACTCGGGACGAGTCTTTTAGGGGAGGAAAGAGTGTCCGGTCTATGATGATGTCCACACTGCCACGGACCACTTTCTGGAGGTCCAAGATGCCGATTTGTACAAAGTAGAAAGTAAAAAAAAGCTTGACACTTTCTCGTTTTCTGGCGGCGAACAAGAACAAAGTTCATTTTGGCCCAGGACATTTCATACTTCACAAGAAACTAAAGTGCAGTCCTCATAGGGCCCTCCCACTCCCAACACATGTCATGCAATACAGCATGCACCCACACACAGTATGCCGATATCTACCCAGGAGAGATTAGCAGTCACACTGCGAATGTTAGCTTCTGGAGGGCTCACAAAAGATTTCCGTTTTTCAGCACTAACCACGGCGAAACTTCTGACCACTCTGACAATAAAAGAAAAGTTCCGATGTGTGAAGAACACGCTGCAAGAACTCCCAAAGCAGGACTGCGAGAAGGTCATTCCTCTCTCACAGCCTTGGCAGAGAGAACATATTTCTCTGTTCTTGCGTCCTACCAGTCTGTACACCCCTACCTATCTCACCAAACGTTATCAGCTCGTTACACATTCAGGAAACAGATATTTGGGCAAACATCATAGATAGTAACAACAAATCTTCCTCCTTCGCTTCAAACATGTTCACCTCCTCCTCCTTTATTAACTAAAAACTGCAGTTTCTGCTGTTGATCAGCAGTGAAACGTCTTCAAGGAAACCTGTGTGTGTAGTATGAGGAGTCCAGCACATAGGAAATGTCCTGGCCGAAACAAACATTGTTTATGTTCTTGCCACCTCGCACTAAAATGAGAAGACGTTATTGTACTCCACATTTTTTCAAGTAAGCGTACCTAGTCCTTCCAGACAGGGTGGACTATTTATGGAACATTGTCACCTGAAGACAGATCTGAGACAAGCTTCTCACTGATAAGTCAGTCACATAACTGAGTGCTACTGTATACTTTAGCAGATATCGCAGGTGTTTGTAGGTGCGGCTGACTAGACCTCTGCTCAGGTAAAAGCATGGGCGAAGCTATGTTGGAATTTATTTGAGGTCACTGAACTCCCAGTGGCTTTAACAATGCTGCTGCTAAAGACGTCATTTATATAAGGTCTAATCAGCCAGATTAAGTGGAAGCACCTGCGTGGGTGTAACATGGATACACAGGGATTTAGATATTTAGATAACATTTATATCTGCCTGCTAGATATATATAGATGTAGATATAGTTATATGAAATACACAGTGCTGTTGCCAAGTTGGTGAACCCTGTAGATTTTCTATTTCTGCATAAATATGGTATGAAGGGTTTGGGTTTTCTCCGGCTTTCTTCCACATCTTCAAGACGTGCTTGTTGTTGTCCTGTGATGGACTGGCGACCTGTCCAGGGTGTACAGGTGAGGCGGGGTCTTACCCATAGATAACTGGGATAGGCGCCCAGCCCCCTGTACGACAGGACAAAGCGGGTTCAGATACATCACGTCTTCTAGATTTTCTGGAACTTCATTCTACATCTTGTCGTCTTGTCATAAAAAAGGATAACACTGATTTTTCACAGACATTGCTCCCATTCCACTACTTGCTTTGTATTGCTGTTTGTTGAGACTGCTGGTTTTAGCGTACTCTCAAGCAATGTCCACATTATTTTATTGTTTTCTGCAGCAGGAGTGAGCATGTTGTAGCAGCAAAGCTCAGGCGTGAAGGCATCTCCAAAAGAAACTGGAAGCCTCTGGTGTTTGAGTGACAGAGGAGGCTCTAATCTTATTTTTTCTTCAAAAACAATTACTCTAAGTAATCTGATTTATATACAGAGATGAGAACTAAATGCAGAAAAACATTATGCACAGAAGACAGAGTTTAACTGAAATGTCAAATGAAAAAAGTTTTGAAGTTTTTTTTTTTTTTATTCTCAGTGTCAGACTTGGTATCTCTGTTAGTGCAGGTCACATTTCAATGAAATCTGGTGAGATAAATTCATCTTACTTGTTATGTTTTGTCTGTAATGGGTGGACTGGCCGAAGTTGGGAGCTGCATTGTTTATTCCGACATCTCAGTCGCCCATAATTGGATCCTGATGAAAGCTGAGCATATGATACATCTCATCGTGTCACTTTAAATTACAGCGAGAGAGAAGGTGGCACATTTGGTTAATGTTTTGGTGCACGGTGGTGGAAGGCACATTTTGGCTGTGCCATCATTACCATGGTTATCATAAATAAACACACCTCCCTCTCCACCAGGAGTCGTTCCCCTCTCCTCATTTATCTTGCCTTTTGCTTCTTTGGGAGCCAGATTTCTCATCCCCTCAAGCTTTAGAGAAGAGAAACTCCCCAACATTTGGCTAATGGCTCCACGGTTCCCACACTGATTAGGAGCAGTCCAGACACTGCAGTATTAAGTAGTTGATTAAGTAGTTAAGAAGCCCTAGAAACAACCAGAAAGTGCTGGAGACAGCGATTTGATATTGTTTTTTTTGTTTTTTTTACTCTTTCAGTGTGTTTCACAAAGGACAGTTAAACAGTTTTGTCAAACAGTGCATTCACTTACTGCTGGAGTGCTTTTTAATACAGTTCGTCCTTGTTTGCAAAGCTTCATTTAACCACAAAGCCTAAGTAGCGATTTAATAATTCAGTAAAGTCCCTGCATGGGAGAAAAGACTGGAGAATGAGACACACACACACACACATTTCACATTGATGCTGTTACTCTGAAAAACCTCCACTTCTGAGGTTTTTCCATTTTACTTAAATTAAAAATTGACGTGCTCTTTTATGCATAGCATTTTGCTGCACTGCACACTATGAATCTCATTGAAACTGTGAAAAATATAGTTTCAACAACAACAACTTAGCCAGCAGGGAACATAAAACGAGCATTGTCCTCAATTCCTGAATAGTCTGAGATGCTTTTTATTTGACAGCTAGAGATGTTTTCATGCTATCCTGATGACAACAAGGTGTGTATTTGCCATGTCTGTGTGTGTGTCTGTGTGTCTGTGAGGTGGACGTACTTCCTGAGGAATGCTGTGCTGAGTGCTGCTCTGCTCTTGAGTGGTAATTCAATAAACCGGGTACATGAGCTGCACACTGCACACACACACACTCCTGATTATGTCTGCATGTGTGCGTACACACTGCACACTTTTCCATTCATCTTTGTGTGCTTATCAGAGAATGTGCACAACTGGATATTATACAGCTGAGAGTGTGTTGGTCTTGTCAGCTGCACTTCTGCTTGTATGTCTGCAGTGTGTGTGTGTGTGTGTGTGAATAGTGTGTATGTGTACTTAAAATAGCCCGGGTGTTAGTGCCCTTGTTCTTGCGGTGCTTGTCTGAGCCGTCTTCAGCCTGCCTTTGTTTGAGTGCCATGATGTCGAGCAGACCTAGCGCTAAAGGCTGAGATGTTAGCAGGCTGTGGTCTCTGCATTATTGATGCAGACTGTGACTGGGCTGCACAGGCCATAGGCTACAACTTAAAAAAAAAAAATCACAAGGTGGGGTGAACTCTGGCTGAACTCGCAGGGAATTTAGCAGGGGACCACTGAGACGAAGCCTTTCGGGCTTCAGTCTAAAATGATGTCTTAAACCAGGAGCGGAGAGACGACCTGATTCCTGCGACATGACGAGTTTACCGGTACATTTTAATGAGCCTGGGTCCCAGGGCGAGAGTCGGATGATTAAATTTGGCTCATGGGCCGGAAAAGTTTAAGACAGTCTGCCTTAGATAGGGGCTGAGCTACACTGTCGATACAAGGTGGTGTCTCAATGCTGTAAAAGGAAATTAAATAGGCTCATTAGTAACACAGAACACCCCCCCCCCATCTCAGACACACACTAACACACTATGACCACTAACATCTGGCTTTTGTCTGCAGTGGTAGATGGTGCAGCCGGCGACGTTAACATGACATCTGGGTGTTCATGCTCGTTTTGACTCCTTTTTTAGTGGCATCATTATATCAAACGTTTCCTTACAGATCCAACATCATCATTTATTTGTAAAATTAGCTCCTTTTAATAGTAAATATAACTCACTTTTGCCTTTTTTGTATGACAGCATAAAGGTTTGGCACTTGCTCCATATTATGCACCACTGCATAGATGTTCTGTATTCATATCAGGCCCTTTCATGCATCAGCTGTCTGTCTGACCTGATCTAATTTATGTGCGTTTGTGTTCATTATATATGTGTGTATTGACAACAGGAAGATGTGATTACCCGCTTTCTCTTTTAAGGTAAATAAAAGTGATGCAGATCAATGGTCAAGGTGAAGGAACGCCGTGCAATTTTATAGATTAGTAAGCGCTTTTTTTTTCAGACGTATTTTTGCCTTTGTTAGATGGTAACAAAGACTGACCTTGACCAGAAGACATGTAACTATAACTACATCTCAGATCAGGAGCTCTTTTTTTCTTTCTTCTTGTTGTTGTTCACCGTCACCTGGGACCGGTATTCTGACCACTTGCTGTGAACTTGACTGTGACAGCATGTGGAGGAGCGGCACGGCAGGAGGTTGTGGAAGAAATGCAGCTGGATTCGGTAGATTTGTGGTGATGTTTACAGACGCATGGTACAAAATGTTGTGTTACTCCATCCTTTTAGTCACAAGAGTGGAACAGGAACATTGGGTAGGAGACACAAAATGGAAATCTGGTGTCGTGACATCATTTCCTTAAACGTATTTTGTAACTCAGGACCTCAGGGGAACTCCTCTGACTGCAGAATTGTCACAACTTTACTTTATTGACAGGAACAAGATGATGCGAGTACTCACTGACTACAACACGCAGCCGTCATGGTTTAAAGGGACTCTGACGTGTTATTTCATCTGAAATTGTACATTTATTTAATTCCACCTGACACCTAGAAGTTTTTTTTTTCCTCCAAGAAACTTGCAGAGTCTCTCAAACTGATTCTGCTGATGCTACAGAAATGCAAATTAGCAGACGACGTCAACTCGCCCTGAGGATAGGAGAAAGATTTTTAAATCAGGAACAGAAAATCTGCCAGTTGGCATTCTGTAATGAGCCCCCCCCCCCCTTTTTTTTTTTTAAATGAAGGATGTAATGTTAAAAAAAAAAATCCCAGGACCAGATTTAACAATATCGCGTGTAGTGCAGTGCGGACAGGGCCGTGTAATGCTGTGTTAAATGTGAAAAGACGTGTCCTTGACTGGAGATGCTGCAAGGCTGCTGCCTTTTTCACTGCAAATCATTTGAATTTGTCTCCTGCCACTCACTGTCGGTTTAGTGACAGCTGCCTCTGGTTGTCTTGTTTGTGTCTCACTGGAAAGAAGAAAGTGGAAAAAGTGCAAAACACAGTGCAAACTGGCTGATAATCCCATCATTAATCCCTGTTCTTATTTAAACATGGCTGAAGATATGTGGAAAATGTGGGATTTTCTGCATAAAAGTCCCAAAACTGCAAAATGAAAAACTGAAGTTAGTTTAGCAACTACATCTGTGTTAGCTACGAGACAGGGATTAGGGGTTGTATGACAGATTACAGAGAAGGGCATGCAGATCAGTGTGATGTTCTGAAGGGAATGAAAGCGAGTAGTGTCAGATTATATAACTACGCTGCATTTGCTGGGAATTGATAAAGATTTTACATCAGTCACCTCAAACGATTTTACATTTTCAGTCAACACAGATTTGTTTTTAACCCAAGGTTGAACTCTGTGGTTACAGTGAACTTCCATCAGCTCATTTTAAACCACTGGATAATTCTGTGTGTGAATAATTTAGCAAATTGAATTAAAACATCATGACTCAAATCAATCAATCAAAAGTATATTTTATAAGGAGTGTAAAAAAAAAAACCTCTGATATTTAAAAGGTAAAAATATCCACCTGTTACTAAGCAGCTGTGCTAAATAAAGTGTGTGTCTGTGTGTGTGTTTTGCTGCTGTCTGCTGATGCTGTGTAATGACTCAGTCCGTGTGGGTTGTTGTAGGCTGATGTAGGCCCGGGTAGGAGCGTTTGATGCGTGTTAATGTGAAGTAAGGTAGGTTACAGTGGGCCGGGCGGAGGTTAGTTCAGGTTACGGGTTGGTGTGTGTGTGTGTGTGTTTGTTGAAATAGAGGAGGAATAGCCTCAGAGCCACTGCCAAGACCTTCAAGGAAGTTTCCCTGGCTCTGAACTCACAGCTTTAATTGCTGGGAGTCTTTGTGAATACCAAGGGACAGCACTAACTCACTCCCTTTCTGAAAGACTCTCTCCGCCTCTCCCTCCTTCTTTTCATGTCCTTTTCTTTCTTTCTAGCCCTATCAAAGAGTCTGGGTATGTTTACATCCTTAACTTGGTAGTGGCAGGTGGGTGGTGCGCTTAGCAGCACTCTGAAGTCATTATGACAGTGATTTGGAGGAGATTCACATTTCCAGACAGGCTTTTGTGGTGTTGGCTGAATTGTTTTTTTGTTTTGTTTTTTTGCCTCATCAGCCAGCAGTCCCCTCATTTAAAGTTGTTAAAGTGGTGTACTACTTCCTGTGTGCAGAAGAAGAATGACGAGGACGTGTGATTCAGCACATTGAAGTTGCTGCACTGAGGTTTAAGTTGCTGAGTAACTGCTGCACTGGTTAACTAACTGCAAAGCTCCTCTTATCAATATGTTTATGTCATTTTTACATATAACAAGTGATTCAGCTGCATTATAATACAGTATATTTGGGCATAGAGGTGACAGAGCAGTCCCCTCCCCTTCTTACCTCGCTCTCCCGTAGGCGATAACATATTTCAAAGTTATGTGTTGGCTCCAGTGTGTCCAGGACACACTCTGTATGTAAATATTTTTTACATTAAGTCTATGATCCGGGCGACAGGCAACGCTCTGAAGTAACACTGAGGATGTAGTAAAAATGTGGTGAAGCCGGAATGCAGCACAAACGCTTGGGCCTAATCCACATCCATCCATCCCTCCATCATCCAATAACCCGCTTCATTCGGCAGTGCACGGTCACAGGGGGCTGGAGCCTATCCCAGCTACGGGTGAGAGGCGGGGTAACACCCTGGACAGGTCACCAGTCCATCACAGGGCAACATGCAGACACACACACACACACACCTACAGGCTAATTAAGAGTGACCAGTGTACCTAACAAGAACGTCTTTAGAGTGTGGGAGAAAACCCACACAGACATAAAAACTGAAATATTTATTAGCAAGGCCTTCATTTTGTGCTTTCTGTTCAATTAAATGTGAAAGTCTGTCCAATTATAGATACAGGAACTGCTGAGTTTTAAGCTGCCTTCTTCTTCCAGCACTATTTAACAATATCTTTATGCTGAGCTAAGTAAGTCCACATCCTGACACCAGTTTCATATTGAACTGACATGACTGACATGAATGTCAGTCCCTTTAACGCAGCGCAGCAGTGTGCGCCTGGAACCAGTAGCACTGTAATTCCAGGATACGTTGAGGGGGAGTGAATGGAAGCTCCCTCAGCGGTGACTCACTGTAATGTACTGAAGCTCATACCTGAAAATAATGGCAGAACTTACTACAGTACTAGAGAGACGTCTGCTGCTCCTGAGCAAGAATCCTGCATTGTGTGTGTGTGTGTATGTGTGTGTGTGTGTGTGTATGTGTGTGGCTTGTGCAGAGCACTGCAGTCTTGTCTTGCCAACTGTTCCGAAGTTGGCACCTGGCCAACTGTGACAGTACTTTCTGGGGCGTCAAGTCGAACACCACACACACACACACACACACACACACACACACACACACACACACACACACACTTCCATTCAGACACATGAGGTGATGGAAATGCCATAAATCTGTCAGTGTGGCTGAAATGAGCTTAGTGCCACGGGATGGGACGGGATGGGTGAGGTGGGGTGCGGGGGGCTCTTCAGCGACGTGTGCACAATAAAATCCCATGGACTATAAAAGCCGATCTGTCGCGTGGAACTCTGTGTGTGTGTGTGTGTCTGCACATACAACACGTTCTGGAAATATCCCTCACACACACACACACACACACCATCTGACTTTGTCTCTCTCTCTTTCTGTGTCTTTGTTTTTTCATCTTATCTTTCTATTTTGCACTCAGTCTGGTTTTTTTTTTCTGTCTCCGGGGTACCATCCAAGTGTTATTATGTAAATCATGATGTATCAAATTATAACAGCTGATAGGAAAATGGCAAATTTCCTCAGAAGTTTTTATGCGTCTTTGAGCTTGAAAACTTTTTGCTGATGAAGGGATAAAGCAGAAGCAGCAGCAGCCAAACTCCTCTGTGGAGTAAAGATGGAGCCATGATGATTAAAAGTCAATACCAGTTGTGACGATGGCAGCAGCCATGTGCGGTCAGCCTGCAGCGCTTGGTGCATATTGTTAGGAATATTTAGCCATTTTATTTTAGCGGATGGAAGCTCATTCTCGTGTCAGGATTAGGTTTTGTTTGTCCACCACATCATACGTGTAAGGCCCCGTTCACACTGGAGAAAGTCATTCCAGCTAGAGTAGGATTGAGCCCAGACAGCCTTTAAGCTGGATGCGTTCAGACCTATTTTCAAATCTGGCTAGCACACACTTGTGTCCGCACTCAATCCAGCTTCATCCAGCATGTTTGCGGTCCTCCAAACCACTAGGTGGCGCCTCGTAATATACAGAGTCCGTTCACGCCGCGGTAGGACCGCGTGTGCGCATGCGTCGTGCGTTTTTTTTGTCCCGTGTCGCGCCCCGTAAACCGGAAGTAGCACATCGCTAACCGGAAGTAGCATGTCGCTAGCCGGATTCGCTCGCCACATTTGCGTTCACACCTAAGCCACATTTGAGCTAATCCGGCTAGATCCACCTCTCGTGGGTGGATCTAGCCGGATTGAAATCAAACTGGATACAGCCGGATTCGAGGTGTTCACACTCAGAAAAAAACACATCTGGATTGATCTGGATGCGGCTGAATCCTGCTTAAGCCACATTTTTTTCCCCAGTGTGAACGGGGTATTAAGATCTTGTACTGCTGTGATTCTGACAGAAGCAAGATGGTGGGAAGGCCCGACTCATGATACAGATGTTTTTTGTATGTTTGCTCCTCCCTTCATTGTGCTTTGCTAAGAAGGAATACAATATGTTGTATGCTCACTGTGTATTGTCACAAACACGTTTCTAATAGCAACACTCAAAATTGTTATCACATCCTCCCCCTTTATTTTTGTTTCTCATTTCTCCATCACTTACCCTGTTATCTGTGCTTCGCTCTCTTTGACAGCCACACCACAGTAAATCACGGGCACTCGCCGAATGAGTAGGTCCGTCTGTCGGTTGTTAATCTTCTAGTGTGTAATGTGTCGGGATTTGTTTACCCTGACGGGCCTGCAGCTGTTTTTTCAGTGTGCAAAGAAAGAAAGGAACAAAGGAAAGAGAAAATAGATGTTGATGTTGTATGTTGCAGCTGAAGTTATTTCCACATACAAATAAGGAGGAAATATTTACTGCAGTGAAAGCTGAAGTAAAGAACCAGAGGAAAGCAGCCCCTAGTAGCAGCCTTCCCGTCTCTCACACAGATCATATGACCTGACAGTCTGTTTATTTGTCTACCTGCCTCCAAACCTCTAGCTGTCTGCATGTCCATCTGTCCCTCTGTGTCTGTTTATCCCGCCTCTCCTGTCTGTCCTCACTTTCAGACCTTTTGTTTTGCTGCAGATGGTAAGCTTTAAGAAAAGTTCACACTACTGACATCAACATTAGTGAGGTCCAGGATTTATTGAGCCTTAATCACCAGCCAGCTGTTTCACTGCTGTGGTAGTGTGGATGCTGCAGGTATGTAGCTCTCAGAGGAGCTCTTGGGTCGGTATCTGTCCCCCAGGAAGTCTAAGACCTCACCTCTAACTTTCTTCCTAACCTGGCTAACTTATTAGCATGTCAGATATCAGTTAAGCATATCTTGGACATCAGCTGCTGCTAAGCTAACGGCTAAATCTTGGCCATGTGGGGGGGGGGTTCAGCACATGTTTTTTTCCCTCAGGGATATCCGTGTAGTTGGCTCCATCCCTCAGCTGCGGTCAGGCTGCCAGTCTGTACTGCTGAGAAACATGCCCATAGCACAATGTTGCCATCATTCACGGTGCCTGCATGGCAACCAGGTAACGGAGCTCATGTTTTTAAACAAGTAAATCATCACTCATTTGAACAAAACCATTCACATTTAGCTGAATAGTTTGATACTAGTTTGCACTGCTGGCCCCCAAAAACACCATGTCTCTGCACTTTAGCCATACGAGATTAAGCTATTTAATAAGACTATTAAACTTTATTAACCGACCATCATTTCAGAATTGGCAGTACTGTGTTCAGGCCGTGTGGCTCTCAAGTTCAAAACGTGTCTGTCCTGCTTGGATTTAGGCATGGAAATAGCGCTGCCAGAGGTCAAACCCAAAATACAAGTTAAACATGCCACAAATATGTTGAGTTACTTTTAATCCTAACTGCATGTGTATGGACTTCATTACACGTAACCTCGGGCTGTGCATTTAGCTGCTGTAGTCCAGGGTATTTTGAGGACCAGCATAGATCACGTCGCCTTCTCGTCTCATCTGTGGCATTTTGTGTCATGTGAATCAGACCACAGCAGATAAGGTCAGCTCAGTGTGGTGCAGACCAGACCGTGCCATCCTATGCCATTCTCAGCCATGCCAGTTTTGTGCGTGTACATGCTCCAGCAGCATATGGCAGTAACACGCTGTCAGGGGAGCTTGTCTCCTGGCCTGGCCTCCACAGCCCCGGGACAGATGGCGGCTCACTGGGCCCCCGAAGAGCAACTGTGCTGCTCAAGATACTCGGCCTGCTCCGTCCTCGTACCTTGGCTCTTCCTGTCTGCCTGGTGGCCTCTTTTCCTGCAGTGTCTCCTCACATGCCAAGACTCCGCTGTATGTTGGTGGACTCTGATTTAATTGGGTTTCCATCCAAGCTGGATGGGATCGGTGGATGTGAGGTTGCAGAGTCTAACGATATAAAGTGATTCAGCATTAAATGGAAAGTTACGACAAGATATTAAAATCGTTAGGAGCTGGATATGAAATATAATAATAATAATTTCACTCTTATATATGACAATAAATGTTATTTAAAGCATGATCTTCAGCTTCAGCCTGATCCTCCATCCCTGGCTGTAAATTTGCTATGATATAACACCAACAGTAAACATGTTATTTGTGCGCCTGCATGTTTTTGTTTACAATCCTTGATTTGGCTGGGAAAAAGCCAACCCAAACCTACTGCTGTGATCACACCCTCAGTATATTCAGACCATAGACAGGCCCGTCTGTGCAGCTCGTTTATTTAAATCTGCTTTCTCAGTCGACTGTTTATAATAACTGTGCTGTAATCACTGCAAAGGCTGCGTCCAACTGCACTGTTGGTTGTGGATCAACTGTTTGAAAAGGATAAATAATCACCTGGCAGTGGTTTTACAGTTCAGCTGGACCTATACATCTTTGGCAAATCAGCACAGTTTCATTGGCTTCATCCAAACTTGGAGAATACGGAAGCAAAGCAAATTTTTCAACGAGCTTTTCCATCATTTTTTACGACCGTGGTCTGGCACTGACCGGCAGATTTGAACTGCTTTACATTCCCCTGACCATAAGAGGGCGTTAGCTACGTAAACATTTTTACTTGCGCTTATAAAATGCGACCATAAGTGTAACTTTCCTGGTATTTAAAGATGACCAACATAACATTTCATGCAGTTTAACCGTAAGGTATAAATAACCTATTGCTGGCCATAAATGTGTGTATACAAGCACTTGTGCGAAAGGAGCCGTGCCTATTGAAGTAGTAACACGAATGTTCTCGTGTTTTGTAAAGACACACACAGAGAGGACATAGTTCAGACTGGCAGGCGGCAGAAACCCGGTCTTTTCAGCTTGTTTGGTTCCATGGTGCAGCGTACAGATGAGCTCAACTTCAAGGACTCCTCCACTGTAAAAAAAGACCTGAGTGAATTCTCGGCATGTCAAATCACCACTCGCCTTTCTCACTGTGTAGCAACACAAAGACTTTGTCTTTGCAGTCACCAGAGGAATCAATCTTAAACTTCAAGCCTGTATGTACGCTGTCAAACACACATTTTTTTCTCCAGATACTGAACTTGCTCACATACAAAGGTTTGTTTTTTTTTTCCACCCTGTAGCAGAACCAATCCATTTGATTCATGTGTGATTGAGTGGTGTAACCCATTTCTCCTATCTGTCTTCACCTCCTGCCCTCTATAAAAATGTAATGTTTTCTCCTCCTCCCATTTTCTCTTTCTTTTTCTCCTTTTCTTCTCCTTACTCACTTTTCCTCCTCATGGGGCATATCGATAGGTGTGTGTGTGCGATGTCTGGAGTTTCTTTTCAGTCAGAACGAAGAAGAAGAAAATTCATATTTTTTTTTTTAGAATCTCGGTCTCGGTGTTTGAGCTGAATTTCATTGCATTTATATGGCACAGAGAATTGTCCAGACTCCACACACACACACTCCACGGTCACATACAGGGATCCCTGCTCATTATCCTATCTCCATTGCTACCCATCGGTAGCACCACCTCTAGCAGCATACATACATCAGTGGCATACAGCACACTCTGTCATGTGTGAAATGAGCTGTGGTTGATCCCTGGCCTGGGAGAGGAGAAACGAGAGTGTTTCAGCAGACGAGATGAGAGTGTTCTCTGAAGAGGAGGACAGAAAAAAAAAGGAGTTGCAGAAGGGACAGTGTGTGTGTGTGAGAATGGAAAGACGAGGCGAGCAATAGGACAGAATAACAGGGTATGAGAGAGGCGAGTGGGCAAATGAGGAGTATTTCTGCAGGAGAGGAACGAGAGGGAGGAGTGCAGGGGACACGAGATTAAAAGAAAGTAATGTTTGGAGTAATGATGTGGAGAGGAATTTTGTGAAGAGGGAACAGGAAGATGATGGGATAAAGGAGGGAGAGGAATGGAGTTCAACAGAAAGATGTGAAAGGAGACAATGACAGGGAGGAGACGGAAAAGGACGGAGAGTAGAGGGAAGGCAGTGTGGTTCTAGACTTCTGACCTGAACTTTCTTTTAAAGTGTGAAAGATAGAATTCTGTTCATTTTTGTTTCAGCTGGTCAGATGTGTGAGTGGCTTGTTACAGGTGGAAGAAGAGACTTGAGTCTGTTTTTACTGAAACCTTGACGCTTAAATATAACCAAGCAGTGACAGCAGCCATTTTGTTGCCCTAGGTGAGATTAGGGTGCAACGCCACACCTCGCGTAATCCGGTATTTCTTTCCTTGACCACCCACTCCTGCTCGGGGCAAACTCAATCCCGCTGGTTCCCGGGGACTCTCTACCAGCTGCAGCACCCCCTCCAGCAGGTGGCGCCCTAGGTGTCACATAAAATCAAGTTTAAAAAGTGACGTAATATACTGGTTTAGTTTAATATCTGGCCAAGCTTTGGAATATCTCTGATTTTGTTGCCTTAAATAATTTAGTTTGAAACATCAGGTGCATCCGGAACATCGTCCTCCTCTTTAAGCCAAAGCCAGAAAACAAAAACACAACATTTTTTTTGAGTTTGGCTGTCAGGAGCCGACAAAACTGAAAATGGAAAATTGCAAAAAATGAAATGGCAACTCAGTTTAAATCATGAGTCTACAACAAAGAGGCATTCAGATGAATATATGGGTGTAGGGAATGATGAGCAGAAAGGGGGTGGTGGTGGTGAGGAGTTTTGATGGGGAACTGGAAAGATGACAAGGACAGAATAGCAATGAGAAAATGAGGAGAAAAATGTTTGGGAGAGAAGATGAAAGGAGATCCACTGAGCAAAAAAAAAAAAGAAGAAGAAGAAGAAGAAGAGGGAGGAGAGGAGCCGTGGGGATGTTGATGAAGAATATGAATATGGAGAAAAATTGAAGGACGGGAGACTGGAACAGGAAAGCAGCTGGGGAGTTTTAAGAAAGGGCACGAAGGGAGCTGGACAGAGGACAGGCGGCTTAAGAGAAGGGATAGATGTTAAGAGAGAGCGAGCACTGAGAGAGCAGCAGAGAGAGAGAGAGGGAGTGTGGCACTGCGCCACTCTGCAGCAGCAACACTGAATGACAGCTATAGCCTGACTACTGACTGACGGCCTGTCTGTTTGTGCTGGCTGGCTGGCTGGCTGGATGCACAGTGTCCCCACAGCTTTGCCCTTCTCTCCACCTCCCTCCCTTTCGGTCTGTCTCACTCCGTCTCTCTCAGCAATGCAGCATTAAGTTGATCTAGATTAGAGAGAATACTCATGATTTCACTTTTTTAATGGCTGTTTGTGATGCTGTTTTTCAGACTGCGCTGTAGTAAACAACAGCTCTCTCTCAATGTCTTGGTAAAAATTTACGCCTCAGCATTGTCTTTTTTTTTACTGCTCCACAATAATGCAGATGCTTGTTGTATTTGACAACGCCGTCTTTCTTTCCTTCTGTACTCATCTAACCTTGAGCCTGTGTCCTCTCTCTCTCTTTCTCCGTCTCTCTCTCTCTTTTTTCCAGCACTCTGTAAACTTTGTTGAAGAACGTGATACAAATAAAGTTATCATCACCTCCGACGACGCTCAAAATTGCCCCTGATGAGATTAAAACACATTTCACTGTCGTTGAAAGCAAACACGGCACAAGAAGCGACAGATAGTCCCATAAAGCACATAAACATTAGTATCCTCTGGAGTGAAGGCAGAGATAAATGACATGGAGATACAACGGCTGACTTATAATGCTGATAAAAGGGCCATAATGTGTCTGACCAAGTGTCCTTCTTCCTTCTCCACCGGGTCACACATGATTATCTTCAGAGGGAAGGGGGGGACCCTTTTAGATGACTCTCAGATAGCAGCGTCACAGCGGAAGAGGGCCCCGGCTTCACCAAGTAGTAACATTTGTTGGCTCTGCTACTGCAATGCAGCACTATGTCGTCCTCTCTGCTCCCTCTCTCCCTCCCTCTCTCTCTCTGTCTCTCACCCTTATCTCCCTCCCATAACACTTTGCTTGCTTGAGGGGAAGTCGAATGTAGAAATGACTCTAACATTAACCAGTACCTGTTGTGGCATTTCATGTAAATAGAGAATGTTATATATATATATATATATGTGTGTGTGTGTGTGTGTGTGTGTGTATGGGTGGATGTCGGAGAGATGCAAAGCCTGCAGAGATAAGCCGGGTTAAATTGTGCATACAAGCCATAAGCTGGCTTTCGTCTGGGAGCAAAAGCACTTTTCTCCTCGTCTTTCTGCGTTTTTGTTTTTTTTTTCCTCCGTGTTCAGTCTGTCATTTAAAATCAATGGACTTCCATCTGCTGCTCAACTTTCTCTTTATGTGGGAGTTTATTAACTTACAGTACAGTTACTCACAGACAGTGGCTGCATTGAACTTTAATCAGAGGGGAAAGTGCACATAGCAGCACACACAGCTATAAAACAATGGCTCTGCTTGACGGTGAGACAAAAAGTTCGATATTCTGTCTGTCACACGCATCCTGTGGCCTTTGACCTTCAGGCAGGATTTAAGATGACAGAGACCCTGAACTTAAAACTGACGTCACTGTTGCTAAGTGCACATTTCAACTCCAGAGAAACAAGTCGAGAGACAAATGAGAAGAAGTTGCTGGACTGAAAAAAAAAAAAAAAAAAAAGTAGTTTAAAATATGTCCCTGGACACATTTTCTAAAAGCTGTCTTTGAGTTGTTTAGACCTTCAGGGAGGTTTAATTAATCATGTTTGAATGAACTTCAAGGTTCTTGCTTAGTCTTTTCCACAATGTATGCTGACCACCGTGCCCTGGCACTCATGGTTTTTCACATCGGTGAAGTCAAGGTTGAGATCAAAATCATAAAAAAAAGCTCCATTATTTACTCTCAGCCTTTTTGTTTGAGTCCATATTCTGAAAAGCTTTTTATGTTCATAGTGTTCTCCCTACTCTCTGCTGACAATCCCAAAATGCAATTTTCCATTTCATGGAAGTAAAATGTGTGTTTTTACTGGTGTTATAAATGAGGTGAAGCATAAATTTAGGTTTAACTGTAAAGCCTAGTTGCATTGATATTAGCTGCTGCTTTCTAATTTAAATAATCTGTTGCACTCATGCTTGAGTCAACTTCGTTGGGCAAAGAGAGCATGAACGTTGCAGATGGTGACAGCTCAGACACAGTTAAAGGTGGAATAAAACATGAATGTCTGGATTACACATCATGCCGAACTAAGAAAAATAATAAATAAATAAAAAATACTTACTGTACCATTCCACAGCAGCGCATGCTACTGTTCAAAAGTTTGGGGTCACCAGGCCAGTTCTACAGCTTCTCTGATCAGCATAACAGTTCTGCTGTGCTGACATCATTTCACAGGAGTTTTTTCTAATCATCAATTAGCCCGTTTGTTTCTGAAGAGCCGTTTTGAAGCTTGGTGGGAGGCTCCGGGACGTGCTGACCACCACCATGTTGGCAGCGTCACGTCCGCCAAAACTCCAAATATGGACAAAGAGGGGGAGCACGAGCGGAGTTTAGGGGGGCAGGCGATCGTGGAAGCAGGAAACTTGTGCTGTGATACTCAGAATATATATAGAATATAACTAAAATGAGTGAGTTGTAAAAAAATTCACCCCCCGTACAATCGACACTAGAATAAAACTAATCATTTGAATCATTTGAGACCAGAGTGGTTTTTTGTACCAGGCTGTAAACATGTTCATTTCTGCTGTGAAGTCGGCCATTTTAACATGGGAGTCTATGGGAAATGACTCGCTTCTGGAGCCAGCCCCCAGTGGCTGCAGCGTGAACTACAAGTTTTGACACTTCCGCATGGGCTTCAAGTCTGAGCCCAGAAGGCTGCCGCTTGATTAGAACACAGGAGTGATGGCTGCTGGGAAAGGGCCTCTGTATAGCCAGCCTTTTCTAACTAGAATAGTCATTTACCACATGAACAATGTCTAGACTGTATTATCTTCATCGGAAAAAAAACTTATAAAAAAAAAGACATTTTCAAGTGACCCCAAACTTTTGAACGGTACTGTTTGTACTGAGGCTGCAACTGTTTTCTAAGCATTGCACACGTTGCATTTCTGTCATATGCAACTGTGTTGTGCAGCAGCAGGGTGCCAAACGGGGTGGACACACGTGTGCCCTACATACACTACATATTCCTCCACGCCAGTAGACAAGCAATTCTTCTACTTTATTATATGTAGGCTACATGATCTCTGGGAACTCCAGATATAAATCACAGGGACGTTCACCTATGGAGCACCTACTGTTTTGAATGAATGAGGACGTGTCAACGTTTTAACCTGCTGACTCTCACGCTCACACTTTAAAAGCAACCTTTTAGGTTTGTAGATTGTAAAAAGTTGTCGTGTGTTTTCAGGCTAATTTCTTGTTAAAGTATTCTGCACTCAGACTAAAGTCCACAGCTACACACACACCTGTTCAGTCTCTTCCTTACCAATAGGAAGCCAGGCTGCGAGATCTCACCTTCCATTCCCACCCACCTCCGTCTGCTCCCTCCCTCTCTGTTTTCCATTGTCTCACACTTTTCTTCTTTTGCTCTCATTATTGCTTGCTCTGTCTCAGTTCCTCCTTTCCCCCCTCTGTCACTTTCCCTCTGCCTTCCTCTGTCATTATTCTGCCCACATGTCTAGACTGAAGAACTTTCGCTGCTTGCGTATGTGATATCTGTATATGTGGCTGTACGTCTGACACTTGCACTGTGTGCATGTCTGCTTTGTTGAGTGCTTTTGGTCTAATTCCAGCGTTTTTCTTAGTTTGATATAAGAATCATAGTCCAGTCTGTAAAGAGCAGGGATGCAGAGCAGGGAGAGACGGAAGTGGAGGAGTTTAAGTGGAGGCAGCTGGACTCATGGATTTTTTTTTAAGACCCTTCCTCAGTTCTGTGGCGAAACGTCTTAAAAAAAAAAATGAGTCCAGTTGCCTAGATTTGAGCTCCGGGACATCACATGACCTGGATGAATGAGAGTATCCACAGACATACCAGGCTACCTATAACTGTGGACATGCAAAATGTGGAAGGCCTGAAGCTGGATCCATACTCCACGAGAACAGAGAACTTGCTCCTCGCTGCCAGCGTTCCGCCCACAAAATAACGTCATTTTTTTCTCGGAGCGCCTGTTCTGCAGCTCTCTCTCAGTGGTGTGCGAGAACAATTATGTGATTGGTCGGAATTTAATGGGCGTGATGAATGTGGAGAAGCGCAAGAGCTTCTTCAGGTGCAGAAGGAGAACACACAGACAGAAGGAGGAAGTGCAACGATGATGGACAGTTTAGATGAGCAGCTGGCAAACAGCTCCTGGAAGGAGAAACACGGCGCACAGAGGAGAGCGTCTGTCCAAAAGGTGGCGATAAATATTAATCCCAGTATTGATCACGGCGTTACAGTGGCTCGACTCGCACGTTAAACACCAGGAGACGGGATGTATTATTGCAGACAGTCATCCACACGTTCACAGAGTTAAACTCACACAGACCAGAGGTCTGCTACAGTCAGCTACACTGATCTTCTATCTATTGTCATGCTGTACGCCCTCTTCCCTGAGCAGTATCAGCTCGTTAGGCCAGGTAACCACGACTGTGTGCACAATTTGCAATACAATTGCATTGTCAACCTTAAGCCATCTCTGGAAAAAAAAAACATGGGTCCATGTCCTATTCACAAACTTGGAAGAGGGGGGGTGGGGTTCCTGATCTGCAGCCAGCCTCCATGGGGCAATCCAGATGATTACATATGATCTATGATAATGATTGAGACAAACATCATTATCGGAGGTGAAAGTGGAACTGGCCAAATTAGCAAATACATAGCAAACAACGTACGATGAAGATTTTTTCCTGTAGTACAAAAAACACACATTAATGCAGCTGTAGTGATTGTCAGTGTGTGTGAGTGTACTCGCAGCTGAAAGGCATCGCTTGTAGTGACTACAGAGATCCGTGCTCAGTGTGCAGCTTGCCTTGACTCTGTGGAATGTGTGTGTTGGTTGTGTATAGAGGTGACTGTTGACTGCTTCTGCACTGACCTGTTGGCTGTGATGCACTGCAGTGAATAACTGTCTGTTCTTGTGCCACGTTACGACTGTTTTGTATGTTTGTGTGTCTTCCTGGAAATGTTGCATATGTGAAAACAGAGCAGGTGATTCACTGCTGCTGCTCTCAGGGTAATGGATTGTTGTTGGTAATTATGCATTCCTGTGCTATGGGTTTGCTCCGGCATCACAACCGTCCAACCTGTGGAACCAAACATGTAACTCTGACGGAGGCTTTCAGCTTTGAAAGCTTGGCTGTAATGTCACATTTTTTCCATGACACCATCCAAATCAGAATAAAAGTGGATGTTTGAGTTGAGTTTGAGTTGCTCTAGCAAATAAATACAGGCTCTGCAGTATGATTAGTGTTATCTGGCTAGATGCTAGATGCGGCTAGCTATTTAAAAATGCTGTTGTTCACATTCCAGGTAGATTACATTGTAATGGCATGTCTAACAGGGAACGTTTCAGCCTCGTCAGGACAGACGAGCTTCTGTTTCACTCCGTCCAGCTGTCTGCAGGTGTTTACGTGAGTGGAACAGATGTTGCACAGTGTATTTTCTTCCATTTTACACACATAACTACAGTGAACATCTGATAAACCTCCACACACACATTCTGGATTGTATATCATGTGTTTATGTCAGTGCTGACCTTTGCATCGTTTTAGCACACTCTTCTGCCTGCTATTTTGAACAGGCTTCTTCTTCTTCATCCATCCATCCATCCATCCATTTTCTGAACCCGCTGGTCACGTACAGGGTCATGGGGAGACTGGAGCCTCTCCCAGCTTTCTACAAGTTGCGCTTTTTTTCATCCTTTGGCTGGGTATGCGACTTATACTCAGGTGCGACTGAAAATAAATTCAAATTTGAAATAATTTCAAATGTTTGTTATTTTCACACTGACAGCCGCTAGAGGGCACTCTAGGCTTGTCTAACTCCGGAGTTGGCAGAGTTGTTCAGAACGACACAGAGGAAGAAGAATTCAACTTCAGAAACTGTTAATATGTTACATAAAGGACAACTATTGAGTTTTATGCTTCATGTAGCTGAATAGCCATCAATGTGTTATGTTAGCATAATGCTAATGCCGCAACGTACGGTATGCTATTAGCATACCATACACCTTATGTGCAATTTATACTCTGGTGTGACCTATAATCCGAAAAATACGGTAATCTAAATAGACTATAGAGACTTGATGTTCACAACAAATGAATGCAGCAACACCACAGTCTAAAAAATGACATTTTGTTTTGGCCATGGGGAAACTTACAGCAGCATAAATGTTGACAAAAGGCTCCAGAGGATGGGGTTGTGTCCCCTTTGCAACCTGCTATCACACCAATGTCAAACTCAACCCTTTAAAGGTAGGGTAGGAGATTTCATTCTGATGCACTTTTTGTAAAATTAGTGTAACTTCTCTTTACAGTCTGATAGCAACCAATTAGTTTGGCAGTTTCACATTAAAATGAAGAATATGAATCATCTGTGGAAGCTATAAAACGCTAAAAACATCAGCCAATCCTCCGGGTGGACCCTGCACGGAGTATTGGCTGGTTGTCACTCTCTTCCTGCTCTGCGCGCACCAGAGAGGTACGTGCATGATGGCCGAAGTCACAGACCGCAGCTCGTCTTCAGGTAATGCGCGTCCATGTGATTGGGAGGCGTGGCTTCGGGGTGAGCTCCGAGAAAAAGGGGCGTGTGTTTACTTTCGAAATCTGGCTGACTCTCACTGAGTTTTCAAAATCTTCTACCCTACCTTTAAGAAGTAGTTTTTAATGCCTAACCACAAATGCAAGTGAAAAGCAAACAGTTAGCATTGTTTAAACAACGGTGTCATATATACATGCATAAAATATAACAAAAAATAATGAGGATCAGTGATTGCACACTCAGATAAAGTCATGGATGGTTTAATGTTGCCAGAAGCAGCGAGAAAAGTCACCAAACTGGCAATATCGCTGCACGAAACACCTTCCTACACTACAATATGTGTCACAAAGTGAACAACTGAGGTCAGTGAGGATATCGCCTTTTGTATCATTTCATTGTTTGAGTTCTGTTGTTGTAATGTTCCGCTTTCTTTCCGTTAATAGGACGGTGTAATGTAATGTGGGCCATATCTGTCCGTGTGATTTTGGTGAAAACTAAATATAAAATAGACAGTCGCTTCTTGTTTTTTGCGACAAACCGTGACATCAGACTACATTATTATTAATGTAGTATATATCAGCTCAGCATAAGATGCTGCTTAGTTCTGAAATGCAAATTAAATGCCATAGTTACGCCAAAAGAATTCCATATAAATTGATTTTCTCGCCTTCAAATTGTGATTTTTCCATTTTTAGGGCTGACTGTAAAGACAAGAAGCTTCATGGGAGCAGAGCCTCTGATGACACAATTGATTACTGTTTAAAATTACAAGTCTGTGAAGCAACAAAATAAGTTGAGAGTTAGGAGTGTTTTGTAAAATTAGGTGTGACATTTTTCTCATTTTTCCCCGTTTTAAGTGTAATGCAATTTAGCCAAGTTCAGCAGGCATTGTGCTGCTGATTACCGGCTGTGAGTGACATTTGCATCAGACGTTCATTTGGGATTTGTTATTTGTTATTTTGAGGAAATGTGCCACTGACATTTTTTTTTTGCTTGAAGGAATGCTGTGACATTTTGGGGGTTTTACTCTGTTTTTTTAAGTTCTCTGATGATTTCTTTAGCCAACACATACACAAGTATGAAAAAAAGTGTTTGCTCTGGCACTTGCTGCTAGCCTGCAGCTAGCATCGCTGATTGTTTTAAATGAGAATCCAGCAACAGAGCTAAAGAGAGCGTTGTCAGGGGGCTGCTGACGGGTTCATGCACCTTTTCACTGTTTTATCAGAGACTCCAGGCAAAGCAAAATAACTGTTGTTTTGGATGTTTCTCGGTGTAATAATTTATTTAGAGCTGCCATCAGTGTTGCACCCAGAACTATTAGATAAAAAAACACAGTTATACATACATCTCTAAGATGCCGACTTCAAACCATAGCTAGTTGGCCAGGAGAGGTCTTCAGGTGGTCTCCTATTTTGTACTATTTTCCAATAATCCTGTTAAATCTCAGTAAGCCAGGCCTGAAAAACACGATTTAAAGAACGTTTCAGAAACACTGAAAGTGTAAAACTGCTCTATCATCAATCATATTTGAGATTCTTTTTGAAAGTGTCAGGAGTGAGTGAGAAGTAGGATGCGAATGCAGGACTAGATGCAGATCCTCCAAGGTTTATTCACACAGATATCCAGTCCAACCATGCGACAGACGAGGAGGCCTGGGCAAAAAAGCAAAGGTCCCAAAAACAGGCTGAGGTCATTACAAGTTCAACTAGAAAACGAAGCGCAATCGAAACTGGAAAAACAGCTGGCACGCTCGACAGAAACACACAAGACGGACTGGCAGGGAGTGAAGGGAGACACAGACAGTAAATACACATGGGCAGGGAAGACAATGAGACAGGTGAAACACATCAGGGCGGGGCAGGTAATCAATAAGGAGCGAAAACAATCCAAGAAAATACATCGACCGTTTTGAATTTTTTAGGTTCAGTTCTCGTGATGTTATTTTTTAAGTAGTAGTGGAATGTTTTGCAGGATGTATAATTAAATCACATGCTGTAAATCTGTGTGTTATCCATAGAGACCCAGTATTGTGAATGCTGGTCCTATGCCGCTGAATTTGGTGATGGTTGTCTGTAGTAACAAAGCTTCCTGACATTAGGTTATATTCATTGTATCTAATTAATATTATTGATGTTAGCTGGCTGCCGTGTTGTCCAAGTCACTGTCAAAGGATTTGAAACATGGAGTAACTCCACAAACTCCCCTGGACAGCTGTGAGGGAAACTTTTTGATCTCACCTGGTTGCATCATGTCTCATAGTTGAACCTCCAGGCATATCAATATTTTAAGTTACAATTCAACAGATTAGATTTCTGGACTTTTAAGTATATTACATGCAGCAGGTTGAAAGCAGCACATGTACAGAAAAAATGTGAATATTTGACAGATATGCTGAACACATCCTAATTACTGATCAAACTGAAACTTTCAGTGAGTTATTTTTTACTGTTTCTCTTTATGAGGGATTTAAAAGGCTTCAGTCTGATGAGGAGATTTGGATTTAATGAAATCTCTCTGCACCTTCACCAGGTGCACAAAGACAAGACGATGCAAAGACTCTAAAGATACGTCTCTGTTCTGGAAGCACTTTTTTATCAAGTAAAATTAAATATGTTTGTGTGTGCGTTTTTGCCATGTCATTAGTGCATTGTTGTTGTCATGGCTGGTCCTTGCTGCCCTGCTGACAGCCAGCCTCCCTGCAGTGACATTGGCGAGCTCTGCCCCTCCAGCTGTACAGACAGGACAGTGTGTCCACGCTGTGCGCTTCTCACTGTGGTCTACACGCTCAGACAGAACACTGACGAGGAACCTGACCTTCACTGCATTAGAGGTGGTGTGTGTGTCTGTGTGTGTGTCTGGCTTAGGTGCGTCTGCAGATGGATGACAGCACAGTGTGTTACAGTCCTTGCTTGTCAGATATAGGGTGAGGATGGGAATGGACTTATAATAAGTCTGCAGTGTGTGTGTGTGTGTGTGTCTGTGTGTGTCTGTGTGTGTCTGTGTGTGTGTGTGTGTGTGGTTCAGCAGCAGCTGACAGGATGTCAGGCTCCTGCAGGTACTTTTGCCTCTCTTCCCTTTAGCTCATCACAACACGCTGTGGCTGGCTTCCTGTCTGACACACTGTGTGTGTGTGTGCTTGCTTGTCTGTACATCCGTTCTGTGGTCAGTGGGTCTCTCACCAAAGCCATAACATACACACATGATACAATAGGTGTCGTTTTTTTTAATGACTCCGAATTATGTAAGGGTTTCTTATCTTAAGTGTGTGTGTGTGTGTGTTTAAACAATTAATTCAACTATTAAATTACTCAGTTCATTCATCGCTTGTAAAATAATGTTACTGTCAAAATAAAAAGACTGAAAAATGTTCAATGGCAAATAACTTCAGCATTAATTTAAATTAAAATAATGAAAGATTAGTTTTTCTCACTACGAGCGCTGATAGGACAAGTAGAGCTGTATATAGTCAACCATACAGAGACAGTATAATAGAATACTGCAGATAGCATGGCAGCATTCTGAGCCTTTGTTAAAGATGAATAACTTACAATAACTCTGACATGCAGCGTGCTGTCAGCGAAAGTAAAAATGAAAACCTCCACTATGATGTAATGTTGAAATAAATCAGTTATAATATTCATTATACATGTAGCCTTTGATCTGATCAGCGTTGAATAGTACAAAAATAAGTGTTTCTAAAATGTAGTTTAAAGTGTGAAAATGATCGCTGTTAGTGTGTGAAGCCGTTTCTACACAAACACACACTCCACAATGGCCGTCGCTTGTTGTAATGAAGAACGATGTCACCCGGTACAACACTGTGGCTCATTTGTAGTTGTTGGATAACAATGGATCTCTGTGGCGCAAAAGAACAAGACGTCTGAGGCTTCGGCTGCAGAGATGGCACTTGTTACTATAATCGACTCATTGTTGTTGTTTTGTTGTTGTTAAATCACAAAAATAGGGAAAATCAAAAGCCCTTCCTCAACATCTGTAACGTCAGTGTCTCATGGAATACATAGACATCTTTTCTGTGGAATGCAGTTGTATAAATCCAAATAAGGAATGCACTAGGTGCCGATATTATAGAGAGTATAGGGGACAGTCGCCATGTGTGGTCGGCAACAAAATCGGTTAGTGTGTGAGGGGGTGAAGACCCGACCCGACCTCAGTCGCATGTACATGTTGGAATTTCTCGGGCTGACGCTGGACGCAGTCAGGTAGTGTCAACTGAACTGCAGACACGAGTTGTCAACAACCAATGAAAAGATCGGGTGGAACACGGGAGTCAGAAGATAACAGGAAGTACCGGGAATATCAAAACAATGATCGACTCCTCCGCTACCTGATCCAGACCCGCTTTTTTTGTTTTTTTTTCCAGCAGACAGCTGCACAGACAACAGCAAGCTGAGTGTCGTCAGTGTTTGTTTACTTCTTCTTCTTCTTCTTCTTCTTCTTTTTTTGGCAGTTGGTAAAAAATTTCAAAATTTCAAAAATTTCTGCATTACTGCCACCAACTGGTTAGTTCAGTTCAGTTCAGTTGGATGTAGTCTGTGACCCCTCATCAGGAGCAGTTGTTAAGTCTGTGACCCCTCTCTGTTAATTTGTCCTCCCAAGACTGGGAAAGTCCCCAGCCTTAGTCTTTGGACCAGTCCATTCATCTATCCATGTTCAGAACCTGCTGTATCCTGTACTACAGGGTCACGGGGTGGATTGTACTCTATCCCAGCTGTCACTGGAGGAGAGGCTAGTCCAAACAGCAGATTGCCGTGTCAAAGCACACCTTTCCTGCTTCCTTGCCTGCCGGCCCACCTTAGCTCCGCTCGCGCTTCCCCTCTTTGCTTGTATTCAGAGTTTTGGCAGACTGTAATACTGCTAACATGGCGACGCTCCCAGCCTTCCACCGACCCTCAAAACAACAGGTGACATCACAGGAGCTTTGTCCATAGTTTTTACTGGTAATGGAGGAAAACCCACAAAGACATGGCAAGATGAGGTGGCAGGGCTAAGCACTGCACCACTGTGCCAATCCAGATAATTCATTTTTAGTTCATTTCATTTTATCTGTCAAATGTTAATACCAATATCACGGTACATGCAAGTATAACCTCACAGATAATATGCCTCCAGGTGTTCTGTGAAGCTTACAGACACTAGTCTATATCACCCTAGTTAAAAGAACAAAAAAAGAACACCGGGCAGGCATCAATATCACCTGCATTCATTTCTAAGGATCGGCATCATCCATAGAAATCAGTTGACCTATAATACAGCAGTGCTGTGACACACACACACACACACACATTACTGTTTTGAAATGAGGTCAGCTATTGTAAGGATGCAGTCACTGAACGGAGCTTGTGGTGGTGGAACCTGAATAGTTGAGCTAATGCAAACCTGAAGCAGAATCTCAACAACAAACAGCATCCGGCATTTCTTTCAGTCATCCAATGAATGAGCTGTGTGGCTGTAAGAAGGGTCGTCAAGAAAAACATTCATGTTTCATTCAGAAGCTGCATAAGGCCTGCAGTTCCACTCAACCTGCTAAAGGTCAGGACCTCTGCATCTCAGGCACATAAACACCACCTAGATGTAGCGGTTATTATGAATATGGAGTAAAAATATATGTATATGATTATTCTGCTGTTACACTGAAGTAGTCCGTCATTGTCAGAGCTGCTACACCTTGCTGCAGTCCTCATGAATGACACAATGAAAAAAAAAAACATATGGCTCTTTGTTGTGTACAGTTAAAATACAGGCTAGTCCCCCCCCCCCCAGTCCACCTCCACCAACACACACACACAACCTAGGGATGTCCCGATCAGGTTTTTTTGCCCTCGAGTCCGAGTCTGAGTCATTTGATTTTGAGTATCTGCCGATACCGAGTCCCGATCCGATACTTTCTATAAAGGCACTCATTGCGGCAAAACCTGTGTGTGTGTGTGTGTGTAGGCCTGTCACGATTTCTAAAGAACATTTAACACTGGAAAGGCCCCCAATCATCAACACTATTATTATTATTGTTATTATTAATGATATTAATATTATTATTATGAGTAGTGGTAGGCCTATTACCATGGCTTATCTGAGCATAGTCAATGGAGTTAAGTCAAACCAACTAGCACGTCATGAGCAACAGAGCCAAACAACACGCACTCTACCTGCTGCTGCGAGTGGGCTCACCTGTGCGCACATGTGTTTGTGTGCGCACGCATTTGCGTGTGTGTATGCGCATCAGCGAATTTTAAAAACGCCACCATGTAGACAGAAACACATAAAATAGCAGAGATGGCACAAGAGGACTGGGCAAGAGGACTAGACTGGGTGGCGCTGCAGCGAGTGCCGCCAGTAAGAAGGCAGAGAACTTCACTCGTACAACGCGGACTCTCTCTGATGGCACGTTGTATTCATAAGCATGTTTAGTCTTGTGGTGAATTGTGTGGAAGTGTTGAACCAGTGTTGTGCAGCTTCACAGCTCTCTGTGTTGCTGTAACCAGCGTCCAAGCCCTGCAGCGCTGTGACGCACCGTGGCGACGCAGACAGCGAGCTGACCGTGGTCTGCTCAGAACATCCCGTAAACGTCACACAATGAGTTAAAAAAATAAGAACTACCTGTTGATTTGACACATTTTAAGACAGAAGCCGCGGGACATTTTAAATCTGACGGCCGGACTTTGCACACTTTATACGCTACGACGCACCGAGTGACGCCTTTTGTCATCCAGCCTCTTTGGCAGCGAGAGGGAGAGAGAGGAAAACAAACAAGCGTGCAAATGTAATTTATCGCGGCCGAAAAACTTATTGAGCCCATTTAAAGTTATCGTGCAATTAATTGATTTATTGTTTAGCGACAGGCCTGTGTGTGTGTGTGCCGCCACACTGGGAGATTTCACACACGCGGCACATCGAGGTCTCGAACCAGGACCTGTCCCACCAAAAGCAGCTGTCATACCCCTGCACAGAAGGTGTTAACTTTGACAGTCCTAAAAAAAATCCGAGTCCTGATCGGGAGGTAATGTCCGATTCCGATCGAGTCTGAAATCACGTAATCGGGCCCGATTTCCGATCATGTGATCGGATCGGGACATCCCTAACACAACCACCCCCCCAAAAAAAGGCAAACCCGCTGTGATTGCACAAAGCGACAGCAGTTAATTTTTTGCTGCTGTGCTGATAAGATTCCATTTAACTGGATAAGCTCAAGATAAGATCGACATGAAAACCCAACAAATTGCATTTTAACGAGTGTGTGTGCGTGTGTCTGTGTGTGTTGCATTGATATGTCAAACACATTTTCTTTGGTGTGTTGCTGACACAAAACATGTATGAATACGTATGAGGAGACTTAAATCTGCTGATCAACTAAATATCGTTGTATTGCACTAAACTTAAAATGAAAATGAAGTTATTTGGAGACCATGTGCAGGTGAAGGTATGTGCGCATTTGAGGTGTGAAAAGATCGAGTTCAGCTGAAACTGCACACCTTCAGAGGTGGAGCCACAAATCACATCCTCCTGACCTCCACCTCTCCACTTACAGGGCTCTGTGTAATAATTAGCACTTGTCAAAGCAGCACTCTGATGGTACTTAACTATTACAGGAAGATTTGTGACAGAACCTGTCAATCCTGGAGTGCTAGAATAAACACACACTTCATCACATAATAAATATGATAATTTCCTACGAGTCACTTTGATTTATGGCTTTGCCCCGTGGCTACGTCTCCCAGCTTTGTAATGCACCGCTCGTTAACTTTGAGATTTGAGAAAGTTGTAACAGGGAGCGACCTGTGAACATGACTGTCTGCTGCAGCTTTGTTGTGTGCGGTAGATGAGAGGGAAAAAAAAGACCATGAAAAAAAAAATATTTGAACAGACATTAACTTGGTTTTTGATTCTTTTTCATGTTATTTGAGAAAGAAATGAAAGAAACACCTCCGTGCATTTTGTTTTGGTGGAAATTCTTTTTGACATAAAGCAGAAAGAAGAAGAAGAGCTTGCTGTGCATTAGTTCATTCTGAAAACTATGAATGTGGGCCCATCCATGGCATTAACACAGAGGACACGTTGGTCCTTGCTGAAGTGTCCTCTGATGGGTAGCTTGACATTCAATTATCTTCATCAAAATTCAGATTTGTCCAAGTATCATAATCTGTTCCATAGTAATCCTCAGATGTACACAAAATAGGCCAATGAAGCCAAAAGTATATTGACTTTTGAACAATTTAGCATGCTAACATGTTACAAAGTGATGGAACTTTGTGGCACTCCAACTGCATCTTACATGGATGCATGGTCAGGGTCTGGAAGCATCATATTATAAAGGCTAATGTAGCAGTGTGACTTAATTGAACTACTGTATTGGCTGGGTACGCGACCTATACTCAGGTGCGACTTATCTATGAAAAAATATACAATTAGTCAGCCGTGTGTCCTGACGTCCCATCGCAGATATAATGGCAGCTGTTCTGTCCCTTTGCTGACGGTTCTCTTCTGTGAGGTGAAGCTAATCATTTCTCCATGTGAGGTCTTGTTGAAATGCGTGTGTCTCACTCCCAATGCCCTGCCACTTAAGTTAAGAGGAATTCAGGAGGCAACGTAGTGATTTAGTGACTAAAAACGTAGTGATTTACGCTGGCCCGCTGGTGCGACTAATAGTCCAGTGCGAGTTATCTCTGGTTTATTCTTCTTAGCCTGGATAGCCATACCCATTCACTCTGCACCATTTCTCCCTGTGAACTAGGTCTGGAATCCCTTCCCTTCACAACCAGTTCCACTTGGTGGACTTGTTCAAAAATATTTGCAGAATTGCTAAGAACACTTTGGATTTTCACTTGGTGCAGCCCCCAGAAATTCCAACTCAACATCCACAGAGACAGGACTTGGACTTATTCTTTGTATGGAAAAGAAAATGAATTTGCATAGTTATTGTGGTATCTGAGATCCAAACAATCCAAACAATAGTCTTCCTTCTCACCAGGTAGTAAAAAGGGATCCAAAAAACGCCAACTGAAAACAACATGAACCGCGAACCAGGGTCTCTGGTGGATCTTAGTCACCGGTAGATCTTTGCATCTGCTTCATTTTGAGTCACACACACACACACACAGAAACACACAGCGGATCCTTACCTCTGCTTCCTGTCTTCGCCCTGTTGTCTGTTAACGAGTTGACAGCAGTCACTATCAGTCAGTAATCAAACCCTCGGCAGTGGCTCATGTTCTCACACATACACACAGATGTACACACACATACATACAGTAAACGCACATGCTCAAACATAACTGTATCCAAACCACAGCACAGATTGCACAATGGCTTTATTGTGATAATGGGTGTGCCTGGGTTGTCAGGTGTGCTCAGTAAGCAAAACACACAGGATCTCTCTCACACACACACACACACACACACACACACACACACACACACACACACTCCAAGCTGTAAAACGTTTGTAGTTTTCATAGCTGATGGCTTGAGTAGCATTACTTATTATGACTGCATTCCTTTGAGTCCTGTCTTCCCACCCTGCGCTCTGTCCTGCCTTGGACAGCGGAGAGAGTCGGTGGAATGAGAGTAAAAGCGCCACACACAGTGAGAAAACAAGAAGAGTTATTAGATACAGAGGGAGAGATTGAAAGAAAAACATTGAGTGAGACACACACACACACACAAAGGAGAAGGAGGTAGGTGTGGAGACAGAGTCCTCTATGGCGTCCAACAGATGGCTGGTGTTATTGGTGCAGGCAGCTCCTCTGTCTGCACCAATAACACCAGCCAGCTTCTTTTTAAAGAAATTAAGTAAATGCTGAATAGTATTCAGTTAATTCCTAAAATGTCAGTCTTGTCAGATATTAAAGAGTTTGGTTGATGTCTTGAACGCTGTTCATTGTCCTAAATATGAAACTTAATGTACATATTACCACTTTTTGTGATGCTGAACAGAGCACTAGCTGTTTTCAAGTCCCATTTGAGCAAAAGAAAACATGTGCAAAGATACAAAATTTGGGGTTTCTGCAAAGAAGCTGTTCAGCTCAAGAGGGTCAATGCATGAAGAATGTCAAAGCATATTTAGAGCTTACTCATATCTGCTAATCCACATCAGCTTTCAACTGTAGGTGGCTGGAATGTCACGTTCCCATCCACCCCTGTGACCTAAGGTTTGAGAGTCATCCTGAACGAGATTGTACTCCACTGCTAAAATCATAATTCATATATAAGAAGAATAGGATTTTTTTCAGAGTTTCAAGTTTGACACTTTTGTTTTTAAAACAAACTTGGAGACACACTAATCATACCTGTGCTGAACCTATATCCGTGTGATATGGACTCTGGAGTGTTCCTTCATATAAGTGCTGTCATTTTTCACACACTCAACCCGGCGAACCCAAAGGTGGAGTGAAAAGTGTATAATTAAGCTCTCTGCTCTGCCCATTATTGTGTTACCGTACCTGGCCGTGACAGATTCAGCATTTTATTTTTGCATTTCTCTGGGTCAGTGTCCCTGTTAGCTGCTAATCAGCCCTATTCACACAGCTTAAATTTGCCCTTCTTTCTTTTTTTTTTTACCAAGTTGTTGTCACAGATGTGCTGTTCACCAACCAAGGTTGTTTGAATAACGTACATAATTTGTGTTTTTGGAGACCTTTATTGTGGTTCGACGTTGCTCATCGGGGATTCTTCGTTAAATAGGCCATTCATCTGCGCTTTTGATGCAGTTAAGCACACAAAGGCTGTGCGTTCAGCCCTTGAGAACAGCAGAAATAAAATAGCTCCCCCCCACCACCACCACCACCCAACATAACTAATCAGTTTCATTCTTTGTGGCAGGATCTTTGCTTCAGGCAGCATCCCACGTCTTCCTCTTGCACCAATGAACCTTATTGTCAAAGCTCACCTGGGACTCGTGCATGTGGGGGAACCTTCATGTATTTCTTTCAGACGTGGAGAAGTCTTTAGGGGCGATACCGAATCTATGTTTTACAGGGAAATGTCACAGATCATAGCTCAGACTCAAAGTGTTCAGGAAGCTATTCATAACAGCAGCCGTGTAAAAGCTTCAAGCGTGCATCAGATGTTTGTGCTGAGCGTCTTGTTTTTCAGTAAATTTCACAAATGCCAAACGGAGATTGAGGCACAGAAATATCCCATAAATACATACTGAAGGTTGTAGATGAGAGATGGAATAAATAAATAAAAAATATATACTGCAGAAACTGCAGAAATCAGCTGAATCAGTTCAGAATCAACAGCTGCAGACCACAGACAGAGACAGCAGGAGACACAGAATAAGATGCTCTCATTATTTTTTAAAATACCTTGGAAGCATCAACGTTATTGCAGTTACTTTAATTACTGGACAGCCTTCATTTCAGCTTATTGGCAGATGTGTGCAAAGCTATTACGCTGTAAGATGAAATAAATGCATCTCAACATGCACGTTGTTTACATGTTGTTCCAAATGAGGACCTGCAATTTTCTTAACAGCAAGAAAATGACACAAACATTGAAGGTCTGTCGGTTGCTGCTGGAGGTTAGCATTCAGTGAGGCTGGATCTCAGCTATGATGGTGACTTTCAATGCATTTTGGGTGGGGGAAGCTAATCTTTTGGTCCAGTTGGTGTTGGTAGAAGTGAAGTGCAGTTTGCAGGGTGACAAGATTAACGAGTGCTTTAAATACATTTTGTGTAGCCTCATCACTCATATCCGTCTTATCCACCTTTCCACCCAGGCTTTGCATCCCCAAAGTTGTCTTCCTCATGTGGCTGTAGAGGGCAGGAACCCCAGAACACCACCAATGTAAGTCTCTTTCATGTGATTCAGCTAATCGTCTGTTTACAAGGGCTGTCAGCCATCAAAATAACATGCGCTCTTCATAATCATCTATGGCATCATCAACAACCAGTCTGAGTCAATAATTGGAAACAAAGTCACATTTGTATTTTGAAAAACTAGTTTGCAGGATCTCCAGCATGGGGCTGGTGCATACAAGTATCACAAATAATACAAATAGAAATAGACCATAATCTTTATTTATACGTCTTCAAGAAAAATCTCTAAGTCCGACTGCCTTGCTTAGCCAACTTCAGCAGCTAACGCTTGGCTACACTATTGATGATGGCAGAAAGCTAAGATCAGCCCATTGACAGTAAAAACTATGGACAGAGCTTCTGTGACGTCACCTGTTTGTTTCTGAAGAGCCGTTCTGAGGATCGTCTGAGGCTCTGGGACGCTCTGACCGCCGCCATGTTGGCAGCGTCACATCCGCCAAAACTCCAAATATGGACAAAGAGGGGGAGCACGAACTGAGTTTAGGGGGCAGGCGATCGTGGAAGCAGGAAACCCGTGCTGTGATACGTCAACCGTCTGTCGCTCAAGCGGCAACGCCCATAATTATGCGTAATTTTAAGTCTGAATACAATTGAAACGAGTGAGTTGTAAAAAAATTCCCCCGTACAATCGACACTAGAAGAAAACTAATCATTTGAGACCAGAGTGGTTTTTTTGTACCAGGCTGTAAACATGTTCATTTCTGCTGTGAAGTCGGCCATTTTAACATGGGAGTCTATGGGAAATTACTCGCTTTTGGAGCCAGCCCCCAGTGGTTGCGGCGTGAATTGCAAGTTTTGACACTTCCGCATGGGCTTCAACTTTGAGCCCCGAAGGTTGCCGCTTGGATCAGCCCCAGGAATCCAGATGAACGTGATGACAGCAGAGAGGTACATGCTTCTAGACACACTGATTGTAGCAAGTATTGCAGACGGAGGATATGGGAAACAACTTGCACCAACTGCAATCGTCTCTGGGTAATTTATATTGTATAGGAGGAAACAGTGTTTCAGGGTTTCCCACAAAGCCAATGCAGTGCCATTCCAATGAACCCACTGTTTGTATAATACAAGATGTCCCTGTGCTCTTCGGTGACTTGGAACAAATGGTGGAAGTCTGTCAGCCTGGATGTGCATTGGTCAGCACTTCCTGTTTCTGTTCAGCCAGGTGGCACAGTATCCAGTTCATACAGGTGGCATAATCATAATCATAATAATACTAGAGCGAGTGTACGAGGCAAGAGAGAGGTTGTGTGTTTGTTCGCGAATGTAGAAACATTCATGGTGCCCAGAGGATGAACCTTGAAGCTTTTTATTTCTCTTTAGTACTGTCTGTGGTCCTGTATCATAATTTGCTTCATGACGAAGTAATTGCAAAACTAATGAGATCCTTGATTGTCCCTACGTAAGTGCTAATTAGCAGATGCTAGCCCTGCTGAATATGGTTTATGGCTGCACATTTATTCTGAGGCTGTCACGTGTGAATCTTTTGACATGCCTTGTTTGCCATAGGTTCATTGTTTTTATCCTGCCACACGGGGTCACCCAAGTGAAACATTAAAAATGTGCCTCTATAGAGGTTTTAATCAGTCCTGGTAGCCTCTCCTTGTCAGAGTAGAGGCTAAAATTGTGCTTATTGTGCTCGTAACACGACACGATAAGAAGGAGCAGCTGCTCTCAAATAAAATGGCTGACTGGTAAAATGTTTAGGCAGATAAAGTCTATCAAATCTTTTTAAGAGTTCCATCTTAACAGTACACACACACACACACACACACACACACACTGATCCTGAGAGTGTGTCTGTTTTCTACCCCAGCCATGTTCTCCTGTGCAGCAGATCTGCCTGCCTGATGTTGTGGAAAACATTGTTGTATGTATGTAAATATATGAATATGCTCATGGGATGTTAGATTTGGCCTAACACATGTTGATTTCTTAGTGTTGTCCAGAACTGAGGAAATGTTTTGAATCAGGACAACATGTGTCCTTGTTGTCCTCGACTTTGTGTCTCGATCTGATGTGAGAAAGCAGGATGGAAATGTAAACATTTCCATTGATAGGAACCAGAGGTGTCCTTGCAATCTGGGTGAAAGAGCCGCCCAATCTAGACACACACACACACCCACAAAGACATGCTTTGCTATAAAACGAGACTTAGCCTTGGGACTGGGGGACTTTGCTGTTGAAATTGTTGATTGATACGTGTGAAACAATTGATCTTAATAAATTCCCGCGAAAGGCAGAACCTGTGACTCCATTTGTCTGATTCCATCCTCAACATAAATGGCGCCCAACGCTGGTTGTTCTTGGGGTACAGGGACTCTTCTTCTTCTTCACACAACGGGGAAGCAAAGGTCCACCGATAAAAGGTAGGAGCTTATTACATTTTAATTCGCACACAGATTTACATCTTAGAGCTGCAGCTGAATCTAAATTCTGTCTGTGAGACAGGTAGTGACGATAGTCACTTGTTGAGAATTGGACTTTTGTGATGTTTTGAAGGCAGTTGAGCTGCCAGAGTTGTGTGCGCACGGAAGAGTTGCAACTGTGATAATAGAAGATAAAGTGATAGGGCTTGGGTTTCATTGGGTTCCGCGGAGAGCCCCTGGCTCGGATTGTGAAATGTATGTGATTTTGGGGTGACGGAAGGTCAGGCCCCCGAGACTGAGCAAACAGCAGTGGCTGGGGAGGTGAGTAGGTGCAGTGCACAATCCAGAAACCGAAAGGGGAGGTGTCGCCCTATTAGGTTGTGGGTGCCAGCTTGTACTCGATGTAAAGCCTGAGGTGAAAGTACACCGACCCCAGAACGATGGCAAAAGGTACTGATCCAAAGGTTTTACTACTTCTAGATCCGGGAAAGATAATCTATGTATGTCATTATCATATAACAATTATAAGCTCCTTAAGAGCAACAGACCTCATAGATACAGTGTAAATTGTTGATTGCACATGAACATTGGCTTGGAGATATTGTCACAGAGATCATAGGGAGAGGCTGATGTAGCTGATCAGTCTTCCAAAGTCACACAGTAAATAAAATATACATGAAACATTGCATCTTAAACGCAGTGGACAATGACAAGTGGAGGCCAGTGGACTATTCACGTACACACAAGCATTCCCCATAATATCCCAGTTGACTGACTGACAGACAGAACCTGACTATTGTCGTTATCCAGTATGTGTGAGTGCATTTTGTGAGGTGTGAATGTTATTTGTGCTGAAAAGTTTGTGTATGTATATATATCTATAGTCATATTCACGCTAAAAAGGTTAAAATTGATGTATGTATCAACCAGATCTTTGTGTTGGCACACTGTTTAATGTTTGTATAAATGTTCATAAAAATAACTTTTTAAAAAATTGATCAATTTTCATGTGCGTCTGTGAAAAATCAGCTCGGTTAGCGTCTAAAAAACATTCTGCAGAAAAAGGGTTAAAAGTTTTCACAACTAGATCACTCCCGAGAACCCCCCCCCCCCCCCCCCCCCCCGCCCCGCCCCGCCCCGCCCTTTGCTCACAACCAACCTTGACTGCTTTTTTTCTACTCCTGAGCATTAAAGGACCACTATCAGCAGATTAAAATACAATATTTTCTGGTGATTTGAGGAAAAATAAAAAGAAAAGGTGTCTGAAAAGTGGGAGAAACACACAAAAGGTTTAGAATAAAAGACTACAAATCTAAAGATAAATCTAAAAAGCGGGAGAAGAAAAAGGAGGCAGAGCTTGAAATCATAAAAAATGTTTAAAACCGAAGGCCAGAGTTACAGAAAAAGTGTCTCTGAAGTGTTTAAAGAATTAAAGAACAACAACAAAGCCAGCACTGAAACTGCTAAACTTAAAATGAACACTGCTGGAACGTACCCGTCATTAACTGGTGATTCAATTCGATGGAAACTTTGACATTGACAACGGTGTAAATGCCTCACTCTTTGATGACCAAAATGAACGAGACTCACCTGCTGAACTGCAGCAGGGATCCCTCAGGAGAACTCCCAATGCTAACATATGTGTAGCTTTCCAGCGGGGCACTTCACAACAACAGGCCCAATACCACCTTGCTCTCCAGAAAATGGGACTGAGGACACCTGGTCTGTTCCCAGTGCCATCGTACCTGGATGATGATCCAGATAAGGAATGAGCTGATATACACCTGACATACATGATATACATGACATAACATACACATAAAGTGCGACACATGTATTCATAGGGGAAAATGACATTCCTACATAATAGTTGTTTTTCAGTAATTTCATAATCATTTGATCATTGAACTATATACTCTGAATTTGTTATGTTTTGTTACATTGTAAAAGGTGTTCTCAGTTAACATGGTCGCCTGGCGGGAGGGGCCGTAGGAATCTTTTCCCTGAGATAACAGCCGACAGGGTTTTTCACTCCTACACTCTGAGAACATCCTTCTGATTGCCATGTTATCATTTATCATGTTATCATTCATACTCATGCATATATAGGTTTGCCTCTGTAGACACACATATGTGATATTGATGTACTCATATAACTGTCACTTATAATACCCCGTTCACACTGGGGAAAAAAATCTGGCTAAAGCGGGATTCGGGCCTATCCTGATGTGTTTTTTCTGAGTGTGAACACCTCGAATCCGGCTGTATCCAGTTTGATTTCACTCCGGCTAGATCCACCCACGAGAGGTGAATCTAGCCGGATTGGCTCAAATGTGGCTCAAGTGTCAACGCAAATGTGGCGAGCGAATCCGGCTAGCGACATGCCACTTCCGGTTAGCGATGTGCTACTTCCGGTTCACAGGGCGCAACACGGGACAAAAAAGCGCACACGCGGTCCTACCACGGCCTGAACGGACTCTGTATATTACGAGGTGCCACCTAGTTTTTTGGAGGACAGCAAACACGCTGTATGAAGCCAGATTGAGTGCGGACACAAGTGTGTGCTAGCCAGATTTGAAAATAGGTCTGAACGCATCCAGCTTAAAGGCTGTCTGGGCTCAATCCTACTCTAGCTGGAATGACTTTCTCCAGTGGGAACGGAGAAGTTTTGCCAGTTTGCCATCACTCACTTATTCCAGACTCACTCATGCACATATAGTAACACTTGGTGGTGGCTGGTGATGTGGGGATATGTTGTGGAAAACATTGTTGTATGTATATGAATATATGAATATGGGATGTTAGATTTGGCCTAACACATGTTGATTTCTTAGTGTTGTCCAGAACTGAGGAAATGTTTTGAAGTATCAGGACATAGTGTCCTTGTTGTCCTCGACTTTGTGTCTCGATCTGATGTGAGAAAGCAGGATGGAAATGTAAACATTTCCATTGATAGGAACCAGAGGTGTCCTTGCAATCTGGGTGAAAGAGCCGCCCAATCTAGACACACACCCACACACATACACAGGTTACTGTAGCAGGCCTGTCTTAAAGTGTTTGTCTGCACGTATACGTGCATGTGTGAGCAATTTTCATGACACTGATTGGCAAAAGCATCTCCGGCTTCCTGTCTGGGCCTATCTCATCTGCACTCGAACCTGCCTGCCATCAATGCGTACGACTTCTAGAGAGGGAAACCAAATGTCTCGTGCTGTATGTATGCTTATCTTTCATAAATATGATGCGACTCTGTGCGGGGAGGAACAGATCAACGGCAGCCAGCTCCGGAGCATCCCTCCGTCCTAATCGTTATCGTTTTTTAAAAAGGTGATTTATTCAGCTGTTCAGATCACAGCGGCCGCTTTGGCAGCACACAGCTCTTTACTGCTGCAGAACAGAGGAGTCCAGGTTTTGGCTGCTGATATGAGGCACATCCTGTCCTAAACTCCTCGGTGTGTGACAGCAGGATGGAGAAAAAAAAAAAAAAAAGCTCACAGCAAAGAAAAGTTTGAAGAAGAACTCGTTTACAATGCAAAAGGCAAAAAGAACGAGCTGCGACTGACCGCGCTCGCTTAAAAATATTCCACACTGAAGATCAAAGCTGTTGCCATGAGCCCCAGGCTATATTAAACATTTTAATACCGCACTTCAGAGCAAAACAGACAGTGTGACCAAAGCTTGTGATTCAGTTGTCCATCAGGCATCATCAGGTGTTGGAACTGAGATGCAAGGAGTGTAGCCCATGTTGTGTGTGTGTGTGTGTGTGTGGGTGGGTGGAGGTGGAAGGTGGGGAGTGGGGGTGTTGTTTTTTTTAAGAGATCACGCAGCTTTCCATCACCGCATGGCTTCACACAGACTCACACACACCACAGCATGTAAAAGGTCAGTCGGACCAGTGCTTTGTTACGCCGTGTTAGTGTTTTGGAGGTTACACACACACACACACACACTCCAGCCAACCTTTAATGAACTGAAAACATCTGAGGTCAGATCCTCCTTTAAAGAAACATTTTCGAAGTTTGCAGCTCTAAAATTATGAGCTGAAAAAATGGTTTGTAGGTCTGAAAGGTGTGTGTGGCTGGTTTTAAATCAAGATGTATTACAGCAAGGCCGGTATGCAAAATAAGTGGACTGAGGGCTGCTTCACTGCTTTTACATCCCTACAAAGTCATATCTCAGCTCCTTGGGTCACAGTGGCAGCATGGTTAACAACATACTTAAAGTGGTCCACATCTAAGGTGATCCAAGGTGATCCAGGGCTAGATTTAGAACCTGACCACAGATAAAGGTTAGAAAGCAAATGGACTTTCTTTAGTTCGTCTTGCTGACTGCTGTGTGATATTTGGTTGTCATGTTGATATTTATGGGTCTAATGAAAAGGAGAGGAGCTGAAACATATAACCAGGGATGAAGCAATAGGTTTGTGGTCAGATGTTATTTCTCCCTCTCTCTCTCTCTTTGGCACCTGGACTATTCAATGAAGAAAGTTTCTGAAGAACATATATCTGCAAGAAGCTAATATTGGTGCAGCTCTAGACTGAAGACCCCCCCCCCCCCCCAACTTAACCCAACTTAATGAATGAATGAATGTTTAATTCAGCTGACGGGTTATTAATTGCATTTAGGAGGAAAGGACCAGTGATTTCTCCTTCAGATGTGCTCAAGAATCTTTGATCTACTGTAAAAAACCTGGAAGTGCTGCTGTCCCTGCTGATCAATAGCAATTAGGGGAAAAAACCCTTAGTCAAGGTGACTTTCAGTCCGCTCGGCCTCATACTCCACCACACTCCTGAATAAACTGGACTCTGTCAAATGCATACTCATCCCCAGGAGGCAAAGTCATTTTTCATCTGGCCCAGCGAGGGATAAGACCACCTCTGATATGAAGTCATGCTCTGTGTGTGTGTGTGTGTGTGTGAAGAAGGTATAGCCAGTTGTGGGTTTGGCAGCCGACAGTGTGTCAGGTAGCAGGATTTAATATCGGACACCTGTCGGAAGCAATGACACACACACACACGGACAAACACACATATGCGCACACTGATGACAGGGTCATTGGCAGGGCAAGCCCACAGTGGAGTGTGAAAGAGCTCCCCAGTTGCTCCATTACACCCCCCCTTGCTCTCCTCTTCTACCTTCTGCTCCTCTTCCTCCACATCCACTCTCCCAGATTTCGTTTTATTTTTTTTATTTCTGTCTCCCCTCCCTCCCTTCCTCCCCTCTTTCCTCCCTCCCTGCACCAGGTGCTGCATCCAGCTCGCTGCAGTCTGTGTGGTGCTGATAAAGCCCGGTTAGGTTATAGGAAGAGTCAGCGGGGCAGAAACAAAACGCCGCTGCCGGGTTTTAAATCTGAGCGCTGTCACCCGAGCACCGCTGGGCGACTGCTGCTTTGGGACACACTGGCTGGCTGGCTGGCTGTCTGGGTGACTGGCAGGCGTGCTGAACGGGGGAGGCTTGCAGTGCTGGCTGGCTGGGTAAAAGAGCTAACCTGCAGGATGCTGACAGAAAAGAGTTCTGCCCCTAGTGGGATGAACATGGTCTCACAGAAAAACACACACACAGGTATTAACACAGTGACAAAAAATGTGTATAAAGCTAAAATTAAAATGATGCATTTAGCAGCAGTCATTAATGAAATGTCAGCTATGTGCTCTTTTCGTGGCATGTTCTGTTCAGGTTCCATGGACATGACAACTTTCCATTTTTATTTGAAGCACTGCAGGTCTAAACTAAGGGAAGAGAAACTCTTATGGTTATTGCTAACAGCAGGCAGAGAGTGATGGATATAATGGAACGATGCGACCAAAAGTAAATGGACAGATGTGCAGCTGATGAATGTTTGTGTTGTGGCTTGATCGCCCATGCTTAATCAATAAATGTCCTTCTATGGACATACCTGTGGAAATATAATAAGTATTTAGATGACAACTTTGTCTGTTTTTCAAAATAAAAGCTCTTCCCTGTTCCCTCCCCATCACCTGACCTCATCACCACTCATCAGACTTGCTTTATGTTCGGAGCTTCGTGGGCTGGACAGAAAACCAGAATGATGTGTTGTCTGTCCTCATACATTTGTCTACATAGTGTTTTAATTTATTAATTGATTGTTTAGGGGTGCCTTAGAAACGCCCATGTTTATCCTTGGTATTTTATTCTATAAGGTCCCACTCAGGGAGCCTGTCCCATCGGTTAAAGGGGGAGAAGTGGGATCCACACTGGAGAAGTTGCCAGTCTGTTGCTGTCATTAGAGAGTCAAGATACGAGGACAACAGTCTGTGTTTCTCTTTGAGTAAATGCAGCAGTGTTGGTCATTGTGTATCCACACACTGGACATACAGGAAAGGAAACCGTAGTTTGCTGAACAGGTTGTTCAAGTGTGAGCAGCAGGCAGCCATTGTAGAAGTACAGGGTGAGTTCTGAGAAAAGAAGAAAAAATATGTAGTGTAATTTATATTAAGGTGGAAAAAAGGACTCCATGTTGTAACAGGTGGCCAGGCAGTGAATGACACAGAAACTACCTCCCCTATCCCCCCTCCACCACTCCTCCCTGCACATCGCCTCTCCTGGTGTCTCCGCCTTTCCCTCATAAATGTTAACAGGCTAAAGAAAACACTCAGCCAGACTGTGTGTGTGTGTGTACGCTCAGATATACAGGCTGTGTATGGGTGTGTAGAGGGAAGCTTCATATTTACACACACACAGACAGGAGCCAGACAGTGTGTATGAAGTGCAGCTTCAGTGAGTCCATCAAGTGTAATGATTGCAATAAATTCCCTCCTGGCTGCTTCTCTCAGCATCCTCTCCTCTCCTCCTTCTGCATCCCTTCATCACACTCTACCTTCTTCCCTCTACATCAAACACTCCCTCCATCCTGCCTCCATCCATCAAGCCCTCCTTCCCTCCATCACCAAACCCCCTCCTCCTACTCCTCCCTCCTCTTCCCGTCTCCTTGCTCAGGATTTCTGCGTGATGTCTGGCTCGTCTGGCTGGGTGGGAGAGTCTTTTTTTTTTATATATTTCTCTTTCCCCCCCTTCTGTCCTCTTTTTAAACCCTGCTGCTGTTACAAACATGTTGGTAACAGCTGATGTTTGATGTACAACACTGCTGAAAGTTGGTTGTGTCGACAATGACACATAAAAAAACCGAATTTCCACAGTTTCAGTGCAGAAAAAATGGTGGAAAATGAAGTCTGATCTGTATTTTAAAAGGTCCTCTGTAAAATATGTAATTTATTAAACTGTCAGGGGTTCTTTGATGAAGTAAGACTTTTTTATTGACAGTTGACAGACTCTGTTTTCTTCCATTTGAAAGAGTACGATGCCAGCAGGTTGGATGCCTCCCCACACCTTCTATCCTCCCCCCTCTTCCTTCATCTTTCACTCATTTACTCACACAATACCCCCACCCAATTCTCTGACTTCCACACACACCTCCATCATTCCTGTTCCTGCTTCCATGTGGGCAGATACATCATCTGCAGAGCAGCAAAAGCTGCAGTGACTCATCTACCATCTACACCACCTTAGCAAGCGAGAGACACGGAGAGAGAGGGAGGCCGAGACAGACAGGGGGGGGGTTGTTCAGAATGAAATTAATAGAGTGAGAGAGGAAAAGTCAAATGAGAAAGAGCAGTTGTGAATACTAAAGTCAGCCAGCAGGAGACAGAGAAAGGCAGAAACCCACGGTCAGTGTGTGACAGATGAGGTGCAGAATGAAAAGACGCAAAGGTGGAGAGAGGATGGAGGACGGCTGAAGCCCACAGAGAGATGATAACGTGCGTCTGAGGGAGGGAGAGAAAAGATAGATAACGGAGGGGAGGGATGGGTGACGGGGGTGGCCTCAGAGGCAGAGCTGATTGACAGCTTTGCTTTTGACAGACTTTCAGCAGCAGTCAGGTGCGGCAGCCGTCTGCTGCCTGCCTGCCTCACCTGAGCGCTGCGATCTGTGTGTGGCTGAAATGCTGACATACAGTACGCCTATTGTACTCTCAGCCTTATGAGCACTATACCCACCGGCTGCACTTTGAACCAGTGACTGACAGCTGATCTCCAGGATTCTCCCACCAAACTGTATACACTGTGAATCATTAGAAGTTCTGTCAACTTAGAAACAAAGTTTCCCCCCTGATAATTTCAGGAGTTCAGAGTTGTGGAAGTTTAGTCTGACTTCCTGAGTTCAGGTGAACTATAGAAAATAAGTGAGC
This sequence comes from Parambassis ranga, assembly GCF_900634625.1. Lineage (NCBI taxonomy): Eukaryota > Metazoa > Chordata > Actinopteri > Ambassidae > Parambassis > Parambassis ranga. The sequence continues at coordinate 2,905,582 of NC_041036.1, forward strand.
CACTAAGTCTGAACCGTCTGACTGCTTCCTCAGCGTAAAGTGTCACTTGAGTACAATTACAACCAATTAAAGAAACACCTGTTTTTATAGCCTGGCATGTATGCTAAAAATAAGCATTTATATGCATGTGTCTATTTAGTCCACCTAGGAGGAGCTTTGACCTCTTTCCTGTTCACTACAGACAGACTTCTGGGTTTTATTTTTGTTGTTGTTGGTGCTGCTGTTTTCTCCGGGTGTCCATGTCCCTCATGAATGATGTGTCTCTGGAATCTGGAGTTATACAATGTCAGCAGTGTTGGGGAGTAACGGATAAATACGACGTTACGTATTTAGAATACAAAATATGTATTCTGAAACTGTATTCCGTTGCTGTTACACTTTAAAGGGATGGTAATCAGAATACAGTTACATTGTTGAAATCAGTGGATTACACGACGGAACTTTCACGTGTTTATTCACTCTGCTGGATGAAACAGGTCACGTAAAAAAATCATCGTCTTCTTACAACAAAGATCGTATTTACGGTGAATAGTCATTGGAGTGAGAGCTCTTACCGTCAATACAACATCTTTGAGCAAAGCTAAAGTTTTTGGTTCATGTTGGCAAACTGGACAGAAAGCTGCAGCTGTGGGGGACAGAGAGGACAGAGCAGCCGGACTGATGGGGGTCAGAGACTGAGGATGAGGATGAAGCGCTGCGTGGTTAATGCTCCTCGGTCATGATGCCGGTACACTGTTAGCGTCACTTGAAGAAGTGAATTTAGCTGTTAGCTGCTAGCTAACTCCGTCCAAAACTGAGGCTGATTAACATTTAAGTAGGAACGTGTCTCTGCAGTCAGCTGGTTTTATGCATGGGTCTGTTTGATGTAGTTATTCAAACACTGTTTCTGTGTGTAAAATGACTTTTGGTTGCTTTGTTTAAAAAATATATTATTCTGTCATCATAATGTTTTTTTTTCTGTTTCTCTAAATAGAATAACATCGATGTGATGCAGTCAGCTGGAACAGTCTGGACATGTTTTATTGAATGTTTTATAGCGTCCTCTGTAGTCAGCAGGGGCTGATCGCTGCATGTAACAGCAGTTACATCGTTTCAATAAACATTTATGGATCAAATGCAGAATCATTTGATTACACCCTTTCCCAGTGCAGACAAAAGACAGATACAGATCTGGATGTCTCAGTAAGTTTAAGCACCTGTAGCATGATGCTACATGAGAGATCAGCAGTGGAAGCTAAGAGGCTAACAAGGTTTCAACAAACATGTGACACACTAGATAGATAGATACTTTATTGATCCCTGAGGGGAAATTCAGGTAAAGGCAGTACTCAATCTTTGCAGTTCACTCAGTGAACTTTAGCTATTAGCCATTAGCACATCAATGAATGTGATTTATGAAAGAAAGATATCCCACCTTTACCAGGAAAGTGTAGCATTTGGTTAAACTGTCTTCCACAAAGACTTAAAGGTAGGGTAGGAGATTTTGAAGACTCAGTGAGAGTCAGCCAGATTTGGAAAGTAAACACACGCCCCTTTCTCTCGGAGCTCACCCCGAAGCCACGCCTCCCAATCACATGGACGCACATTACCTGAAGACGAGCTGCGGTCTGTGACTTCGGCCATCATGCACGTACCTCTCTGGTGCACGCAGAGCAGGAAGAGAGTGACAACCAGCCAATATTCCGCGCAGGGTCCACCCGGAGGATTGGCTGATGTTTTTAGTGTTTTATAGCTTCCACAGATGATTCATATTCTTCGTTTTAATGTGAAACTGCCGAACTAATTGGTTGCTATCGGATTGTAAAGAGAAGTTACACTAATTTAGCAAAAAGTGCATCAGAATGAAATCTCCACTTTAGAAACCTGTGGGTGATGTCACAGATGGTTTGTCTATAGATACGACGACGGTCTGATCTGAACCTAAACCGTGACCTTCCCCTTAAACCTAACCAAGTGCTTTTGATGCCTAAACCTAACCACCAAAGTGACGTGACAGGTCAAGAAATATTAGTGATTATGTGTTTAGAACATATCTGACACAATCACATTTGTTTTTAATGACGCTGTTTTTAATGGTTCATTAGCCATCACCCTAATGACTGCTACAGGTGTTATTGATTCACTTCAAGAGAGCAGTGGCAGCTCACTGAGGCAGAGAAGTACAATTTTGTGCCTGCAAATATGACCCGCTTGTGTAATAAACATCCTCCACTCCAAAGGTATAAAACTCAAAAAGGATAAAACTATAACAAGACCACACACACACACACACACACACACACACACACAGGGAATATATGTGTCTGTGTGCGGAGAGAGGGAAGAAGTGCGGGCGAGAGAGTGAAAGTGGGGGCGTATCGACTCATGAAAGTTGTGGAGAAGATGAAAAAGCGTTGCAGCCGCCTCGGCTATTGCTCTGGAAGACATTTTTAGTCTGTTTTTCAATTTACAGTTAATGAGATTTTCAGCAGCCTCTCTCTATTCTGTTGTTAGTGTTTATCCTATCCTGTCTCCACAAGCCCTATCTTTTATACCTCTGCAGTTCACCCTGTCTGAGCTGGATTGGCTTGTTTGTATAAATAGCTTACCGCTGCAAACCCTGTGCGTGTGTGTGTGTGTTTGTGCCTCACTGTGAAAGCCGTTCGGATATACTTGTCGTTACATGTGTGTAAATGTATATACAATACATGTACCAAAGAGGCTGCTGTCTTTGAATGTGTGTGTGTGTGTGACTTGTAGCTGCATGCACTCAGACGTCTCACTGTGTCCTTTCCTCTCCTCTACAGAAACATGACATCCAAAAAAAAAATATATTTTTGTATCCACCAGCTTCCTTAACAGTGGCTCAGAATGAAGTGGAATTTTCCACACTTAGTCAACCCATGACCCCTTTAACTAGCATTGAACGTTATGTCTACATGTAGCAAATGTAGTGAAATAAGACACTTGGTGTGTAAGTCGTACATCAAGTCGAGCAAGCAAAAAAAAAAAGTGCCAAGTGCAATTAAAAATGATGAGAAAAAAACGACAAGCAAATATATGTGAATATGTGTAAAACATGGTAATTAGCTAATCAGGCGCTTAAATTCGTAGCACTGAGATGCTACTTTAATCATTCACAGGGAACTAAGTGCACATTAAAAGTAGCTCATTATTCTGATGTTTACTTGAGGAAAGGTTTCTTCATTCCCAAAAGAGACATCTACAGGGACCATGGTGTCATGCGATTGGGTTTTTTTTTTTTTGCAGTTGATCTGTTGATGTGTTTGCGCTTCGACGTGGCTGATGGAAACAGTGTGAAGCTGAAGGGAAGACGTGGTTCTGACAGCAGTAACTCACAGCATCATTTTTCTCTTCCAGTAAAGTAAACACGATGTCTGCACAGACAGACGTCTGTGTTTAAACACCGGCGTCATGTTACAGTCATGCAGCAGGTTTGGTCTGGCAGCAGGTACATTTTTTCCATAAATGAGCTCCTCAACATCTGATTATTTTTGTCCTGAGCAAGCAGCAACCCTTAAAGGGGTGAGAGAGGACGCTAGTGCCAAACGCTGCAGTTCTTTGAGTGGCCACTTGAGGTAGTGTAAATTGCCAATTGCATTATAATGACTATTATTAACACATTTCTGATATATTGAATTGACAAAGAGGTTAAACAACAAACTTATTGAGTGCATGTAGAGGAACCACCAGTACTGAATCCCAGAATACCACTTAAGCCCTCTTCAGACAGCTTGGCAGAAGCAGGATAGTATTCCCTGTGGTTCCTACACTTATAGGATGTGACATAATAGAGGTGAACGTTCAGGCAGACCCACTGCAAAAAGAAAATTCATACATATACAGTACATACTTGACGGCTTTACATATAGAACTACTGGTTCATAATAATAATGAAATTTAACTGTAATCAGAGCTCTGCAGCCGTTTTTTGCATCACCTCAGCTCCGACAGCTCAACCTTCTCCACTGAGGGACCACCATAAGGTCTAGGTGTAATGACTCCAATGTAGGAAGTATGGAATCTGACTGATGGAGGTAACTGCAGCTGTAATTATTACTGGGGAGGAGGTGAAAATAATAAAGAAATCAAATCACTGTCTGGGGCCAAAACCACCTTCCCCACAGCGAGGAATCCCCTCTGAATAAAATATGCCTCAAAGGAGGCGCCTTACACTTCTTTCTCCTCCTACTGCTGCCTCCACATTCCTCCTTCATGCGCCGCTGTATGTTATCTCACAAAGGAGACACTGACTGTAAATGGCCATACAGACATCTATACCTAAGCTCACTGCTGCTGTGGCCCAGAGCTATGCGATCACTGTGGGAATTTCTCCGTGTGGGTACACATTATCGCTGCTAACGAATCTCGGAACCTTTGTTATGACCATATGCTGGCTGGGGCTGGCAGAGTTTTAATGACACTAGATACTGTGGAAGTGTGTGTGAGAGAGAGAGGGCTGATGCATGTTTAAAGATTATGTTTGCTTGAGGTAAAGAAGACCTGTTTATGTTTGTAAGATGAGTCGTATGCTTCAGACTGCTGGGAACAACCTGTGTGTTGGTGTGCAGGTTAACGTGTGTGTGTGTGTGCCTGTAAATGTATCCTATCCGCGAGCATACACATTCACACACACACACACACAGCGCCTAAGTCCCTGTGAGGTATTTGTTACGGGAGAAACATATTGTATCATTACTGGGGTCCTGAGAAGGTAATAGGAAACAGAATGAGTCATCATATAGGATGTGATAGCAGCGCGATACAGTGCGACTGCAGCCGCAGGCTTGGCGGCAGTTTAGTAGCTCATCATCTCGCCCTCCTTCCTTCTTCCCTTCTTCAAACTCTGAGAAGGTGTTAGTGGATATGTAAGAGGCTGAATGTTACATAAAACGAATAAATTAAAGTGAATTTTAGATTTCAAACATTTGATTAACAAAATGTCTGAATGGCAGGGCTGCATACGTCAGAGGTGGAGCGGTTCACAGAATCCACGGGTCTGTTTGTATCATGGTTCTGAGGTCACGGTCTTTGGTTCAGTTCGGTTTACATCGTTGAGTTTTTTTTACTTTTTTAACAATCTGGAAATACCATAGATCAGCATACAATATATAGCTTAATGATTTAACATTTACCATTTTTAGGAATCGGTTAGTACACTGTGTTGCTACTGTTGCCCCTCTGAAGCTTCCATTCTGTCACTGCTTGTGAGAGAGAGATGCTCCAGTGTTGCCAACTCCTCAGTAAGAAAAGTAGCTATTGGTTAGTTTTTATTTATTTTTGCCATTGAAATAAGCTATTTATCATCCTGCTCTGTAAGCCCTGACAGGACCATCGACAGCTTTGAGCATGATGGGACACAGAGTGGTGTGGGCCTCCTCTCCGCTCTGACTACAGCTGAGACTGCTCAGCTGACCGCCTGTGAATACGAGCCTTCACGTCAGTGTCCAAAAGTCATCAGAGAAAGTCTCTAGATTGGTTGCTAGTCACTTTTGACAGCATCATACACAGGGACAACACGCTCGGAAAAAACACACAAGACGATCTGGCGAGAAGTGAGAGGGGGAGACACACACGTTAAATACACAAGGGAAGGGAAGACAATCAGACACAGGTGGAACACATTAGGTCGGAGCAGGTAATCAGCGGGAAGATGAAGACAAGACACCTGAAACGAGAGGGAGATTAAAACTACAGATAGATTATAAAAATAAAACCAGACCAAATGGAGGAGACACTTCCACAAACACATTTTATGAAGGTTAGACTTTGATAGATCACAGCACACTCAATGACATCTTCCACTAAATGAAAGAATCTCTGAAATGATGGCGTTCAAGTAGACTACTTATCTTTGAAGGTTCACTTACTTTTCCCACTTACACTTTCCTGAATAAATCAATGAAAGTTATTAATAATAATAATAATGCATTGGTCTTATATTGCGCTTTTCTGCTCTGTTGGGTAGGCACTCAAAGCGCTTACATCTTTCACACCACATTCACACAGTGGCAGTGGTAAGCTACAGATGTAGCCACAGCTCCCCTAGGGGAGACTGACAGAGACGTGGCTGCCAAGGTGTGCCTACGGCCTCTCCGACCACCGCCGATTCACTCATATGCATTCATACACCAGTGAGTGCACTGAAGGCAATGCGGGTAAAGTGCCTTGCCCAAGGACACACAACAATGACTAGGGAGGAGCTGGGGTCGAACCGCCAACCTTCCGGTTGGACAACCCTGCTCTACCACTGAGCCACTGCTGCCCATTTGCATTAGTTCAATATTACTAATATATAACTAAAGAACCCAGCCTGTTGCCAGAAGCATTCATTCTGAACATATTTCACATTTTTGTCAGTCAAATATTCAACAATAATATGCAATAATATGGATTTAATAGTTTGACTTTAAAGATGAAACTTTAAAAAGGAAAATTAGAAAACTAAGTGAAGTGACAGGTCGATGGACAGACGGGGGTAGAGAATCAGTCGATTCGATTAGACCACACACACACACACACACACACACACACACACACGTGCTACCACCACTTTTAAAGCATAACAAGTAATCCGTACTTATGTAATTATGTGCTTGTCACCACAGACAGTCAGGTTGTGGAGCTGTCAGCTGTGTAATTGTGTCTACATGATGACAACAGTAAACCGCAGTCAGTCGGGACACTGATGTTCAGCAACAATCGCCCTCATTAGGCAGTAACATGTATTGTCATCCCAGATTAGACAAAGAAATAAAGGCCTGTCCAAAAACATCTTCTTTCAGATGAATGACACACTGATAAGCAATTCTCCTGAAGATCAGAGGTTCACTTACAGCTGAATAGTTTGGGGGGGGGGGGGGGGGGTCTGGCACAACCACATTGTATTTAAACTGATGTACAGTGGAATGCATGTGTTGCATTTGTGCTCTGTTGTGGAGTTACACACTCAAAGACAGTTTCACAGTGTGACTGAACATACACAGACTTTGGTGTGTGTGTGTGATACGGTGCTCAACATGGTCAAAAGTAGTCATTCGCCTAATTAGCCTGGTCCTCAGAGCAACACAGAACATCCCTGCTCATTAAAACTGATGGAACAAAAAACTGTTTTTTTTTCCTGATGTATGGTAACAGTGACCTTTGGCAGATTAATGCAGACAGAGATCATGACTCGGAGCTGCTGCACTTTAACAGTATCATTTTCCTTAGTCAGCTTCTTGTCCCGCTGCAGTTTTATGACTGCTGAGAGACTGAACCGAGAGATTAAGGACTCATAACAAGTTGTTTCATGTAGAGTGTCACCCCTAATGTCCGCTTACAGCAGGATGAAATGAGCCATTAGGCCTGACCTGTCTAGCTGGGTTTCTGTTTTAAAATGTCATCATGGTCCACAGTGCAGATTCTGAAGCAGTGGCTCAGGATCCACTCAGGCCCCAGCCTCGTCCTGTGAGCTGAAATAGTCACGTAATGTTCATTTTTTTTTTTTCAGTGTGACATTTTTGTGACAGGCGGCTCAATTTTAGAATATCTTTCACACCCGCAGCACCAATTTTAGTGCAAAATAATTAATGTTTCTTAATGCACATGGACACTAATCATCAAAGCCTTTACCTACACCCTGGTGCACATGGAGGGTAGCATGAAGTGTGTGTGATTTGCACCTCTGTGTTTAAAACAATGCACTAAATTAGCATCTTTTCTACTTAAGTGTATGAGACTGTGTTGGAATGTCACATGTTCATCCTTCACAAGTGTAAAGTATGCATTAAAACTCAGGAAATCCCCACAGATGTCCTGCTAACACACTGTTTTTCATGTTACATTAGGCTCCACACTGAGACACACTGAGACCCAGTTAACTCAGAATGATCAGCTGATGGTGTAACAGAGACTGTAGCTATAAGTAACTCGAACGGGCATCAAATGTGGAGCAGGTCTTAACTGATTGTGACAGTTGTTGGTCTTATCCTTCCCTCCTGTCACTCCTCAGTGTCCGTAATCTAATTACTCACACTTAAGGCTGCATGTAATACGATTATTTGCAGTTGAAAACAAGCAACACTTTTACTTTCGTTTTGTTTTTTGTCTCAATTTGTACAGAATTTTTTTTTATTAGTTTCTGGAAGTAGCTCCAAATTAATCATGTGACGTAAACTAACATATAAACAGTAGCACCGTATGGTAACATGCATGCAGCATATGTGCGCCAGCCTTTGTGCCTGTGGAATTCATGTCCTCCTCAGACAGTCAGCCCTCTCCCCGGGGAGGCGGGTGGCTCCCTGTGCCTCTGCTGCGCCGTCTGATTTTCTTTATACTTTTCTGTTTATTTTTTATTTTCCCCTGTCAGAGGGAACAAGATGGATTTTTACTGCGTGACTGCAGCCTGTAATGTCTCTGCTGCCTCTAGCTGCTGTGTTCGCACACGCTGTGCTGTTCTGTGTGATGTTTGTGTGTGTGTGTGTGTGTGTGTGTTTTATGCGTGCGTCTGTATTCAAATATGGCTGCATGTTTACATTCTTCTTGGACTGGTATGTCGTTTTGTTGGTATGCATGTCTTCATTGTCGACGTTTGTTTTATTCTTTGTAGAGAGAGAGAGGCTTTAAAAGCATCGGTGCTTTATTGGATGTTTTATCTGGCTCAGCACTTCCTCAAAGGATGAAACATAGACACTGTGTGTAACCCTTTTTCTCTTCCTAAATGTACTTTCTGGTGCTTTTAAGCTTTGATTTTTATCCGTACAAGCTTTTTGTATTATTTTAATTTCATAGTGTGGGTTTGATGACATGGTAAACTTGCTGTAGTTTAAAAAACATGTGCTTGTTTTGATGCAGAAACATCTGAGCCTTACTATCAAACATCTACTGAGTCACTGAAAGTTCAGGCGTTGTGGCCTGTTCCTTCAATGCAGCTTAACAGAGTCTGTTTTATCATTTTGGAAATGAGTTTGAGACCCAGAGAAATGCTAACAGAGCCTCCTGCATCGACCTGACCCCTGTGCAGACTCCAGTTTCACACTGCCTGGTGTGGAGGTGAGGCATTCGCTGGCATGTTTGTGATGGTTGGGATTCCTCTGACACCACAGATGCAGAATCCAGCCTGTGACTGATTGTGTAATGACTCTGTGGCTGCTCTCTGTCATGCTATAGCTTGATTTAATCAAGAGGAGCTTTTTTTTATAAGGCACGTGAAGGAAGCCGAAGTGTCCAACTTGGTCGTTTAGCATCATAAATGGATTCCTCACTCACATCTGGTCAGGCATGGTTTTGTATCTCTCTCTCTTTGCAGCTTTCATACCACTGTTTATTCACATCAACATCACTTTGGGCGGATATGGTAAACAAGGCCATTGTTCTGTTGTGCAGTTTTTACCAAGGCCCTCTGTGGCTCATCAATTGTTAAGCACAATAAAATGACATCATCTGTATGAGCCCAGTGTTTACGCCTACAGACAATCTCTGTTTTGATTTCTCTTCTAATCCGTCCAGTCTTTTTCCATCCTTTGTCCTGGTTTGATGACTGGGACAGCAAGCTAATCAGCCCGGCTCCTAAACAGCACGTCAGTAGACATTTTAAGTAAATCCTTGGAGAGCCCTTGAGGGAGAGGCCTTTGATCAGTTGTCTCTCTGTAGAAGTTTAAGCTAATTTTTGCCCGATGGCTCTTGTCTCTTTATGGTCTTTTGTGTGGAGCACCACTGCCGGTGTGGATTATCAAGTTAGGCCTATAGCACATCTGCTGTTGCCTATATAACATCGACATTTTTGACATCAACTCCCTGTCCCTCCCTCTCTCTCTCTCTCTTCTCTCTTCCTTGTTTGTCTCTCGTCTGCGTCTGTGCGTCCGGCCTCTCCACACTACAGTTGATGCATGGCCAGATTAAGGCTGTCAGATTTGTCACACTCGGCTGGCAGTCAGGGTGACACAGAGCCAGATCAGGCAAGGATGTGACGAATGATGCCTTCAGCACACCTTTGTTTGCTTTTGCCTTGCTGGGTATTTTGTGCATCATTATTTCATAATTTTTCATATTTATTTATTTATATGTCTGTCTATGAATAATGTCTTAGATAATAGTTTATTTCTTTAAACATTTCTGCTTCATTAACAAAAAAAAAGTAAAGGATGACATGCACCGCTGGTGCTATAAGTGCGTGACAGCTCAGTAAGTTATCAGGATTTAAAACAAATTTCCCTAAACGTCCCACTAAAGTGCAGAGACTGTACAGAACTTTGAGACTTTAGACCAGGGGTATTCAATTTCAAGTTAAAGAGGTCCAGTTAGAGAAAATTTCTCGAAGCAAAGGTCCGAATATATATATATATTCGGACCTTTGCTAGGAGATGTATATAAATATATACATGCCAATATATATGGTTGGATGGATGCATGGAACCAAAACGGCAGTACAATACAGTACAATTTAAAAACTTTGACAATACTTTTGTCACATAATATAGAGCTGTAGAATGTTCTTTCAATAATTAAATAAAAGTAGGGTTGCATTTTAAAATAAGGGGAAAGGAGGGGGTGTATGTTTGTTACTTGTATAATGTTCACCATAATATTTTTGTGTATGTTAATTGCAATGCTGGAAACACTATCACTTCAGACAAAGTTTTTGTTTAATTTACTTAACTTGAACAATACTTTGCTACATATCCACCTCTAGATATAACATAACTTATGCCAGCTAAAATTTTCAAATATCATTTCCATTCAGTATGCTTGCAAACAACCTGTAATCCTCTGTTTGGGTCCTCTCCTCCTCATCCTCCTCCATCCAATGCTGGTTATTGAGACCTGTACTAAATTCTGAATGCACTGATGTACCAGGTCACAGAAACTGTGAATGCAACTTTCTTTGCATACGATACGATACGATACGATACGATATACGCTATACGATATACGATACGATACGATACGATACGATACGATACGATACGATACGATACGATACGATACGATACGATACGATACGATACGATACGATACGATACACACATGCTGTAATGCTATGAGAAACCAAACAACACATTGCAATACAGCATGGTTAGAAGTGAAGAATTTGGATCAGATTGAGAGAGGGGAAGCCCTTAAAACCCTTTTCGTCTTAAATAGTGCTGGATTCTTTTATGTAGAAAAATTAACCACCTGCGTTGTCTGTTAATCTCTGAAATAACATTGGACAATTGGCTGAAATCCCCGCTGAGTTGTGAGACACTGGCTGCCGGGCTCGACCTTAAAAAACCCCTCAGTTACTGGGACCTGGCCTCAGGCCAGGCTCATCCAGCTAGAGTACAGTATGGATGAGACTAATGAAGCAGTCTAAAGTGAATCCTCCATTAATCACTTGGGGTCTTGTGTAATCTTCGTCTGTCCGTGTGTGTGTCACAGAGTGGCCACAAACACACACACACACCTACTGTACATTATCAGGAGGTCCATCAGGAGGCGTAGTCATTTTTATTATGCTGCACGGCTTCATATTTTTTCATACACATAAGCCAAAAGACATCCAATCAAATATGTCCCTTTAAAATCTCCAACATACTGTGGTGCATTTATGTGAAGTAGTCACATGAAACATTTGTTTTCACTGCCACAGTATAAAGTTGCAAAGGTCCAACCCGCAGCCTCTGCTCACTCAGAAATCCCAGCTTCAACTCACCTTGTGGTGCCATTGCTTCATTTTTGTAAAGTGCTTCATGACCGTCAGGAACGTCTTCTTATCTTATCTACGCTTATTTGAAAACGGATGCGTTTAGATAAGCATGAACCCTCTGTGGAAGCCATGTTTTTAAAATCAGTATTTTCTCCACTTCTGTTTCTGCAGGACTCTGAATCACCTCCCCAGTTCTTTATTTGTTATGCAACCACATTCTTAGCATGCTTGAATTTTCAGCATAACAGATGCGTCCAGCCCTGTGGTTAAATAGTCTGTTCCCCAGTCCATGTTTGTCTGTCTGACTGCTGTCTCACTGATAAGCACATGTCCCTGTGTGACCCAGCGGAGGAGTCAGAGCTGGCTGTTAAAGCTGCTAGTTGCCCCCCCTCCCCATATGTTACAATGACAGACAGATACTAAACACAGGAACACACGCTCCATCACTAATAATCCAGTGAGGGAAGCGTTCCTCACTTTACCCACTCCAGGGAGGTCGCAGATCAGCTGCAGCTACAAGGCTGGAGCCGGTAATATGTACTTGAATATATGCACATTACGGATGGTGTGTTTGTCCATTTGAGTACAGTGAGGCTACTGTTCTTTTTTTTTTTTTAACACCAATATCGTCTCCAAATGATACGCTGTCCGTACTTCACCACACCTCACCCAAAATAAACTTGGGTTCCAGTCTTACAGCCACTCAGATACAGAGTTAAGACAGGATCTGTCCTTAAATGACCACGGAACAAACACCCACCTGTAGCGCTGTTTTCCAAAGCATGTCATGTTGATCTGCCCTCACATGAGCCAGCAGACAGACAGACAGACTGTAGTCTGATTGAGTAAATGTAGTAGTAGCTTCTGTCAAACACACGGTCAGACTGGACTGACTTTCACTGGTGGGCAGCACAGACAGCCTGGCAAGACAAACTTTAACGTTTCTCCTGTGCCACACAACAAGGCAACAACATGAGTATATATGTCTAATAAGGCATTTGTGATATATTTAATATATTTGTCCTTGCTTCTGGTCTCGTGAATAGACCATAATATGCTGCATTAATATCTCCCTCTTAGTAGAAAAGACCTTTCTTTATGGAAAACATGATTCACCACACACACACACACACACACTGATGTACACTTTGCAGCTCACTTCAGTTTCTCAGCCTGTAGGTTGTTGCTCTGTCTCCAAGAGTGATGGTCTGGAAAGAAAAATCATTTAAATCACTGTCTGTTATAGTGTTATAAGTCATATCAGGTACTACATTAACCATTGAGCCTATAGGAAAGTCTTTACAGTCTGTGGAGTCACCACATGAGATAATAAATTCTGATTCTGATTCCGATTCCACGTTAATATCTAGGTGAGCTAACTGACTGATGATGTGATGCTTTTTGTACCTCTGGGACAGCCTGCCATAACTTTCCTGCCTATAGGTGCCGCCAAAGAGAAGAAAATAGAGGCAGTTCTGTTTCAGCCACGTTTGTCTACCAGTGGATTCTGAAGTGAGGCACTGGAACCAGCAGGGGTCCTTAATAAGGATGAATACTGCTTTAGAATAATGCTAAATGCTGTATCATTGTAATGCACGGATATGTGCCTCATTTAATGTCATTTTAAAAACACATGAGTCATCTTCAGTTTCCATAGACGTCAATGGAAAATGATTAAAGCAGAGTAAAGCAGGTAAACTCAGCCGAACAAGTAAAAGCACAGACTGAGGTAAAACTGCTGCATCATCCCTCATCCTTCAACACACACACACACACACACTCCACAGAGACACAGGCTGCTCTGCTCAATATCAAACACAGTATTAATTACTAATATTTCTATTTTAACGCCATAATCAATTAGTGCAGTGTAGAAGCCTCCTCTCCTCTCCTCTCCTCTCCTCTCCTCTCCTCTCCTCTCCTCTCCTCTCCTCTCCTCTCCTCTCTCACATTTATGTAATTTTCCTCTCACTCAAAGGAGCTGTCCTCATTGGCTGTCCTGTTTAAAGTCAGAGAACCTAAAGTCAGCATATTGGATGGTATAAAAGAAGTAAAAACTCATCCCGCTCTTAGTCACAAGGAGACAAAATCATGAATCATTGGCGAGGCACGTAACAAAGTAAATGTCCCTCCATGTCACGTTGGCCCAGTTCTTGCCTTTACTTTTCACAACAAGCTGTTGTGTGTATCCGTGATGTGATAAGACTCGATAAGAACAGGCAAGCGGAGTGCAGATAAGACTGAGATCTGTCGAGCCTTTCCAAAACCTCAGACAGGGTGTGTGTTTGTTTACCGTCTGTCTGCTTTTTTTTTTTTTTTTTTCACCAACGAATTCCTTCCCTTCTCCGTTTGGCCCGTGTCATGTTTTTTGCTTGAACTTTTTTAATCCTACAGATAAATCTCTTTATCTTTTGTTTGATTCTGCTCTCTTTTGTCTCCACCCCCTCTTTCTTTTTCATTTCTTTGATATCTTTCTGCTTTCCTTCCTGCGTGTTGTTGCCATCCTTTATGCTTCTAACATCGGCTTTTCTCCTCTGTGAGTTCCCCTTTCTTCCCCCATCAGACTCCATCCCTCTGTGTGATGTGTCTCTTCTGCTGCTCTTATTTTAACATCTCGACAAGAGAAGTAGTTTTGTTTTACTATTTAATCCAAACCAGTCCTCCTCCACCCTTACCATCCTCCACCCCCCCCCCCCCCCCCCCACCAACCCCTCGCCTCTTCGTGATTTTTATTTCTTTCTCAGACACACAAAAAAAGCAGCACTTGGCACTTTTGAAATGTAAATAAAGTTTTGTTGTTCCCTCAGCCGTAGCCTCCTCCAGCCCTGTTTATCAGGCAGACTTCAAAGTGGCACACTGACATGTGGCTCTATCTCTCCCCTGCTCTGTGAAATAGGGTCACAGGCGGCGCTTGGCTTTCAGAAAAACTTTTCCCTTTCATGTAAGAACCTAGTGGGTGAGAGGGACTAAAGGGGGCCATGCCAGCCAGCTCCCACCCGCTATCCAAACTGACACGCATTGCGGCTCGTCCACTCTGTGTGTGTGTGTGAGTGGGTGTGGGTGGATGTGGATGAGTGTTGTTGTCTTTGTGCACTTTTCCCAGCTGGTCACTGCAGGCTTGCAGTTAGCCCTGCCCGTGTTTAGCTTGGGTGTATCTGTTTCGCCTGTTGCTTTTGGAATCCCACGATTTTATTCACTAAAGCTGCTCCCTCTGTCTGTGTTTTTCTCTCTTTTCTCCAGCTGTGGTGCCAGCGTGAGAGCACCTGAGTAGCTCGTGCTGAGTTTGACACTGGGACAACAGGATGAAGAAGATGTAAGGAAGAGGAAGAAGAAATATAAAGGGAGAAGAATCAGGAGAGACGGCTCAGTATACTGAAGATAAACCTGGCTCTGATTCTTCTGCTCAGTAAGAAGGCCCATCTGCAGACAGATAGGTTGAAAGGTTGAGATCCAGCCAGTGATTCGGGGCAGTGGCCATGGCTGTGGACCTGCTGCTGTTAGAATAAGGCTCAGATCAACCACACCCACACTGCAACCTCCATCCTCCTCAGAAAAGCAACAACCCACCCATCCCTTCCTGTCCACTCCTCCAGTCTGTATACTCCATAAGTCCAGAAGACAGCTCATACCAGACCAGGCAGCAGCATCCTCCACACATAAGAGAGAGCGAGACAGTTGCCCGCCGCCAGCTTTGACAGACACGGGCCTCTTATTCACACACATGGGCTGTTGATGAAGAAAGATGGCAGTGAGACTGGCAGGCGCCGCCCCTTCCTCTCGGCCACCCTCCCTACCCCCAGTGGCTCGGACTGGTTAAGGTTCGTCTATCGGCATCCATCGCAGCAGCTGGCACAGCGTGGGAAGGAGCAGTATGCAGGAAACTGACTTACCGGCTACAAATGCCTTCAAAGGTAAACACTGATAGTGGATGGTGGTCTGCCTGTGTGTGTACTGTACCTGTGTGATGTCACGCTCAGCTGTACACACTTTCACAGTAGATAGGGATCAGCCCCTTTTCTTTATGTGTCCAAAAAGCACTTTTGATAGTCAGCAGAACACCCGATCATATTATAGAAGGCCTTAAAACTGAATTATTTATTGTTTCTGACTTGTCAGTTTATGCTGGTGAAAGCAAGATATGTTGTATTGTAGCATCTATTACTTCTGCATGTAGTGACATCTCTTTATTCTTTGTGACGAGGAGCTCATTGTGCCGCTTCAAAGTGGAAATAACACATGCGTCGTGCTGCAGACATTATTTGCCTCTGTAGACTTAAGCTCCACTTATTCATATTAAACATAATCACTTACTCAAAGTACTTCTCCTCCAAAAGTGGCGGTGAAATGTAAAATTCACCTGAAAATAAGTGCAACCTGGAGATTAATGCAAATTATCCAGACAGATAAAGAAGCAAGCTGACGATACTGACGGTCTATATTTAATCACATCTTCCAGACTAAGCTACACTGTGAGCAGAATTATCAGTCAATACATTACAGTAACCACTGAGTCACTTCATGGTCTTTATATAGATCATATTTTTTTTCTTGTTTCGAATCATCCTTCCTTTTCATGAGACCCTGCTGTCACTCTCACAGTGATTGTCAGGTGTAATTCCCACATGTACAGCGTGTTTGCCTTAACATCATCAAACTCAAGATGGCAGCTGCCAGTCTTCTTCTCTTAGATCTTTTTTTTTTTTTTTTTTTACAAAATATAGTTTTACAGAGAAATTCAGCACTATATCAGTGTTTGATGACCTTCGAATGCTTTTGTATGCCTTTCCAGATAACTCGAAACCATTTAGGATTATGTCAGAATAAAGTACTTTGCCAAAAGTGACATCCATACGGTTTATTATGACGTTGGCCCACCCTCAGCAGCTTATAACAGCTTCAACAACAAGGCCTGGATCACAGTCTTCGCTCTAATTCATCCCAAAGGTGTTCTATTGAGTTGAGATCAGGACTCTGCGCAGGCTAGTCCAGTTCTTCCACACCAAACTGGCTCATCCATGTCTTTATGGACCATGTTGGAACAGGAAACTGTTCCCACAAAGTTGGCAGCATGGATTTGTCCAAAGTCTCTTGGTGTTCTGAAGCATTCCGAGTTCCTTTCACACCATAGTCCCCCCACTCCTCCACCAAACTTCACACTTGGCATAACTCAGTCAGACAAGTACCTTTTTCCTGGCAAGCGCCAAACTCAGATAGCCAGATGGAGAAGAATGGTTCGTCACTCCAGAGAATGCGCTTCCACTGCTCTAGAGTCCAGTGGTGGCTTTATGCTTTATACCAGTGGTCCCCAACCACCGGGCCGGGGACCGGTACCGGTCCGTGGGTCATTTGGTACCGGGCCGCACAGAAAGACTGAGCAAAAAATATATTATTCATTATCTGAGTCTGAAAGCTGTTTCATTTTATAAATCGATCAGATTCATCCGCCTGTGCCTTTAAGCACCTGCCCAGACACTTGTCTCGGTCACGGGATACGGCACCCCAAAATAAGCCCACAAGCTAGCAAAAATGAATAAAAAACAAACGTCTTTGGAGAGCTTCTTCGGAAAGGGGAAAAGGCCTAACGAGGAGACAGAAGAAGAGGAGCCTACCCCTTCAAAGAAACCTGCATTTAAAAGACTATATCAGGAGTCCTATTTAAAATACGGATTTATTGCAAATCGTAAATGAGGCAACAAAGCCTTCAAAACTGCTTTGGCACTTAAGACCGAGCACCCTGCATTAAAAGACAAGCCATGGAGTTTTTTGAAAGAAGAAAATGTGAACAAGAAGGACAGAAGCAATAAATGACGGCCAAAACAAAATTACGGAGTGGACTGGGCATAAGAAACACGCTTCGGGTGTCATTGTCTCCCATTATCCCCAGATGGGACCGCCTCATTGCTGAGAAAGCTCAAAGGCTCCCACTAATTAAGCATAAGAGTAAGTTGTCTTTGTATGCACTTTGTTTTTATTTTATTTATTTTTTTCTGTGCCGGTCCGTAAAAATATTGTTTTACATGATACCGGTCCGTGGTGCAAAAAAGGTTGGGGGCCGCTGCTTTATACCACTGCATCCGGCGCTTTGCATTGCACTTGGTGATGTACGGCTTGGAGGCAGCTGCTCGGCCATGGAAACCCATTCCATGAAACTCTCTATGCACTGCTCTTGAGCTAATCTGAAGACCACATGAAGTTTGGAGGTCTGTAGCGACTGACTCTGCAGAAAGTTGGCAAAAACCAGACTACTATTGGACCACTATCAACAAGTGAGGCTAAATGTGTCTTTTTCTGGCTGTATGAGTTGTTGTAAAGCTAATTATCAAGCAGCTCATAAGATACTGAACTGGCATAACACATTCTAATGTGAAGTATCAAGTGCTAACCAGGTATTGGTGATCAGGTTGTATATACCAGCACTTACCCTGCTCACTGTAGGAGCTGTCCAACCACCATTTAACACCAGTGAAGGTGACTGAGGACATTTTCAGCACTGCTCTGTCCAGTTTTTACTGCAGATATTTTTTTTTTACATTCTGCCATTTTGTCTTTAACTGTGAGAGTCCTGCTGTGATGTTTCCAGTGTTAAGCAGAGCACACGCAGGCCTCACGCTCCACTCACCACTGATTTGTCAAAGCAATTTGACTGAAGCCGGCTCGATCACTTAAACAACTGAGAGCGTGGAGCGTCTGACAGAAGCTTTATTCTGAGGAAGATGGGATGTCCGGGACAGACGACCCGCTCTGTGAGCTTAGACTGTAGAAAACTGCACTGATGGACTGACTGAGTCCCTGACAGATTGACTTATAACTCAGCTGACTGCTCTCAGTTCCTCCCTTTGAGTTTAATTAAACTGAACATAGAGCCTAGTGGGGCCAGCTTGCAGTGTGGGTGCTGTGTGGTTAAGATTTTGATTAACGCGCTAACTTCAAATCTCCACAAACACACACACACACACACACGCCTGCTTATCTGTGGCTGCACATACCCGTCCTGCTTTTATTATTAGTGCATATGTGGAGAAATCACTCAGAAGCAGAGCGTCCTCTCTGTTCTCAAAGCACATGTATTACATAATTCATCAGCTGTGTGGTGGAGTGTGCGTGTCTGGGTTCGTTCTGGTCAGTCTCCTCTGAGGCCCTGAGGGGAATGAAGTCATCGAGCGGTAGTAAACAAACACTGCAATGTTCAGATGTAGGCAGACACCGGCTGTAGATAGCTGCAAGGCTAACGTAAGGTTTTGTTTACTGTGCTGGGTTCATGTCAGGTAAAACACACACATACACACACACACCGTCTGGCCTTCTGCTGAGCCCAGCGCAATCTGTGTGTCTGTCTGTGTTTGGTGCATTTGAATCCACACTGATTTCCATGGTGAGTGTGGTACTGTATGTAGTGTGTTCTCAGGAAGGAAGAGAGTGTTTAGCTGCCCACAGTGAGGCCATGTTATAAACTCCAGAAAAGAACTTTCTGCCCCCATCACACTCCTCCATCAGTCTGCATACATGTAATCTAATCCCTCTGAGTACAGTCTGACTGCATTTCAGTCAAGCTAACACTTCGTCTCTGATGTTTTCTTTTAATATTAATATGTAGCATAAATATACAGTGTACTGTGTATGCACAAGCTGAACCAGTGACCCACTAACTTTCCTACAACTGTCAGAATGTCTATTGGATGCATTCTATGGATGTATGATTACTGACGGCGTGATATATGCGCCTATTTTTTTCCACTAATTGCGATGAACGTCAAGCCATCGATCAATCGTTGCAAATAGCAATTAAGATTTCATGCTCGATGCATGCTATACTCCTACACTGTAAGATAACACAGTATTAACAGTATGAAATGGTGCATACTTCATGTGTCTGAAGTAGATGTCATTTTCTTTTGCTAACAACCTAACAGCCAAGTTTAGCATTACAGAAGAAGAGTTGGCGATTATAGAGCAGCAGAATGTGAGATCATGTGACCTCTCTGGATTAAACTCAGGACCCAGCATTGCCCTGGGTTTACACCGGCCGTGTAACGCACGTTTTTTGTTGCATCGTCAGTGACATCAATTCCCACAAGACGCGTTTCTGAAGTGTAGTGTCTTATTTTGGAACTGGGATGCTTCTGAAATTCGCTGCTTCACGTCTGGCTGTCGCTACGCGTCCCTTACAGGTGGTGTAAATCCGGAGTAGAAGCACTAGAAGTCTTGTTTTTTAACCCTCTCTTGTATTAATCAGGGTCAACTTGCAATAGCAATGTTTCCTTATGAAGCCCTGGTCTGCTGATACGATGACATGCTCATATTATTGTTTATCCCTTACTTATATATTGTATATGTTCTGTTATTGACATCTATAAAATCACATATTTGTCCATATAATATAAAATAACAAGAATCTGGGTGTAGCTCAAACACGTTGCAGTTATGTAAGCACGACTCTGAAGGAGGTTTAAATTTAGAGTCAGACTAACTTCCCCACGTTAAGCACCACTTCTTTCCCCTCTTTTAGTTCCTGTGAGACGACATTTCTCGCCGACATGGTAGACACACTTTAACTAAGGAAAAAAACAAAACATGTCCACCATTTATCCTTTTCAGAAAAGCAGACGAGAGTCCTCTCACAGGACCCGAAAGATAGAGTACTTCTGCTTTCCAAATGTGGGAAAGTTATCCTCCCTCTAAATCAAACCAGTGTCATCTTTTCTTCACCTACATTTTCTAACACTCCCCTCGCGGCAGTCGATATACAGAGAGGCAATACTGCAGAGTCACTCCGGCTCCCCAGCCTGCCTCACTCTTTTTCATCCTCCCTGTCTTCTCCTTTTCTGCATTTGACACATTTTCTCACTCCTCCTCTCCCTCGGTGGTCACCTTCCTCTGTCCATCTCCATTTATCTCACTCTGTCTGTCATGCCCGCCTCCTCCCTCCTCTGCGCCGTCTCTCAGAGTGTGGTCTCCCACCACAGTCGATCCATATTGAGCTGTACTAATGTGGAGCCCTTGCCCATCCATAAAGTGACGGACAGCTCGGGGTTATTAGAGGAGGACCTCCTCCTCCTCCCCTCTCACCTCTCTGCTGACTGTGTCTGAAGTCTCAGACCTAATGGTGGATGTCTGTCTGTCTGTGCTTTTGTTAATCAGTGCTTAATGTTAAACTGATATACAATTTATTTTTAAGAAGGTGTACAAAGAAACATGACAATTCAGCCATGTCTGGTGTGTTAGTGGTTTGTTTGGACTGCTGGAAAGGCAATACAGTCAGTTGTCTGGTTGTTAGTGGTCATAAAACTACTAATAAATCCACCAACTTGTTGGGAAATGCTCAGGAAGTACAGTTTATTATCACTGTAATGGACCTGACACGGCAACTGCAAGTTCCTAACTGTAATTTCATAACGAGACACCAACGAGACACTTTTGGATTTTAAGTATTTTTTACAAAAATAAATAAATTAGCATTTTCTTTCATTCTGCCAGATAGTTTTGAAGCAGAAAATGTTTTGCTTTGGATTTTCAGAGTGGAAGTTAATTAGCCACGCGGCAGTTTGTCGCCGTCTTTACGACCCGTACGGTTCAACACAGGCGCTGTGAGCTTTAATTTCAGCTCTGCAAATGAAAGAGTAAGAACAGGTAGAAGGGAAGTGAAACCCTGTGGGACCCCACGAGAGATAATATAAACAAAAAAAAAAAAAACACACATGCATGCTGAAGGCAAATCAAACTCAACATTAAAGTTCCTGGAGGTTCTTCCTGGAGGTTCTTCCTGGAGGTTCTTCCTGGAGGTTCTGGAGCCTGTGAGGGGTTCTTTCTCCTCTAAGTGTGAGCATGTGAGAGATACAACTCTAGAATCTGTCTCAAAAACATCTTTGTGGAATTTTAATTATCCATTAAACAAGTAGAGCATTAGAAATGGGACACCGTTTGCTGTAAAACTTGGAAATGGGTTCAGAGCAGTGGGTTAAATCGTTCTGACATCACAGAGGGAAAATCCTTAGATTTAACGTTTTTATATTTTTTAAATTTTTTAAATCCCCGGCAGTGTATCATGCTGCATTTATACTCATTTTAATTTTCAACAGGCATGATTAAAGTTAGTGATTCATAATTAGGTTATAGATAATTAAGCTTTAATTAGGGCCCGAGCACCGAATGGTGCAAGAGCCCTATTGAAACCCTTAGGATTATTGCCTTAACAACTGCCTGTTGTTTGTGGGCAAATTAAAGCATAGGTTTGACTTTGTTATGTATGTTTTTAGGATGTTTCTCAGCCTGGTTTTCATGTCATCATCAGACACTGCTACATCTTATAAATCACCCCATCACCTCGCTGTTTAATGATCCGTTGGATTAGCTACAGCAGTCTTAAGTTGCTTGCAGCGATCAGGGCTCCAAACAGTGTGTGAGCAATCGGAAACAAAGCAAAGACGTCCATGCCAGGCATAAAACCATCACTATGTGGACTGGCTTTCTCATTAATCCCGTTGGTCAAGTAGGACGTGCTTCAGCCATTGTACCTGTTCAGAAACATGACAGACGGAAGGCTAGGATTGTAGATTGAACAAAAAAATAAAATAAAAGTTTTCTGCTTCTCCTTCTTATGTTAAACTGAGGACAAAGGAGGACAACATATATCTGATTAACCCATCTCTCATGGCCGGTTTACACTGTGCAATCTTGGTCTGTCGCACGCGAAAGACGACCATCGTATGTAGGTGGTCTTACGTCGCACTGTGAGACAGGTTCCACGACGGAGTGTCTTGCGACCAATGACAACCTGAGAGAAATTTCTAGCGGTGTCAGAAATTTAGGATGACTGTCTCACAGTGTGACAGCTGCTACGACCTGTCAATCCACATCATCCTGCTCCTCGCATGTTGACGTACCTCAACGCAACCTCATCGTACAATGACACATTAAAAAGGAACAATAGAATAAAATAAAAACAATGGATGGATCCTAAAGTGCACAGGTGGCCAATGAAGAGAAGATTAAACCTTATCTTTGACGGCTATGTTAGGTATCTGCAAAGGAAGTGCAATTAGAACTGTATCAGGTTTCAGCCAACACACAAAGTATGAACACGTCAAAAATGTAAAAGCAAAGGGACAAAGGGACAAAGGGACAAAGGGACAGTCCAAGGCTACCTGATTAGCAGGCTCAGTTAGTGGGCTCGCGTTTGCACATCAATGCTGCCCTTAATGGAACTCTTTGCACCTGCACCCTCTTCCAGCAAATAAATGTGGAAGCCATATTTGTTTTTAACGCAGTGATATTGATTGACCCTAATGTACCCAATGAATGCATGTACTGTATATAGACACATGCTCATGCAGTACATGTGTAAGCCATGCCTCTGTAATGATCACATTTCTATGAACATGATGTTTGACACAGCCTCACCTGGCTCATTATGAGCAGGCAGACACTGCTGCTGGTGGACCTGCAGTCAATGACTGGATAGATTTTATATCAAATCAATAAACAATTAAGTCTCATTTTATGTTGGCTTAGTGTCACAGAACTGGAGAGTGGTCAAGGCCTCTGTGTGTGTGTGTGTGTGTGTGTGTGGATTGTGTCCATATTAGTTTGATATAATTACCAGATGTATGACAAGATAATTGTACATGTACCTACTGCTCATGTTCATGAATGCAGCTGTGTGTGTGTGTGTGTGTGTGCGTGTGTGTGCGTGTGTGCATGTGTGTTTATTGTATGTGCAGCCCTCATAATTACAAGATTTACGACATGATAATTGCATGCATGTGTCTGTGAATGTGCACATATGTGCATTCATATTTATTCATTATAATTAGCAGGTGGGAGACATGACTGTGTGTCTGTGTTGGTGTGTGTGTAGCAGAAACACACAAATCAGACAGACATAGTGAGTCATCATCCTCACCTAATTTTCCTCCTCTTCTTCTTCTTCTTCTGTGTGTGTGTGTCTGGCAATGCAAATGTGTATTCCGTGATGTTTCAGGTTTATGAACCAAAACTGTGTGTGCACACGCTGCAGTGTGTGTGTGTGTGTGTGTGTTTACCTTGTCTTTTTGTGCATGGCTGCCTGCTGTCTGATTTTGTCTGCTTTATTTACTTCCCATCCAGCTTATTTACTAGTCAGTCAGACATCCACCCAGCCCACGTTTACACTGACCTAAATAGGCACGTCATCCCTATGTGTGTGTGTGTGTGTGGGGTCATCTGTGTGTGTTTGTGCTCCATGTCTATTTGTATTTGTCTGTGCAAGTGTGAATGTGTGCGTGCAGGCATTTGGGTGCACATGTGTTATCTGTGACTGTGTGTGCTGCAGATCCTTGTACTCACTCGCTGTGTCGAGACCGACTTCACATTCATCTCCACTCCCTGAATTCCACTGATTCCACAGATAGCAGCAAACCTCCGTCCAGCTGCACTCGGCCTCTTTGCTCGCACTCCGTTTTCTTCTGCTTTAGTTTGACTCATAAAAGAGACCAGAGAGCCGCCCTGCTATATAAACCTCTGACTAAGCAAAAACATTCACATCACACATCTTTGTCCATGATGTCAGCGTCCATACCTACCAATGACGATCGACCTATGTTCCGTGTTTACATATGAAATATGTATTCCCAGCTTGTGTTATTGTTGCGCTGCTGCTCTCAGTTTACCTTCAGAAGCAGCTTGAGTCTTTGTGACAGCATGCATTCACACAAGAATCCATCTTCCCGGGTTTGAAGCACTTATTTCATAACCACGGCGGTCTGAAGGACGAGCACTTGTGTGGTGTGTGCAGGTGCGTGAAGAGCAATGAAGAGCAATGTCATTGGCTGGAAACATAGACCGTATATAACTGTACTGTATGTGGAGCGCTTGTGGAACAGTCTGCGTTGACGTTGGACATTTTAACGCTGCAATTAGAGACAGCCCCAAAAGGCTGTAGAGGCGGTGGAGCTGAATGTCTCAGCCCTGCAGGTTGAAGTTAGACGATAGTACTCTATGTATTGGAGACTGAAAAACCCCCAATAATGATTAACCTCATTATTAACCCGAGCTTTGTTGCTTACAGTTGGGTTTGTTCTATGAGAGAACGTGGGCCTGATACATGAGCCTGCACTATATCACAAACTTTCTAAGAAATATTCCACTACATAGTAAAACTGCTTCCCAAACTGACAAGTCCCATAAAGGCAGGCACAGAAACTGATTAAAAAAGACTGATGCAGCGCAGGCAGAACAAATGTTTAGTCCTCGTATTGATCTTGCTTCAAAACCTCTGAATCCTTGACTTCCTATAATCTAACAGGACAGCAGCTTCCTTCAGAGCTGCCCCGTCTGTTAAACTCAGGCATTTTTTCTTCATAAACTTGCTGTTAGTATAAAGTCAAGATGGCTCTCATGACATCATCCAAGTTCTGCTCCTCTACAGCCACAGCCATGGAGTACCCATTGAAAATGATGATAAATCCACAATTTATGTTATTTTGCTATGATATTCAGTTATAATTCGGTAACTTTGACTTCATAGTAACACCAAAGATGAACTTTTGTGGTTCTTCACAGTCTCATAGACTCCGTTCACACTGGGAAAATCAATCCGCTAAAATTTCAATCCACCTCTGGCTCAAGTCTGAATGCAAATGCGGCTAGCGAATCCTGCTAGCGAATCCCGCTAGCGACGTGATACTTCCAGTTTCACAGGTAAAGTGTCCGGGTTATGTACAAAAGCCGTATGTAAACAGCCATCGAACTACGACAGCTTTGCCCCGAGTTTATTTAAGACAGGGCTACAAAGGAATAAACTGCTTTTTAAACCGAATAAACCCCAAAAGAACGAGCGACATGGGACAAAAAAAATGCGTGGCGCATGCGTGCTTGCGTGCATGGGTCTTACTGCGGGCTGAATGGACTCTTTATATTGCCAGGCGCCACCTAGTGGTTTGGAGGACAACAAACAAGCCGGATCAAGCCGGATTGAGCACGTGAGCACACGTGTGTGTGACAGCCAGATTTGAAAATAGGTCTGAACGTATCCATCTGGATTCAATCCTACTCTAGCTGGATTGACTTTCTCCAGTGTGAACGGGGCCTTAGAGAGCCTTCAGTGCATCCATCCATACACACAATCAGCTGGATCTGCTGCCCTTGTAATGTGTGTGTGTGTGTGTGTGTGTGTGTGTGTGTGTCCTAAACACAAAGAGGGACACAATATGGACAGTTAATTGCACTGATTGCAGTTTACATGACTGAAGAAATTGTTTACTTAAAGGCATTAAAACACTATTTGGCAGCTGCTACTACTGCTCAGATTAATTACCACAGAGTGGATGTATGTTTGTTGCAATGATTTTACAATTATTGCCACTTAAAGCAATGAAATAGCCTGAAATGGTTCACTTCAAGTGATACTCCACCTTCCAGCATTCATGAACGAGCAATAAGTGCTTTTGACTTCCTAAGGATTGTGTCAGTGGATAATGACTTTATAAGGTCTTTGAAGATAAGATCTTCATAGTGAATTTAACACTAACAGATGCAGGTCTTCATCTTCCTAATTGGGTTAAATGTGCTATAATGATGAGTTTATAGCACATTTTTTTCCATTGATTGCACAGGTTGCTTATTAAATTAAACTGAAGACATCCCATTTTTTTTTTTTTTTTTTTTTTTTTTTAACCAAATGTTGATTTTTAAACTAAATTTACCTGATAGCTTTAGGACATGATCCTTCCTGCTGATCAGAACAGTATCCATGGCAACAGGCTGTTCTGCATAGCAGCAGTTTGTTCTTCAGAAATAATTGGCTGCGAAATGCTGACCAGAGTCACAAGCCACAATTGACTGAATTATAAAGAATTATAAAGAAAAAAAAGCTGGAACAGTTAGATAAACTAAATGGTTTAAGTTTAGGCAGTAGGGTTGAGTCTGTGAATGTATGACCTCCATACCTTACCAGCAATACATGTCAAATTGTCAAGACATTAGGCAGATGTATAAATCCATATTTAAATCTGACCTCATTAATTTATTGGATGTTTTTTTTATCTCTTTCCAAACTCCTAATCCACACTGGTGAGATGTACTGAGCGTCTGAAACTGCTTTTTATCAGCTTCATTAGATTTATGTGAATAGGATTTTGTTCTGTACGCTTCCTCCGGGCTGTTTGGCTCCTGCACGGCGTCTCTCGCCGTCCTTAATGCGTCGGACGGATGATTGAACAAACTGGATGATGACAGACGACTGAAAATGGCGTCTGAAAATGATTTACAAGCATTTCGGAAAACATTTTCAGCACAAAACGCAGAGACTCCTCTGCGGGGCAAGGACACATCTTTTTCATTGCGTGTTCATTTAACCAGCCTTGATTTGTTTAGCTGAACAGCCAGCCAGACTGCCTATCTGCTCTGATTCAGTTGTTGATATGATGGCTGAGGTTACTGAGTTTAAGACGTTATTTTGGCTCAGCCTGTCGGCGCTGCCTGCCTGCTGAGATCCCGGCTAGGTAGCGCGTGGGCGTGTGTGTGTGCGAGCATGTGTGTGTGTCTGTGTGTGTGTGTGCATGGGGTAGGTTTTCTGTGTCTAAGTGTGTGTGTGTGTTTCATGTGTATTCGCCTCCTGTGTTGTGTGCACGTGCTTGTGTTGCCTGAACCTTATTCATGTGTGTGGGCGTATGCGTGGGCAGAGCGTTAAAGCTGACAGTGAGCAGGCAACCTGAGGACATATTTATGAGGTTTCTCTCCGTCGACGCTAACCAGTGAATATTAACCTGATGCTCTCTCAGCACCTTAAGCTGCAAAACACACAGAGCTCACAGTTTCAAATTTTCTTTCTCATCTGAGTAATGCACTGATAAGTCTGTTATGGAGGAGTAGTGCGCAGACGAAATGGGAGGAGGCCGAGGTCACGCTGTGCTATTATTGCTGTCAGGTGATTTCATCATGATAAAGATATCATCCATCTTGTATCTAAATGGATGTAGATCTATGTAGGGCTTATTATGCGTTAGCTCAAGGCGTCATAAAGTGCTGCATGAGGCTATAAACCCAGCAGAGCTCGGCCTGCAAACATTATCCCCCTCTATTTACACTCATGTGTATTAACATTATGCTAGGTGATTATATATTTTACAAAAAAAGTGCTGTTTATGGATATGGCCTGACAAAGGTCAGTCATTTGTGAAGCTGAAAGCACAAAACAAACACAGGCTCCTCAGAGGGAAAAGAACAGGCGCAGGCTCTGATTTGGAAATAAACAAAGTAATGTGTGGTGCCCGGACACAGCACGTCATGCTCGGAGTAAACATCGGTTATGTTGCTCCGCTGAGAGGACGGATCGAATCTGCATGCTGGTGACGTTTCAGTGAAAAACAAAATATAGCTACAATAGCAATGGGCAGCAGTGGCTCAGTGGTAGAGCAGGGTTGTCCAATAACCGGAAGGTTGGTGGTTCGATCCCAACTCCTCCCTAGTCATTGTTGTGTGTCCTTGGGCAAGGCAGGATCATTAGACCTACATTTTGATATAGTGCTTCTGTTTCTGCTGTAAACATGTGAACACTTTAACATGGAGGTCTATGGAGACTGAGCTGCTCATTATTACTTCAGTGCTTCCTTTGTTTTCTGCTTTAAACTAATAATTTACAACAATGACTAATTCACTACATTTGAAAGGAACATTTTGTTGTTATTATTCTTTAATTTTAAACTGCTTAAAATCTACTGAAAGCTGAAGCTCGGAAGCAGCAAGTTTAAGTAAGTAAGAAGTTTTCTTTGATTCCAAGAGATGTTCCATCAATGCTGGGACGTCACCCGGGTTCAGACTAGGGTTGGATGATTTGAATTATTCAATTTGATTAATCGATGACAATTGCCAGTGAAGACAGTCTTTTTATTTGTCCCTTATTTCTTCATACATCATGGGTTTGACCAGCATCACTGGGAGATGCTAAACTGTATCTCAGGTCCTTTTTTTGTCATTAGATGTTTGAAACCCGCCTTTTCCACAGTATGGGGTGGCAGCATGTTTTTTTTTGTAAGGCTGCGAATGAGTAAACGCATTAAACAGTCCTACTCTGCTCAGGGTCAGACAGTTCAAACCCAAACCAATGCCACACGACAGACATTGAACCTCTCTGCTCTGCATCCTTTCATTCGATACCACTGCCTTCTGCCATTGTTGTTGTTGTGGACCCACATGTGTGGCAAATATTAACCAGTGACAGTTTTTCTGATGATAAATTGCACAAGCTTAGCTCAGACGCAGAAAAACAAGCACAAACCATGATACTACCACCACCATGTTTAACAGATGGGACAGGTTCATATACCTCCCCACGTTAAGCTTCTCATTTGAACCAAATAATTCTATTCTGGTCTCATCTTGTCTCAAAATATTTTCCCAGCAGCCCTCTGGTTTGTCCACACGAGCGTTTTCAAACTGCAGACAGGCAGCAGTTCTTTTTGGAGAGCAGTGACCTCCTCCTCGCAGCTCTGCCATGCACACCATGGATTAAGAAACCTTTATTAGTCCCACAATGGGGAAATTGCATAAATAAAAAAATCAGGTGTCATTTAATCAGAATTCCTTTAAAGTTATGTGTCAGAAGTGGGATTCGAACCCACGCCTCCATTCGGAGACCAGAAGTCCCGTCTCTGTGGAAGGAGATTATCCTTGAGTCTGGCGCCTTAGACCGCTCGGCCATCCTGACACACATCCTGATGCTCAGTGCTCTCCTGGGGGTGGATTCATGAACACTAACATTAGCTGCTCAGAGGTTACCCTGGGCTCCTTTGTGACTATGTTACTGCATAGTTACAGTAATCTTTGTTGATAGACCACTCCCCATCGTCCTGGAGAAGTTAACAGTGGACCATTTGTACACATCTGTCTGTCTGTCTGTCAATTTGTGGAGTCCAAACGTCTGACATGATGAATAATAATTAAATGACAAAATGACATATTCCATATGTCACATAACTCAGACGCTAATTATTATTCAAAGCACAGCGTATAGACAAGTTCAGTGATGTCTGTAAAGCATGTGAGGACTCCACGGGGTCTCTTTAAAAAGAGCTTAATAAACATAATAAAAGACTGCATTAGAGTGCAGGACAATAAAAATTGATATTCATAGGAGGTGATGAGACTGGAGAGTCGTTTTCGATCCTGTCTGTGTTTGTTGTTCCGTGGCACATTTGTTTCTACAGTATGGCATTTTCCTGAGTGACGTGATGATTGATTTCCTCACATGAAGTGTCCGGCGTTTACAGCCCAGCCAGCAGGAGGCCCACAGACAAAGTAATAGATGGAGAAGGTTAAAACACAGTGTAACTTTGCAGCCATATAGCGTGACTGCATCTCCCTGAGGCATACACAAGTACATTCACTTCCTGCCCAGCACACACACACACACACACACACACACACACACACACACACACACACACACACACACACACACAGCAGTAGTGATGCACTGTCTGGACTGCAGAAAGGAGACACAGCCTGAAGGTCTCTCTCTCTCTCTCCCTGCCTCTCTCCTTTCTTTCTGTCGCTGTTTCCCTCTTTCACTCTCTCCTTCACTATGGCTGTCAATTGTGCCAAGTCAGCACATCTCTGACATGCTTAATTATCCCAGTCGAGCCAAGGAGAGGAGAGGAGAGGAGAGGAGAGGAGAGGAGAGGAGAGGAGAGGAGAGGGAGGAGGAAATATTCAGAGGAAGGAAAAAGGGAAGAAAAGATGAGACAGTCAAAAACAGGCCATGCATAGGGTGAAGAGAGACAAAAAGGAGAGGCGGGGGGAAAAAGAGGAGTGTGAGGCAAAGGGACAGCAGGTTGGAAGGATGCCCTGATCCTTCATGGCTCGCAGACGCATCTGCAACACATTTATTACCTTACTGCCCTGCAAAGCTGCCGCCCGCCTCACTGCAAAGGATGCAGGCTGGAAGGGCAGAGACGGAGCAGGACGAAAAAAGACTGGAGTACAGAGAGTGATGGAGACAGAAGGGGACATTAAACAGTCTGACACAGTTACTGTGGAGAATACACACAACCTGCGCATAGCATTATTTAAAGGGACACTTCACAGACTGTACGCATGCAGATTAGTTCATTCATCAAGAGGAGCAGCGCTGCACGGGAACATGGCCGCTTACAAAAATCCAAGTCTGAAGAATGATCCAGAGGACGTCATCAGTGTGACGTTTGGGGACAGACTGGTGCAATGAAAATGAAGTCAGGCATGATCACAAGTGAAAAATAATTCATGTTAAGGACCAGCAAGACAAATTAGACGTGTCCCTGTTGAGGGCGTCCTTAGAAGGATGTGGTCCATGGAGTCTTCGAAGGTCGACTGGAAAAGTCTGGTCGGTGTAAGACTTCCTGTGTATCATGGCACGCTGCTCCTACTCAGCAACCTAAATGTCAGCGTGTTGGCATTCAGAGGGTTTACTCGTTGGTGTCAGAGTTCGTTTTGTGGACTCGGGTGTGGATGTGGAAGATGTTGTGCCATGAAGGATCTACTTGATGCACAGTTCGGCACCAGGGACGGTATCTGTTGGCCACGTGTGACGGTTCAGCCTCGTTCCGTCCCATCCTTTGAAGGATGCAGCTCAAATGAATGAAAGATGATAAATATTTACTAGACGAGTCGCCAATACAGCATTTAACCAAACAAGTATGAGTGATGCTGCTGGACTCCAGTTGTTTCCATTCGTTCCTTCTCTCTTCAGACTTCAGCAGTCTGTTAAACCAGATCTCAGATTCTTGTTGAATGTGTTTGTTCAGTCAGTCACACAACAGCTCGTCACCTCTTTAGATGTGTTCTGGATTTTTCGTGGGCTACAAAGCTGCCGCTCCACAAGCCTTTTCCCATTCTATGGCGACTTCCACATCCTGTGACGTCACATGCATACCCTCTATATCAGACCTGGGCAAAGTACGGCCCACAGGCTGCCCCCCTTGTTACTTCAGTGCCGGTCTCACGGTAAAGAAACTCCACAGAAACTGCAGAAACTCCACGACATATTCAGAAGCGTTTCATTGTCATCTGCTGTTCTTGCCCGACGTTCAGAGCTTTGGGGTTTTTTAAAAATTAGTTTTAACAAATACGTTTCTTCAGTGAATGTTTCTTCACATCATCGGTGCTGCTCTGCACTGTGTGTGCAGGACTATGTTTCAACATACAACCAAAGTAGACATGGACACACACCGAGTAGAGAAGAGGACAGAGGAGTAACCTGTAAACAACACCAACGAGTTTTGCTTTTCATAAAAAATAATTGCCCACCCCTGCTCTATATGATATGCAGAGGCTAATATATTGGCTCAGGTGCCTCATATGAGGTAGAGGATTGATCCTCTGCTCCTTGTGTTGATATTCTTGATGGCAGACTAACCCTAATCCTAGTTTGTATTCTTTTCATAGTGCCCATCCTTTCTCATACACAGTATTTCCCCTGTTGATCTGACAGAATCCCATTCTCCATCCGACATATTTCTGTCTGGAGCACGGTGTTCCGTGTATTGACCAGCCTACTTTGTGCTCCATGTCGCCTCTTTGCTAAGAATCCTTCAGGATCAAGCTTGATTGACTGCAGGATGATCTCACATGATAAAAAGAGATTGGACGGGACGATGTAAAAACGCTCCACTGCCACTGAAATATCACTCGAAGTCTCACCAACATTAATGTCAGCACTTCATTGGAATGATAAAACGACTCCATATAATCAGTTTTCTCCACATAGGAAATCAATAAAGGGAGTCTTGCAGCCGGTCTAGTGAGAAAGTGAAAGACTTGAGCATTAAAACCGGGGGGACATAAAAAGGCCCCATGTTTCCTTTAATGGCCCTACTTATTGCCTTCATCGTCTGCGCTGTATTAGCCGTGTAGCACAGCATGTTACGCTATAAACAGACTTTTTTTTTTTTTTAAATGCTTTGCTGGTCTGCAAGCAGTGACTGCAGCCTACTGACTCTGATTTACTCACACACACACACACGGATGCCCAAGGACACTTTGGTCACCACATAGAAACACACTGACACTGCTAAAAACAAATATCCGGCCCCCGGTCTGTCACTGGCAAGCGACGACAACAACATTTTGTTATATCACAGGCACAACCACACACACACACACAGACACAGACACACACACTCGTCAAAGTGCAATTCACGTCACACATTTTCAGTCTCTCAGTCTGCATGAGCAGTTTTTCTTCCCACTGCGGGATTTGGTTTCTCCTTGTTAGAGAACAAGTGCAGGGTAACAGGAAATAGCAACAAAAAAAAGTCTGTCTGTCTCGCAGCAATAATTTCTTCCAATAGAAAGATTTTGTTTTGAGACCTTTGATGGAAAAAGTGAAGTTCTGCAGAAAGTCTGCGTCACATGTCCTGTAATGCTGCTGTCATCGTATTTCTTTTAGTTTCACTCTTCTTGTTGTCATCTGCCAACAAATAATACTCCTCTTCCTCTTTTCATCACCTACCTCCTCAGAGCCCTCATCACCCACACCATCCTCCTCATCACATCCATTGCGTCTTCCTCTTCCTCCTCCTCCTCCTCCTCCTTCCTCTCACAACACTACTTCCCCCTTTCTTCCTCTCTTCCTGTCTATTGTGGCTGCCGCCATCTGTCCTGTTGTCTCTTCTTCCTCCTCTTCCTCTTCTTCCTCCTCCATCACCGCCTCCTCTTCCTCACCACAGAGCAGACTGTTTTCATGCTCACCCAGGCTGACAGATCAGCTGACTGACAAAGCGACATCACAGGAGATGACGGACAGGCAGAGAGGAGAGGAGGAAGAGGAGGCGAGAAACGGCTTATGCAAATCATGACGAGCAGTAATTGGATTGGCTACGTTTGATAGCAGAAGTTTTGTGCAGAGAAGTTTTTATCAAGAAGATTTCTGTATGATCGGCTATATTCAGAGGAAAAGTTCTGCTTGTTCACCCACACACATGGCCCCAGTGACACAGCAAGGCCATTCATTTCAATGAGGAACGGAGTGACATGCATCTATTCAGTTGTCAATCTCAACTCATCTTGTTGTCATACTTCTGCATGATCAGAATAAAAACAGTTAAAGGGTCCGGTGTCTGAGCATATTTTGAGTATATAAATAGTGATGTTGGCTAAAATGATGTTGGCTAAAAGTGTCAAAAATAATGTTATAGTTTTACTAGGAGCTCAGCTGTTTGCATTTTTACAGCCTACACAAACCTGCAGAAAAGCCAAAAACATCAGTAATTTTTGTCACCACAGTAGGTTGCAATGGAGAAATGTAGATTTGCAATTTTGTCGGTGCAAAAAGTTTATTTTTGTAAATTAGCATATGTAGAAAAAAATCCTGGTGATTGTTCCAATTAAGCCAAAACACACACCGTACCTCACAGAAAGTCAACACAGTTATGTTGTCATGACGATGTGAAAGTTGATCTGTGGTTCTTTTGGGCTTGTTTTCATTTCTTTATGCTTGGGTTCCCAGTCATTGTGTGTTTTACTTCCTCCTGTGTTCCCTCCATTTGTGATTACCTGCCCCGCCCTGATTGTGTTCTAGTGTCAATTGTACAATGGGTGAATTTTTTTTTACAACTCACTCGTTTTAATTATATTCAGACTTAAAATTACGCATAATTCTGGCCGTTGCCGCTTTGAGTATCACAGCGCGAGTTTCCTGCTTCCACGATCGCCCACCCCCTAAACTCCGCTCATGCTCCCCCTCTTTGTCCATATTTGGAGTTTTGGCGGACATGATGCTGCCAACATGGCGGCGGTCAGAGCGTCCCGGAGCCTCCCACCGAGCCTCAAAGCTGCCCCCTTTGTCCTTGTCAGTCTGTACTGTGTCCATGTTCCGTGATGTCCTCATGTTGCTCCCTGTTTGTTCTGTGGGTTCCCGTGTTTTTTTCATCATGTTGGTTCCAGTTAGGTTTTGACTCCTTAGTTTGTGCTTTGTTTACTTTTGGATTATTGGACCCTGGCTTTTGTTATTAAAGCTCGCCTTTTGTTTTACTTTGGTTTGTTGTTTGAGTCTGAACTCTCACCCTAACAAAAGTAAACACTAGAAGTACATCGTGTGTGCTAATCTGACAGGAACGTTTGCTTGCATGTGTTGATAATGTTGCATTGTGTTGAGCCAGGTTGTTTGTTGGCATGGAGCCCCCCCCCCTGTGCTGGCATCTTTTACTTCACAGACAGAATGTCTGAATGCCACCATAGTTTTATAACA
This sequence comes from Parambassis ranga, assembly GCF_900634625.1. Taxonomy (NCBI): domain Eukaryota; kingdom Metazoa; phylum Chordata; class Actinopteri; family Ambassidae; genus Parambassis; species Parambassis ranga. The sequence continues at coordinate 2,940,450 of NC_041036.1, forward strand.
CCTGTTTAACACTCAATTACAGCATTTTAAAAGGAAATCAGTTAATTCCACTTTGATGTGTAGATCCAGTAAAAGCATTAACCTTGCACACGGAGTGCACCTCTGGTTAGCTGTGACACACAAATCTGAAGAGCTGAACAATAGAAAAGTGTCTCCACCACTAACCTCTGAAAGAACACAGAACATAGAACAAAGGACGCTTTCATGAGAGCTGTTTCACATCCAGGGTTGCCAACTTTTAACACCCAGCTGAAGTGAGATTCTGAATTTCTTTTTCTGTCTACCGACTAATCGGATTCAAAAAAAAAGAAAGAAAAAATGTAAAGAAAATTATAATGTTCTTTCAGTACAGCAAACCTATAATCTTCATGTATCATATTTTCCATTGTAGGACCAGCCTGCTCTTGCAGCATTGACTTAAAGGTGGTGCTAGAAAAAAATCTGGTGATTCTGTTTGGACTGCTAAGCTGCTAAATTTAACGGTTAAGGTTCCTCAGTAGCTGCACAGCACTGATGCAGATGTATGCAGGGATGTATGTGGCAAAGATTTAATGCTGACTTGTGTAACTTAACATTGAACAGCGGTAATAATGGCAGGTTGAGTCGTGGTCGTCCAGCTTCGTCCCTTTTTTTGGGAGCTGCAGAATGGCTGCTTTTTTTCCCTTGTTTTGTTGGAGCAGTCCTCTACAACAGACCCGCCCGTCCTCCCCAGAAAAAAATGTAACATGAGGTTGATATTTTAGTCCTTGAGAATGAGCTGCGTCTTTATTTGTTTACCAAGACAGAGACAATGGCAGCAGTAGAAGGGAACAGTTGTTCTTGTAAAATGTGTTTAGTGTTATAAATTTGTGTTTTTGGACAAACCACAGTCTTTACCTAAGTCGTTACCCTGTTTTTTTTGTATTGCTTAACTTTAACCAGTGGTTTTTAAAGCCACTAACTCCAACTGTGAGTGAAAACAAAACAGCTCACGGTGTCAGGGGGACTTGAACCTTAGACTTCAGTATCACAGAGGTAGGTTGGGGGACGGTGGGGTCCCCATCCTACCTCTTAATGCAGACTTTTGTAGCTGTGTTGGTCCCATGTTTTGATGAAATCAGGCAATATGACCGCATGTTCTGCTGAAATGTGACCATGTGGCATTTTTTTCCTTTGGTTCAGCTGAGCAGCAGTTGGAGGTATGTTTTCTTTACTGAACACACAGAGACACGGAGGAAAAAGAAAAAAAATCTTCCACAATACAATACTATTGTACCAAACATAATGAGTGAAATCCAAAGATTAAATAGCAAAGAGACCATTTCAAAACATGAAACATCTTCGCATGTGAGCCATCAAGGCTTCATATTGTGGTGAAGAAAAGGTGTAAACCAGCTTTATGATCTTCACTATAACCTCTTATATGCTGTGTAGTGGTTATTCCTGATTCTTTATTTGTCCTGTTATTGTGTCATAACCACTTTGGTGGTGAAGCAGAAGGTCTTGACGCTCACGGGAAAAAAAAATATATCTTGAAGCTAAAACAAGATTACAAAGATAAACTAAGGAGTAGGGCTGTAATCTCCCAGTCGACTGGTTGATTTATTGGTCGATGCGTTCTGGCTCAACCAAAATTCTGATTGGTCGACTTTTTCTAGAGTGTAGTTTTATCAGGAGGAATGTACCAAGTGCTAATGGGGGTGTTTCCGGCGCACCCATTTCACAGGTAACAGTCGATCTTTGAACACCCCCCTTGTTTTCACTACTTTGGTTTAGCCTGACCCACACGGGAAATGAGAAAAAAAAGTTTGCATCCTGAATTTCCCCTGACGGATCAATAAAGTGTCTGTCACAGCTCAACTACAAACAGGCTGCCCCGTCCGTTTTAAGCATATGAACATTCACGTATTTCAATGTTTTAGTCTAATAAATTGTAGGCGCACGCTCTAGAAACAGTCGACCAATCAGAATTTTGGTTGAGCCAGAACGCATCGACCAATAAATCAACCAGTCGACTGGGAGATTACAGCCCTACTCCTTAGTTTATCTTTGTAATCTTGTTTTAGCTTCAAGATATTTTTTTTTCTCTCAGCAGCGGCAGCATGCTTCAGACATACCCAGACCAGGCTGGATGTTAAGCCATCATCCAAGCGTCATTCAGCAAAGCAGCGCTCCTGTGTTCAGTGCCGCTCTGTGCGCAGGCCATGTGCAGAGCGACATGTCTGTAAATATTATAACATGACAAAAATTGTCTAAATATTCCTTACAGGTTTTGTGCTGATATCACTAGCGATTAGTCGATTTTTAGTCGAAATTTGAGGGTTTCAGTCGACCAAGACTTTCTTTGGTTGATTACAGCCCTACTAAGGAGTGTGGATCAAGACAATGGTGAGGCCTATGTTCACTTGCAGGAAGGGGAAGTGAGGTCAAAAGACTGTCTTCCTGCAGACCACACCCTCCAACAGATGGCCTAAAAACTAATTTTCTGTGAATCAACCTCTGGCTCCCACATGCTGTTAAAGTTGTCGCATACTTTAGCGATCTTATGAGTTCTTTTGCGACTTTTGCAACTTCCTAAACAGATCTTGGTGAAAATGATACCTCTCCATCTGGCCTTTTCATATCGCACTAATCAACCTTTGTGTTTCCAACATTTCCGAGCTTTAGCTTCAACTACATGTGACAGCTGAGAGGAAGAGAAAAGACAAGCAGCAGAGGAGACAGGGAGTGTCCAGAGGATGGGAGAGTTAAAAAGCAAAGGATGGACGGAGAGGAGGAAGACAAGATGGGAGAGTAGCACAGAGTATTCGAGCTGGAGACCTGAGGATGGACATGGGATGGGAAGAGGAGGCTAGACAGACAATCAGAGTAATAGATGAGACAAAATGAAAGACAGAGCGGAGTGGAGGAGAGGCTGGGCAAGTCACTGAGGCTTTGCTAATTGTCACTCAGAAGAAGGAGAGAGGGCTCTTTCCAGAGAACGTGCAGTCATGCTGGAGTGTTCTCTGAATCGGATCTCTGTTCCTGCCCCTCCTCCCTGTACCGCCGTCTAGACAAGAGAAGAACAAGCTGTTCTTGTTATGGGAGGAAGAAAAGAAAATGTGCAGTGTCATTAGGTCGCTCACTGCCAGCCGGGCACTTCGGAAGGACTCGCACCAGGGGCGGGCCTGCAAGGTGTTTACTGGCAGCCGTGTAGGTACGGGCCGCTTGTGTTTGTGCATGCTGATTAACTGCAGCAAAACACAGCGGCCCGCTAATGAATTCCATTAAAGCCTTTCCTTTCACTTTTTGTTGTGCAGGATTAATTTAGCTCCCCATCTTCAATCTATCACCTCACCAAGGACAAATATTTACAAAAAAAAAAAGTCGATCAGAAGTGTGGAGAATCTGGCTGAGACTTGATTACAGCGGTCGATTAGACCTGCGTAATCACATTAAGTAATGAGTTTGGCGCGCAGGAAATTAAAGCTGATTGGTTACTGTGGCAAAGACATCATTCAGCTGCATATTTCAGTGGGAGTCTTGTAAATAAGTCCAATCTGCTCTGCCTCACGTACCGTCCACAAATCATGCAGGGTCCATTTGTGAGACTAAACAGCTGAAACTTTGGAAAAAAATGGCAGAACTAAGGATGCTTCTGATTGGCTCTGGGAGTTATACCACATAACATGAGGGCATTTTTCAATTTAGACGCAATATCCGACAACACATAGAACATAAAGGACAACAACACTCCAAAGTTTTAACTGTTTTATTATTATTTTTCCAGGTAGTGATAATTTTACCGATTGTTTTATTTATTTGATTTATTCAACAAAAACATTAAGTCGTTGAGATATTTTATTCTCATATTTTGTAAAGTTTATCTCCTCCTTAATAACAGTTTCTAAAGAGCTGCTACTATTATCAGACCTCTTGGCTCAAATGTCACTAAATTACTGTTCAGTGTTTAGCTCAAGTGGAATTACACGAAAAGAGGACAGAAATATGGAGAGTCCCACCAAGGCCTCATTTTAGAGCAGAAATAAACATTTTTACAGTGAGGTACCAGTTGTTGTTGTCAATAAAAATGTTGGACAATTCCACTCATATTTAGATTGACCACGTTAGGCTGACTGGCTCTTCCAAGATGGCGACAGCTTTTTCATTCAAGAATATGAAGCAAGTAGCTCATTTACTAACAGGCCATATCTGGCGATACCTGTCAGATATGATCTATAGTTATATTTGTGTCAGCAGAATGTATGAGCATTTTTTCCTTAATGTCATCTTTTCTTAAATGTCTGAGTAACGGGGTACATGCAGCGCAGCAGACTTTCAAGGTCCAGTCCTCCTGACACCACGAGCTGTTGTGTTTTCACTTGCTGTTCAGTTCAGTTTTTGATCATGACATCTAAACCCTATCATACCGCTCATCTAGACTGGGCTGGGCTTTATGTGTTGACTTGCTGCTTACATCGTTCCACAATATTTGCAGAATTGCTTATAACACCTTGGATTTTCAAGTTTTTACAACAAAAAAACAGTCAACTGTCTTTTGTTGATACTAGTCTTCATGCTTCATTCTCTGATTGGTAACATGCCTATCCAGTTGTGTCCAGAGGCAGTTTATGCCTGTTGGTACTGCCTCTTGGAAATCCAACTCGATTCCACAGAGACCAGACTGACTCTTTATATAGAACAGGAAAAGAATCTGGACGGCAGGTCAGGCCTTTTTAGAGCCTTTATCTGTTCTGAACTGATCAGTGACATCATCACAGATACAAGATTACCCACATGTATCTGGATACGTGACACCTGTTTACTACTGAATTGTTGTTTTGTCCTCTGATGGATGCTGAGGACGCAGCGCTCGGTTGTTGATCCTATATTTATTCATTATGTGGAAACTCAATGAAACACATATTGGTCTGTGTGAGGGTGTCGGGAGGTCCTAATTAATCAAGTATGCTGTGAGTCGTGAGCTCTAACGAACTTAAACATATTGCCTTCTTAGCAGGCACTCACTGCAGGAGTCACTTTGCAGTTAAAGAACCGACTCGAAAACAAATATGCATCATATAAGCTTTAAAGGTAGGGTAGGAGATTTCATTCTGATGCACTTTTTGTTAAATTAGTGTAACTTCTCTTTACAATCCGATAGCAACCAATTAGTTCGGCAGTTTGGCATTAAAACGAAGAATATGAATCATCTGTGGAAGCTATAAAACGCTAAAAACATCAGCCAATCCTCCGGGTGGACCCTGCGCGGAGTATTGGCTGGTTGTCACTCTCTTCCTGCTCTGCGCGCACCAGAGAGGTACATGCATGATGGCCGAAGTCACAGACCGCAGCTCGTCTTCAGGTAATGCGCGTCCATGTGATTGGGAGGCGTGGCTTCGGGGTGAGCTCCGAGAGAAAGGGGCGTGTGTTTACTTTCCAAATCTGGCTGACTCTCACTGAGTTTACGAAATCTCCTACCCTACCTTTAAATAATAAAAACAAAAGAAAAAATGCCAGAACGTCATTACCTGTCCACGGCGATGGCCAGCAGGCTACACATGGACACGACGACGGAGATGCATATCATGGAGTCAAAGACGTTGTCCATCTGCCTGATGAAGTGGTCCTCCACCACCAGCTGTCTGTTGTTGAGGAGATAAATGATGATGGTCTCCCAGGCGTTGGAGACACTCACCAGCATGTCTGCTACTGAGAGACTGCAACCAGTAAAGACAGTTATTAGAGACTTTGATCACACATCTGTGCAAATGTTTCCTCCCTGTGAGGTCAGTCACACACTTGGACCCTCTGACTGACTTCTATAGTCCTCTATAGTCTCTTTCCTATAAAATGCACAACAATACAAGTCATGCAGTTGTCTTCGCTCAACTGTCTTTTTCTGAAAATCATTAGAAGCCATGTGATTGGGAGGCGTGGCTTCGGGGTGAGCTCAGAGAGAAAGGGGCATGTGTTTACTTTCCAAATCTGGCTGACTCTCACTGAGTTTTCAAAAGCTCCTACCCTACCTTTAATACAGTCCTTCTGCTTCTCTCAAGTGTAGTCACAATTTAAATTTTACACAATTAAAGCTACTAAAATTAAAGTACAGCTACTAATTTGTGCTTCTCTTGCCCTCTGTGTCCAGTTTTCACTACACAACAATGTCACATTTTTTCCTCAGTCTGAGAAAAACACGTTTTATCCCTCCGAAGAAAAAAATAAATAATAATGTCTCCATGGAGACGACATTCAGGTGAACATGCCTCCTCTACTCAATTATTATTTGTTGAAGGTGGTGTGAATTTTAATTACAGCAATAATCATTTAAGCTGTGATAAATTGGAGCCCATTTTAAAGAGTGAAACTTAAAATGAGGTGTTGTCAGCGGTGACACCTGACGAGTATCAAGTACCCGAAGTAAATACACACAGTACACCTAACGTGTGAGCACCATTCAGGCGGCACTATAATTCACAAAGAAGAGTTTACACATTAATTCATTATTAAACGACAAAAGAACTGAAATACAAGTGTGTCCTAGAAACACTGATGTGGTCAAGAGCGGTTAGCGATCACACAAAAAACACAGAGACAAGAAACCACAAGCAGGAAAACGTTAAAAAAAAATACATTACACAGACACACAAAATATAACCGACACAGATGAGAATGAAGTGAGTGTGATGTACATTTCCATCCAGGCCTGATCTGACTTTCATGTACGTCCTCGTGGCAGCGGAGCGTCTGGCTTTGTGCGGCGGTGGCGGCCTCAAGTGCAGCTCTCTATCAGACTCGGCGCCACACGCACACGGCCTTGCTTTCTTCTTTTTTTTTCCTTATAGTGATTAAAGTTCTGTGTGATTATTCCTTCCCCCCAGAACACATATATTTTTCACTTTCACATTCAGAGTTGTTTTTTTTTTAATTCTTCTTCTGCAGATAGTGCTAATCAGGCATATTAATATTTAGAGGGGAAAGAAGAAGTGTTCTGGTAAACCGTGACAGCAGCACATTATGGTTTGAGGCTGCCGCACATCAAAGGCCCATTTGAAAGAGCTGTTTATTTATTTGTTGTTTTGAACCTTTTTTTTTTTTTTTGGGAGTCTGACCTTGTTTCTATGTGATCTCCACACATTTGGTTCCAGGTGAAAAAAAAAACATGTATTCCACATAACCTTGCACATTCTGGAGCGTAGATAACGGGCAGGACTTAACACAGCAGCTCAGTGTTTGAGCGTTTTGTTGCAGTTTATCAGGGCTTTTACACATTTTGGAGCAGGCACTACTACTGCAGTGACACGGGTGGATGTGTGTGGGCGTCCATTTTTTTCTAAAACTCCCTTGTTATATGTATTTTCATCAAAAAATGTTGTTTTTTTATTTTCTTTTAAATGTTCCATTATGCTGGAGTTGTGTGTGTGTGTGTGTGTGTGTGTGTGTGTGCTTTTTTTTAATTCCACTGAATAGAAGAAGCAGATCAATTCTTTTATCTTTCCTCAAAGGCAATAATAACACCAGGACCTTGAATATCAGAACATTTTCTTCTACAAGGATGCAAAGTGCAGTGACAGTCTTCACCTCAGCTGTGGTGTTCAGGTTAAGCTCTATTTAGGGAACTAAATGTTTGAAATATTTGTGCTAAAAAATGTTACTTCTCTCTCTGCCTTCCTCCCATCTCCCTCCCCTCCCCTCCCTCTCTTCTCCTGGCTGTACAGAGTGCAAGTTCCACTGCACCAATGGGAATTGCTTGCGTCTGGGCTCGCTGATCTGCAACCAGCTGAATAACTGTGGGGACAACAGCGATGAGGAGAACTGCCCCGTGGTCACCCAGCACCCTCCACCGGGCATCTTCAACTGTGAGTGCTGCAGGATGCTGCTGCCCCTCTCTGCCTCTCTCTCTCTCTCTCTCTCTCTCTCTCTCTACCGTGTCTCCCTGGGGACTCCATGTCTGTCCCTTGATGTATTTGCTGAGATGCTGCCTTTTTGATGGACAAGGTAAAGTTAGCATGAAGCAGCCTTTGCACAAACCCACATTTCCAGCCAGCACGGGTGGATCACAGCTATACCATCATCCTGTGAGGGAGCATGGGCGTTTATGGGGGTGTTTTAGAAGAAGTGATGGTTTAATGTGGATATTTTTCTTCCAAAGATGCTAAAAAATGTCTACAGACATGCTGACTGCCACTTGCTAGCTTTCTTTCTTTGGAGATTTGTTGATCTGATCGGTTGAAGGTAACCCATGATAGACAATGAGTGGCAGAGTGTTTCAAAGGTTTCGGTGTAATAAACACGTGGCACATCAGTGCTTCTAAACTATTTTAAAAAAGGGTTTAGAATGAGTCAGATATTGAGCAGGAATTGTGGACATGCTCTTGTATCATTGTGTTGACAATGGACAAAGCTTCCGTGACGTCACCCAATTGTTTCTGAAGAGCTGTTTTGAGGCTCAGTGGGACAAAGAGGGGAGAGCGAGTGAAGCTCATGCGGGCGGGTGATCGCAGATACAGTATAAGGTATAACCGACCTGTCGCTCAAAGCAGGAACGCCCATAATTATGTGGAATCTTAAGTCAGAATGTAATCAGAGTGAGTGAGTGACATAGCTTTTTACACCTGGTGCTCCAGTCCCAGTGAAAACAGGAAATGGGCTGTGTGGTTCGCTTATGTCAAAACTTCATCACCCAGAATGCACTGCCCAAAAAGTAGTGAACAAACTGGGACTGTATGTGTGCTAACAGGCATAATATCAACACAGACTTTGCCCTTTCAGGAAGTGATGTTATATCAGTTTGACATCTACGCTTCCACCTGCTAATAGAACCTGTACACAGAGACATTTTCACATCTTATTCATGCATTTTTCCACATTTCCATTTTTTTCAGCAGTTTTTGTTTGAATCAGTCTTTCATAAGCATCCTCCAACACTCCCCCCACCACCACCACCACCACCTACCACCACCTCCTCTTACCTCCCGCTGAGCTGCACTGTCCAGGGAACGAGATGAGAGTGTTCCCTCGACTCGCCACGATCAATGGAAACACAGAGTGAGGGAGAGAGGTAGAGACACAGAGAAAGAGAGAGAGAGAGAGAGAGAGAGGGTGAAGGACACCAATGGGCTCCGATGGCTGTCTGCCAGGCCACTTTGATGTGCTGCAGCGTTCTCTTTCAACAACTTTTAGGAGGAGAGGGAAAAACTTTTTACAGCAGCACTTTCATCCTTGGCTCTATGTGTGTGTGTGTGTGTGTGTGTGTGTGTGTCTGGCGGCTTCCTCACCTTCCCCTCCATCTCTTCCTCTCATCCCCCCCCCCCTCCACACACACACATCCCTCCCTCAAATGTGTTTCACCTCTCCAACCCCTCCAACCTTGTTGTTTTGTGAATTTATTTCACTCTTTTTTGTCTACCTTTCTGCTGCTCTACCAGGCACTGGGAACAAACTTTTCTTTTTTCTTTCTTTCTTTTTTTATAGGGTGGGTTGGAAGGGGGGGGGGCAATTGTGGGAGGCTCATTTCCAATGGATAGAATCCTGAGCTGGGTACTTAAAATATTTAGCTGTCTAGAGCGAATGTTAATGTAAGTGTCTGCGGCTGGCATTATGGGAAAGCTGTACAATGATTGTAATTTTCTGAGCCGGTGCACATTTTCTGGTGATGCCTGAGAGACACAGAGGGAGAGAGAGAGAGAGAGAGAGAGAGAGAGAGGATGGGTGGAGGGAGAGAAATAAAAAGAAAGAAAGAAAGAAAGACGCAGAGATTGCTACATAAAAAGAATGGCAGGGGAACGAAAAGAGTGCAGACAGACTCAGAGGGAGAGGAGAGACAGAGACAGAGAACCAGACAGAAGAAGATGGAGGTGGGTAGACAGAGAAGGAGAGGGGGATGAGGAGGGAGAAAGAGAGGAAGGGAATGGAGAGGGACACTGAGGGAAAATGTTTCTGTGGTAATGGAGTTTGCCATCTTGTTGCTGCCGCTGGCTGTTGCCGTGGCGGTGGCAGACAGATGGATCATGAATACTGTCTAGACACACTGCAGCCTGACGCCCTGCACCTCCTCTCCTCTCCTCGCCTCTCCTGCTTGTTGGTGCATTTTCTACTTGTGTTTGTGGCAGCCATTTTGACTTCTCAAAGTGTAACTAATACAATTAATATTAGGTTCAGTCGTGCTCCCTGGAACTGGCTTCCTTAGATTGAATTCAGTCATCATTCATATTAATTATTTTGCACGTGCTTTTGTTGCAAAGGCTGGTGTAGTAATCACCAGTGGCTACTGGTCAGCAGGATTTATTTCTGCTCAAGTAAAGTTGCACCTTTCACCTGTTTCTTGCATTTTTGTCCCATGTTCAGTGTGTGTCTTGCCAACATGCTACAGTTTGAGCCCTTAGACTTTGTCTGCTTTTGTATTTGTGCAGCACTTATGGACCCGAGTAGCCACGCGGATGAAGAAAAAGCATCCTTGGTTTGGATTCTTTGTAAATGTAAGGTGACTGTGAACAGAGATAAACAGCTGGCCGTGTTAACTCTCCAGTCGGCTGTCATTAAACCCCTGCAGAAAACGACACAAAGGCACTCTGCCCGCCATTAGTGCTTGATGTTTTGTCTGTTGTGTGTTTACCAGGATAGACACTATCTGAACTAATAAACGTGCATTATTTCTCTAAAGAGCAGGAAGATTCTAGTAAAGGTCTAAGTGACCTTTGAAAGAGTAATGGCCGTCTAAAGCACCATTTAGCCCTCGGAGAAGCTTCTGGGAGCGTGTGTATTTTTGAGAGTGTACTCTATTGCAGATCTCAAGGTGAACGCCTCATGCTGCCGTCTCACTTCAGCCAGGCTTGTCTTAGCTTTTTTCTTTTCCTTGTTAAGCAGAGCCTAACAAGGACAAGGAAGGAGACCAAAACGTGGTTTGGATCGATGGTCAACTCTACCTTTGCCATTGATCCCGGTCTAGTGTGAACGGCACTTCAATAGCATGTAGCAAGCCTTCAGGCTGATTGATTCCGTTTGTGTTGGAGATTCATAACTGTGAAGGCTCATTATTGACTACTCCTTCTTTTCAGACTGTCTGAGTACCTTAGACAGGGCTGTTATGTTGCACTGATAGCTTCAACATTTTATCTGATTTTTTTTGGGATCTAAGAACAATCTGTTAGTTGTGGAAATGAAGCCTCTGAATGTTTTCCACGCTGCTCCAGTTAGTCTTAATGCACTTAATGCATGCAGGAATCATTAGGAGGTGTGTGACTTTATATATATATATGTTGGTTCACGACTGTCTGGGTCAACTACATCGGTGCAAGTCCATGACTGATTACCCACAGAGTAGTGAAGTGAGGCTTTGAAGCTCAGTCTTGGAGACTTCCTCCATTACAGTCTTGGATTTTATTCTACACATGAGCAAAGTGGTGGAGAGCAAGTGGAGCTGACATGGGCAGGCACCTGCAGGGGTTATGTGATGAGTGGTCACACTCTTACTTAAGTTTTAATATAATTAAAATGAGCAGTTGTTTTAAAAATGTATTTACTTTTTGAGCCTCAAGTGGCCAGCTGTGGAACTGCAGCTTTGTGTTTATGTCTTGGGCTGTGTTCGAAATCACTCACTCACTCAGATCAGTGTAGGGCTTCATACAGTGACCTCATTGTGAAAGCATTTTCAGACATTTCGGACTCTACCTCCCTCATTTTCTGTCGCTGTTAATGACGCCATTGCTGTCGCAAATTAAACGAGCCGATCTCTGCCGGCTAAACAAACTATGTCTAATTGTAGTGACCATTGGATGGACTCTACTTTTCACAATGCATTGTGGGATACATTGAGGGCCCTATATGGGGTCTATAATTTCTCACTAAGAATTCGGACAACACTACAAAATGGCGGAGGCACGATATAGGGCCATATATAGTGATTAGGGAGTGATTTCGGACACAACCATTGTCTTCCATGTCGGATGGAAAGTGTAAAGCTTGCTGTTTTCTTTCTTCCTTTATTTACACGTTTACACCATTTAGGAAGAAGTGTAGTAGTGTCTACTCGTGTTTAGCAAACGTGGCATTGTGTGGAAAGAGGAGGCACTTTATAAAAAATACTCCTTAAAGGCCTGTTTTAGCCTTTTCTGTGTTCTCGTTGAGTAGTGATGAGCGACTGTTTCTTGGCTAAAGAATAATCTAGGTCATTTAATCCCTAACACTGGAGGACTGCTCACTTGAATATTGGTGAACTGACACTTTGTGCAGTGTAAAGATCATCTCCTCAAATTAATCTTGGATAAAAAACACCCCTTTAAGTGTGGAGCAATCCCAGTTCGAACCATCCAAAAGATTCTCTTCATGTCATCATTGAAGTTTCTCTTAAGTGCTTTGTATTGTCTGGCTGTGTGATATGGCCACCAGATCAGATTACTCTGTTTCATGGAGTGATACAGATGACATGTCCAGACACACACACACACACACACACGTTAATTTGACATTTCAGCCTCGAATGAGTTCAGCCGCATGCTGTGATTGAAGCTGAGACTATTTATCAAACTCTGTTATTAGATCCATCCCAGTGGCCCCTCCTGCCTGTGTGCTGGCCACAAAGATCATAACCACGTTATCTGCCCTCGCCCATGCTGCCGCTCTGCACAGTTGTTCCTCCATCTTCGGTGCTTTTGTCTTACCCGAGGCTCTCCAACTGTCTCGGTCTCTGTCTCCGCGCTGCTTTTCATCACTTTGCCTAATCTCATGGTTGAACAGACCTCCAGTCGAGTGTCATCTTTTCATCCTCCCTCCTTTCTCGGTAACATCTCCCCGCTCATCTGTTTCTTCCTTTCTCCTCTTCTCTCCTCTTTTTTTTTGTCATTTCTTTCACCAGCTTATGTTCACAGTTTTAACTCCAGAGTCCATGTTTGGCAGCCTTCTTGTGTAATTATGGTGTCAGCACTGGTGTGCAGATCTCCACTGCGACTCAAAAGGTCTCCGTTAAGCAGCAAATTAATATAGCTGCAGGTTGCTGCTAATTGAATGGTGCTGTTTTAGGCACAGAGGAAGGGTTGATGATGAGTGGATCATTTAGGTGCAGCCGTATGGAATATTTGTGTATATTTGTGTTAATTTGATGATGTCTTTAAGCGCACAGATTTTGCAGGGATGACAGAGAATCCCTCACATAATGGGGGAAGAAATGGTGGAATCGACTGAAGGTCTTTCTTTCATTACTTCTTACACATTCAGTTTGAATTATTATATTTTTAAAGAGCCGTAGGAGTAGCTAGGGGAGGAAAGTATAATTGGAAAAAACAATAATTATAATGAAAGGTTGTGTTAATTAAAAAAAACATTATTGCCATAGACAACCAACCAGGCAGTGGAAGGTTGAAGCTTATTTTTTTTTAGTTAAATATATATTTCAGTCTCTTTATCTCCAAACATTAAAAACCTGTCCTATGTCAATCAAAGAAGCACATTTTTTCCTTCAAATATAATCTAGAGCACTCTAAAGTCTCTATGTTTTGTTTAAATGTGACAAATTTGACCCAGAAATGCACCTGCAGTGTGTATAAATCTAATGGACAGTGTTTAAAGTGACATCAGACCTTTGACCTCACTCCAAACCACCAAACGTTTCTGACAGAGCTCCCGATGCGTGCAGCAGGGCTGCGGGGTCATCCGGTTGAAACCCTCTCAGTAACCGATGTTTTGTTGATTACACAGCATTGACAGACACACACTGTCATTCCCAGCAATCAAAGCGCCCGTCAGCTTCATCGAAGTGCTGACAGACGTGCAGGTTGTCAGCGTTTCGATGGAAAACGTATTTTGCATATATATTGCACGGGCATTGCTTTGCATATGTATGTCTCTACCACCATGTTGAAGCCTATTTAAAGTGAATATTTACATTCAAGCTTCTGTTTAAAGGGACAGTAATAAATGTAAATGTTCCTGATAAGCTATTCTGTCTTTGAAACTGCTCCACTGAATCCACCTAAAGCTCATGTCCTGGATTCACACCAGAACCTATGTGTTTCTGGAGCTGTGTGGATGTAAAAACAATCTACAGATCTGCTCGATAATAGATCTTCTCATTGACCCTAAGTATCTAAGTTGAAGTAGAGTATAGTAGTATAGTATAGTATAGTAATTCTTTGACTCTTCATTTAACTCTTCCAGCTATTCTACCCTTTCTTCTAGGTGAACTGCTTACTGCCTCTCTGTGTGTATACAGCACATAATTTGGCATTTTTAAATTAACCCTTAGAACCCAATAGACTGTTTTCAGGGTCATTTCTCTGCCTTCACGTTCGGTCTCATAGGTTCACACTGGAGAAAGTCAATCCAGCTAGAGTAGGGTTGTTCTTTGTTGTTTTTTTCGGTTTAAAACAGCAGTTTATTCCTTGGTAGCCCTGTCTAAACCTGGAAGTACCACATCGCTAGCGGGATTCACTAGCTGCATTTGCGTTCAGACCTGAGCCAGATGTAAGCCAACTTGGATAGATCCACCTCCGAGAGGTGGATTGAAATCAATCCGAATATATCCAGATTTGAGTTGAGTTGTTCAGACTCAAAAAGAGAAAAACAAACTATCCGGATATATCCAGATACAGCCCGAATCCTGCTCTAGCCGGATTGATTTCCCCAGTGTAAACGGGGTCTTACTGTATCTTTGAAATCATTAGCTCTACATGCTATAACTCATTCATTTTATGTAAAACTATATGCACATTTTATTATAGTAGCCTCTATATATACAAAAATACAGTTGTCTTTTGAAATGGTTTTATTTTTAAAATCTCTTTTCTTCATTTTGTATAGGAGATTATCTATAATCTGGAAACATCAGATCCATGATGGCAGAGCTATTTTGCTCAGTATGCCCATTGTAATACAGTAAGTGTCCTCACTGGATACAAAATGTTCTTTTCTAAGACGCATGTTCATCCATGTGTTTCTCACCATGCAGCAGGGATGGTCAGAGAGGTCAGGTCGTCTAGTTTCTGTAGATATTGGCCCACCTTGCTGTGATTGATCCTTTAACAGAGAAGCAGAGTGTTTGTGTTTGTTCATCCACAGGAACGTGCACACATCAGGATCTCTGACGTTACTGTGCTCCCCGTGAGCTGAGATCTGATAGCGGATGATCATGACCATCACCATGATGGTGAGGCACAGAGTTGAGATGACATTCAGCTAAACTGTTGATTAATTAGGTCTGGAGGCCAGAAAGTGTCATCTTCAGGTTTACTATCTTGTGAAGTCCTGGATAAGGAATGTGAGGGAGAGAAATGGAAAGGATTTCCAACTCATTAAGATTCAGATTGGTGAAGTTGTCCAGTTGATGTCCTCAGGCTCTCCGTGGAGCAGCCTGGTGTCTGTGTGGTTACGGGATTTACTCTGAGTAGACACAACATAAGACACACTGGGGGAAAGCACTGAATAAACACGCTCACCAGGACCTCCCTCCGCTTCTCTCTTCCTGTTCCCACTCTCGCTTTCTGCTGTCTTTGTCTCTCGCCCTCTCCTTCTAAACCTCGCGGCGGTCTTAAAAGCCTGTTTAATGGTTTGTCTGGTAATGTTCAGGTCAGAAATGAGCGGCGCCCGGCTGTAAGTCTGCCGGTTCAGTTAAACCTGACAGCAGCTGCAGATGCTTAAGATCGCAGGCTGCCGTCTAGCCGTCCTCACACCACGGCGACAACTTAACGTCCCGTCCTTCCATATGGTCAACTCCAAAGGCGTGCCGGCTGTTAAGTGAGGATGTGGCTGAAGTGACTGTTGAATCCTGTTTGGATATTCATGAGGGTTTAACATAGGAGATTACGGTATGAGAGATTGGTCAGTGTTGGAGGGTGGTGGAGTGTCCACTAAATTGAGTGCACTTCAAAATATCTCCAAAATGCCAACTAAGAAAAAAAATAGGCTTAAGTTGCTTGAAAGCCATTCATGGCTGAGATCATTGAAGGACGCTGAGAGACTTTCATGGTTTTAAGTGTCATAGATTCTTTTTCTCGGTACATGTGTTTTTTTTTTTTTAACTGAAGTCTTTACAGTCGCTGATTATCTTCTCACTTTCACTCTCATTAAAACTACTTGGTTCAGTTTCCATAAAACATGTGGTTTTGTTGTCATGGTAATGACTTGTTGCTTCAACAACTGGATTTGATGCCATCAGGATCCATCTTTATACATCTAAAACTGACAGTAAACTATCTTACCATGTGTCATAATAATGGTTTATATATAACATTTGTTTTGTCCGTTCGGCTCATGCATCTTGCACGCTGTCATTTCTTTTTTTTTCTTGCACATATTCAATTCAATTAATGCTTTATGTGATGTACTGTCCCTCATCATGTCACGCCTCTTTTGAAGCTCTGAATACAAACATGAATAATGGCTAGCGAACAATAAACTGTGTGTAATTTTTCATGTCACGTCACCCCAGAAATCATCAACAGATCGGTGCCGGGTTTTTCTTTTCATCCTCTTGCATCATGTGGTAAAGCTTTCTGATTGGATGAGGTCTGAAACAGACTGAGCCTCATGGGAGCTCCACTTTACTTTTCCAGCTGTAGTTTTACAGTTTAATGAATGAAGGGAAATCAACCGCTGGCACACGAGAAGGATGTGGAGTGGCACATTTCTCTCATCGTGTGGTATTCTTGGGGATATTCTTTCTCCAGTGTTGGAAGAGCTGCTGCCAGAGTCTGTATCCTGTATGTGGGTCTGCCTGAGTTTTAAAAATCAGGATAGTTTAGATTCCAGTGTCTTCAGCTACTACTGTAAGAAAACAGTTCGTGTTGGGATGTTACTGTCCGGCCAGCCCCTCCTGAGTCGTTAGTATGCATAACAGGCACACTTCGGTGAACAGGTCGAGGTTGGAGGTCAAGGGTGAGTGGAGCTAATGCTTTCATGCTCTTGATTCAGCTCCTCTCGGGTGTAATACCCGCCTGTCAATTTGTTTGAGCTGCGGATTTACATAATGAATTTATATTAGCCAGTGTTCTCCACACACTCCCTCCTTCACTCCCCTCTCTCTCAGTGTTGCAATTACTCCCTTTGCTCTCTCTCTCTCTCCACTTCCCCTCAGTCTGTCCACCCCCCCACCCTCCCTCATTCCACCTCTCCACTCCCCTCATCCTCCTCTCATCAAGTTTACCAAGTGCCCCGAGAGCAGAGTGTTTAAATGCAAACGAGCCTCATTTCCAAACTGACGCCACAGCCCAACTATGCCTTGCATACAACAGCCCGAGCCCCGCTGAGAGGCTTCGACAAGAGATGGATGGATGGAGATGATGGAGAGAGAGAGAGAGAGGGGGAGAGTGATTGAAAATGAGAGAGGATTCTTGGAAGTAATGTGCGAGTATAAAATAGGGGGCCGAGCAGCAGGACGACGGAGCTTGTAGGTGTCGGGCACCATTGACATTCCTGCCAGAGAAGAGGTGATGAACAAGCCGCTGTTAATCTTAACATTCCTTTCACAAAGATGCGCTTTTAATTTATGCAGCAGCACAGGGCTCACGTTCAAAATCAGTGTATTATCTGTGTTTGGACTGTCAGAAAAGCAACTTCTCTGTGTGTTCAGAGCAGTTACTGTCTGCGTGAGAGGATGACAGAAGTGTGCAGTGATCGGTCCTGATGTGTGTTTGTTGATTAGTCGAACACCAGCACCAGATATCGCTATTTAAAACTGCACACACTCTTAATGTTAAAAAAAAGCAGAACACAACAGGCAGCTCCAATCACAGCACCTTTGATCAAGATGCCGCAGTGCAAATTCAAACAGAAACAAAGGTGTGTGATGATCTCAGCAGAGCTCCCTGATGGGAGTTACCCTCAAGGAGTCCCCCCAGATCAGCCCCACAGTTTCCTCACAGTTCCTATTACACATGTGTGAGTTTTATTCTTCAATAAAATTAACATTTCAGTTCAGAGGTCAAATAATCATAGACTCTTTGGGGAATGTGGACAAATAAAAATGAGCCTTTTGTTTTTCATTCCTCTGAATATTACAATAACATCGTTGATGAATCGTTTATTCTAATATTTTCGCTAAAATGAAGCAACAAGCGTACAAACCCAAACAAACAGTTTAAAAGCTCCTTGTTCACCCTGAGGGAAGGAAGAACGGATTAGTTTCTGGCAATAAAAAACTTTGAAAAGATAAAAAGGCAGGACAGTGATGCAGTGGTCTGTGCTGCCACCTCACAACAGGAAGGTTCGAATTCAGTATTCTGGCTTCCTCCCACAGAGAAAGATGTGCATGTTGTTCTGGAAGAGTTAATTTTGCGTTTTGTAATACCTGTTTTGATGGAGATTTATGGATTATTATAGCAGAGGTGTAAAGAATGGGGGACAGTTCCGCTAACACAAATAAAAACAACATGTTTACTGTGTTATGGAAGCATGCGGACAGGACGTATTGAGATGGTTGGCTCTTTAACAGCAGGCAAAACTGTATCAGCTGTACGCTGCAAACTCAGTTGCATTCATTACTGGGTGAACGTGGATATCTGGTGCACTAGTAGCCAGCTGATCCCAGCAGAAACTTCTGACAAGTAGAAATAAATGTCTCTCTTTCCTGCATCGCAGACCCTGTTTGAGACTTTACGTTACATTTTGTGTCACCGCCCCCGACGTCTCTCCCACACACGTTGGCGTCCAGCTCTGGATAGTAAGTATATGTGTGGTCATTATTCAGTATGCACACACCTGACAGCGACAGAGGCCTTACATCACTGCTCATGACGGGAGACGCTGTAAAACTCCCCCGGAGGCCCTGAGTTGGTGTGTGTGTGTCACAATGAGGTTCACTAGTGTAGTCATCTGCTCGTCTGTCCCCTCCCACTGCCAGCACTCCTCCTCCTCCTCCTCCTCCAGTTCTTCCCCCCTTTGGGCTCCTCTGTAACTCTGTGGTGTAGGCTAGGTAATGATGAACCCTTCCCTCCTCCTTCTTACCTCATAGTTTGATAGACTTGTCTATCCTCCTCCTCCTCCTCCTCTTCCTCCTCCTCCTCTTCTTCCCTCAGTCTATTTGGGCCCAGTGTGTGCGCTAGGTAATGATGCAGCTGGGCCATTAAAAGCAGGGGGCTATTTGACAGCGCCCCATGCCTTTCATTCCCTGCACCACCCCCCCGTCCTCCTACACACATCCACCACTGCACACACACACACAGGACCTGAAAAGACCCAAATGAACCCCCACAGGAGTAAATGGAGCTGTCGCACTATCGCTGAGTATTTCTCTATGGATGAGGATTGTGCATTTGTTTTGAAAAAAAAGGAGAGAGACAGGGGGTGAGGAGAGGGTGAGAAAAAGAGAGAGACAGAGCTGAAGTTAGGTCTTTCTGTCTCTCTCTGGTGGTAAACTCACTGGCCGTCTTTCTCCTCTCTATGAGCCGCCCTCCCACTCCGTCTTTCTGAGGTTGTGTATGAACTTTTTTGAAGTCTGTCCATTTGTCTTAGGGGATTGTGCAAGGCTGGTATTGACTATTGAGAATGTACGTGTGTTAGTGTGTGTGTGTGTGTGTGCGTGCGTGGGGGGGACTGAAGGTGTTAAAGGCTTGATGTGAATAGGCTTCATCCGTCAGCCGTCGGGGTCGGCAGGGTGATGCTGGAAGTCCTGGGTGGTCCAGCGTTTTCATTTAAAACACCCGCCATTCACATACGGCATTTGCCTACTGTAAGATGTAGGAGATGGGTGGGCTGTCGGGTGTGCGTGCACATCTGATATGATGTAGGTACAGAGATACAGGAGCCTTTGTTAAACTGGGATTGTAATTGTCTAGTTATAGAGAAAGATATAAGATGGGCTGTTGCAGCAGAATCTCAGCAGCTGATAATGTAGGGAAGGAGCTGAATACTGCATGTGACATACGGGTGACATTCACACAGCGGTTGGAAATATTGACCTCATATATTTTATTTTCCTGCTGATGACGACCTGGGTCTCTGGTCCTTTTCATATAGTGCATTGTATTATTAATATGTGGCTGTGCCTCGAAGTGGTCCACAAGACCGAAAGGTTGGTGGTTCAATCCCCCGCCTGGACTGATACTTAGTCTTAAGCTGCTTCAACTAGGTAGAAAAAGCAGGGCTTGGGCAGAGGATCCTCCAGGAGGAGCTGGAGGGAGTGACAGTAAGCATGAAGGTGTGGGTGTGGCCATGATGGATGGATGGATGGATGGACAGATGGATGGATGGTGGTGTGTGCAGCCCTGATGGATGGACAGATGGATGGATGGATGGATGGATGGATGGACGGATGGATGGATGGACGGATGGACAGATGGACGGACGAACGGATGGATGGACGGATGGATGGATGGATGGATGGATGGATGGATGAATGGATGGATGGATGGATGGATGGATGGACGGATGGATGGATGGATGAATGGATGGATGGACGGATGGACGGATGGATGAATGGATGGATGGATGGATGGATGAATGGATGGACGGATGGATGGATGGACGGATGCATGGATGGATAGATGGATGGATGGATGGATGGACGGACGGATGGATGGATGGATGGATGGATGGATGGATGGATAGATGGATGGATGGATGGATGGATGGACGGACGGATGGATGGATGGATGGATGGATGGATAGATGGATGGATGGATGGATGGACGGACGGATGGATGGATGGATGAATGGATGGATGGATGGACGGATGGACGGATGGATGGATGGATGGATGGATGGATGGATGGATGAATGGATGGACGGATGGACGGACGGATGGATGGATGGATGGATGGACACCGTCTCCTCCATGGCAGTGTTTACACTCCCAGCCTGCCAGCACACATCATTATTCAGCTTTGTTGCTGAAAGTTTTCTTATTTTTTGACTTTGAAAAACCTTTTAGCGCTAACAGCTTTCATGTAAATGTTTCCCTTTTGTTGTTCATTATTAACTTATTCTGAAGAAAACAATAATTGGCATGCTTAGCCAGAACAAGAATGCAAATAAGGAGAGGGGGGTTAAAACAGTCTCTGGTTCAAAGAATACATTTGAGCCCTTTCAGTGCTGCACCTGTGTGTGTGTGTGCGTGCAGATGTGTTCAGCTGCCATTAGCATGCTGTTAGTTAAGTTTATACTGATAATTACCCTAACGTGCCTCAGTCCTCGGTTCAATAGTGAACATTGTAAATAAGGAGTCTCTCTGGAGGGTAATCTAGTCATTACACAAACCATTATGTTCAAATGAAGAGTGACTCCAAACAGTGAATTACACCATCCATGCATTTACATACATTACTGTTTGTTTGTATGATACAAGAGGAGGAGAGGGAGGGGTGTGTGTGTGTGTGTGTGTGTGTGTGTGTTCATGGTCAGGATTCAGCTGGCTCTTTCTCCTTCAGCTCGAGCGGTCAGCCTGCTGGTTGCCGTGGAGCTATGAGGCCCCATTGTAGAAGAGCTTTTATGAAATAACATGTCTTCAAACATCACCCGCGTCAAAACACACTTCACATTTTTTTTTTTCAATTTACTGTTTAGATAAAAAAAAACACAAGTTAAGAGCCATGGCTTTTACTTCTGCCTCTATATAAATGTCATTAATCTTTACATAAGAGTTGTCTTAGCAGTCATTTAGTTTTATTCATCAAGCAGCTGAAGGACACATTTAGTCTTTCTTTTCTTTTTTTTAATTCTTGTTTGGGGGGCGGGTGTACTCAGAGTTTTCAGCAGAAAATATCTTTGTGCTTTTAACCCTTTAACAGGCATCACAACTGCATGATTGAACCTTTTTCTCATCAATTTGCTGCAGTTAAAACTGAGAAAAACCAAATGTTTGGTTCATTTGTTGATATTTCCAACTGAATCAGATGTTTTATGATGATTAAATTAATGACCAGTCAGTGGCCAATTACCATTATTGACATTTTCCTGCTATATTATCCTTCTCTATACTTCTTGCATACATTATATGATGTGTACAGTTGTTGGTACCTAGATCTCAGAGACTGTACATACAGATGCATGATGCAGTTCAATGATATCTTGCTTACGTGTGGTGCCATGTTGTAAAAAGGCACCATCATGGACCAGAGTCTGCACACTAGAGGTCAAGAGGTTGCTAAAGTCTGCCCAAACTCACCTACCTCTGTAGTGAGCCCACTCCTCCATCAGCTGCTGACCACAACATTACTTGTTGTCTCTGTCTCTGTATGTAATATGTATTTTTGGAGTAGTTTTAGTTCAGATAGTTATTATAGTTTGGTCCCATCTGCTACCAAACAAGAGGCGGGTTTATGACCTGTATTGCAGCCAGCCACCAGGGGGCGATCCAGCTGATTTTGGCTCTTGCCTTTTCAGACGCTGCCTTATCGAAAGTTCTTCAATGTCTATAAAGTAAAAAAAAAACTTCAGCATTAGTTGCAATTTGTTCAAATCTGTGCAAAACTAATATTAGATTTATTTCAGCTTACCATAAATAAGTAGATATGCTGCCTGAGTGTCTGCCACCTGGATGAATCATTTGAGGAAAAACAAAGAAACACTTGAAATGTTGCTAAATGTGAAGCTAAGAACACAAATCTCTATTTAAAAAAATCATTTTATTCAGTGTCTTTTCTTAGTGTGCCTGTTAAAGGGTCAACTGAGCTGCAATTTAAAAGTGATATGTTAAGAATTTAACTTATTGCTTCCTTTCATACGGATTCTTTTAAAAAATCCATTTTTTTAAAAAAAAAATGGATAAATGTTCTACATCTCCAGTAACTTACAGTTAGACTGTCTTCATGATGCCGAGGGGAATAATAAAAAAAAAGACTTTCAATGAATCTACACTCTCTGCAGTCCAAACAGTGGATTTGTAAGGATGTGTGAGTAAAAAAAAAAAAAGTTTCATACAGTACATGTATGAATTATTTATGGTCCCAAAAATGTGATAACAGAAGTTGAAAATTAGGAAAGCTGCAAACTGACATCCTTTTTATACCAGAGAGGGAAAACAAGCCTTCCAGGGTGCTTCTCTCCTTTTTTTTACTTCAGACTGGTGCACAGGCCTAGATTTTAACTGGATGCCATTCAACACTGGAACTGTGTGTGTGTGTGTGTGTGTGTGTGTGGAAGCAGAGTGATAATTATAACTGTCTGACACCTCTGGGTTCCCAGACTGGGAGGCCTCGCAGAACAGCAGTCAGTCAGTCAGCCGTGAGTGTGTGTGGGAGTTGTGTGTGTGTATGTGAGTGTGTTTTTATGTGTGTGTGTGTGTGTGTGGGGCACGTTTCCATCTGCATCCTCCACTGTCACATGCCACAGAGAGAGAGAGAGAGAGTCCCCATGGACAACACTCCACCACTCAGTGTCATTTTCCTCCCTCTCTCTCTCCTCCTTACCACCTAGGATGGCCCAACAAACACTTGTGATTCTAAAAATGTGCGCGCGGTATGCAAATCAAAAGCTACTTTCACTGGACCCCGGGGGGTCTGCAATGACATTGTGTGTGTGGAGAAGTGAGGGGAAGAGAGAGATGTGACACTGTGTTGCCATGTTTTTGTATCAAGCGGCGAACCCCTAGTGTTAAAACTCATTTGTCATACATGCCACGGCCGCTTTCTGTGCTCAGCTGTGTTTGCCTGTGCGTGCTTGTGTGTGTTTCTTTTTTATTAGAGAATCCACGGTCTGTCAGATGAAAAGGTGACGGTGTGTGACATTTGATTGGCTTCTGTGTCAGCGACTTGTCACTTCCATGTGGGAAACGGACTCTCCGTTGAGCGGCGGCGGTGGCTGGTCGGGCTCAGTCACGTCCAGCTTGTGTCGCCGCTGCCGTGTCACAGTGATTTTACACAATGTAAGAGTGGTATTGATCTGTGGGGTGTTGATCGAGCAGCATAATCCTGATTCACGTTCAGCTTAACTTGAAACTAACATTTGTTGAGCTCACAACAACAGTGCTCGTCCTACACGGCCTTATTTTCAGACATTTGATGATCACATTGATTTATAGTCTCTTAAGAGTACATTCAATCAATCACTCATTTATCAATGTGATTGGGTATTGGTAGTCTCTCTAACAAGTCCAGGTCTGCATTTCCTTTGTTAAATTAAGGTAAGGAGCAGTGGTGGAGGAAGTACTTAAGCTTGGTACTTAAGTAAAAGTACAATTACCCAGCAAAATTTATACCCAAGTAAAAGTGCTGCATCAACAATCCTACTTAAGTAAAAGTCTTAAGTACTTTTAAATGTACTTAAAGTATTAAAAGTAAAAGTACTCACGCACCAAATATATATTATTGATTTCCATTGCAAAGGATCTGATCAGGTTAAAATAATCAAAGAAATCATCTTCAAATTAAAATGGACCATGTGTAGTTAATGTACATGTTCAGGTCTGATTCATGTTAATCAGACATTAATGGATGGACCTGTGTTAGCAGACAGCAGCTAACTAGTTAGCTAACTGAGCCAGAGCACCGGGATCACGACTGAGGCTCATTATAGAAACACAGCTGGCAGCGTGACACCACCTCCATGCAGAGTCTGACCTCACATCAGTCCAGCACTGTGTTCATCACATGGAACAAGGAACTACAGACACTGTAGAAATGTAGTGGAGTAGAAAGTACAGGTAACAGCTGCAACATGGAATGGAGTAAAAGTACAAAGTATGCACTTATTTTTACTTAAGTAACGTATAAATACATAAAAAATTACTTAAGTACAGTAACGAAGTACAAATACTTAGTTACTTGCTAAGTATTGTGTGTGTATTGTATTGAGTGATTCTGGACAAACTTTAGTCATGTTTGTGCTGGGGTTTCATACGGATCTTAGTGTCCCCTGATATCTCACAGACACAAAGTAAAGAAGAGTTTGGCTAAATAAGACAAAGTGAGTGTAATAGAGGATCAATTCCACTGCTAATTTCTGGTTATTAGTGCTCATTGTTCACATAACAACTGTGCAGATGTCTTATTTATTACAATCTACTTGCCATCCTGTGAACCGAGCGGTCGTATTGTCACAGGATGCAGATGCACCCACTGTGTGGCAACAAGCTTGTTGAGTGGCAGCGTTGTGCTGAAAACTGTGACCCACAAAAATTTAAAAAACACACTTATAAAAAAGTGAAGAGCTGACACAGAAACAGAAGGAGAACAGTCTAAAAAGGCTAAAAAGAGCAGAAACAAATGGAAACAACTGGAATCCAGCAGCTGAAGCCGCCCTCTTCAGAGCAGTGTGGAGCAGCCTTTTGCACACTATACCCCATCTTGACAGGATGTCCTAAGGCTTTAGGTGATGGCTGACACAGGTGGAGACATGACAACGTTCTCACTGTAATTTCCAAATGGGTTGAGCAACAGAGGATCAAAGCTAACGACCACGAACGGCCAAACACCTGCCTTCCATCCTGCAGTGTGCTGATGACTGGGAAATGAAGAAGAAACTGGTTTTCCCACAAGACGTGGTGGTAACCAAGCTCCGCCCGGACATGGTTATAGTATCCAGGAGAAGAGAATCCTGCTGGCCGAGCCTACTGTGCCGTGGGAGGAGAGGCCAGCTACACCTCATGAACAGAAGAAGGCTGAGCACCAGGACTCGATCAACGAAGCTCTCATCAAAGGATAGAATGCAACCGTCTTCCCCATGGAGGTCGGCCGCAGCAGATTCCCAGCAACATCACTGCGCTTTTTTCTTAAGAGCTGTAATGACTGTGGCTGACGAGGCCACCAGTGACCCTGAGATACCTGCAGGATACACTTGCAGTATAAGATGGAAATAAATCAACACTCATCACTAGTTACACTGTGTTTGAGCAGTGATCTCCTACACTCCTCCTACCTGACATCTTTATCTAGTTTCAAGGCTTTTGGAGCCTTCAGGCTTTGCTCTCTGTAGGTTTCAGGTGTCGGGAAACCTGCTTCCTGACCACAGGTCAGTGTTCATGGACCACTGCTGTTTTGCTAAGGCCCGTTCAGACTGGGGAAAAAATCTGGCTAAAGCGGGATTCGGGCCTATCCAGATGTTTTTTTTCTGAGTGTGAACACCTCGAATCCGGCAGTATCCAGTTTGATTTCAATCCGGCTAGATCCACCCACGAGAGGTGAATCTACGAGGTGCCACCTAGTGGTTTGGAGGACAGCAAACACGCTGGATGAAGCCGGATTGAGTGCGGACACAAGTGTGTGCTAGCCAGATTTGAAAATAGGTCTGAACGCATCCAGCTTAAAGGCTGTCTGGGCTCAATCCTACTCTAGCTGGAATGACTTTCTCCAGTGTGAACGGGGCCTAATTAGTTCTGAGGATCACTGTTGAGTTCAGCTGCCTTTAATTTAAGCAGCCATGTTGCTGGTTGTTTTGCCACTCACTCTGAAGCAGGAGTGTTCAGGTGGGGAAGTGATGTCCGCACACATGCTTTATAATGCTGTTCATCATGTACCTCTCTCTCTCTCTCTCTCTCTCTCTCTCTCTCTCTCTCAGAATCCAGTAATTTGAACTCGTCCGACACCCGCCTCATTGACCTGATGGTCAAGGTGAATAAGGAGCTTAGCGGTTGCCATCTTTATAGTGATGATGACTTTATTGGTGCTGTGGATCACCGGAGCCGACTAAGAGCTGTCATAGATATTATATAAGGACATCTCTGGGCCGTCGGCCTACACAAACAACAACAACAGCTGGTGCTCGAGTTTATGGTGCAAAAAATCTAAACCTTTAAACTTGCTTGCATTAAAAAAATCATGTAGACCCTGATAGTGTGCTATGAAATATGAGAATCTTTGTAGTATTATCTGGTTTGGGCTCCAGGCAGCGCCACATTTTTCTGAAGGTATTTGACAACACGAGGAAGCAACGCATGTACGATCAGGCACGTTCAAGCTGCACTTGGTCTGAGATCATTCATTGTTTTTATGACAATTGTGTGATTTAGCCCGCAGGAGTTCAAACTAGCAACTCTGCAGTCACTTGGCAGCTTCCTCAGCCTCTGAGCTGTCGTTCCGAAGGAGCTCTGCTGCATTGCAGCACAAAATGAGTGTCTGAGCGCGCAGGTTGCCAGACGATTCCTCGTGTTTTCTGGCAGCTGAAAGAGAATAAAAATGTTGAATATCCACACAGGTTGTGCTGCAGCAGAGCCGGATTCCAACACTGTGTGCAGAACAAATGCACTAATATGAGTTCGAGGTTAATCTGCTGGAAAAAATAATGATGAATGACATTATGAAGTAAATCAATATCTTTACCTGGTCTGTTCCAGCAGACGTTCACTGCATTTGAACATCTCTCCTCTGTGCCAAGGACAGTGGAAGACTGAGGTCAGGACTAAAGTGTTATGACTATTAACTCATAAAATCATGAAATTAAAATCTGTGAGACAAGTTCAATAGATTGTAAAACATCAAGTGCATAAATTGTAGCTAAACCGCTTCACAAAACTGAAATACAGAACAGTAAAGTACAACAGAGCTGACTGTAATACTCAGCATGTGAGAAAAGCAACACAAGAGTAACACGACAAAAAACGTCAGTAGTTATTTTTGTCACATATGAATAAATACACAGAGATAAATAAACACAGTGAGGCTGATGCAGATGTTTTCATGTGGTGAACCTCAACGAAACACCTGTTTTCATTGCTCGTGTTTTAAAACTCCACATGTACCAGAGAAGAAAGAACCGAAGCAGTGCAGGAGTTTCTGCTGCTTACTGTAAGACGCCTGCTTATCATCTCTGTAGTAAGTTTGAGAGGAGGGTTAGGGAAAGTTGTGTATGATGTGTAAACTCACATGACAGGTTGTTATTAACCTCTCTGCTAAAGTGTCTGCACCTAAACACACACACTGCACGGGGTAACGGTGAGAATCACATGCAATTAAGAAGTTGGATAAAGTTCTTGAATCCCTGTGAGAGCTAACCTAGCTGACTCTTCTGCATCGAGTGTAGCCACGTTAGCCTAGCTGCTTCCTAATGATCTAACCTGCTAACCTTCTGTGAGGGCATCAAGTGCTTTATTTTCCAGAGTGAACTTCAGTGTGTGTAATATGACAGTGATGATGATTTCTCTAACAAACAAAGTGAGTTTAGATATTATTGATCAATAAAGATATGATTTTATTTTTCCTCAGTACTTTGTTTATTGATTTTAATTATTTAAATAGACAACAACCAAACATGTAAACAAACAAACCTTCTCAATAACACAGCTTACCTTCAAGAGCAACATTAGCATGCTAGCATTTTATCATTTAACCTAATGAGTCTTTAAAGGTCAGACATGTGTAGCACAGACTAGTGGGTGCAGTTTAAACGCTGAGTATCTCTGAGAATAAAGAGAGGAAGGTGTGTGTGTGTGTGTCTGTGTGTGTGTGTCTGTGTGTGTGTGTGTGTGTATTCATATGTGCCTCTGTGTTAACATTGGTTCTAATTATAGATTGTGGATATGGTGTACAGTGCATGCATGCTATCATCAACTGCTGCTACTGGGCAGGGCTCTTACACACACACACACACACACACACACATCTGACAAATACCATCATTGTAATTAAACAGAACAGGATGTGGCAAGTAAGAAAACAGACAAACTCTCCTTTAATCTCATTGTGGAGGGAGAGGGGAGCCTGTAATGCTGTCGCTTCCCTTTGCCTCACACACACACACATATATCTCCGGCTCTCCGGGCCTCTTTCTTCGCCTCCGTCCCTCTTCTTGCCTTGCTGTCTGAGTTGTTCTTTTTTGGACAGAGTTGCACTGCCCTTTTCAAAGTTATTTCGAACGCCTCAGGCTCCCATTAGTATTCAGCTTAACACTGGCTCTCTTTGTTTCAAGGAGAAATTGCCAACTCTTAGCCTAAATTTTGCAATAAGACACTAGCAAATGGTCTGCAGCCCAGACAGAAACGATATGATTCACCTGGGTACCCCTCTCTCTCTTCTCTTTCCTTCAGTCCTTCTTTTTCAGCCCCCCCGCTCGCCGCCTCACCCCTCCTCAGTGGGTGCTGTTATGAATCGATTCGGTGGAGGTTATTGCCGTCGTGAGCTGCTTTTGAAATTTGTTTTCTTCTTGAAATTGGATTTTGGCTGCCCCCTTATTTTTCCTATGCAGGCAATATGCTGCTCTGCATCTACCTGCAATTAGGCTAATCCATGGGCTGTTTCATCATCTGTAATGTTTATTATGTCACACACACACACACACACACTCAGTGTTTGTATGTGAGAGGAGAGATTAGGAGTCTGATACTGTATTGCACGGGAGAGATCTGTTCGACTCATGTTCCTGGAGACCCCCCCCCCCCTGTCAACATCTCCCTTATTCCCATCCATCAGTGCACACACACACACACACACACACACACACACACACACACATACACACACACACACACATACACACAGACTTGCACATTCGCACTATTATCTGTCCATCCATCAAGCTCGATCAAACCTGCTGAATTTTTCATGTCTTCACCTGTTGAGCACCAACTGTCTGCAGTCAGGAAAAGATCCAATATTTACTCACTCTAGTGGTCCGTGTGTGTGTTGTGCACGTGTAACCTTCTGCTGTCTCCAGCAGACAGTCTACGTGAAGTGTTCTGTCTTCAAAGGCAGCAGGTAGCTCAGAGAAAACACACACACACACTGACACACACACACATGCATGATTTTGAACTTGAGGATCGATGTGAGGGCAGGTCCGGCCTGTGATGCTCTTGGATATCGACTGAGATGTGTGGGTGCCTGAGGTGGTATCTGTATCTGTAAATGTTTTGATGGATTTGCAGCATCCTGTAACTGCTGTTCCAGTTTTTCTTTTTCTTTTTTTTGAAGCGCGGAGACAGAAAGACAAGCACAGCCTGATGCACAGGCCGCTTCGGTATTGATGACGGCTCACTTCTGTCTGCGGGAGGTCGGAGCAGTGCAGTGATTAAATCGGAATAAAATTCAAATCCGGGGAGGTTTCGCCGCTCTTTGAAATAATCTGATCTGGCTTTGGTAGCTGCAGATGTTTTTTTATCAGCACTTAAAAGTCTGACTTGACTTCAGACTTTTTATAGTTTTCGATTTATTTTTGAATGTGTTGTAGTTAATGTGTCACAGGGCGTTTCTTCATCAGCAGCACATTCAAAGGAGGCTGTGGATGTAGCCATGTAGCCATGATGCACGTCAAATGTGTTGTTTGGGCTGTAATTTGTCAACATGGCAGCCATGAGAATAGCAGAGAAGCTGATGGTATAATTATGTGGTGAAACTAAAAGCCATGATGTTTTCCTGAAACCCTAACCAAGTCCTTTTCATGAAAATGAAGTGCAGTGGCCTTTCATACCGATCCTGAGGCGTCAGGAAGAATCCCCGCTTTTCATGTTGATTTTGTCACACTGCTAGTTGTTTTTGTTGGTCTGGTCCCTTCTGGACTGCTTTTCAATCTTATTTTAATCACATAGCTGTGATGGGGGCTCGGTTCTGATAGAGCCTTTACAGTTGTTTTGATCGGAGGATCACAATTTGCATAATACAGTTAAATAAATTTTTTAAGTTTTTCAATCAGTATTTTATGTCAGATTATTGACTTCTTGTTTACCCTCAGGGTAAAGACCCCTCCTCTAATGATGGTTTTGCATCACTTCATCCCGTATTGACTCATTGTTACTTCAGTAGCTCCTTGTCTGTTGTTAATCTTCATTTTGAGCCACACTTTGTGGATGTTTAGGAGACAACTGATTAATTTGAGATTAAACTTGTGTTTATTCCAGGGGTTTCCTATTTAGGTTACTTTCTGACCATTACCCATCAGCAGTACAAATACTTAGCAAGTAACTAAGTATTTGTACTTCGTTACTGTACTTAAGTAAGTTTTTATGTATTTATACTTTACTTAAGTGAAAACAACAGTGCATACTTTATACTTTTACTCTATTCCATGCTGCAGCTGTTACCTGTACTTTCTACTCCACTACATTTCTACAGTGTCTGTAGTTCCTTGTTCCATGTGATGAACACAGTGCTGGACTGATGTGAGGTCAGACTCTGCATGGAGCTGGTGTCACGCTGCCAGCTGTGTTTCTATAATGAGCCTCAGTCATGATGCCGGTGCTCTGGCTCAGTTAGCTAACTAGTTAGCTGCTGTCTGCTAACACAGGTCCATCCATTAATGTCTGATTAACATGAATCATAACATGAATCTACAGCAGGAACACTAACACAGTAAACATGCTGAATGCCTGTTTGTTATCAGCAGCCTCTCTGTTCACTTAATGCCCACAGCCTGTCTCATGACACACAGACCTGTCCATAGCCGCTTCTGGACTGAACATGTACATTAACTACACATGGTCCATTTTCATTTAAGATGATTTCTTTGATTATTTTAACCTGATCAGATCCTTTGCAATGGAAATCATATATATTCGATGTGTGAGTACTTTTAATACTTTAAGTACATTTAAAAGTACTTAAGACTTTTACTTAAGTAGGATTGTTGATGTAGCACTTTTACTTTTACTTAAGTACCAAGCTTCAGTACTTCCTCCACCACTGCTCATCAGAATAGAGATAAAGATCCTCTCAGTTCAGTGAGTGAAGCACAGAAACTTTGTGCACCAGCCATCAAAAGCAACTGGTTAGTCCTAATGTCTTTGTTTTTACACACCTCTCTGCACAAAACTCTAATTTAATGTGCTGTTAACATCACCGTAGAGACTGAGTGCTGCTAATTGTCTTAATGAAGTCTTATCTTTTCTCCTCCGATATAAATGACCTGAGACCGTCGCTGGAAACTTTTCGCTGTTTGGTTGTTCTTCCGTTTCCTCCTGAGTATCACACCTTGGCGACTGTCGCGTGGGTGGCGACGGTGTGCGGTTTCCACGGTGACAGACTGATCATTATGGGCTGTGGGATGCCATCATCTCGTCTTTACGGTCCAGATGTTCATCAGAAACACTGACTGAGACGGGGAGGACACACGGTGTGTGTGTGTGTGAGCGTGCGCCAGTCTGCCTCTGCAGGATCGTCCTCATTTGTTTGACATTGTATGCGTTTTATGTCTGTGTGTGAGTGCTTATGTGTCTGTGTGTGAGTGCTTGTGTGTGTGTGGGTGGGTGGTGGGGGTGGTGGGGGTGTGTGGCAGCAGCTGCATAGGGGACGCCAGAAAGAGTGCTGATGAACAGGGAAAGAGTTGCTGACTGAGATGCAGAGCTGAGCTTCATGGTTGGAGGACAAAACGCAGTGTGATACACACACACACACACACACACACTGGGCACACAGTTTTTGGCACACACATTCGGATAGTCACTTTAGAGACGCTGCAAATCCAACAGACATATACAGAACATATGCCTGCTCTCACTGTTTGTCCTGCATGTTAAATAGAGACATGCTCCTTTAATTAGCTTCCTGCTAACATGTCCTTGAGCAAGCTCTGAAGCTGTTAACTGTGTTAATGATGATCTTTGACCTTATCATGAGGCAATGAAGGAGTAAAATGAATATGTCCTGTATCAGTATGAAATGATTTTGCAGATACTTTAGATAGATACGTTTAGACAATCCGAACATCGGTGGTGGCTTCAACCACAGAAAACACTGTGACTGTGTTCTGCTGAAACACTCACATTCCATCAAAGTCTCAATTACATATATTCAATGGGTCTGAATGTGACGTGAATCCAAATTGCAAAGTGCAGAGGCGGAAAACTGCCAGGTGAATATTCTACTTTCCTTACTGCCTCTTATCTGAAGTCAGGTCAAGGTAGCACTACACACACTTTTCAAGTGTGGGTATTCCTGTTGTACTGTGTAAAAGTGCACTGGGAGTGTGTGTGTGTGTGTGTTTCATTTATGCACAGTACAGTCGGTGGGTCCAGCCATTCACCCTCTGAGGACAAAAGTATACATCTAAGCATAAGTAAGCTTAGCCCAGAGGTCTTTACTGGGAGATGCAGAGGCTCACACAGACCAGAGATGATGAAGAGGACGTTATTCTTGTGGTCATTATTACAACGCTTGTCTTCTTGATCAAACATCTGCTCCAACCATCCTCACAAAGCCCCGGCAGCTTGGAGCTTTTCACTGTTGTCTGTTACAGAAGCGTGGCCTCAGATTGGAGGTGCAGGAGAAAAAAGCACAGCAGGATCAAATGCATTGAAACCACCTGTATGAAGATCAATTGTGCTCTGACAGTCCAGATTCATCTCACTCCTCCGTTTTTCTGCTGTTTCACATTTTCAGTTCCCATTTATCAACATCAGATACACAATGGGTGTCAGATATGAAGGGTTAGTGCACCCCGACTTGGTCATGATTCATTTACTTGATCTTTGGCCTCGGTGTGTTTTCGCTCTCTCTCTCTCACCACCTGTTATCCTTTTGTGCTCTTACTGAGGGATTCACCTCTTCTCATAAAAATATGAAGAAAAAGGCTCATGCTAGGTGGCTGCATGTCATATAACTATGATGCTCATGTAATATTTATAAGGTGGATGTTTTTGTCTGAACAAACAATGCTACAGCTACTCATTTTTAAAAAATTTTTTTTATATATATATATATTGCTCGGTAAGGTTTCACCTGTTAGCTGTAGCATGCTAGTTAATGTTAAAGGTAGGGTAGGAGATTTTGAAAACTCAGTGAGAGTCAGCCAGATTTTTAAAGTAAACACACGCCCCTTTCTCTCTGAGCTCACACTGAAGCCACGCCTCCATATCTGTGGACCCTGCGCGGAGTATTGGCTGATGTTTTTAGCGTTTTATAGCTTCCACAGATGATTCATATTCTTCGCTTTAATGCGAAACTGCCGAACTAATTGGTTGCTATCGGATTGTAAAGAGAAGTTACACTAATTTAACAAAAGGTGCATCAGAATGAAATCTCCTACCCGACCTTTAAGATGAGGTGAGCTCATAGATATTCCAAGCATGTGGTCAAAAACAAAACAGAACAGGGCAGTTCCTGCAATAATATAACCGGCAGTATGTTTCTAGTTTTTGTGCTACTCTAGTAGCACATTATGTTCCCTCCAGGGATCAATAAAGTCTTATCTTATCTAAATTAATGTACATGTATAGGGGTAAATAGGCATTAATCTTTAATGACCAGTTTGCCCCCTATAAAATATTTCTGATTACATATGACTTTGTTTTGTTTTAATTAATAATTTACAATAAATTATAATTATCAAATTCCTTTAGTAGACTGGACATAGTCCTCACAGACCCGTAATACTGC
The DNA here is from genome assembly GCF_900634625.1 of Parambassis ranga. Classification (NCBI taxonomy): domain Eukaryota; kingdom Metazoa; phylum Chordata; class Actinopteri; family Ambassidae; genus Parambassis; species Parambassis ranga. Next base: position 2,974,568 of record NC_041036.1, read on the forward strand.
CATAGCAACTGTCTGTCCTGCATAGCAACCATATGTTCTTCAGAAATAACAAACCCCAGAATGCAGCGATTGGCCATAAAAAAACCATTAAACCACCATTTAAAAATGAAGCAATAACAGACACCACAACGTGTGAGTACAGAGGGGCTTCTTATAATACAATAGCAGAAAACCGTGCCATGCAGGGTCTCATATTGATGAGTGATGTAAGGGTTCATTCCCGGTGGATTTGCGACATGAACAGAATATTTGAACGGTTTCTCTTTAGAGTCCTGTTGAGCATGCAGCCTATATGCTGCTCACTACATGACTGTACATGTGCCCGACAGAGAGCTGCTGGCAGCACGCTGGACTCTGTCTTATTATTGAGTTAGACGTCCGCTCCTGAGATCAGCATTTAAGAAATGGTCAAATAACCTCCCGCATCATCTCAGTGTGGCTTAAACGTATTTGTGGTCACCCTTATCTTGTTTTGTACTTTGTTTTGAGGTTTCATTTGACACCGAATTTCACACTAAATATTTGATAATCATCAAATGTCAAGATGTCCTTCTATAAAAAATGAATTAGACACAGAGTATTTTTATCTGGACTCCCTGTCCTCTCTCACCAGGCTCACAGACGCTCCATGTAATATCATGCTCGCTGCTGCTGCTTCTTGCTTTGACTTTGATCAGACGAGAGAGAATGTCATTTATCAGAACATGCTTACTGCTTACTGTAATGAGCATAAATGTCACCCTTCAACTATCTGTCATGTTCCAATTGAGTTATAGCACTAACAAATCCGCTGTAATGACAGAACATTGAATTATCGGAGCTGCGCCTCGGCCCTGGAAGCAGAAATGTGCTGTGGAGAAACCGAAAAGACAATCAAAGCAGAACATATAGAAGACAAGAAAAAGTTTTCCTTTCACGGCGTTAACCAGGGCGTATTGTTCAACCCAACAAAATGCATATCAGAAAAATTGCAGCCTAGCCAGCTTATTTGCTTCAAGTGCTGCTGCTGAGATACTTTGAGAGCAAAATGAAAGAAAATGGCCTGTGCTTGTGGTTTGAAATAATACAGAAAAAGGAGGGGCGACAAAAGTCTTGTACTCTCTCTCTCTCTCTCTCTCTCTCTCTCTCTCTCTAAATGCAGGCCTGTTTTATTGTGAATTAAATTGAAGTGGAACACAAGAGGAGGAAGAGTTTGAAATGCAGAGAGCAGAGGAAGGGCAGGGAGAAGGGAGAGATAAGGGTTGAGAGGCTTAGAGACAGGAAGAGAGCAGAATGAGGAGGAAGCATGGAGGCAGAGAAAGTAGTGGGGGGATGCTGAATCAGAGAGGGAAGAGATGCTGTGATAAGTACTGCAGAGAGGAAGTGGGGCTGTCAAGATAAAGACAAACTCAGACAGAGGAAAGAAGGAGATTAGAGGCAGACTTCGACATTTTGAAGAACGATGAGGAGGAGAGAGAGAGAGAGAAGGAGAGCGAATGAAAAGAACAAGAGCGACGGAAAGGAGGAAAGACAAGCAGACAGAGAGAGAGAGAGAGGCCAAGGAAGTGTCTTCAGGGTGCCAGCCAGGAGGAAGTGCCAGCCGCTGTAACCACGGCAGTGGCACTGGTCGCTATGGGAACCAGCAGAGCCAAAAAAAAAAACAAAAAAACACACAGTCCGGTCAACAAGGCCAAACTGACTCTGTTCTTCCTTTTTTCTCATAGAAGGAAACATGAGAAGAAATAATCTGTTTGTAACCTTTTGGTATTTTACCCACAGTCAGTCACATGACTCCACTCCACTGAATCCTACTAGAAATGCATTAGTGGCGTGAGAAAAAAAAACAACGTACAACCTGCAGCACATGTCCACACTTAATGGGATGATTGCTGTGACATTTTAAGAAGAGATGGCAAAAGCCGCTGCTGTAGCTGCGGGTCAACGACTGGAAGAGTTACAGGGTCAACTGGCTGCACTGTACTCGCTAAAGCTGCAGCACTTATGCTGCATTGGGATCTATTGTAAAAAAAAATCCTGAAACCTGGCTGCTTGTCTTGTGTTGTGACTGTGTCGTGCTGCTGCAGTTTGTTATTTCGGTGATAACATCACAATCTCTATCAGCACAGATGTCACTCTTATGTTAAATGTGTTTGGGGAAAAAAACAAAATAAATCTCCCTGAACAGGATGTGTGTGCTCGCTACACAGGCAGTCTGACAAGTGTTGCCAGGATTAAATGTTTATAGCGCCACACTAAATAAAGTTCAATGATCAGACGTTTAGACTTTATCTGCTCCTGCAGGACATTTGAAAAACATGGAGTCTGCAAGATGTTTGTTTCATTCAAGTAGCTCAGGCAGGACATCAAAGCTTGATTTTTCTATTTTTTTTCACTTCAATTTATTCAAATTTTATTTTTATTTTTTAATTTTAGGATTAAGAAAAGATCATAAGAGTTGTTTCATGAGAAGAAGTCAGTGTGTTACTCACCCTGAAGCTTATAGCCTGAGTCCAGCCCCAGACATGCTATGACGCTGTTTTGTCATGATGGCAGCCACACACACACACACACACACACACACACACACACACACACACACACACGCACACACCTTCAGAAAGAGCCTAAATTGGGCTAACCAAACACTTTCAGGGCTGACTGACTCTAAAACTCTCAATAGAAAAGAAAACACTAGCTACAAACATCCCATAATCCAACACCCACTGTCTGTATTTACTAGTACTGTATTTGCTCTTGTCCTGTTCGTACACAGTGGAAGGACCACCATCACCACTTGGATACTCGAGTGGAGTCTATGTTGACAATTGTCTTTGTGTTGTTGTTAGATGAGCATATATTCTTGATAAAAGTGTAGATTATGGTGTTACTGTATTGTGTTAATTAGTCAGACATTTTAGCAGAAACCAATGAAACACTAAAAATCAAAAGGTGAAGGTAAACTGTGTGTAACGTTGGGAAGGAGGCGCAGTAGTGATGGGAAATTCATCTCTTCTAATGGATCGGCTCTTTTGTCGCTTAAATTCATTTATTATCAATAATAATGTCAAATTATTTGTGAATTTAATTTCTGTTTTAAGGTATAAAAATCATACTCAGGTCAATTTGACAATAAGATCCAACGTCTGATTGTATGTAGCCTCTCGTACCAATAAAGTTTGAACTGTTTGTTCAGTGAAACAACAGAAATCCTTCAGAATCACACAGGCTCGCTGCACTGATGGATGTGCAGCTGCTTGATATGAGAGTTTAACCTTGCAATCTGCACACACGCCTTTCTATTAACAATGTAATTGAAATGAGAAATGTTTTCTGCATTTCCTGCAGTCACTCATTTTCTCACCTTTCCATCCTGTTGGATCTGTAGCGGCTGCTCTCGCTGATTTGTGTCTCCTTACCTCCTGTTTCTTTCCGTGTGTGTGTGTGTGTCTGTGTGTTGTTTCCATACCATACCAACACCTCCCAGTCCTCACACCCAGATGTGACCGCTTCTAATAAACTGCTTCGTTCACGACCAACACATCACTGAAGCACAAAACATGATCTTCCAGTAAACAGAACTGCAAGTGCAAACAAACTCATGTTGTGACGGGTCGTGAAGAAGACAAGGGATCTACAGGGACCATGAGCCTTTTCCCTCCTAAGTCTGAATCAAAGTTGTAGCTGCCATCCACCTCCTTCCATAGAGCTGCAGTGCTTGCCTGTTAGCCACCTAGCTAAATGTGTCGTCCTGGCCATTCAGCAACAGAGTTTGTGTAAATCCACTGATTGTGACGACATGTTGAAGCTTAGGATGGTTGTGCCGTCTCTCCTTCCCCTGCGGACACAGGATCTGCGGACTTCTATACTTAGAAAAGGTCATCTCTGCTTTTATTTCTGACACTGCAGGGTGCTTCATTATGTTATCAGCAGGTGAAGCATCCAAACCACTGCTGCCTGATAGCGATGGTAACTAAGGATGCATGGATGGAACACTGGACGGTTCAATTGGCACGTAAAGAAAAGGTGGAGTACAATTTTCCAGAGTGCGTTGAGAAAACAACGCAGGTCATCACTTACATGTGTAGATATCCTCCTGTCTCCATTAATTACCAATTACCTCTGACTCTAATCCAAATCAATTATGTCAGTCCAGTGAATAGACCTGTAAGTGCAAAAAGTGACAATAGAATCAATAATTAAGTAGATTCAATTAGATAAAGTGCATGTAACGTGACACATTACACTTCATCATGTTACATTATGGTCTCAAATCAAACAGCTGCTCTGAGCACTGTGGCGAACGGTCAATGTGTTGCTAAGGCACGTGAACGTCCTGCAATTGAATGGAAATGAAGTGAGATCGCAGTGTGACCACCAAGCACACCTCCTGTCTGTAGGGCTGACTGGCCAGTTAGCTCCAGTTTACTGCTGTGTGTGTGTGTGTGTGTGTGTGTGAGAGAGAGAGTGTGTGTGAGGCTAAGCGGAAAGAGAGAGAATGTAGGGTGCTTGCCTGCTGTGACTTGTCCTGTTCGGATTCAGGCTGCAGTCAGGGACCTGTGGCCTCCCAGCAGTGCAGCGTGACACAGCTACTAGCTCTCAGCACACACACACACACACACACACACACACACACACACTCATCCAGCCCAGTGCCTTTTAGCCGGAAGTAGGACAGTTAAAAGCGAAGGAGAGCGAGAGGAAAACAGAGAGGCAAAAACAGGACATGAAAGATGAAAGAATGCAGAAAACAAAAAATGCAGATAAACAGAATGAGACACACACACACATACACACACACACACACTCACATTCAGCCAGATTTGATAGAGGCAGTGCATTGCGTGATCTATTCTCCAGTGCGCTCATGGTGCCGGTGGAGTTGCCGAGTGTTTTTTGGAAACTAGGTCATTGTTCCTCCCACTCAGCCTGTCTGATCCGCCACATAGCCTGACTTTTTTTTTTTTTTTTTTTTATAATTTTTTTTTTTACCAACTAAGCACCTCTCTTGTCTCGTCTTTTGGGTTGAGGGAAAACAGAGAAGTGGGATTGTTAAAAGTCAAGCACTTTTTAAACACAGCTGCACATTCGGACAAACGCTGTCACGTCGACGTACACATGCGCGCAGATGGCCAAAGAGGCTGACTACATTAGAAAGAGAGTTCTCCTGAGGTATGTCCAATATGTCCAGCAGTGCTCTCCTCTCCTCTCCTCTCCTCCTCATCCTCCTCTGCTAATGGCTCTGCACTGACAGATGAGCTTAGAGGCTTTTAAATATTCAGCCTCTGCATATTGACCGGGCTCAGATTGAATTATACAGTCATTTATTCATCACTCATTTCACACAAGAAGGTGTGACGCACTGCCCTCGTACCAATCTGTGAGATATGCATATGCACACACATGGCCACACACACACACACACACACACACACTGTGGGTAGAGCAGACAGGAAGGGCACAGAGGCTGAGGCTTTGCTATCCAGGATGAGTAATCATTGCTAACTGTGCCAGCAGAGAAGCTGCGCAAGGAAAGGGAGGGATGGATGGAGGGTGGGGTGCTGGAGCAAGATGGGCAGAAAGAGGGGAAGTGAGGAGCAGCAGGAGAGAGAAGAGAGAAGCACAGAATCAAATGGAGGAAATGAGGGGAACATGGTGAAAGAGAGGAAGAGGAGGAGGAGGAGGAGGAGGAGGGAGGTGGATAGGAATAGAGGGAGAGCAAGGAGGAAAAAGTTGACTGAGTCAGTGCTCAGTCATATTATGGAGTCACAGTGGGAGTCACTGTGGGCTGAAGGGCGGGTGGGGGTTCAGTCTGTCCACTGGCACCACTGCTCTGCACTCTCCGTTAAAAGGTTGAGTCAACTTACATGGAAGCCAAAGACTCAGAGAGGCCTGAAGTTTTCCCCGTGGACGCCTCACAGCAGCTTTTACTCACATTCTGTTATAAAGACGATGGACTCCGCTTCGCATAGATAAAGCCACCAAAGACACCTCTGCTGTTGGAAATCTGGAATCTGGTCACACGTTCTGCATTAGATGTTTGGTCAATTGTTACATGCAGCCATGTCCATTGACGTCCATTGACCTGCACTGTCATTATGGAAAGCAGTGACATCATGCAGCTCATGCAGGATAATGGCCTCTGATTGTTTAAGGACTGATGACAAGAGCAGTATCACTCGCTAATTAGGCCACGTTCACACTGGGGAAATCAATCCGGCTAGAGCGGGATTCGGGCCGTATCTGGATATATCTGGATTGATTTCAATCCACTTGGCTCAGGTCTGAACGCAAATGCAGCTAGTGAATCCCGCTAGCGACGTCATACTTCCAGTTCACAGGGACAGTGTCTGGGTCACGTACAAAAGCTGTATGTAAACAACCGTCGAATTACGACAGCTTTGCCCCGAGTTTGTGATTTGAAAATAGGTCTGAATGTATCCAGCTTAAAGGCTATCTGGATTCAATCCTAAGCCGGATACGTTCAGACCTATTTTCAAAGCAGTTTATTCCTTTGTAGCCCTGTCGAAAATAAACTCGGGGCAAAGCTGTCGTAGTTCCACAGTTGTTTACATACGGCTTTTGTACGCTACCCGGACACTGTCCCTGTGAACTGGAAGTATCACGGCGCTAGCCAGATTCGCTAGCCGCATTTGCGTTCAGACCTGAGCCAGATGTAAGCCAATCCGGCTAGATCCACCTCCGAGAGGTGGGTCAAGGTCTATCCGGATTTACGTTGTTCAGAGTGAGAAAAAAACTATCCGGATATATCCAGATACGGCCCGAATCCTGCTCTAGCTAGATTGGTTTCCCCAGTGTGAACGGGGTCTAATTGAATCCCTCTAATCTTGTATTAGCAGATAACATCATCATATTAAGTGTTTGTATTTGCACATTTTCTAGTATAAACATTTCATCAGTAACATGGAAAATGAGGTGTATTTATGTGGCTTTATGTCCAATTACACATTCTGGATCCCTCACACAGTCCTATCAATAAGAACAGAAGGAAGGAATGTAAGAACATTCACACTTTTTGTGCCAATCTAACCTCCAATATTTTTCACAAAAGCGAAACATCAACTCCCCTTTAAAGAGGATTAGAGGCAGATAAAATCAGACTTCAACATTTTGTTGAAACCTTGGCTTTAAAAAGTTCAATTAAAAAAAAATCAATCTTGAATATTAAAGTTGACAACATAAAATGTCTCTTTAGCCAAATACAGTCCCCCAAGAATGTGTGAAGTGAAATGTGACCTTGAGTCACAAAAGCCAAACGGCAACAAAGCCAGTCACTGTTCGTTGATCTAGCTTTTTTATAACATTCTCTGCTTGAAATAGCTGCATTGTGCCATTGAATGCAGGATGTAAAACTTGGTATTGGTATTGAAATCAAGCTTTTGGAACCAGAGCATATATAAGGTAATTTAATTTTGAGCCTTTATTCAGGCTTTTCACGAGGCTGGAAAAAATATTTGAGCAGACTTTCCTTTAAATGTAACCTGCAACCTGTTAGTAAAAAGAAATATGTGTGCATGCTTTAGAAGGAGATTCATTTCTGGGCTCACTTGTACAGTCAGACTGTGTAATTTTTGGAATGGGAAAAATGAATTTTTGAACATAATGCTGAGTACATTTTAGAGTTCCTGGCTACCTTTTTATGAAAAGACCCACAAGTATTAATTACATCAGCTTAGATCTTTGACCCGGCCCCCATCACGCCTCAGTCTGCTGTGTGCCAGCCTACATCACAGCCTGATGGAGTGCCTGTGTGGTGGTCTCTCCATACTAACCTGGATCACACCAACCTCCCCCCCACAGAGAGACGGGTAATAAAGGGGCTCCGTGAGGAGAGATTCATTACCTAACCTGTGCTGCTGACTGGGACACAATTGACTCTGTAATACTCTGACACAGAGAGAAGTTGATAGATGACAGAGTGGAGAAAGTGTGTGTGGGGGGGATAAAAGAGAAAAGAAAGAGTAGCAAGAGATGGATAGAAAAGTGAAGAAAGGGAGGAAAAAGGATGAAAGGGGGGCAGATAGATAGATGAGGGAGAAAGAGGGGACAGATACATAAGAGGGGAGAGAAGTGACAACCGAGAGGCTAATGGAAGGTGAAAGAGTTACCAAAGATATGCTTTCATCTAACTGTCAAGCTAATTTTACGCAAACCTTTGAAATGCCAGAAAAAAAAGTTGAATTATCACATCAGCTAGTTGGCGTTCCTTAATGTGAGACTCAACACATTCACCAGAAAAATGCAAAAAATAAGTCCTTGAGTGATTATTTGGTGGGCTTATTAAGTTGTTGGACTTTAGCATGAGCTCATGTTGGCAATATTTCATGTTTTTTTTTTGAAAATGAAAATAAAGACTTGGCACCATTCTGCAACGCCGTCTAAACCTCAGTAGGAGCCTTGGATGTGGGAGTCAAAAGGAGTTCAGCACTTAAAATGTCTTCTTAGAAAAAAGGGTTGAGATCTCCATAAACACCTCTGAACTCTGGACTGTTCGGTGTCACATGAGTGGCAGCTTTAATTCTGAATTGTTGAGTAATGTGTTTATAAAATGTTTCTCCAGGGTCTCAGCTAACTAACACGGTTACCGAAATAAAATAATAACCTCATAACTGAACAAAGGAACTGATAGTGACTCTGGTCTTTTACTGGTTTGTCTGAAATGTCTCACTGGCCCCCTTCACACTGGAGAAAGTCAGTCCAGCTAGAGTAGGATTGAATCCAGAATCCTTTAAACTGGATAAGTTCAGACCTTTTTTCAAATCTGGCTATCACACATGCGTGTCCACGCTCAATCCAGAATCCTGCTTAACACGGCTTGTTTGTTTGTATGTCTCGTAACATACAGAGTCTGTTCAGGCCGCGGTAGGATCGTGTGTAAACTCGAAAATAAATTTGGGGGCAAAGCTGTCGTAGTTTGACTATTGTTTACATGCGGCTTTTGTACACGACATGGACACTGTCCCCGTGAATCCGGAAGTATCACATCTTTAGCAAGATTCACTAGCCGCATTTGCGTTCTAACCTAAGCCACATCTGGCTAGATCTCCGAGAGGTGGATTTAAATCAATTCGGATATATCCAGATACACTCTAGCCGGATTCATTTCCCCAGTGTGAATGGGGTCACTGTCGGCCATGTTGTATTGGGTTTTAGGTCTCAGAACCACTTGGCTAGGATGGGGAAAAGAGACAACTTTAGTTTTGTTTTCAGCTGGATCTTTTTAATCTGTGTTCGTATGCGTGTTTGGTAAAGACTTCCTCACTGACTTCAGTTTAATCACCCCATACATGCATACTGTTATGTTTTGTTTTCAGAACTTTGTTCTGTAATTGGATTCCGATTTATTCTTGGACTGAGTTACCTCAAACAACCCTGTTCAGTATTACTTTGATCTTATAGGAAAATACTTGAAAAACAAAAACTGTATAAAACGTATTACTTTAATTGAGTCCAAGTCACCTGCCTGACAAAAATAAACTTACATTTAATTGTCTGTATGAGTCATGCAACTGTATCATCCAGAGAAACTGCCGCACAAACTTGTATCCATCAAATCAGGCGTTCAAGTCCAAGTTTGTAAAACATGAAGACTTACTAAGCTTTGCCACATCATTAAAGACAAAAAGCAGAATAAATAATGAAAAATAAATGATTATCTCTGATCCAGTGACAGGAGGAGATACAAATGAAGATGTACACGATGCAGCTCCTCGAACTCTGTGGATTAGTGGAAGAGAATGGGAGGAAAAAAGAAAAATGTGCAGTTGATACCACACACCTACACACACATACACACACGTACACACTCACTAATCTGTCAAAGCAACAAAGGGAGGCAAGCCAGGGCCACATTTGCATGACAAACTGGCCCCGCTAGGTTGATTGAAGAGAAAACAATTTTAGGAGACAGGCTGACTGTGTGGTATGGTGCCTGCCACCTCTGGGTGGGCCTCAGGACCCATAATCGGAGTGTGTGTGTGTGTGTGTGTGTGTGTGTGTATAGGTGGCTGGTTGATTTGTTTGTGAGCGTGGCTGTGTGAGACATGAGGTGGTAGTTAGGGGATATGGGATTTAGCTAGATGGCAGGGAAACAGAGAGGCAGAATTCATCAGGTTATTGTGCCGCACTGCAGCTGCATCTGTGTGTCTGTGAGTGTGAGTAAAAGAGCAGTCATATGTGTGTTCTTTTACAAATGCCAGTGGGAATTGTGTGTGTGCCTGTTGTGTACAGAAGTGTGTGTGTGTGGATTATATACAGTTTATATACTGTTGTTTTTGCTACAGATTTTTTCCGAGTACACAAGTCAGTGAAAAAGCCAGGTGTGTGTGTGTGTGTGTGTGTGTGAATCTCTGTCCTACCTTAATCCCCAGATTGCCAGAGCTGAGGGTTCAGACATACGCTGGATTTGTTGCTACAGTCTGCCTAATCTAATCCTATCATCACTCTAAAACCTCGTCTGGGTGAAAACACACACACACATACTTTCAATCCATATCTAATAACTTTTGCATTCACACACAATAAGTACTTGATTAAAAAAAACCCATGCAGGTGTGGCTCACACACACACACAGGTCGCACAGATACCTGGCATGGCTCTCAGCAGCTCTTGCATACTTGCTGCTGTGTCCTGCCTCCTCTGTCTTCTCCTCTGTACAATACACGGACCTACAGTCATTGTGCATAGAGCTCTGTGTACCTGAATACATCCTATGTAGAGCTTTTCATAGCTATTGTTAAAAAGTATCAAAAGACATGTTTCCACAGGAGGAAGTAGTCCCACAGGAACTGTTCGGCCTGCACTGTGTTGTTAAGAACACAGTGCAGAGAGGGGTGCAGCCCTGGAAACTGGTTGGTTATACTCACAAAGATGGCTGTCCTCCTGGTAAAACCTGAGAGGTTTATTTATCAGCCACAGGGTTCTGCAGTTGAAAATAATCTTATCTGTGTCAAACTCTGTGACAACAAAACATGACCCTCTCACTTCATCCTGGATCTGTACAGTCCTGGACATGTCTCCAGTCTGTGAAAGAGCTTTATTTTAACACCTGGTGCAGATCGGTCCCTGTTACATTGCAGGAGTGCCAGTCATGCATCCTGTCCATTCTGAGTTGTGGTCTGTCAACAGATGCTTTACACAAGTAAGACCTGACACCTCCAGAGCAGAGCCAGATTATTTTTTTTTGAATTTTTAGTATGAAATCTCTTCCTTTCTTCACTTTTGTGGTGTTTGGAATTATGATGCCTTCAAACCTTCACGAGTAATAGGACAACAGAGGCGTACCAGAGACATAGAATTGTTGGACAGGGACCGGTGCTGCAGTGTCAGCCTTCTCAGGATGGATGCCGTTCATTATTTTGTCTTGTTTTTTGTGTTTTCTTCTTCTGTGTTGTGTTGTCTTTGTGCAGGGGCAAGCACAGGGTTAACACAGTCAGATGTTGAGGATAGAATCCTGGATTCTTTCGGTTGAATTTGAAGTGTTGAAGGTCTTCATAAAAGTGCTGACACCTGCTTCAGCCAGCTTGTTGGAGGATTAGGGACTGTTTGGAAGGACTGCTTGACACCAGCTTCTAGTTCAGCTGCAAGTGTCAAAACCCTGTGACCTGACTTCCACTCAGTGTGAGTGTGTGTGTGTGTGTGTGTGTCTCATTAGCTCTAGGTTAAGGCAGGGAGTCCTATTTGTGACAGGTTTATTAAATATCTCAGGGCCCACAGTGGACATGGCAGGGAGGGAAACCCCCACTGCTCATGTAATTAATGTGGCCACTCAATGCTTATGTTTGGAGCCTGTGTGTGTGTGTGTGGGTGAGACTGTATGCTTTCACTTTACCAGCATGAGTATATTTGTTAATGAGTGTGTGTGTGTGTGTGTGTGTGTGTGTGCGCCTGAACTTGTTTTCGCAGAGCTGTGCAGGAACAAGGGGGTGGGGGTGGGGGGGGGGCTGTTCTGGGTCTGTGACTGAGGTGAACATCTTGCTGGGAGGGAGAAAGAAAGGGAAAGATAAATGACAGATGAAGACGATGATGGAGAGAGAAGGCGGAGGAGGATCCGAGATAAAAACGCTTGGAAAACTCAAAAACAATCCCGTCATGATTAATTACCCAACTTATTCTTCTTGTTCGATTTTTCACATGGACACACGGACAGTTGAGCCCATCCTGCAGAATAAAACTAAAGGGAAGAGAGAGAAGAACTCAGGAACCCCACTTTACCCACAGAACCCCACAGAATCAGGGTCTGCTGTAGTTTCTCTGCTTTGTTAACCTTTGGAAAGGAGTGTCAGTTAATGTTCACATCAAACAGGTGGTGGAGTAGTGTCATGAATGTTGTGGGGGGAGGGCGGACTCTTCTTGGACACTTTGGGCCCCTTCTTAATAATCAATCATGGTTTGGATTCAACGGTCTGTCTGAGCATTGTTTCGGACGCTGTGCATCCCTCATAAAGGATGACATGTCGTCAAGAAAATGAGACGAGTGAACTTCGTCAGATCAAAAGAAAACTTCCAGAACACCACTGAGGTCCTGCAGAATGGGAGGTTAGTTGTAAGCAGGTTAGGGCATTGGGCTGAGGGTAGTACGTCAGACCTGCCAACAAGACCTGCAGAGCCTGTGTTCTCCACAGTCCGTATGGAGCATCAACAGTTGTTAAATTCGATGGTCTGCTCTGTGGACGACCTCGTGTTTATCATGAGTTGCTGCTCCTGTTGCCGAGCAACCTGTAGTTTATTTTAACACAAAAAGCGGCTACTGTTTGAGCGTTAGTGTCTGCTCTGCTGTACAAAGACTCCAACCATCACCGAGGCACAATGAGTCCTGCGCTATGCTGCGAAGGTTCCACCCCATGCATCCTTTATTACATGGAAAGGAAGGACCCATTTGTTATCCTCAGGTGAAGGAGGCCCTGAGAGATGGGTCGTCTGTGATGGATTCGGTCTGCTGATGTGCCCTTCAATGGATGCTGACACTGTCCCTTTCACTAGTTCATGGTTTTCCTCTCCTTGTATGATCTGCTGCTAACCCAGAGCTCCACAGAACTCTTACCTTATCAGAGATGATCCACCAGGTCATCTGGCTGCGATAATTTGGGACTTGTCAGGTCTTTGCTCAGTTCCTCCACACATGTTCGACATACATGTTCTTCAGTTACCCTGAAAGAATTATGTGAATACTTTCAGAAGGTGGTCAGAGTGAACTGTCAGATGGCAGTGGGGCGCCAGAGGTCATCACAGCAGTGCCAGTATCTCTCAGTAAACTCTCCCTCCTTGTTATGGCTTAATTAAAAGAGGATTTGTGTTTTTTTTTGTACTGGCCACATGTCCAGATTAATACACACTGAGATTAAGAGTACAGCATGCAAAAATCTGTGTGGCTTTGTGTGTTTTTACGTATTAACCGTTGCCCCATTCCTCACGTTTAGCCCAGTGTGTGTCTGCTTTTATCTCCAAATTTAAAGTACAGTCATCTCTCCCTCTCTCTAGAAAAATAGGAGTCATGGCTCTCAAGTATAACATAACACTGGGAACATGAAACAGAGAGGTGACAGGGAGGAGAGCTTGATTAGCTGCTTGGAAAATGGTGAATGACAGGGATTGGATGGTGGTGAAAGCAGACAGAAAATGAAATGATGACATGGGCAGCTCTCCCACCTGCACAGACAGACTGTCTCGCCAGCAAACCAATCACTCTCTGAGGAAACAGCCTCTCACTGGGTGTCACTGGGCAGACAACAAGCACACACACACACACACAGTCTCTCATACACACACACATGAAATCAGAGAACTTTTACTGAATCGTAGCATAAAATCATTTTCCAGGCCGTCACGACATATCTGCAGCTCTGTTACTGACCGACTGGCCTGTGTCACTCTCTGCTTCCTGCTCTGAGCTGCTCAGATATAATCAACTTGTTCTGCATCTACAGAAACTTGACAGTCACACATGATGTAAGTGTGTGACAGATATGTGTGCTGCCAACAGGAACAGCAACTGAAATTTATCTTGCCTGAAAATCTGTTAAAAAAAGCATTTCTGTCTCAGCTGCACCTGTCGTCCTGCACACATCAGTCCAATATGGGCTCAACCCAACGTACTTTATACAGGGCGTTGTAATGAAACTGAGCCTTGGGCATAATGTCCCATGTAATGAGTCACAGTGACAGCCGAGCCAACGTCTGCTTCACAGGATCCTGACAGTGAGTGTCACTGCATTTTGGTGCTTTTACTTTTACTTCTTCTGACAGCTTCTACAACACAGTTTTCTGTGACCATGGGTACAGAATGCACCAATCACAGTGAGGTGAAAAATACATTATATTTGACTTAATTTCAGCGGACATGTATCACAGACAGTGCTGGCAGTCAGAATGTTGAAAATCTCTTGTAACCTCAGTACGTTTGGCAGTGGTACTCTCAGTTCTCCATGCGTACAGTTCTTGGAGGTACTTGGCAGGTTGGTTTGTTAAGCATCTTGGAAGACTTGCCACCGTTGTTGTTGTTGGATTCAGGCTGTCTCTGTGTCTTCTGTCTCTACATGTAATCCCAGGCTGACTCCATGTTGTTGAGATCAGGGCTCTGGGAGGAGCTGCACCATCTGTTGCAGGACTCTTGTTGTTCTTCTTGTTGCTGCAAGAGGATATGATGGGTTTTGGGCACGATGTCATGTTTCAGGACAGATCTGATGCCCTTCTGGTGATAATGGAACATAACATCTCATAACTCACACTCTTCCCACTGAGATTGGACCAGGAGAAAACAAAGAAGCAAATAGTAAGAAATGGTTTCAGGCCTGTTTTTAAACATAGGTTAACATGTAAGTCTTTATGGCTGGACAAAGTCTAGATGTAGTGTGCCATGTCTCGGCAAAAAGGCTGACTCTGAATGATGGTGTAGTGTAGCCATTGGGTTATAATTCAAATATTTCCCTGGACGTCTTTGTAGGTGTTCATTTTCATTCATGCTTAGCATTAGCACAGGGTCAATACAGAGAGATCCAGCAAACCACACACACACACACACTCAAAAACCAAACAGAAGTCTTTGGCAAAAATACTAGCTCAATATTGGATATTCATAAAATATTCAGGCTCTCTGCATTTGAACATATTTTTGCTTTGAGTCAGACGTCACATTAGTCTTTAGGTTAGCGTCCCACATGGCAGCATCTGTCAGTATTCCTCACATATGGAGATATGGATCAAATAAGCATCATTTTTCCTGCTAATTCCGCCCTGTCAGACGTTTTACCCTGTATGAAATACCACCGTTGACTTGATGCAGTGTTAATGTCGTTACATAGCCTTGCCTTTGGTTTTAGCACCTCAGCAGTGAACGCAGCGGTTACAAGCTGTTGTGGGGTGATCTGTTGACTCCCCATAGTCTTGCTTGCCACTACTGTAAAGGGAGGTTGAGTTGGGGGGGAGGGGGGGAGGATGGGCTCTCCCACAAACGCAAGCTGTCAGCAGGGACGCTCGCTGGCCCGGTACAAGCTGTTAGTGCCCTGGTCTTGCTACAGAGCTGTAGTATGGCAGCAAGGAGGACAGTGGCGAGCGCTGGCTGGGCCGGTACAAGCTGTCACAGGCTGCGCTGTTTATGAGCTGTATGGAAGATAATGCGGTATGATAACATACATGTGCATAACACCCAGCCAATGCAGGCAGGAGTCCATTGGAAGCAGCTGTGTTGGTATAGGCAGCATTAGCTCGTCAGTCGTGCTAACCTGCGTGTCACTAAGTTCTGCCAGGGTGGTAGCAGGTCTGGTGTGCTGCAACATGTTCCCACTACCTTCCATCTGTCCCCTCACCTAATGTAATGTTTTCATTATATCCCTCAATATGAACGCTATAGCATTTTTTTTTTCTGTGGCGTGGCTAGGCAGGCAGAGAAGAGGACTGCATGAGCGTTTGGATCTCACAACTTGTTCATATGAGCGTCCATCTGTTCCAAACCTGCTGCCCTCACAGTCAGTAACTTATGCTGTGACATTCTCAGATGTATGTAAGTGACGATATGTCTCAGCTGAGACAGATTTTTTGACATGAAAATAATAACTAGGCGACCTGTTCATAATTACTTAGCAGTAAACAAATGCAAAAAATAATTAAAGTATCTAGTCATAACCTTTTCTTTAAAAATATGAATTACAATCACAGTTAAATTAGTCTTTATAAAGTATCCACATTATTTTGCAGTGGCAAAACTCAATGCCATGGAATGTGATAGCAGAAAACAGCTAATTATTGTGTTTTGGGGTGCGTGTGTTGCACTGGAAAACAAACCTAAGAATAATGAATACAATCATTTTAATTAGAATAATACAATAACAAAAACAAGATATTTATGTGCAGTCTTTGCTCCAACTAGCAGACATGTTTTATTTCTGCTATAATGGTGAAAGATCGACTTATTTATGGGGCCAGCCTCAAGTTTTTCTAAGCTCCTGCTCCTTTTCATTGTCATATAAGCTCAGCCGTCACAAAAGTCTCACTGTGGACAAAACTACGAATGATAAGATGAGCATTAGCGTGCTAATTAAGTTAGCCTAATGCACACCAGGTTTCCTGAGAATACAGTTTATGCGTCTTTAATGCTCTTTGCTCCTCAGCTCGGACAAGCAGAGAGTGATCTAATAATCAATGTAATGTATCAATATAACAAGAGGACTATAAGGAGAATTTTTCTAGATGTGTAATGCAGCGATCATATCCGAACAGTTTAAGTTACATACTGGTATTTCAGGCATTCAGTGCATTGAGACATGCTCCATTCACGTTAGAATGGCTCAGCGTATGCTCACACAGACTCTGCAGCTGTTATAGTGGCATAATGATGACTTGAATGGTACCAGTGTGTCTATGCTAGAATACTAGTCCTTATAGCATAAAGCTATAAGTGAAACTTCCGCACCAGATTGATGTCCTGACGAATCCAGACTGTTCTCCCTCAATAACATTGAGCCAACACATTTGAGTCCGTAAGCTCTAGAGTGGCTCCTCGGCGTCCAGCTGCAGCTGAATTCTAAGTAATGTATACCATCGCATTAAAGAAATCAGCACATGTATCAGTATACCAGGCGCTCCACTCTAACTCTAACACAGTGCTGAAGAAGATGTAGTGTGCTGCTTCTCCTGTTTAACTTGCAGTTTTGCTTTGGATGCAGATTGAATTCAACACGCTTGTGTAGTGAGGCCATGGTTTGCACAAATGTGTAGAGATCACTGTCTGAAGAGTAAACCTGGGGATAAGAAAGCCATGTATAATAGCTGCTGTAAAACGCCTGCAGTGAGAACAACTGTCACATTGAGTAAAGGGAAACACTTGTATTGTAATCATAACAATAATGTGTCTCTACATCGCCAGCCCAAAACAAAGTAAAGAAGCCACAACACTGAAACTCTGCTGTGAGTGTTTACTTACTGAGGACTCTCTGTGCATTTCTATATTAACCTGTCACACACTTTAAAGGAAACAGTGTGTGTGCATACATGCATATACCGTGTGTGTGTGTGTGTGTGTGTGTGTGTGTGTGTGTGTGTGTGTGTGTGTGTGTTAACAGCAGGAGGCTGTAACCTGCACCATCCACACTCTGTAATCACTGCTTTTTATGACCACATAGAACAACACACAGACACACACACACACACACACACACACACACACACACACACTCCTTCTTGCTCTGCCTCTCCCTATCTCTCCTCCTTTTACTTTTACACACACACACACACACACATTTACAGCTGCTGTCTCACTGTGATTATGGCCGTCTGGTTTTGAGGCTCTTATCAGTGTTGTGTCGGAAGTGGCTGTAGGACACACACACACACACACACACACACACGTGTCCATCCTCCCTCTTGCTTTTCCTTGTTGTCCTTCCTTTTCCTTCCTTTGGCTGTGTTACTCCGTCCTTCCTGTGGCGGCGGTAGAGTGCAGCGTTGCTGCGTTGTGTCTGCGCTCGCTCGCCTTGCTGAGCCGTGTGCCAGTTCAGGAGATTGGCATTAAAGCCAGACATGAGCTCATCGGCCCAGCTGGGCAGACAGCCCATTACAATGCTCAGCAGGGCCCTACCGCAGGGGTGAAAAGAGCTCAATACCTGCTGATTATCTACTCTTCCTCGTTGTCTGTGTCTCTTGGTCTCTCGCTCACTTTCCCTTCTCTCTTCTCTTCTGCTTCACCTTCCTATCTCTACTTTCTCTCCTTTTGTCTTCTTCTTCTCTCTTCATTTATTATATCGTTCACTCACGCAGGTATCCTCCACCTCAGGCTCTGTCTATCTCCCTCTTGATCTGTCTTGTTCAATCTGTCTTTCTCATTCTATCCCAAAAAGATACACACACACACACACACACCTGCTGTATCTTTCTGTCAGTTCTATCATCCTACTTCCTCTCTCACTTTTTCTTGCTATCTGTCTCTGACACACACACACACACACACGCACACAACTTTTCGGCGATTGTGTGGTGTCATTGCAGTGGTGCCTGCGGCAGAAAGAGAAGAAGGGAGGGAGGGCTGCTTTTTGAAATGACAGGGGTGGAAGCGAGGTGTGTGTGAGTGTGTGTGAGTGTGTAGAAATATCAGGGGTGGGAAGCCAGACAGCTGGTGCACCTGTGCGGACAGGATATGACACGGCACTGCAGCCAGACAAGGGCAGGAAGCAGCAAATATGATGTGGCATGCCAGACGTTTTTATTGAACGCTACTCTCTACTCTGCAATCTGACTGTCTGGAGTGGCCTTTCTGTTACTTAGCGCTCCGCTGAAGACGCCGAGTTACAGTCTCTGCCTAAGCAAACACACTCCGTCACTCTCTCTCTCTCTCTCGCTCTCTCTCTCTCTCCGGCTTTGTCAGCTGATGGGATGCATTGCGGTTAATTCATGAATTCCATTCAGCCTTAGTATCAAGGCTGAGTCATATCCATCTTTTGTTCTGACATTTGGGATGGCATTCAGAAAAACTGAGTCCACACAGAATTTCTGAGTTGTTTCGAGTTAATAGTCTGACTAAAAATGTTACTCAAATTTAAAAAATGGATTTTTGTCTGTGCCTACATGAGCTTTTTCCTTTGATATATATAAATATTTTTTATATTTTTTTATAGCTATATTATTATGCTAAACTCCATCCATTCATTCATTTTCCATGTACTACAGGGTCATGGGGGGCTGGACCTGATCCCAGCTATCCGTAGTCTATCACAGGAGGCAAACTATCAGTCGCCCTCACACCTCCCTCTCCAATTAACTTAACATGCATGTCTTTGGAAGAAAGCCGTGGTGCCCGGAGACAACCTATGCAGACACAGGGAGACCATGAAACTAGCTTAGCTAATGCTATGCTATAGCTATACAAAACAGCGACACTAAAGGCTTTACTTTGGCACGAGGGATCTGATTTATTGATTGATTGATTTACCTTCTACGATCTTCTCATATGCTTTTGTGCTACAAAGTAAGCATCTTCCCAAAAAACATTTTTAGGTTAACCTGATTAAATGTGTAAGACATTGATAAAGATGCCAATTATTCCAAAATCAGGGTTTGACTTCACACATGGAATAATCAGTCCTGTGTGGAGCGTCATCCGGTTGCACCTTCTTCTTCTCCAGTGGTTTATTGGCACCTGACAGTCACCTGTTCTTTATCCTTTTATAATTTATGCACATTCATTTGCATTTTGTCATCTAGGTAATTTCCTAATTTTAAAGTTTGGATGGAATCCCAGGTTATTTCCCACCTATGGTTGTGCTTGGTGATTCAGATCAATAACAAAAAATAAGATGCAGATAGTTTTTGCTTTGAAGTCCACTTAGAGAACCCGCTGGCTGATTAAAAAGACATTAAAGAGCAGCAAATATGAGTCATTATCTCCATTAGCTGTACGCGCTCTCTCCTGTAGAGGACTGTAGGGGGGCCTGTGCCAGCTGGCACTGGGTGAGAGGTGGGGTTCACCCTGGACAGGTCAGCAGTCCATTACAAGGCAGACACAATGGCTGTGTTGTGCTTTGGGGAGGTCCTGCTTTTGTGCATGCTGGTTCACTGCCATGGCTTCCTGGGACACCTGAGTCAACTAAGCCGCCATTAATCATTCATTTGAAATGCCGACAGTGGAAAGGGTCAATAGTTTGTAATTACATGTATGCAATAAGACTCATATTAGTAGTTTATGAAATGTTTAGCACTTTTTAGTGAACATATCATCAGCAGGAGCTGTGACAACATGAGTTTTGGAATCCTGGTGTTGTTCCTACATTTCCCATAATGCATTTCAAAGATGAAATGTTCATCCATTGACAGTTTTTGCTCTGGTCCTCAAACTTTCAAACTTTCTAAACTGCACTCAGAACCTGATGAAGAAAATTAAACTGCTCATGCTAAGGAGAGTCACAAACTCCATACTGTGTTTCAGAGTGCTCACTGTGAACTGCGTGCATCTCTGTAAAATAAGCTGTGGGATGGAACTCTTTCATTCTCCCTGTGTCCTCCTCCTCTGTGTTCCCTCGTGGCTTCTGATGAAGACGAGGCATAATTGATTCAAAGCTTAAACCAGTGCCCGAGAGACGGCTTCAGTTTCAGAAGTAATGGAGCGACGGAGAAGAGAAGTGAGGAGAACTGAGGCAGACACTGGGGAAGTGGAGCTGTTTTTCCACTCCATGTTTGGGGTTGATGCAGAAAACAGACCTTTTTCCAGACTGACCCACAAGATGGCGCTGTGAAGTAGCCTCCTGCTCTGCACAGCACAGGCTCAGATGGGGAAGTTGGGCTGTGATATTTTAGAGGGAGGATTTTTTTTTTTTTTACTGAGCAGCCATATCACATCCCGGAGGCGTTCATGGTCTCGCCACAACTAACGCTGCATCTGGTGCACATGGGTGTAATAGGACCACTCAGTACTCAAATATACTGCGCAACTGAACACACACACATGCGCGTGACAGGCTTCCCTCAGCTTAAAATGAAGGTGAAGTGGCAATGTCATCCTTACATCATTTTTTAAATATATATTTAGGTCAAAGCAATAACATCAGCAGTGAACTCCTGAATAAGCACGTGTGAAGCAGGAAAACCCCATGCAAACTTCCTGAAATAGACACATGTGCACGTGCCGAGCGTGTTAAACCTATCAACCCAAACTTAGTATTCCTCAAATACACCATGAGACAGACATTTCCTGGGAGAGAGCAGCAGAGAGGCTGTGCGTGCACCGTGTTTGTGTGCGTGCAGACCGGGGGGTGGGGGTGCTGGTAGACTAGAGTGCATTTGGTATTCAGCCGTGCCTAGTATTTATCTGTCTGCTGGCTGTCTAGTCTGGTCTGGCCTGTTAGTGGTGTCACCCTGCGTGCTCCCCAGGGGACTAAATTGACGCTCCAGACAGACTGTGTGTGTGTGTGTGGCTGTGGTGTTTGTGAGTGGATAGAGGTGGGTTTGCAAGAGTGAGAATCAATGTGTGTGCGTGTCTTTGGATGAGAGTGTGTCTGCAGTGTATGAGAGTGACCTCACATCAAGACAAAAAAAAAAGAAAACCTTCTGAGTGTCTGGACTGATATCACCGCATTAGCAGACAACAAAGCAGCACCTCAATTTGTTGCTTCAATAAAATTATGACAGCTGCCAGCCGTTCATAAATTGCATCAGAGTTGCGTGTCTGTGTTTTTTTTTTTTTTTTTTTATCCCTCCTCTTTCCAAAAGTGTCAGACTGTTCACGGAGGAGTGTGGAATACACTGGAAGTCTGTCAAGGGAGGCTGTCAAGGAAAATATTTTTGCATGATTGGATATAGAACTTGGGTAGTGGTGCGGCACCTAATGCAGAACATCTGTTGGAGGTCTTTGCTTTTCCCATTTACTCATTTTCCTTTACACACAGAGGGCCATTTCATTTTATTGCCTTTGGTTACTGGTATCTTCAAAATGAAAATGGTCAAGCTGCAGCTACTCCAAGTGCCCCCCCACCCCCACCTCAAAGCGTACAGTGCGTGATGAGATTTTCTCCTGTGTGTTACTTTTAGGAAGCCCTCTGATCGGAAGCCATTTTTTTCTGCAATACTTTTTCTTTATGAACAAATAATGTAAGAATCCAGGTTCACTTGCTTTGTTATCCATTCACAGTAAAGATGTGCCAAACATTGTGTGAGTGCTCCCACAGAATCACAGTGTTCGTGCTGTACCTGTGGCTGACTCTGCTGGATGGCCTGTCATCAGCCCTTTTTTAAAGTGTCCTTGAGTCTGCTGCCCCTGCGGGGTTGAGTTAGGCTAAACACTGTCTTTGTCCTGTACAAGCAAAAATCCAACTACACTAACTTTGCTGGAGGGACGCCTGGAGGGTCTACATGACCTTACATGGTCCCTAGATCGTGGTTTTGGGATCCTGCTGGCCTAGAGTGGCGTTCTGTCTCAGATTTGAACACCCTAGTTTATTTATAGACTGCAGACAATCCTGCACTGGTGTGTGTGTGTTTTGGGTGGGAGAGTAGTTCACAGGAGATGTGTTGAGGTAATGGGTGGTGGTGGTGGTGGAGGTGGTCTTGCCTCTCTGTTGCACATGTGCCCCTGAACCACAAGACTGGTGCAGGGGGTCACCTCAAGGTTAGCCCCTTCAAAGAGCTGTCTCCATTGGCCGTGGCCTGCCGTAACAAGGGAGTGAAACTCGAAGCGCGCTCCCCACCCTCCCCAAATAACACACCAGACCAACTAGTCCCAGCTCCTCTCTCCCTCTGTCTGTCTCTCTCTCTCTCTCTCTCCCCCTCCTCCTCTTCCTCCTCTCCCCTGCACTGCTCTGTTCTGCTCTCCCACAGCCATTGTCAACCACGACCCGGCCGTCTGCTAGCTTTCTGAGTCAGGTCAGCCTCGCTCTGCACCCTCCCCTTCCCTTCCAAACCACCAATGTGCAACCATCCCCCTGCAACCCAGACACACTCACACACATACACTAACATAATACCCTGTCCCATCCTCTCTCCGTTGCTGCCTTTGAGTGCTCCTCGTACAATCCAGGCTTTCAGTTGTGTGTATGGATATCAATGCACATTTGGGTGCTTTGCAGTAAAACAAATCTGGATCTTGTGAAGTTATTATTTTGTATTTTGCAGGAAAACATTATAAATAATAATAATAATAATAATAGGTTTTGTTTTGCTTTGTTGTTTTCTTGTATTTTTGAGACTCCAGACTCAGACACAAAGCAGAAGCCACCCTCTCAAATGTATAAATTGTAAAAGTCTGTCAGCATGATAGCAAATTAATGCTGTCTATATGCAAAGAGTCTCATGAATATTCATTACTGACACCAGACAGCGCCACACCAAGCTGCCCTGAAACAGGGCGTCTGCATAAACACAACAGCCTTGTGCGCATTTAAAGACCATACACCCATAATCATTAAAGACAGAATAATCTGTTAAAATAGCCTGTTTTAGTGTATTGATCAATGATTAAATTGTTGATAAACTTTCCTCATACTAAACGACAGACTCTCCTACAGGCAGGTGTGGGAGTGTGTTGCGTTTTGTTATGGTTTTTGGCTGGTTGAAGGCAGAGTTGTGATTTTTCTGTCGGCTCCTGAAGGCAGCAGCTCTCCTTCCCTCCTCTGGAGGCCTGTGATTGGTGGAAGCGGGCGTCTGTCGCGTTGTGGGCGTGGCCTTGAGGCCGCTGTGTGCGCTCTGCTGTACTCGGGGAAGGACAGCTGCTCTCAGCGGCGGAGGAAGGAACGGAAAAAACTGTACAATGCGATAGCCACGGGCAATGGCTCTTCCCCGAATCGCCTGCTAATTCACTGTCCGAGCCGCTCGGACGAGAAAACATGGCGTGAGGGGGGAAACAAAACCAACAAAAAACAACACGGTGGGAAAAATAAGTGCGAAACTGTCGGGAGTTACTCGCAGCGGCGGACTCTGCTACCGCTGCCTGGAAGTTTTTTGTTGTTTTCCCGTCGGGGGGCCCCGACGGTGGCGGCGGCGGTGGCGGCTCTCTCCCCTGAGCGGTGTCCCGGTCTGCCCAGCCCCATGCAAAACCTAACGGCCCCTGGCGGCCCCGGTAACTCCAATGTCACCTGCTCCTGCAACTGCACCGCTTCCCAGCCACAGGGAATGGAGATATGTGAGTAACATTAGCTGCACCTCTTAAGGTCTCCTGACCTTAAAAACCTACTGAGAGACTTTAGAGCCTAATCCGTTTTATGTGCACTCCCCTGTGTAGCAACAGAAGGACAACAAATCAGACTTAGTATTCATCCAACACGGTAAACCAATTGTGCTGCTAACTTGTTATGGAACCGCTTCCTCATGCACAGAGATTCCTTACAGTAAACCTATAATAATAATAATAATCCTGTGGGGGACTTACAGTATGTCTGCGCTGCCTGGCAGGAACTTTATGGTGACCTCACAGCTCTTATACTGTCGTTTATTTAACTTAAAGTGTATCTGCAGGACACAATATGGAGTTTATAGCTTATGTTTGAACTCCATGAATCATTCATGGACATGCTATAGTGAAATATTTCTGGTCTGGGGTGCTTTAAAGGTGGTGGAGGTGGTAGTTTTTAACTCCTGCCTGTTTCCCTCCTGGTAATGCTCATTATATAATGCTCATCATATATATATATATATATATATATATAGCTCTGTAGGCCTGTCTGTCTGTGCATGTGCTCTGAGAGATCACCACAGAGGGTTAAATAGTTTGCCTGTCAGCACAGACAGGAAACGCTGGAATGGTATGTTATGTCTGTCTGCCTTCAGAGCAGCCCAGAGAGAAACTATCATTATCAGCTCTGCCCCTAACGCTGCCTGCCTGCCCGCCCGCCCGCCTGCTAGATCCACTGCAGATGTTCCTCTTTATGACCGAGACACAGAATAAAAGCAGACAGGTACCAAAAAAAATGGAGAGGACAACCCAGACAGTGAGTGCACGCACATGCGGGGTGACAGATCTGCAGACAGACAGACAGACAGATGAAGACAAATAAACAGGGCACATAGCAGACATGCAGACAGGCGGGTAGATTCATAACCAGGCAGCCAGACAAGTACCGACAGAGATATAAACAGAGATGCGGACAGACACATCCAAAAGCCAGACAGACAGGCAGATATATTGACAGACGCACAGACAAGCTACAGACGTACGGACAGACAGAGTTACAATGATGTGTAATTTCCATTGGGGCCCAGGCCAGGCCTGGGCAACATGAGGTGAACGCAGGATATTAGATTTAGATTTGGCAGCAGAATGTGGTGGTGCTGACGCCACATTGTAACCAAGAAGTGTGTGTGTATGTGTGTGTGTGTATATGTATGTATGTATGTGTGCTTGTCTGGCAGACGGACTGGTGTTCCACCAATCGTGTTTTTTTTTGTGGCATCATACTATTGCTAGCCAGGAAAAACACACACACACACATAGTCAGGCATGCACAGATACACTGATACAGCACAGAGCCTAATTAGATAATCCAGGAGGACTGTCTCAGACTTCTAACCTGGGCACTGCTGCACCAGAGTGATTGACACTTTCAGAGTATTAAACTACAAAACAAACTGTGCAGTGTATTTAGGCGTCTGTGTGTGTGTGTGTGTGTGTGTGTGTGGTTCTTTGAATAAACGCTGGCTTGGTATTTTCAGTCATCTGAATGTCTCACTAGTTGGAGGGAGCTCCATTCACAAGTGGTTTGAAATAGCTGTGTCCTACTGTAGTGGCCGTCTGGTTTGAAAAGAGCTCTTGTTTGTCGGCTGTGTTGTCATGCAGACTCGGCAAGGCTGAATAATGCAGCTCATGCTTTGATGATTTCTCTGGCTGAAGAAAAGAGCTACAGTCTGCCTCGTTTTTTTTTTTTTCCTCTTTGCTTTTTTTTTTTTTATGCGTAGCGGGCTGTCTCACTGGTGTGTTTCCTCTTTTTATTCAGACGAGGAGGAAAATTGAAAGGGACCACGAACATAGAAGGGATCACAGCGCAGACAGTGTGTCATGGCCGGGAACTGAACCTCAGCCTACACACACACACACACACACACACACACTGGGACTCACATGTAGGATTTGAAAGTCAGAGACCTTTAAACAAAGTGTTAGTGTGTGTGTGTGTGTGTGTGGCTGTGCTTGGATTCATTGCAGTTATCTCGTGTTGTAGGTGTGGTATTATAAAGTCCCGAGGTCAAACAGTCTGTTTACTGTAGGTACAGCTACAGTTACAGAGAATCATTTCTCTCTGGTTGACCACAGAGATAATATAATAATATTACTGGATTATTGGTCATTCTTTTGTGAAGTATCATCCCTGCAGGGGGACACTGCCTGCATGCGCTGTACAAACATTAGTCGAGTATCGACTCTTCTTTCTTAAGGAAATTCTATCATGCTCTTTATTTTCAATCAAGTGCATTGGTTTGATTTGCGATGAGGTCTGTGGAAGATTATTGGAAAAAGTGAAAGTGAACTGACAGTCAGGAAAATCGAGTAGAAAAGGAGGATTTTAGGATTTAACACAAGATTATTTTGTGGCCTGCAAAATGGAGAGGGGGGGGGGATACACACCAATGTGCAGACAGCACAGTGTTTGTGTGCGGTCAGAGAGGACCATTACCGAGCCGGGGTAGACGACATGTTGATCCCTGACCAATCATAGCTAGCTGTCTGTCACAGGGTCTGTTAATAACAACATCATCAAAAACTTTGATGGTCAACGCCACAAAACTAAGTTGTCATGATGGGTAACGTCAAGTATGATACACACACAGACACCAAAAACTAGTCTGAACCCAAGACCAGCTCAACCAAGAGAAAATAGAGTATTATCACATCAGGAGCAGGATGCACTGTGTTTACTTTATGTAAAAGAAAAACTGTTGCTGTTGCTTCCCCCATGAGAAATCACTGGGAACTCTTCTGTGGAGTATTCCTAGAATATCTTTTAACATCCTGCTGGTCCTTGAGATGCACACATAACAGTATGCTTGCCTCTTGGGGAAAGTCTTGGGTCCATGTGTCAGAGACTTGAGTGGCTGTCTGCGTCTCTGTGTATGTAACAGTCAGCCCTGCAGCAGGGCCCAGCCAGCCAGCCAAACGGATGTAAACGGCCTGATCTGTAATCCTGTGTATGAGTGGTGTTAGTGTGTAGGTGGCAGCGGGGGTCATCTGTCAACTACCTCAGGCCAAACACGCACACGGCTACTTGTTGACTGTCCTCCGTACACAAAGATGTACACATAGGCAACACGCGCACACATTTACACCCAGATGTATGCACACACACACAGACAGGCACTCTCAGGCTCAGCCAATATTTACCCTGCAGTCTCCAGCCAGACAGCCAATCCAATCTCTCACTAAGCTCTTTGTTGTTTGTTTGGTGTTTGGGTTTTTTGCCTCTTTTTTGTTTGGTTTTGTTTGTGAAGGTGTTGTTGATGTGGAATTAGTTTGTTTTATTTAGTTTTGATATTAATGAATTCTAATAACGAACCTCTGAGAGGAGAAAAAAAACCCAGCTTCACACACTCTTTAGTATGAACAGAGATTGTGGGAGCTTGGTGAAGGGAGTGGCAACGACAACCAAACAGTATTAACAAAAAAAAAAAAAAATCCTCCCAGACTGATTTCTTTTGCGATCACTGCTCCTGTAATTAATTTCACAGGGAATTTCTGCGCTTGGTTCGTGCCTCTCAATGGAGCTTTATTTAGTCTGCCACCTCCCCTGAGCTTGAGGGTTATGGTGGTGAACGGCGGTGCTCAACTTGCGGGCGTTGAAGAAAGAGCTCCTTGTTTTTATGTCAGGAGGAGGTGGTGTCCCCAGGACCAGGCTTTACACCACAAAGTTGGCACACTGTGCTCACTCAGGTAACTCAAGCCTTTATAGTAAATCGCTGTCAGAAACTGTTTTAATATGATGATCAATAGCTTAGCTGTCTCAATCAGCTTATTAATCAGAAAAATAGTCGCTGTATTCACAGATAGAAATGATGTGATCAGCTTCTTCCATCTCTTCATTGATGCTTGAGTACATTTGTGGGTGGAATGTTTACACAGAGAAAAAAGACACACTATATCAGCGTCAGGGTTTCATAAAATGGAAATATTCTTGTTGCCTTGTCAAAAAATAGAATCTGTACTTACCTGAAATTGAGCAAAATGTCACTGCTAGACTTTAAAGTTCAACCTACAATAGCGTAAACTTAATGCTACAATTTTATGCAAATAGAAGCATGAGCAAACATGTCTTTGTGGACTTTCTGGTGTGCAACAACCTTGTTGTTGTTGTAATTGTCTGTTCTGGTGCAGCCGTCCCTTTTCATTGAGAAGGAAAATGTACTTGGACACCATTGTAGCTTCACTGTGGTGTGTTGTGACCACTTTTCATATCCCCATTTCAGTTGTTATGCTCTCAGAATTGTAAGGTTTGCAGGAAGCACGCTGTGTGCGCTTTGTTCAGAAACATGCTGCATGTAAACAGCGGTCTTCTGTGTTTACCAGAGGGCGCCTTTAAAATGAATATTTTTTGCAGTATGGATAGCAGCATAGTGGCTCATGTGTGACTTCTTTTTGTTTGTTTGGCTTGTATATATATATATATATATATATATATACCTTTGTCTCCTCACTAGAGTCCAGAATGTTTAATATGTTTTCTTCTGTTGTTGTGCAGCTTGACCGCTATTTTTTTTTCCTCTCAATGTTCTTATCTCGCGGCTGTGTAACCCAGTGTTTTTGGAATCAAACTGACAACCCTTGCAGCTACACACACTGTGAGAAAAGCAGCCCGGAGCTGCAGCTCGGCTCAGCTTCAGCTGAGCAGGTCAAGTTGAGGCAGTGACTTCCAAAGTCCAAAGTGAGCCAAAAGGTCAGATCTCGCGTCCTTCCACTTGTCCCCACAGCACCTTCCATGCTCCAGTCCCTAGCAGCGTTCACAACTTCGTCACTGGCTGCTGGGGCTCCCTTTGTGTCTAGAATCTACACCCCCAACACACACACACACACCAGACCTCCTCCCCTAGTTCCCAAAATGCCCTTGGGACTAGGGCAGATTTGTAGTCCTAGTGTGTTTGAAGACAGGCCATCAGTCAAGTGTGTGTGTGTTTGTGTGTGATGGTTGTGGTGGAGGGGGTTGGTTAGTAGTCTGCTGTCTCGGTCAGCATCTATTTACACACACAGTTCGACCGTCTGAGATGCTAAAGAGCTCCTGTGAATGAATCAGGCCCGCTGTCTGCTGTGTGTCACATGACTCCAGATCTGTGGATACGGACTGGACATATCACAATCAGACAAAACGGACACAGACACATGCTGGCAGACAGTACACAAGCCCCCCCCCCTCTCTCTCTTGTTGCAGATTTGTTTTTCACAGCATTCAGTCAAATGAAATGGTGCCATGTTTATTACCCTTTGTGAACCCCCTCCATCTCACTGCATGTCTTGTCTCCCTCACATATGAAACAAAGTGGCGATTACTGCTTTGAAATCACAATTGCTGTTTTGTATCTTATGAAACAATAACAAAAAAAAAAAAAAAAATCAAGCTGAAATGCTGTGCCGCCTGCTGTTTGTCAGATTTCGGGTAATCCATTTGTTTATGTGAGCGGGAACACCCAGACAGGGGAATAATGACATGTCTCTTCAAGTGGTTTGTGGGGTTTTCCTTGGATTTTGAAGAGAGCTTACATGGTAAAGTTTCCACTGGGGTGGCACTGGTGTGAGGGCAGTTTAGGAGTATACCTTTGCAATCTCTTTAGTCTTCTGGCAGTTGAATGCTTTGGATAGCAGACAGACAGATAAACACAGTCAACCATTTTTATCATATTCAAATGGCTTCGAACAGAGGAGGAGACTTTCAGACTGCCTGAGTTTCAGTTTGCATTTGTCAGATATAAGTGAGAGGTATTTCCATTTTAAGTGGCTGTATTTGTAAGTTGGGATTAGTTTGCTTTGTTAGATCATAGTAAACTTGAAGTGACAGAACTAAACCTCAGAATTCTGCAAGTGCAGAAGTTGTAATCGCCTTGAGTGTCTCTAGAGGAAGCTGTGTGACATCTGATAAATGTCCTCAAGCGATCAGTCAGTGTCTAAAGACGGTTTGCAAAAACCAAAAAAAAGTGTGTTGTTTTTTGGTTTAGAAGTGAGCTTACTAGACCTCTGTAGCCTGCTACTCATCTCTGCTAGAGGCTACAGACTCCAGGCTACATTAGCTGCTTAGTAGTAGCGGAATATTATTAGTATTGTATGCAGGAATTTATGGAAAAAAATCATTGATATTTCCACTGCCTCAGCTGATGTTTAACTCTTAGTGGGTGATGGAGAATAGCTAGCTCCAAGAATTTCATCACCTGCCTGTCCCTGGAGACACTCTGGGACAAAAGTCAAAATGGATTATATGCACATTCCACCTGCAGATGATGACAGACACCAGGAAAAGCACAGTATGTCAGAATGCTTGCTGTAAACTGTGCACTTACAGATGCATCTTACTGTCACATGCAGATTAGTGGTATGTGTCCCTCTGTAGCACACCTGTTAGACCTAACAAGTGTGTGGTTCAGATGGTTTTTACATTCCTTGGAAACAGCCACCTCCTAGATATACGCAGCTAAAAAAAAAAAGTTTCCTGCTGCAAGAAGACGTGGACTATGTGAGGAGGAGTGAACAACATCCTCCTGCGACGATAAGTACTCCTTATTGTTGCTTTTAATTGCCTGACTACAAATGCTGTTATGTGTAGTGATTGGCAATCGATAGCATGTTGCCTAGCACCACCGAGACTCTTCTCACTGCAAAATAATACACCTCAGTTCAGGGAAAAAAATTCGACCTGCAAAAAAAAAAAAAAAAAAAAGAAGAGGAGGCAAAAGTGGCGTGCCTCGGGCTTTTCAATATCAAGCAAACAGCTTTGATAACTCATCCCCACCTTTGCTGTCAGTGCTGTTCCCCTTCATCCACCCTGTCAAATAAGAAGGGGTGGTGTGGGGGTTAATCCACAGCTGGACCGCTGGCTGCACCCTAACAAGACCTAGCTCTTGATCTGACCTTATCACAGGAAATTACAAGGATTACATTAGAGGCAAAGAAACAGAGAGGGATAGAAAGACAGAAAGCAGAGGGAGTAGCTTTTGTGTAAAAGAAATAAACAACAGTTCTATATTGTACAAGGATTGAACTGTGCACAAGAACATTAAATACTGGGCGCCATGATGCTGGGAAGAGCTCACACGCTACACTCATAGTCTTCTGTAGTGAGTAAGTGAGGTCTGTGGGGTATTTTATAAATTTCTAACCCACTTTAACCTCCCAGTCGGGAGTCAAGTGGTACAGGATATGTGTGGGAGTCAGAGAAAGAAGCCTCTGGATGCCCAGATCCTTCTCTGTGTCCTCCTCTCCTCTCCTCTCTTCCCCTCACAGCTCCTTCTCAGTCTTCATTAGCAATTCAGAGGGCTGTCTGATTTTTGGTCCCTCTCCCTCCCAGTCCAGACACACAAGTCAGACATCAGTGTCTGATACCTACTACCCTCTCTCCCCCTTCTTCCACCACGTCCTCCTCCTCCTCCTCTTCTCCCCTCAGCAGCCACCAGCTGACCCCAATCAGGCACAGGGCCTGCTCTATTGTCTGGCTGGGGAGAGGGGACACTCTCTCTCTCTCTCTCTCTCACACACACACACACACTCAGACAGGGGGTCAGAGGGAGATAGAGACTGTCTGGTTTGGTCTGGCCTGCCTATCTGACTCCCAACCCCCAACCATAACACAGCATTTCTCCTCTCCTTTGCTCTTCATCCACTCCCTAGAGGTCCCAGATGTTTGAATGACTCAGATAAACTGAGTTATCGGAGCATCATCATCTATATCCATTCAGATTCTGGTCTGCATTGTTGCAGACATGTCGGGTGTGTTTTGTTTTCATCCAGGAGGATGCTGGTGATATTGGTTTGATTGTAAAATTGCACTGAGGGGAGCATTAAGTAAAGCATAAAATAAGACGCTAATGAGGTCTGATCAGGCGCCAGGAGTATCTCACCTGTGGTTATCAAAGCACTGTGAGTGGCAGAATGGACATTTTTGGGCATGAACCTCCTATCGTCCCTCGTGTGATGCCGTACATATGACCCTTTATTATGGACTTAACTGAAAAATAGCTATTTGTTGTTCACACAGGAAGTGGTTGTCATGGAAATAATAGATCAGTGTTAGAATATGTCACTGATTAGAGGTACAAATATTCAACATTTTCTTTTTGAGTGACATTTTCACAGCTTTTATTTTGAAAAGCAGAGATGGAGCCAGAGACAGCGGAGTGTCTTATCTATTTCCCATCTCTGATCTCACACTTGGCATTTTTGCTGAAGGCTAACGTGTCTACTTGCTAGCTCTATTGCTAATGATGATTAGGGCTCCTGCTCTGTGCTGTGCAGCATGGAGATCCTGTGTGTGTGAATTATTAATATAGGTCATAGTCGCAGCATCCGGCTTGGCCCAGCCCAGTGGCGTCCTAGCACTATCGCAGTACATGGCCCCTGCTTTATACCCCTTCTTACCCACAGCCGGCCCCATCTGTCGGCCAGATTAATCCAGAGATTCACCTACACCGAGGTCTGCACGGGATGAGGTTTCCTAACAGCCGGCACCAAGACTCGTCTGTGCCATCGCATGTTTTTTTTGTCTTCCTTAAAAGTTACACCCTTTGGCAGCTGCAGTGACAGCTCTTTCTTTCTATCTGTATGTCTCCAACCAGTTTGAGCACTCTGGGTTGCACTTTTACAGTAATTATATTTTCACAAGACAAGCATTGTACTGGGAGGCCTTCAAGGTTCCTCATAAGACACTTGCTCCCCATGTTAAATTGCTTCTGTACATGTGTGTGAGTGGATGGGTGGAACTGCGCGGGAATCACATTTTCAAGAGCTAGATTGCTTTCCCTTAGTTAATATGTGACTGATGCTGCAGCAAATGTCTACTGGTGTGTGTGTGTGGTTAGCCTAAACAGAGACAGACATGCCCTCTCAGCTGTTTTTTCTCTGCAGGAGCACACAGAAACAGTCACACTGCAGCTTCATTCAGTCTTGGATGCCTGGTGAAACGGCCTTAATTCCACTGTTGTCTCATTCTGCTTTTTTTTCTTTCTTTAAAAAAAAAAGCCCAATTTTTAACCCCAAGTTGTAAAGAAATCTCTTCAAAGAATTGGGCGAAGCAGAAACTTGATCTACCCTGCGCCCTGAAAACAAAGAGGGAAAGCCACCAAAGCTGTAAGCAGCGCTGAAAGGTTACTAAAAAAGATGTAAAAGTGTGCCTGTGTGTGGGAGTTTCTTAAGTTGTTGATATCTCTGCTTGCACTCTTTTATTTGTGTCGCCCAAAAAGAGTTCTACCTCTTCGAGTCAGGAGCTTCTTTTCATTCTGCAATACTCGCCTTGAGCTGAACTCCCCAAGTGGTGCTTCAGCAGAGAGACATAGAAAGAGGAGAGAAAGGAGGAAGAGAGTGGTGTGGGTGTGAAGAAAGAGAAGGCAAAAAAAGATGGCAAAAAGGAAGAAGAAAGCAGACACAGGGGGGTGGGAATTCAAAAAGTCTGTTGTTCCACTGCTCTCTCTCTATAAAAACTCTAGAAAGTGAATTTTAAAGGTAATTTCATAAAACAAGATTTTACAGCTTATATCTGACCTAATCTGGATCAATCCACCATCAGCAGACACGCAGGAGGCATTTTATTAGTTAAAAGTGCAACACAGCACTGGAAACAAACATTTTTATATCTCTTGAGGCTTCTGCAGTTATCCTAATGCAGGAGATTGAAGTGCAAACTCTTTTTCCAGGATTAGTGACCCCATCACTGTGGCTAATCTACAGAACACACTGTGACCAGTTCAACAACGACTGTTCTGTCAGTAGGGAGTTGCTTGAGATGCTTGATGCTTGGGATAGATACTGTAAAGGCCGGGGCACATGAAGCCAGAGCCATCTCTCAAGAAGGCTCCAACTGGAACATCTGGGTTCTGGTCCCGAATCCCGAACAAAGAAAACTTCATGTTAAAAATCATCGGGACACTTCGTGTGCCTTGATAAGAACTGTGGTGACGTATTTTTATCGTGAATGACGGTCTGCGTTGAGTTACTGAAGGCGAGTGGATATTATGTCACGACCATGCACTCTACTTGAAAAACATGCAGAAGATATTTTAGTAAATTGGCTGAACTGAGCCTTTAAATACTTGGCGTTCCTGCACAGATGCCAGCTGAGTGAAGCTGTCAGCTGCTGAGGTGCAGCTGTACCGTACCGTGCAGTACTGCAGCAGCGTCAGGGTTGGTCCTTTGCCCAGAGGACTGCACTTTTCCTTCTTTTTTAGTACGACACAAGCTGCTCCTCAGACCTAACTGTTTTCCCCTCTGTTTGAACCTCTTCATGTTCCCTCCCCTCTCCTCCACTGCTGCTGCCTTGGGTCTATTTATACCTCCGTTCCTCCTTCGACAAGGCTGAAACATCCCGGCCATCTCCAAACACCACTAACACCACCACCAATACTAAGAGAGCCTGCCCTCAAACCCCACCTCCACCTCCAACCTGCGCCTTGCCAGCCTGCGTGCTGCTGCTTCTTCTTCTTCTTCTTCTTCTTCTTCTTCTTCTTCGGCAGCCTCTTTTCTTTTTTTGTAGTTTCCTCTGTTGTCGGCAGCTGTTGCTCAGCACCGCACCGAAGTTCAGCCTGCGGTCACGGCCAAGTGTTCCAGCGCGGGCAAAAAAGTTTTTGATAGGACTTTTTTCCTTTTTTTTCCCCCCACTCACTCGTACTTTCCTTTATCTTGCATTTTTCTCCTCATACACATGCACAGCTCCCCTCCACCCTCGCTTCCCTCTCCGTCTCTTGCCTCTCTTTATCCCGGTCTCACTTTCACTGTCTTTATCTTTCCTTTTGGTCTCTCTCTCTCTCTCTTCCTTCCTCTCTCTTCTGTCTCCTCTGTCTCTCGCTTCTGCCTAATCCTGCCTGCCAGGCATTGCTTCATGGTTGTTAAGCATCTCAACCCGAAGGGGCAAAAAAAAAAAAAAAAAAAAAGAGCGAAGGAGGGGAGGAGGGAGGAGGTGCTAGTCATCTAGTGAAGCCTATTGAGCAACTTAAGCGTGGTTGTTTTGCTCTGTTGGCTCGGCACAATGAGACCGCATGTGGAAGACATGTTTACACCCCTTCATCTGAGAGTCGGAGGGAGTGGGAGAGGAGAAAAAGTGGGAGGGACGGTAGGAGGGATAAGAGTGAGGGAGGCAGAAATGATGACAAAAGCATATGTATAAGAAAACAGGTGGGATACAGAGAAGAGGCTGAAAGAAACCGAAGAGGAGGAGAGCAGTGAGTGATTAAAAAGCTGGATTAAAAAGAAGAGAAACACATGTGTACATGCGAGGTGGAGGAGTGTGACAAAAGGAGACGAAAAGACGTAACATGAGAGGGAACGAGGAGAAATGTTGACTAAAATAGAGAGTCAGAGAGACGGTCCATCTCTGCGGAAAGACAGCCAGCGTGACAATGACTCACTGCAGAATAAAAACGCCACGCAAGCATATGCTGCAGTTGAGGAGCCATCACTTTCCAAAATGGAAACCAGTTATGATTTCCAGGCAGACATGTAGAACACAAACCAGCAGAGGTCTTAGAAACACACCAGGTAATGTGTGTTTCAGTCTTTTGGTGAAGACGATGTCCATCATTACTAATTTAAGGGATTATAATTTTCAAAAAAAGTCAAAGGTGACATCTTCAGAGTAAGAGAATCTTCCCTTGGACATTATTTGATGTTTTGGTTTTGCTAGGCAGCTTTTATTACAAAGACAAAAAGAGTTGAATTGCAGTCATGCTAATGAACAGTCAGCACAAGATGAACTGAACTGATCATGAAAACATATGCTAGTTGAGGTGGGGTTTCCATCTTTTGTGATGAGGAAGCAGACGGGTCTACACAGAGCTTTGGGATGATGTGGTCGTCACTGTCACCACACACATCGCCTGTGCTTCAGAATGGAATCAAATCTGTGCCGCCATGTTTCTTCAACCTGCTAGAATGGAATGTTCAACAGTCATCATGGGTGTGATAGTGATCAGCGTGCATGCGTTCAAGCACTGGGATCCTTGGAGTCAAACTATTTGATCCCCGCTATGCGCCTGTAACCCCTAGCAGGCCCTTCTGGATGTGTGTCCCCTGTCTTCTGGAGTGCTCATAGTTCCACCCACAGTCCCCCTCAGCTGTCTCTGTTCGGCTGATCACAGCAGCCACAGAGAGTTTGTGGCACATATGCAGCATGCGGCCTACGTCTGTGAGGCGTCTGCCATCCCTTACTGATGCTGAAAACCCACTTTGGAGTTGCACGGTACATCTGCCTCCCCTCTGTGTGTGTGTGTGTGGTGGCTGGATCGGAGGGGGAAGCCTGGTCTATCAAATGAACACGTGCCAGGAAGCACAGAGACAGACAGACCGACAAAAGCCCGCTGATTTGTTCCTCCTCCACCCCTCTCTCATCTCCTCTGTTTTTTGTTCTTTTTTTTCCGCCGCTCTGCTGTTTTGTTGTTCAGTCTCAGAGATGAGACACAAGACGCCACGCTTTGTTGTTTGTCTGCCTTTTAACATCTGTCTGCCGCTACCATGTTCTCCCTGCGCCTCAGTCTTTTCCTCTGCTCTGCCTGTCCTCTCCTGCTCTTATCTTTGTTCCTGCGTCCTCCTCTCTGTGTCCAATCTCTCTCTGTTCGACCTGAGTTATATTCTCTTTATCCTCCTCTGCCTCTGTGCAGCTCCCGGGTTACTTATTTCTTTTTTTCTTACCCTTTTTGTTTCGCCATGCCAACCTGTGATGTTGACTTGTACAGAAATGAACACTGCAGAATAATATTCATAACCCCCTGCGTAGTTGACAAAGATCTATGTGTCTGGATGGCTGCCTGAGTTGCCTTTGGCTAATAGGAGTCAGCAGGGTGAGATGCTGTGTGTGTGTGTGTGTGTGTGTTCACAATCTCCATTAATGTTGGAGCTGGCCATTTTCTTCTGCTTT
Organism: Parambassis ranga; assembly: GCF_900634625.1. Lineage (NCBI taxonomy): Eukaryota > Metazoa > Chordata > Actinopteri > Ambassidae > Parambassis > Parambassis ranga. The sequence goes on from NC_041036.1 coordinate 3,011,558, forward strand.
CAGTTCTGTTGAAGTATTAATGCTTCAGTACCTGTGAACATATTTGTGTTGCTGTTGTTGTTTTTGGCTCTCAGATCAAGCTCATTAGTTCCTCTCAAACTTACAGCTTCTTATAAACACGGCTCTGTAGTGCTAAACATCTGCACACAATAGTTTTTGAACAAAAGTTAGACAATCTGGGGAGGATACTGCATTTATTGGGGACTAATTTCAGTGGCGGAGGAACACATGTTTGGTGTTGTAATGAGTATTTCTGCCATGTTAAACAAGTTAAATACAGTGTGTGTGTGTGTGTTGGTGTGTGTGTTGGTGGTGCTGCCAGTGCGGCTCGGCTCATGGATGTGTTTGTTATAGTTTTTTGGACAACAAACGACAGTTATTTCTGTGGCACAGAGACATGAGATCTGTCAGGAGTTGGATGCACACCCAGTTCTTGTTAAGATCTTTTCATTGTTGAGTTGGCTTTTCAGTGGTTTTTCTAAGGAGAATATTTAACTGACTGTTAGTTTATGAGTACATCATATCAATATCGCATACATTTATCTCATGTATCCCACACACACACACACACACACACACACCTCAGTGCTCTTAAAGCAGCCTGCTGCTATGTGTCCTTGTAAGGATGGCACGTATGTTAGCAATGAGGCTAACAGAGCCCGTCGTTGCCAGTCCCTGTCAAATCTCTGCTTCCAGATTAGAACACATTACCACACTGCACCCTCCTAATCTGCTCCAGGTTATTATGGTCTGAATGTTACCACTGTCTGGTACCCCACCACCACCACCACCACCACCCTCCTCTCTTCAGTACCCTTCACTGTCATCACTGTGCTTCCGTCATTTGTTGCCTTGCTCCTTTCACTGACGGAGCTATAGGCCTATTGTTGCGTTCTCTGCTGTGGTGGCAGTGGCTCAGTGGGTTGTCCAATAACCAAGAAGGTTGGCAGCTCGAACCCCGCTCTTCCCTAGTCGTTGTTGTGTGTCCCTGGGCAAGGTACCTAGCCACGTGCATATCAATATAAAGTGCTTTGAGAGTTATTTTTATTCAATGCCTGTCTTTTGGTCATTTGTTAATGACACGCCAGCATGGCCAGAAATAGTCCAGGTGTATTTTTATGTAATAGTTGTAGCATCGTCTAGCACCTACACAGTGGTACGTGGCCGGCTACTTCCTTTCTGTTGCATGCAGCGTCGGTGAGAAAGGATTTAACAATGAATCACCACCATGTTGGGAAAGTGTACTCACTCAGTTTCACACAGTTTCCACACTGCATTACCAGTAATCAAACCCCAGAGCCAGGTTACTGAAGTTTAAAGATGTGCCTAATCTGAGCTTATTTTTGTGCACAAATCTGCAGTTAGCCCTCATGATGCTCAACCCTGCTGGAAGATTCCAACATGCTACAGCAGCACTGGTCATACCAAACACTCCTCAACCCGCCCATCACACACTGACCTCAGCTGACCCTGGTCAATACCCCTCCTCCAACACACACACACACAGAGACACACACAGACTTTTAACCCTGACATTCGTCTGACCCTTCAGTCTGGTTCAATCACTGTGAGAGTGTGTAGTCAGTCTGGCTTTATGGCAGAGGGAGGGAGGGGGTGGTTGGGGGAGAGGACTGGAGGTGGGGGTGTCTAGACGCTATCCTGTCTGTCTGGTTCTGTACACACACATTCAGACACACACCTGAGAGACTGCAGGCCAGCGCTGACTGCAGAGGAGTGTGAAGTGACATGTGGAGCCAGCCGTGCAGATGAATTCTTTAACACTGCCCTCCTCTTTGCTTTACTGCTGTTCATGAATATTACAGCATCGGAATATTGATAATATTAGACTATATTGTAATATTCATGATCTGTTATCACAGAGCCCTGGGTTTTCCTATCTTTGTTCATGTTCTATTCATGCAGATGGAGATGATATGGCTACGTAGTCCTTTTCAGGAGCCAAAGTGGAAATTTATTGCCGGCTCAGCGTCAGGTCCCATCATTAATGCTGACATCAGCAATAATCAAACTTCGGCTGCTTTCACGAAAATTGTGACACTAGGATAACTTTCATCCTTATATAGAGCTTTTAAATAACATCAGGTTAGGGAGTATTTACAAAGCGTTGAATAAAAATGACATTTAACATGTTGCATGCCACATAAAAAGGATAATCTGGATGAATATACCTGATATTCAATTGAACATACAGGCTTAGCAAATAGTGTCCACCTGTGGGCCATCTTTGTTTGATTTGGAAATAGACTTTTTAATAGGGTCTTTGAGGATTCTGCAAATAACATTAAAACTGTATCTGCTCATTTTTTTTCTGCAAGTCTCACACAAGATCAATGATTGCAGACATCTGAGGCTAAATGTTTGCCTTCACAAAGGAATCATTATTGTCCAGACTGAGGGTGAGCTCCCATCATCTAACATCATTATAAGCTCAAATCGTGATCATTAAGGCAGATGCTGTGATTCCAGTTTCATTTCTCAAGGTCTAAAAAGCGACAATTCCATGAGTGTTACCGCTTACTGTGCACAAGTTAGAGGCTTCCTGCTTTGTAATCCCATTTAGTCTCTGTGGTGCAGCACAGACAGGCTGTCTGATTCCCCTGTGCTCTGTGAGTGAGCAAAGAAGGGATGGATAGATGGAGAGAAAGTGAGAGAGAGAGAGAGAGAGAGAGAGGAGGCTGAGTGGAGAAAAGAGACAGAGCTGCAATTGTTTGTTCTCTTGTTGCCCTCGGTCCCCATAGCATGTCTGGCACCTCTCTCTGTCTCTCTCTTTCTGTATGTGTCACTGTCTCTCTTTGCAGCTCTCTCCTTCTCTGACACAGTCATTATATCTTTTCTCGTTTATCAGTCTCTTCCTCTTCCTCCTCTTCCTCTTCCTCACTGTCTCCATCTCTTTTCTGACTCCAAGACACCTGTCTAATGGGCTTAGTACACACTCACACACACACACACACACACACACACACACATGGACTTGCACACATAAACAGGCCCCCTCTCTCCTCGGGGTTAAGCAGCACTAAACTAGTTCATTTATTTCCATGGAGAGACTGACTGACTGCAATGTGTGTGTATGTGTGGGGAGCTGGGGGGTGGGGGGGCTGTAACTAGGCTGATATCTACTACATGCTGTGTCTCACACACACACACACACTTAAACTGTGGTTGCTGCCAGGCCGATACCAGCCGTCTAGACGTTACAGTGCACAACTCCCAAGGGAGGCACAGAGGTGTGTGTGTGTGTGTGTGTGTGTGTGTACCTCATTTCCTCCATTTCTCTCAGCTCTTTCTGTCCCTTCATTATACTGAACCCTCTATCTGAGTCTTTTTAGGTGTGTGTGTGTGTGTGTGTCAGCGCACAGTACTCACTTCCTCTCCCTCCTTGTCTCCATCTATCCCTCTCTGTGCCACAGAGTGTGTGTCTGTGTGTGTGTGTGTGTGTGTGTGTGTGTGTGCCAGCCAGGTCGCTGCCATGGCGCCCCAGCAGCTCCGGGCCTTGTTGATCACGGCACCGTGCCCAAGGGTTTCCATAGCAACGGCAGTGGCAGCAGACAGGGCTGTGTTCGTCTGTGTGTGTCGAAGGAGTACTGTGTGTGTGTGTGTGTTTGTGCGTGTGTGTGTGTGTGTGGGCCCAGTGTGGTGGGCAGCAGGCTGTGAACTCAGCAGGCCTCTAGCTGGGCAGCAGGAGAGGGATGAGCAAGTTGGAGCAAAGAAAACGTCTTTTATTTTTGTCTTTCTGTCTCTCTGCCTAACACATACTGTATATTATAATACAGATTTATGGACACACACACACACAAACAAACACGCAGCCTGAGCACTGCCAGAATCTGGGGACCAGTACCATGACACAGCACTTCTCAAGCACTTCTGCTTCTAGTCATGCTGGAAATTGTGCAGCACAGCGCCGTCAAGTGCAGTTATGACTGCCAGGTGTGACTGCAAGTGTGAATATTTTTCATGACAGAGATCTGGAGTGCAGCAGGAAACAGGAAACGTGTGCAGAGGAAATAAGCCAGCTGCAGGGTTTTGATGAGCTTCGCTTGCACTAGGTAAAAGAAAGAAAGAAAGAAAGACTAGAATGTTATTTCCATCTGATCCCTGCTGTCCTGTCATCTCTCAGAGCCGCGCCCCGGCCCGGTCCGGTCAGGCCAGGCCTGTGTTTTTCTGCAGATTCCATACACTGCTGCTTTCCTTCAGCTCGGGGACTGTGCGCTTGGCTGTGTGGGGGCAGGACTCATGACAGCTGAAACTCAGTCTGTCTTCTATCTGAGAGAAAAGGCATTTCCTTCACTGGTGGGAGTAGCTCTCCTACTCTGAATTAGCAAGCAGCTAGCGAGCTGTTACTGCACGCCCAGGGTCTACTGTCAGCCTTCATCCACTTTCAGACCTGAATCACAGAATTCACTCTCATGGTTTTGGACAATAGACTGCTCCTTTGTGCAAACTAAACCAGTCGGGCCCGGTTTTTCTCACGGAAGCGTCTAAGGTCATTCGAGCTCAAATGTTAAGTTTATTGAGCAATAACAATGTTAGAGGCCCCAGCTGAGTGTGTGCAGTCTCTATAGATAGCCATTAGCCTGATTTTCATTTCAGGGCTGAACCGGGTAAGCCTGTACGCCCTCATTAGTCATGGAAGTGAGCTTCCCCCAGCATTAACTGTTTCTTGTTGCCAGCAGGAATGAAACTGCAGTGGATGTACTGTGTTAGTTAGGCCAAGCTATACAGAGAACTGCACGGAAACAGGCCATAGCTAAGCCAGTGCATTACACAGAGAGATGCAACTGATGACAAAATTCACATGTATGTTTGGGCTCTCTGCTGCCATTATATATATGTGTGTGTGTGTGTGTGTGTGTGTGTGTGTTACTACACAACATATAAACGCCCCTTTCATGCACTGTGTCCTGCTTACTTTGTGGAATTCACATAACCCCTGTCAGCACCTTTTTAGAGGAGCTGTTTTGAAGTGAAATGACCCTTTAAGGAGCACATTCATCACTGTAAAACGTCCATGTCAGAGTGTGTGTCAGACTGTGTTGTGCTTTGATGATGGCTGCTGTTGGCTGCTGTGCGTCTGACAGCTTCTTTTCAGCAGCAGGTCAGTTGAACTGTCTGACCTCCTGCTGGCCTCTCTCCCTCGCACACACAGACACAGACACACAGATAGAGAGAGTGAGTGAGAGAGAGAAGGTCAAAGGGCATTATTGGGTCAGTGTGTGTGTGTGTGTTCACTCTCTCTGTGCTGTTTACTTTCTCTTTTTAGTCTTTTTGAATTGGCTACTGCTGCAGCTGCTTATTGTTGACAGGACTGAGAATCAAACCTTGGCATTATTCAGGAAAAGTGTGTGTGTGTGTATGCGTGCATGTGTGTGTGTGTGTTGCAGAAAAAAACTGAAAAATACTGAAAGCCAGGGTTCAAGTCCAGCCTGTGTTGACTATCAAAATTAAAAGCCAATCAACAGATTAGCTTTTACATAGTCTAAATTTTGTTTCAAACAAAAATCACATTTTACAGAAATTATAGAACAACAGCCGTGAAATAGATGCATTTAAAGGAAAACAATGCAAATCTACAGAAACTGTATCAAGCTACATATACAATTAGAAAGTAATGAGGGCTCTGTTCAGTAGACACAATATAGAAACTAGGGATTTAAAGCAACGCTATATAGTTTAAATTGTTTTTTTAGTTTTTTTAGACTAAGTCTGTTTGTGTGTGTTAATATAGCACACCCTGGCCAGATGTCTGAAGGACTGGTAGAGTGACATGGTCACTTTCACATGATTTAAATAAACCCGATGGCCTCTCTCTCCTCACCACAGCAGGAAAAAACGCCAGGATGGCTGGCTTGCAATGCAAATGATTCAGCCTGCTGAAGGAATAAGGGTGCTGCAGACGCTGGGCTGATATTGTTTTGACAAGTGGATTACTGTTGTAATAACATCAGACTGGTGCTGGTAATGCAGACTGCCAGCACACACTGTTCTCTGGCCTGTGAGTGAGTCCGTGCTGAACACTGTGTTCTGGAGCCTCTGCTCTTGGGTGGATACTGGGGTTCGGGCAGGATATAGGCCTCTCCTCTCCCCCTGCTTGCCTCTTCTTTTGCTTATTTAATCTCTCCTCCTCCGCCTCCCCCCCAAGCTTCCTTCCTCCGTTCTCAGCTCCTCCTCTAGCTTCCTTCCTCCCTGACTTCTGAGAGGAGAGGCCATTAACTGCAGCTCTGTACTTTTTATTTTGTTTTAACTGTAAAAACATGATCAGGAGCTGTAAAAACATCCCCGCCTGAGCTTCAGAAGAAGTACGCCCGCTTGGAGTCAGGCGTCTGGTTTGTGTGGCTTTCACAACAGCAGAAGGCAGAATATGTGATATTTATCCAGTCAGCTTAGAGAAGGGCCTGGTTGACTTGATCTCCCAGAATGCTGTTCTCCGACTGAAAGCCTCCCTCAGTCCCCTCCCTGTGGCTGCTGCGGTGAGCACACAGGCCTGGGCTGGTAGTAGCTAAAGCTCCTGACAACAGAACAACTTTCCAACACAGTTCCAAGAGTTTCACATGTGTGTGTAGCCATGCTAGCTGTGTTGGTCTGTCCTTCGTGTAGAGATGTGCACATCTCAGCTAACCATGTTAGCATACAGAGCTTGTTCTGTAACCTGGAGAGTTTTTCCTTCACTGTCCGTGAGCAGTTTTGCTTTAAAGGCTCACAAACCAAAAAGCACTGTGAACCTGAGACACCAGGTCCTGTATAAACCATTTGTAGAGAGGATTATGGTGGTGTGTGTGTGCAAAACTTCTGAATCATCCCCTCCTTCCTCCCGCCTGCTTCGGCAGAGTGCATCACTTTCCTCTTCAGTGTGTTTCATGGTGCTACATGGGGGTCGTTTGGCAGTTCCGTTTTGTCACTCTCAGCACTCCTACCTGTTGTGCATTAGGTGACTCACATTGTGACAAAGAGCTTAATAGCTCAAGCATCTAATGTGTCAGACTGAATGTGCAGATACAATAGTTTTCAGTGGCAGCCTATTATTAAGTTTCTTAATTCTGCAAATAAACAAAGAAAAGAAAAGTTGTGGAGCTCATCTTTTCGTCGGTGCATTTGGTGCCTCATTCCTGCAGGCTCTGGTGGTTAACGTCGGTTGGTTGTACTGGCTTAGGTTTCATTCTTTCACAGTGTGTGTGTTTTTTTTTCTTCCTCTCTTCTTCACTGTGGTTTGAGTTAGTTGGCCTTGTTCCTCTCAGATATACCCCGCCCCTCCCTTGTGGCTGCTGTGGTGTGGAGCACAGGCAGGTTTGGGTGGATTTACGTTTCAGCTCAGGCTCGATTCTAACCCACCCTAATGCAGATGAATAAGCCCGGCAGTAATGCTGGATTTTACTGGACGTTTTTCACTTTATTTCCACGTTTTTGTACAAAATATGCATACCACCATGTGGATTGTGGGTGAAACACTCCAGAAATTGCACAGAAAGTGTCCATCAGAATCAAAGCATTGTTGCTCAAAGAGCTGAGTGTACATTGTGTCATTGTTCCTATGAAACTGCACACACACACACAGACACACTGAGTGCACTGAGTGAGTAAGAGTGTGAGTCACAGGTCAGACTGGGTGCCAAAACCAGACAAGGTCAAGACTTCTGCTCAGGAAAAAAAACGGAAAATTCGCAACAGAAGAGTCTCAGACTGCAGACAGGGAGTGGAGCGAGGGAGGAAGGAGAGAAACTGAAAGTATGAGACAATGAAGAATGAGGCATGATGGTGGGTGATGGAGGAATGTGAGACGAGAGACTGAGAAAAGGCAGGAAGAGTAAGTAGAGTACAAGAAGAGACTTGTGGGAGAGAAAGAGGAGGATGGAGGGACGGAATCAGAGCAAAAGATGGATACGAGTGGAGATAAAGGCAGAGTTCAGAGAGGAGAACGCAGGAAACAATGAACAACAGACGTGACAATAAAGCAGCGATCATTGTGTCTCCCAGTGCGGGGAGGTCATCACAGATCACCTCCGATACTTGTGTGTGTGTGTGTGTGTGTGTGTGTGTGTGTGGGCACAGAAACACTACAGATATTCAGCATCTCCACAAAGACGGCACTGTAACACAGGGACAGACACCACACTCAGCCTTTTCTCTGAGTTCCCTGTGTTAGATCCCCTCAGCCTGCATCCATACACTGTTACTGTATGAACCATACATATACTCATGATGTGTGTTTGACCTGTGCTACCCCCTGCTGGTCAATGTGTGTTAGAACAGTCAGACAATGTGGCGTCTGTGTCTCCTTAAATGACAGAAAACCCTCTTTAAAAACACGGTTAGGGGTAATCTTCATCATTTCTGTGCAACACATTGAAGTAAATGAAGCAAGGAACGTTGAGTTGTGTGTTTTGGTTACATCATCATTCAATTTAGAAACCTGCACCGATTTTGAATTTCATTTGCATTCATTTTTTTATGCAGATATCCAAAATTTTTTAAATACAAAGATGTTCTTTCATTGTCCTTTTGTCTTTTGAATATTCATAGCTCAGATGTTGTCTTGTATCACACCCACCGTTCTGTGATCTGAACCTTCAGCCTCCATAAATGTTTGATGCTAATCCTCCTCCTCCTCCTCTCTTCTTTTTTTGTGTGTGCAGCTGAACTGGAGTTTGTTCAGATCGTCATCATCATCGTGGTGATGACAGTGATGGTGGTGGTGATCATCTGCCTGCTCAATCACTACAAGCTCTCCACCTGGTCCTTTATAACAAGGCAGAGCCAGGCCCGCAGGCACGACCATGCCCTACAGCAGGTCAGTAACACAAAACGAGTTTGTATTGTGTGTGTGTGTGTGTATTTTAGTCTCTCTGCTGTTCTGCCAGCATCCATGGCAGTAACATTTTGATCTAAACTGATAATGAGTGAAACACAGTGTGCGTGTCTGTCTGTTCATCTGTTCTCGCTGAATGTCCCTGCCTCGTCGTCACTGTGACAGTACATTTCTGTACTGCAGAAGCAGGACAAACATAGCTTACCAGTATGTTCTCAGCAAAGCTGCACAGAGCTAAATGAATCCTTTTATCCCAGTCAGAGTTTCTGTCCCAGTTTCACTGAGGTAACAGCTTTGCTCCAGTCTGTTAGGTGAACTTGCTGAATTGGTTTCTTCAGAGCCAGACTCTGTCAGGCATTGATGTTTAATTCACTACAGCGCCGTCTAGACAGCAGCCGCTCTGCCCCCATACTGACATGTCGACGCTCTGGCACAAACACAAACACACACACACACACACACACATCGAATTGAATTGCATCTCTTTAAAAATAGGTACAGAATTAGATCTTTGAATCTATTGGTAACATCAGCTTCCAGACCAGCATCTGAAAAAATCTGCCTGGCAGCCTTATTATTGAGCTCATCTTATCTTTTTCATTTCTTCTGACACTCTATGCTGCATATCGGCCAATTAAAGCAAAAAAAAAAAAGTTAAAAAAAAAAAGGAAGCAGACACAAAAAGCCAGAAAAGCCAGAAACACAACATCAGAGCAGCCAGCCAACAAAGCCCTGCAGCAGAGGAAGTGCAATTTGGAAGAACAGCCGACGGCCTTTAGCCCCAAAAAGACACATAAATAAACAAGAATTAAGCATGTTTGTCCTCATTTTTGTGTTCCCCCCCCCCCCCCCAATAAATTGTGTTGACTGTGTCTGAGGAAAAAGATCCTCGAGTCAAATGCAGACGAAGGGAAGCTGTAATTATTTGACAGTTGCGTTGCTTTGTTGTAGCTTTCATCCTGCCTATTTTTACAACAGGAGCCGTCTGAGCCTTTTGTTGTCCGCGCTCCCAAACAGGGCAAGATTTTTAGGTTCGAAGCCATCAGGCGTGTCTCGCTGCAGCCGTTTCATCTTCCGTGTCCTCATTAAGTTGTTACTTTTATTACTTTTCTGTCCTTTTTGTTGTTGTTGTTGTTTAAGAAAAAGGTTTGTTTTTGTCGGCTTAATGGTCTCACATCAAAAACCATCCAGGACGTAATGACTGTAGATCTCTAAAGCCTTATCAGCGATGAAAAAAGATCACAGAAAATTTAACAAGACAGTAACTTAATATATTTGTTAGTGAGATGATGCTTTTAAAATCCCACTGAGACTGTGTGTGTGTAATACTTTTCAAACCTCCTGGGAGCCTTTTTATATAAATCTCCTGTTTCTTTGTGTCTCGATGTGCAGGACGGGTGTCTGTGGCCTTCAGACAGTGGCTCTCGACAAGGTGCCTCGGAGGTAAGACCACCACCACCACACAGTTAACACGTGTTACACACACACACACACACAGTCAAGCCCTGTTTGTGCATGTCCAGTCTTCTTCTTTGAATAGATCCACAGTGAAAACTTTCGACCGCGTCGGGTTACATCACTGCGGTGTTTTGATCCAGATGTTTACAGAGTGACAAAGTTTGATGTTCTCGGACTGTTTCTCATCCACCCATTTGGCTGCTTGATAAACTGCTTGGCCAGACATCTGTACTCGGATCGCTTTCTCAGTGGGTGTAGCCTCTAGCCAGCTGATTGAGTTACTGTAGTCTCATCCTCTGTGACAGTTAGCATTTTCCAAATCCATCAGCTGTGACAGCTGTAATTCTTGGCGGTTTGACTGATTTTTTTTTTTTTTTTTTTTTTTTTGGTCTCTTTTTGGTTCATTTACGCAACAAGAGATGCTATCATCTATCATCATGAATTTATTTCCTCCTGTCATTACTGAAGCCTGCAGGTTTAAGCGTGTTAAGCAAACACTCTGTAAGGCATACATATAGCAGATATTCTAGAATAAAGACCTAAAGCTGTTGCAAAGGTGTTAGAGGGTGGATAGCTTGATCCTCGTGACAGAACGTGTCCTTGGTGAAGACACACTTAAGCTGAGGGACCGCCCAAGGAGAGACGAGCACCTTGCTCTGGTTTCAGTGGAATCTAAATGTCTTCCATTGTTAGAAAGTATTTTAAGTGTTACCGTTGGTTTGACTTTATCAATACAGTGCTCGGTAAGAACTTCAGTAAGAATTTTAAAAGAAGTCTCAGAGTTTAAGGACGCCTGGCTTCAAATTAAACCCTTAATTTTTATTTTTTTTTGCGCTCATAGCGGAGGCCACAGTTTTCTCTGTGGAGCTCATGGACACACTTTTAATAATAATATTAAATACTGATCGCCAGCACTTGGGATCAATCTGTTCGCTGCTTTAATAATGAGGACTGGTTTATGAAAAGGAATAAAAATGAGAGAAGGAATACCTGAACCTGCTCAGGATCTACATGCTTTCCTTGCTGACACCTCTGTCACCTCTCAGCTCCTCTCTTTGTGTCTTTGTTGGCCTATTTATCAGCGCTGGCCCTTGTATAATTGTTCTGTGGTTACAGGAATGCAGTCAGGGCACAAAGCTCCTGACATTTGCATTTTAGCTGCTTGTAAATATTTGATCATCCAGGAATCGGAGCTTGTACGTAACACCGGGTACAGCTGGCACCGTGCTCCAAACGAAATCAAAATTGGCATGTTCTCAAAGACTCATGAATACAAAACCACAAACAAATGCCAGTATGCTCACTGTGACTGCTGATCTGTTTGCTTAATGGCATCCACGCCAGATGGAGGAGCTTACGATTCACGGTGGGAAGAGGAGCGCACGGAGTTCAAAGAACGCTCGATAAACGCAACCCAATCACGAGGTCGTATTGATGATGAGCCACACAGATAATAAGTCAGGTGTGTGTGAGAGAGAGAGGTTCTGCTGACCAGTCTGCGAACACATCGGTAAATCTGTGTGGGCAAAAAGGGCTCGATCGCACCAAAACAAACAAACCAAATTTGTTTTCTTTTGAAGTGCGCTGCCAGTTAAAAGCCTCATGTGTAACACAGAGATGGAGAGGAGTGGAGGTGCAGGTGAAGAAGAGGTGAGGGGAGGTAAAAAAAATCGTGTTGGCACCCAGAGAGACCTGGAGGGGTGGAGGAGGGAGAAAAAAAAGTGGAAAAGGCCATAGAGAGACAAACACAGAGGGAGATGCAGCCTGTGTGGGTGGCTGATAGACGCAGGGATGAGGCCTGAGAGTGTGTGTGTGTGTGTGTGTGTGTGTGTGTGTGTGTGTGTGTGTGTGTGTGTGTGTGTGTGTGTGTGTGTGTGGCAGGGTGGGGGGGGGGTTGGCGGATGGTTTTTGGTGCGTCATTAATCAGCAACACCTCCCCTGACACTGTCTAGACAGCTGTCTGAGAGCTGCCCTGCTCTGCTGCGCTCTGCTCCCTCTATCAGCCGCACACCTTTCTCCCCGTCTGTCTGTCTATCTCCGTACTTTCGCTCTCTGTCTGTCTCTTGCTTTCTTTATCTCCTCGGCTCTTTCTTCTCCTCTCCATTCTCTCCTTCTCTCCTTATCTCGGTAGCCTTTCTTTTTAATCCTTTCAGTTCCACTCTTTCTCTCCCTCTGTCTCTCCATTTCAATTGCCCTGATCCTCTACACTTCCTCCTCCTCCTCCTCCCTCCCCAGTCTGTTGTTCTCTCCACCCAGACTGCTTTGTCAGTGGGGGTTGGCTATTAGAGCCACAGTCACTAATTGAAATGGGTTTCCTCTGATAATGACTCGCCACAGTAGAAATGTGTAGAATTAGATAGAAATGTGAGAAGTGAAGAAATGGATCAGGCCGTCACAGTCTGGAGAGTTAATTGAGGTGAAGATCTCTGACAAAGGACTGGTGGATGAACCTGTGTGGTGGATGTTGTGCTTTTCTAGCAAGGGGATCCTTTCTTGCTTTTACTGTAATTACACTGCAGATTCTGAAAGGAACGAGTTGGTGACACATTCCCATGTGCCTCTGCAGCAACACAACCATCGTTCATGGGAGGTTTTGCATTGAATTCAGACACACTGCTCCACAAGAAGTTTTTTTTGCTGACAACAGATATTGTGGATATTGTTCCGCTTCTTTTATACCAATATATATATGTGTGTGTGTGTGTGTGTGTGTAAAGAGCATTTAGACTTTCCTACAGTGAACAGATGAACTTTATAAATTCTGTAAACTTTGCTCAATTCTGATTTTTTGGCGAAATCCGATTTTTCTGGTGTTTACAAATAATATGCGACTGCTACCACTCTGCTGTGTGAACCGACTGCGGCCCTGAAGTGACCCATATTCGCAGAAGAGGACACAACGTCACACAATGTGGCTTTGTTTACGTTAATGTCCGATCGTAGCCGACATAATTACAACCAAATAATATTAAGAAGAACGCAGAGAAGGAAGAGAGCAGCAGCTGCAGCGTCTGTACAGAGATGTGTGTGGGTGCGGAGTGGTGGGATAGTGATGTGACTTCATTCATAACATTCAACATTCATAACTTCAGAATGACGAGAACCTTTGAATACGTCTGCGAGCGCCTTTCTGTGTCACTTTCACGGCAAGACAGTCGACATCTCCCTCATCTGTGAGCGAGCGCGTTGGAGTTGGGCTCTACTTCCTGGCAACAGGTGCTTGTTGCTAACAACACCGCTTGTCTGCCCGCTCCTGTGTCGGAGAATTGTGACGTCGCTGACGCAAAAGTCGGATATATGCCGCATAGCCGCTCAGACTGAGGTTGCATTGCAAAAAATCGGATACGTATCTGATTTAGGACCACATGTGAAAGTGGCCTGGGTCGGATATAAAAAAATCGGAATTGAGCTGTTCAGACTGACATGACAATATCAGATACAGGTCACATTCGTGTTTAGCCTGCAGTCTGAACGTAGCCTTTGTCATCATCTCAACAGTGGCCAGAGGTGTCATGAGATGTGATTAGATGATACAGAAGGGTCAGTAGCTACAGTACAGGGCTGACTATAGTGTTAACAATTACACTGAACATCTGTCCTATTTGTCACTGTAACATTCAATAGATAGTGACACTTTTTTGTCTCTTCTCTTTTTCTTTTCCTCCGCCCTTTCTCCGGCCTCCTCTCTGTGTTCCTCCCTCTCTCTCTCTCTGTCTCAGGTATTATACGCTCCTCAGGCCAGGGATCGCTTCACCGCTCCCTCCTTCATGCAGCGTGACCGCTTCAGCCGCTTCCAGCCCACCTACCCCTACCTGCAGCACCAGATCGACCTGCCGCCCACTATCTCGCTGTCGGACGGCGAGGAGCCCCCGCCGTACCAGGGGCCCTGCACCCTGCAACTGCGAGACCCCGAGCAGCAGATGGAGCTCAACCGTGAGTCGGTGAGGGCGCCGCCCAACAGGACCATCTACGACAGTGACTTGATCGACATGGGAGGAGGCGGGAGCTTGGGAGGGGTGGGAGGAGGAGGAGGAGGAGGAGGAGGAGGAGGGGGAGGAGGAGGAGGAGGAGGAGGCATAGGGGGAGGAGGCCCAAGGCCACCCAGCAGTAACTCTGGCATCAGCGTGGCCAACTCCAGCAGCCACGGGCGCATGGAGGGCCCCCCTCCTGCGTACAGCGAGGTGATGGGCCACTACCCCGGCTCAACGTTCTTTCTACACCAGCACAGCAATAACCAGAGGGTGGGGAGGCCGGGGGGGCCGGGGAGCAGGACGATCCAGCAGCAGAGCCAATCAGAAAGCACAATTGTACCTGCCAAGGCCAAGGATGGCCAACCAGAGGACCTGGTGTGAAGAAAAGTTGGAGGTGCAGGTGGGGGCGACCCACCCCAGACTGAAAGCTGTCTCTCTTGTTCACCCCTGTTAACCTGTAAGCAGTGGTCTCTCTCTATCGCTCTCTCTCTCTCTGTCTCTCATGTCCTCTCTCCACACTCCCACGCACAAACAAATATCAACCTTAGCTACAACGAAACAAGGAACGAGAGAAACCTGGAGATTTCATTTCAGTTCAGTAATTCAGACTGCAGGGGCAGGATGTACGCACTGCATGGAGACTTTTTTCCTTCATTTTGAGAAAGAAACACACTGCTAGCACAGATTAAAACTTTTCTTTTTGTTTTTTTGTTTTTTTGCCCCATTGGGTGACGGCGCTGTCCCCGGGAACTGAGGAGGAGGTTATTTTATTTTTTCATTTTATTTTTTTTTCGTACCGGGATCTGTGCACAAAGCGAGAACTGAGAATCAAGGACTTTACAGAGAACACAACAAAACAAGAGACTCACAAGCCCAAATCTTAGTGCCAAGGTTCACGAGGAAGCAAAACAAAGGAGGGGGGGGGGGAGAGAAAACTCGACCTAAACATTCAAAACACAAAAAAGAAAAAGTTATCTCAAAGTTGCACTATCTTTTGTTGTAAAAGAGAAGAGGGAAATGACGTTCTGTGATGATAATAATGATGTTTGTCTTTTGTCTTTTTTTTTTTGTCCTTCTCATGAATGGACTGATTGACTGACTGAACTGTGGCTCCAAAGTTGCATAAACATTTGGGAGCAAAAAGAAAAAAACAACAACAAAACAAGTATTATAAGCTTATGTCCTTCCTTTTTTTGAGAAAAAAAAAACACAAAACAAAACAAAAAAAAAAAACGCAAGAAATACTCGTACCCAGCCTACAACATCTCTGTCTGCTTACGCCACAGGCACAGTGAGACTTAGTAAGAGAATAACCTTGTACTGCTTCACGTCTGTGTTCACTTCAGCCCTGTAAGGAGGGAAACAATCTGCCACGTGGCCAGCGGCTGGGTGGACAAACACATCTCTCACTTCCTCTGCTAATTTGTTACAAGGATTTTCTTTCCACGGTGTTTGTGGGAAATCTGGCCTAGGTGGTTGGATATCAAGTAAAAAAAAACAAACAAAAAACTCCACAGCCAAAACAAAGAAAACATATCTGTCCATCCTAGCTAGCGCGGTCAAAGCAGATTCTTCTCCGTTCCCAATCTGTCCTGACCTCTGAGCACCACCTTTTTTTCTGTCCCCCCCCCCTCCCCCACCACCACCACCACCACCACCACCCTCTCACCGCTCATCTCGACATGCACAGTGCATTCTGCCAACGGCCACACTGAACTCAAACCCCTGCCGCCATAACGACGAAAATGAAACACAACAACAACAACAAAAAGAAGAAAGGCTCAGCTCTCCGTCTTCACGTCACTAAAGCCACAAAAAAAAAAACAAAAAAGAAAAGAAGTGAAGACTCCTGTCTGCGTCCGCCAGCACAGCGATCAGGTTTTTAAAAATGAAAACTCTGTGGTCAAAGGGCTATGGGAGGGTCCTGTTTTTGTAAAAGAAACAAAAAACTTTTTGAAAATCTCGCCTTTTTCTCTGCTCATTGTTGCCTTCTCCTCTGCTCTTTGCGCTTATCTCTTGTCTCTCTTTCTTGTTTGAGCCACCTGCCCGTCACCCCCCCCCCCCTCCTCCACCACCACCACCACCACCCCTGCTTTCTAAACACTCTTCATCATCATCCCTCCTCCTCCTCCTCCTCCTCCTCCTTCCATTCGTGTGCAGAAAAAGTGCGATCAAATGATGCAGAGTCCGCCGAGCCCTTTAAAGTGGAGAACGGAGTGGAGCCCTCGTTTGGAAGCGTGCTAGTGCAGTCCTCTCCTCATGCTGTTTAAGTGTGCACGTGTGTTTGTCAGTGCGACCTTTTAACAACACAGAAAAGCACTTAATGCTCCTGCAGGAGTGTTGTGTGTATGTGTGTGTGTGTGTGTGTGTGTGTGTGTAGCTGAGTGATCTATTAATGCTTTTGAGTTTTAGAGATTCAAGGACATATTACTTACTTGACTTCGTCCACATTAACACAACATCAGATTAAGAGTTCATTAAAAATCAGCTCTAAAGAGCCTGAAATGCATGATGACATCACTGCAGAAGGTCACGCCACAGTCCACGAGGACACATTGCGTTTCACTTTCATGTTGCATATATGGATTACAGGAAGGCTAAGCCCGTTAGCATGTTAGCATGCACACGCAACACTCTACACAGCCTGTGTGGAAGGTGCAGAGGAGACGTTTGTTGGGAAGTTGGTGTCAGATTTGGCAGTATTGATGAACTTATTGATGGATTAGCTGCTGGTGTTTTATGTTTTTCCGTCTGTCAACAAAATACCAGGAAGACTACGGTACCTGTCTCACTGTAATCACATGACTGGGGTCACATGATTCCAGCTGTGCTCAGTGGGAGCAGTTAACACGGCGGGGCGTTGTAGTTTAGAGACAACATGACTCAAAGCAGTGTTGTGTTCTAGTTGCAGCATCCAGATAAACAACAACAACAACAACAATGTGTTTGTGGTAAAGCAGTACATAATTTGCCGGATTCTTCCGTTGTTCGTTTTTCAGATTTGTTGACAAGAAGAAAGACTAAATATTATCTGTGTCAGTTATCAGCACAGACCAATGATATGTAGGCTGCTGTATTATGAAAGTGGAACGCAGTCACTGTCATGTTGAATGTGGCGTATCAAACATGCACTGGTTAGTGTTTAAAGGTGAATATTCCAATAGAAACAGGAAGTGCTTTTGTTTTCCTCTGATCCCATCCGTGTGTCTGAATGTATGCATGTGTCCCGGTGTCTGTCTGTTCATCTGGCTCTACAGTTAATGTGTGTGTTACTACATTGCTGCTGCTATTGCTGTTGCTGCTGCTACTGCTACTCTTGTTGCTACTGCTGCTTCTCATGCCTGCCACCCCCCCCCACCCCCACCACCAACCCTAAAGTCCCTCTACTCATCCAGCCTCCCCCCATCTCCTTTAACTCATCCAAAACAAGGAGAGAAATCTGACCCTCTGCAGTCAGACCCACAAGTATTGGGACATAAAAAGCTGCAGTTGGCAGCAAACCCGTCCCAATACTTTTGGCTTTTTGGCTTTTTTTTCCTTCTGACTGTGTGGACCTGCTTCAGACCTGCATTACTTCCCTCTTCTTTTCTTCCTTCTTTGCATTTTTTTTTCCTCGTCTTGCGCAGTCATAGCTTGTAAATGGAGGATATAAAGATGAATTTTATGTTTTCTACAAGGAGGTCTGCATGTTACTATTATGTGAGTAAATAAGGTGCCTAATGTTCATGTTTGAGCAGACCACACCTCAGTCAGACTGCTGCTCGGGATCAGTGCAGGCGCTTCCTCTCGGCCACCACCTGTCTGGCAGAATTGGAGTCGGGTCCAATTTTTTTTTTTTTTTTTTTTTTTGGGCAGCGTTCTTAAGCTTCTTGTCTGACTGACCCTGAAAACCCCTTAAGTTACACTTACACATTTTTAAGGAGCAAAAACGAGCCATGCTCGCCGGCCGTTGTGCCAGACAGGTGCGTGTGTGGCTCCGAGAGGAGCGAACCCAAGCCATTCCAAGCAGTAATGTGACCCGCGTGTGGAGCAGACATAGGAACCCACTTGCACTCAAAAAGCTCCCACCTTCGTTGTGCCTCACTTCCAACGGTGCTTTTTTCAGTAGTCTGTCTCTCTTTATGTTTGTTTGTAAGGTGCTGTATATAACTTGAATATATTATGCACATATCCTACCCAATGGGTAGAAACCACAAAAAGATGTTGTGAATAATGTAATATAATGTATAGACAATATAAGAATTTTAAGAAGGCAGCATCAAATTTGTAAATGCCTACAGTTAGAAATGCGCTTTGTCTTTTTTTTTTTTTTTTTTACATGGTTTGCAAATGATGCTTAGAATATGGTTGCAACACAAATACAAATTACTACTTATAATATTTTGCTATAAATACATAGTCTGGTATGATGAGATAACCTCTGGATTAAGGACGCTGTTGAGAAAAGATACTCACCTGTTTTTTTTTTTTCCTCTGTCACGTGATGCCAGCCGTCATTCGGACTCCGGCTGGTGCTTTTTTTTTTCTTTTCACTTAACAAATGTATAGTTCTATAACACAGATACTTTTAAGAAAACATATATCATCAGTCGGTGTTTATGCCACGACTTCAGTAAACGGTCGAACAAGAAGAAAAAAAAAACACAAAAAAAAGAAAAGCAAGGCCAGTTTTGGAAGATGGCCGCCAGTGCTGCTTCTTCTTCTTCTTCTTCTTCTTCTTCTTCTTCTTCTTCTTCTGATTTTACTTTCTTTCAGCCGTTGTTTTGTATATCTGCCAAAGTATATAATATAAACCCTGCTGAGCACACTCGGCACCGCTACACACACACACACACACACGTCTGGTTATTAAAGCATTTCAGCTCAGGAGGATGGTCGACTTTTTAAATCGCCTGGTTGTCACAAAACAAACAAACAAACAAACAAACAAAAGCATCAAAAAAAATAAATAGAAAGTTGTGGGCGGGATTAAAAGTTGCACCAGAGAGTGGAGAAAACAATGCCGTTAAAACTGTCTTTAACCTTTTATCTCTCTTCATTATTATTATTATTATTAATATTATTTTGTATGATTATTTTCTACATTACGATGTTATATGTGGCACAGTATATTGACACAGACGTTTAATCTGCAGTCATTTATTTACAGTATGTACTGAAGAATAACTCCACTGTACAATAACCGCAGAGCATGTTCATTCTTATCTATAGACGATGTACATAGCAACGCGCCATTTTCTCTTCAAAAAGCACCAAATAAGTACGTGGCAGTTGTGTAGTTTTGATTTTGGGAAGAAGAAAAAAAAAAACAAAGTCTCTATTGTATGTTTGGCTGGAGAGCCGCTCGGCTCTCCTTCTTAATTATTTTTTTTTTTTTTGGAATATTTCGTTTTTTCTCTTTGGTTTCCTGCACTAGCTTGAAGAACTAACTTGGGCTCAGACTGATCTTTTTTTTTTTTAACCCCCGCAGCGCGCTCTCCCTCTTTTCCACTTATCAAGAAGTCTGTACTCAACTGCTGGCAACAAGTAGCTGTTTTTAT
Organism: Parambassis ranga; assembly: GCF_900634625.1. Lineage (NCBI taxonomy): Eukaryota > Metazoa > Chordata > Actinopteri > Ambassidae > Parambassis > Parambassis ranga. The sequence goes on from NC_041036.1 coordinate 3,031,351, forward strand.
CGTTCCAGATTTTAATAATGATGATGATGATGATGATAACGATGATAACATCTCAACAGTTCGGTATTCTCTCTGTCTTGACAGTTACCATAGGACTGCCTCCATCATGGGTTTTGTAACATTGGTTTGCTTTATTTACAAAATGAATCCTCTTTGTTCCCCCCCTCCCCCCCTCTGTGCTGAAATCTACATATATATATATATATACACATATATATGGCTGTAACCATACAGTATATATATATCTATATATATATATTTAGATATATATCCAAACACAGAGGTAAAATTGTTGTGTATTTTTGCCTCTTTTTATTTAAGCAATTGTGATGTAATAGGTTTTAGGCCTAAGGTCTGTTATTGCAATACTTTTACAGAAAAGAAGAAAAAAAATGAAAAAATGTTGCTCTAAGTGCTGTTGTAGTCAAAGATTTTATGCTTGTACTTATGCTGTAGTCAAACTGCAGCGTAATGAATAAAACTTTAAAAGTGATTACCGCCGCCTCCCTCCCCCTCTGTCTGTCTGTGTTGTAATCTGATTACTCCTCGGCCCGTCCTCACTCGATGCAGGCAAGGACTCTTTGTGTTCCCCGGAGATGCACTTTAGTGGGTTAATTAGCTGCTGTGATACAGGGAAGGAAGGCAGCACAGCACAGCTCAGGACTTTACAAGCAGAGGTTATCTGTGCTCAGCAGGGAAGCGCGCTGACCTACAGGTGGCAGCGTGAGCCACAGATATGACAACAATAAAGGTGATAAATTAACCCTTAAAGATGCACATGTAAGTCTTCGACCTCCACGTGAAGGTCACTGGGGTGAGCAGCTCTTCTTTTAATTGTAAGAGGTGAAATCTTAATCCTGCAGCCAATGCTTGTTTGCATTACTGATTGATCATCCATGACTAATCAATCAATATATTCTGATCTTCCCACAAAGATTTGGGGGAAAATTAATGTTCTTCCATTCACTGACTCATTGTTGCAGATTTAGAGCATATGATGAGGATGATGTGTCAGCTACCTATTTCAAAATAAAAGCACCACAGCAGCTCGGTGTGGAAGGATGGGACCTGACCTGACCTCATCGTCCTTCATCAGACTTTACTAACGCTTAATGGGCTGCTTAGCAACCAGAAAAATGGAAGACAGCAAACACATAAGGAGGCTGGTGTCCATTAACTTTTGGCCAAATTGTTTACCTTGTTTACTTGACCTTATTTTATCTTATTTACCTTATTTACTTATATACATTATTTAATGTTAATTATTATACGTTTTATGTATGCACCAATCACTAAGGCAAATTCCTAGTAATGTGAATCCTCTTCACTTACATGGCAATAAACACGATTCGGGTTCTGATTCTGGTTCTGATTCTGAACTTGGAGAAGACGAGCGTTCACCTGCGTTTGCGCATGTGCAGCCGCAGCAGATTACCTGCACACAGGTGAAGAGTGAAGCACGTGTTATTGGGATGTAAAAAGTCCCAGTTCTGTGATGGAGACAAAGACGATTAGTTCCTAAACGGAACGTTTCATCTGAGATCGCGTCGAACGGTGAGTCCTGCAGAGCATTGATTTGCTGCATGTGATGAAGGATTGATCGGTATGAAGGTAGATGGAGAAATCAGGTTGATCAGTCATCGTTAGGCTGCATGTCGGTGCACAGATATGTGACGGGAAGGATTTGATCCGGCTCTGTTTTAACGTCGGAGTGAGGTGTGGAGCTGGATTCATCGTTTTCAGTTTTTTAATCTTCTTCTAAAGGACTGGATCAGAATCTGAATGTTCGAGCCATAGACCTGTATGTGGACTACTTGCAGTGCAGTTGCTGAATCAGCCTGTCGTCTCCCAGCTGCTGCTAGTTGGTCGTTGATCACTGTTGATTCCTGTGAGTGTTTGAACGCAGCCCTGAAACGACAGAATCCTACATTTCCTGAATGCATCTTGATGGCAGAATCTCAGCGTCTGATACACATCATCCAGGTTCAGGCAGTGTTTCTGTTCTTATCTGTACATAACAGGACTGAATTAAGACAGATTCTGCACACATACCATTAAAAATTAACAAATTAATTCATTTTGGATTACATGGTCTCACAGCTAAGAGCCTCTGTCAGTTGTTTCCTTCCTTCATGTGTTGGAGGAAGCTACTGTTGAGCATCAGCTGAGTTTTTAATCCTCCTCTGATCCCCCCCCCTCTCAGGTCAGATCCAGGTCATGATAAAAAACTAAACTCTGGTCTCTTCTGTGTTCTTCTGTTAAGGATTCTCTGGCAGAGTTCCTCCTGAGTCAGGAGCAAATGACTCACTCAGCCCTGGAAAGTAATGAAATGCATAAAACATAAGTTTTCTGTATATTTCAGCTGGTTTATTTATAGACGGGCTCCATCTGGCAACTTGTCATAACATTCACAGGAATGAAACAAAGCTAATGTTCAAAAGCACTTAGCCTCGCTTACATGTGCAGAGGGAGGCCGGGCCCCGGGCCCCCGCCTCCTGTCCTCTCTGTGAACCTCCTGCTAGGAGCACGAGACACCCCAGCACTCTTCACTTTCTGTCTCGGTAAGCTGGCAGCCTGGCGCAGGGCATGCAGAGGAAATCATGCATACATCAGCGGCTGTTTGTTCGGAGATGAGACGTGATGCAGAGACTGAGCGTCTCCCAGGCTTTTAGCATCAGACAGAAAACAGAGGAGGAGGAGGAGGAAACTGCTTTCCAAGTTTTCCTCCTTCATATTTCATGCCGAAGCAGTGTCTAAAATGTTCACTCCTGTTTGGAAACTATTTTAAAGGAAACAGGCGACTAACCCTGAGCCGAGGCGGTCTGTGAGGCTGAGATTGTAGCCAACAGATCACACAGTGGTGCCTGGAGGAGAGGCGGAGATAGTCATGAATTATTGACGTGATAATCAGTTAAGTTGTCAGAAAGACTGCTGTCTGTAAAAACACGTGTTTTTATACATTTACACAGGTTCTCTGAGCGGGTTTAAAGCTGTGTGGGAGGCTCCAGCTGTCGCCATCTTTGAAACAGCAGAAAGTCCTAATTAAGCCAAAAGCCTCAAAGTCTTAAAAGTAAGTATATTTGTATGATTATTTTCAGTACTGCTACTTGAGGAGTCCCAGCTAGTTCTCCCCAGAAGAATGTAACATGAGGCTAATATTTCAGTCCATGAATATATGGACTATAAGTGTGTGTATCAGGGTGGGAACTTGCCACGATGGCTGATGAAAATGGTGGCCGTACATCATTTTTTTTCCCCTGTAAAATGTGTTTAATGTTGTGAATTTGTTTATTCTAAGACGACCCTAATCTAACCCTTACCCTGTTTTTAAAGGCTAACCTTAACCACTAGTTTTTTTTTAATGCAAAATCCACCCGAACAAATAACAGCGAGTGAAAGCAAACACAGCTCCTGGTGTCAGGGGGACTTGAACCATGGACTAACAACTCAACCCACCTCCGATGATGGCAGATAATACTTCCTTGTAATCTTGTGTCGTAGCTGGCGGATGTGTAGTCGGCCAAGTGTGTGTGAGTAGGAGCCCTTTAACAATCCACTTGTTCCCAACACAGAGGTCGGACCTAGAGTTATTTAATTGAAATACGTAACGGCAAACTGTAGTGTAGAATTTCAGTAACAGTAACACTGAGTGTTGACCATTCTTTATTTCTAACTTGTGTAATTTCCTATAACTTAATGGGTGTAACAAAAACAAAGAAAACTCCATTCTTCAAGTGCAACAAAACCAGTCTGGTTTATTATCAATTAAAAAACACTAAAGAACACTTCATGTCTGAGTTTCTCTCGGTGACACTGAAAAATACATTTAAAATACATGTAAAGCAGGGCGATCATGGACTTGGAGACAGCTTCCTGACCCGTCCTTTACCTCAGGGCTTCAGAAGCATCTTTGACACTCGAGTCCTGTTGAAGCACAGACTTACACCTGAGGAACACAGACTGTCTCTACACCAAGATGATTTCAGGAATCCGTCCTCTGTGTGGCGCTCCCTGTGGGAGAACAGACAGGTGTCTGTGTGACTGCATAAACAGTTGTTCATTAGTTTGGACAGCAGAGGTCATTGTAGCTCACACAAGCATCCAGCAGAACTGTGGTATTTACATATAGATAAGATTCATAATGAAGGAGGCCGGCTGGAGCGCGTTAAACGTTGAACAGCAGGATGTTTGCATCTGTTTAGCATTTCTGGGCACTGACAGTGTGACACACTGATACCAGTAAGTGGTGTGTGCTGTGACCTTAACCCACTGAGTCACCAGCACAGTCCTGCCTGTGGTGTTATTGACTACTTTTATTTTGAAATGTGTAGCAGGGAAACACAGGACAAGCACCTTATGTACACCTCTCAGATGTTGAGTTAAAAAAAATGCATCTCATCAAATTGTGCCCACATGCGAATAAATACATTATTAAACTGTATTCTGGATCATTTAATAGGGTATTCAGTGATACTGTACAAACCTCTTATGAATTAATAAGTTAAATTTCAGTCAAAATAAAGCCAAGAGATGCGACACGTTAACTCATGTAGTTAAATAATGCAATGCTCTGATTTATCCCAAATTATAGCCGAGTTGCTACCCTAGTTTAGGATTAGGTTTAGGGTTAGGGTTGGAATTAGGAAGGTCACAGGATTGTGGTTTGATGCATTCAGCTCACTAAGGACCATTTCAGAAATGTCTTACTTGAGGCTCTGTGATAAAAAATCACTATAAATAATCCCTCAGAACTGCAGCAGATATTTCACTGGATTATTGTTAAAGAAGGTCTTCTCTGTTGCCACAGTGAGTTTTATGAACATCTACTGCAGGACTGTGTAGAAATGTGAGATTAAATTTGCACTAAACGCCCATAGACTCTCATTGAAAAATAGCTTTTTGTAAAAAATCACTATAAATAATCCTTCAGAGCTGCAGCAGATATTTCACTGGATTATTGTTAAAGAAGGTTAAAGAAGGTCTTCTCTGTTCCCACAGTGGGTTTCATGAACATCTACTGCAGGGCTGTGGAGAAATTTGAAGTTACATTTTCACTAAACTCCCATAGACTCTCATTAAAAAATAGCTCTTTGTAAATAATCACTATAAATATACATATACATAATCCTTCACAGCTGCAGCAGATATTTCACTGGATTATTGTTAAAGAAGGTCTCCTCTATCTCCACAGTGGGTTTCATGAACATCTACTGCAGGGCTGTGGAAAATTCTGAAGTTAAATTGGCACTAAACTCCCATAGACTCTCATTGAAAAATAGCTTTTTGTAAAAAAACACTATAAATAATCCTTCAGAGCTGCAGCAGATATTTCACTGGATTATTGTTAAAGAAGGTCTTCTCTGTTGCCACAGTGAGTTTCATGAACATCTACTGCAGGGCTGTGGAGAAATTTGAAGTTAAACGTCCACTAAACTCCCATAGACTCTCGTTGAAAAATAGCTTTATTTAAAAAATCACTATACATAATCCTTCAGAGCTGCAGCAGATATTTCACTGGATTATTGTTAAAGAAGGTCTTCTCTATCTCCACAGTGGGTTTCATGAACATCTACTGCAGGGCTGTGGAAAATTCTGAAGTTAAATTGGCACTAAACTCCCATTGACTCTCATTGAATAATAGCTTTTTGTAAAAAAACACTATAAATAATCCTTCAGAGCTGCAGCAGATATTTCACTGGATTATTGTTAAAGAAGGTCTTCTCTGTTGCCACAGTGAGTTTTATAAACATCTACTGCAGGACTGTGGAGAAATTTTAGATTAAATTGGCACTAAACTCCCATAGACTCTCATTGAAAAATAGCTTTCTGTAAAAAATCCTTCAGAGCTGCAGCAGATATTTCACTGGATTATTGTTAAAGAAGGTCTTCTCTGTTGCCACAGTGAGTTTTATGTACATCTACTGCAGGACTGTGGAGAAATTTGAGATTAAATTGGCACTAAACTCCCATAGACTCTCATTGAAAAATAGCTTTTTGTAAAAACTCACTATACATAATCCTTCAGAGCTGCAGCAGATATTTCACTGGATTATTGTTAAAGAAGGTCTTCTCTGTTCCCACAGGGGGTTTCATGAACATGTACTGCAGGGCTGTGGAGAAATTTGAAGTTAAATTGGCACTAAACTCCCATAGACTCTCATTGAAAAATAGCTTTGTGTAAAAAATCACTATAAATAATCCTTCAGAGTTGCAGCAGATATTTCACTGGATTATTGTTGGAGAAGGTCCTCTCTATCTCCACAGTGGGTTTCATGAACATCTACTGCAGGGCTGTGGAAAATTCTGAATTTAAATTGGCACTAAACTCCCATAGACTCTCATTGAAAGATAGCTTTTTGTAAAAAGACACTATAAATAATCCTTCAGAGCTGCAGCAGATATTTCACTGGATGATTGTTAAAGAAGGTCTTCTCTGTTGCCACAGTGAGTTTTATAAACATCTACTGCAGGACTTTGGAGAAATTTTAGATTAAATTTGCACTAAACTCCCATAGACTCTCATTGAACAATAGCTTTCTGTAAAAAATCCTTCAGAGCTGCAGCAGATATTTCACTGGATTATTGTTAAAGAAGGTCTTCTCTGTTCCCACAGGGGGTTTCATGAACATCTACTGCAGGGCTGTGGAGAAATTAGAAGTCAAATTTCCACTAAACTCCCATAGACTCTCATTGAAAAATAGCTTTGTGTAAAAAAATCACTATAAATAATCCTTCAGAGCTGCAGCAGATATTTCACTGGATTATTGTTAAGGAAGGTCTTCTCTGTTGCCACAGTGAGTTTTATGAACATCTACTGCAGGACTGTGGATAAATTTGAGATTAAATTGGCACTAAACTCCCATAGACTCTCATTAAAAAATAGCTTTCTGTAAAAAATCACTATAAATAATCCTTCAGACATGCAGCAGATATTTCACTGGATTATTGTTAAAGAAGGTCTTCTCTGTTCCCACAGGGGGTTTCGTGAACATCTACTGCAGGGCTGTGGAGAAATTTGAAGTTAAATTTCCACTAAACTCCCATAGACTCTCATTGAAAAATAGCTTTGTGTAAAAAAATCACTATAAATAATCCTTCAGAGCTGCAGCAGATATGTCACTGGATTATTGTTAAAGAAGGTCTTCTCTGTTCCCACAGTGAGTTTTTTGAACATCTACTGCAGGACTGTGGATAAATTTTAGATTAAATTGGCACTAAACTCCCATAGACTCTCATTGAAAAATAGCTTTCTGTAAAAAATCCTTCAGAGCTGCAGCAGATATTTCACTGGATTATTGTTAAAGAAGGTCTTCTCTGTTCCCACAGGGGGTTTCATGAACATCTACTGCAGGGCTGTGGAGAAATTTGAAGTTAAATTGGCACTAAACTCCCATAGACTTTCACTGAAAAATAGCTTTGTGTAAAAAATCACTATAAATAATCCTTCAGAGCTGCAGCAGATATTTCACTGGATTATTGTTGAAGAAGGTCCTCTCTATCTCCACAGTGGGTTTCATGAACATCTACTGCAGGGCTGTGGAAAATTCTGAAGTTAAATGGGCACTAAACTCCCATAGACTCTGATTGAAAAATAGCTTTTTGTAAAAAAACACTATAAATAATCCTTCAGAACTGCAGCAGATATTTCACTGGATTATTGTTGAAGAAGGTCTTCTCTGTTGCCACAGTGAGTTTTATAAACATCTACTGCAGGACTGTGGAGAAATTTTAGATTAAATTGGCACTAAACTCCCATAGACTCTCATTGAAAAATAGCTTTCTGTAAAAAATCATTCAGAGCTGCAGCAGATATTTCACTGGATTATTGTTAAAGAAGGTCTTCTCTGTTGCCACAGTGAGTTTTATGAACATCTACTGCAGGGCTGTGGAAAATTCTGAAGTTAAATTTGCACTAAACTCCCATTGACTCTCATTGAATAATAGCTTTGTGAAAAAAACACTATAAATAATCCTTCACAGCTGCAGCAGATATTTCACTGGATTATTGTTAAAGAAGGTCTTCTCTGTTGCCACAGTGAGTTTTATGAACATCTACCGCAGGACTGTGGAGAAATTTGAGATTAAATTGGCACTAAACTCCCATAGACTCTCATTGAAAAATAGGTTTTTGTAAAAAATCACTATAAATAATCCTTCAGAGCTGCAGCAGATATTTCACTGGATTATTGTTAAAGAAGGTCTTCTCTGTTCCCACAGTGGGTTTTATGAACATCTACTGCAGGACTGTGGAGAAATTTGAGATTAAATTGGCACTAAACTCCCATAGACTCTCATTGAAAAATAGCTTTGTGTAAAAAATCACTATAAATAATCCTTCAGAGCTGCAGCAGATATTTCACTGGATTATTGTTAAAGAAGTTCTTCTCTGTTCCCACAGTGGGTTTTATGAACATCTACTGCAGTGCTGTGGAGAAATTTGAAGTTAAATTGGCACTAAACTCCCATAGACTCTCATTGAAAAATAGCTTTGTGTAAAAAAACACTATACATAATCCTTCACAGCTGCAGCAGATATTTCACTGGATTATTGTTAAAGAAGGTCTCCTCTATCTCCACAGTGGGTTTCATGAACATCTACTGCAGGGCTGTGGATAAATTTGAGATTAAATTGGCACTAAACTCCCATAGACTCTCATTGAAAAATAGCTTTGTGTAAAAAATCACTATAAATAATCCTTCAGAGCTGCAGCAGATATTTCACTGGATTATTGTTAAAGAAGGTCTTCTCTGCTGCCACAGTGAGTTTCATGAACATCTACTGCAGGACTGTGGAGAAATTTGAGATCAAATTGGCACTAAACTCCCATAGACTCTCATTGAAAAATAGCTTTGTGTAAAAAAACACTATACATAATCCTTCACAGCTGCAGCAGATATTTCACTGGATTATTGTTAAAGAAGGTCTCCTCTATCTCCACAGTGGGTTTCATGAACATCTACTGCAGGGCTGTGGAAAATTCTGAAGTTAAATTTCCACTAAACTCCCATAGACTCTCATTGGAAAAATAGGTTTTTGTAAAAAAATCACTATAAATAATCCTTCAGAGCTGCAGCAGATATTTCACTGGATTATTGTTAAAGAAGGTCTTCTCTGTTCCCACAGTGGGTTTTATGAACATCTACTGCAGGACTGTGGAGAAATTTGAGATTAAATTGGCACTAAACTCCCATAGACTCTCATTGAAAAATAGCTTTGTGTAAAAAATAACTATAAATAATCCTTCAGAGCTGCAGCAGATATTTCACTGGATTATTGTTAAAGAAGTTCTTCTCTGTTCCCACAGTGGGTTTTATGAACATCTACTGCAGTGCTGTGGAGAAATTTGAAGTTAAATTGGCACTAAACTCCCATAGACTCTCATTGAAAAATAGCTTTTTGTAAAAAATCACTATAAATAATCCTTCAGAACTGCAGCAGATATTTCACTGGATTATTGTTAAAGAAGGTCTTCTCTGTTGCCACAGTGCTGCAGCTGTCTTCTCTGTTCCCACAGTGGGTTTTATGAACATCTACTGCAGGGCTGTGGAAAATTCTGAAGTTAAATTTGCACTAAACTCCCATTGACTCTCATTGAATAATAGCTTTGTGAAAAAAACACTATAAATAATTCTTCACAGCTGCAGCAGATATTTCACTGGATTATTGTTAAAGAAGGTCTTCTCTGTTGCCACAGTGAGTTTTATGAACATCTACTGCAGGACTGTGGATAAATTTGAGATTAAATTGGCACTAAACTCCCATAGACTCTCATTGAAAAATAGCTTTGTGTAAAAAATCACTATAAATAATCCTTCAGAGCTGCAGCAGATATTTCACTGGATTATTGTTAAAGAAGGTCTTCTCTGCTGCCACAGTGAGTTTCATGAACATCTACTGCAGGACTGTGGAGAAATTTGAGATCAAATTGGCACTAAACTCCCATAGACTCTCATTGAAAAATAGCTTTGTGTAAAAAAACACTATACATAATCCTTCACAGCTGCAGCAGATATTTCACTGGATTATTGTTAAAGAAGGTCTCCTCTATCTCCACAGTGGGTTTCATGAACATCTACTGCAGGGCTGTGGAAAATTCTGAAGTTAAATTTCCACTAAACTCCCATAGACTCTCATTGAAAAATAGGTTTTTGTAAAAAAATCACTATAAATAATCCTTCAGAGCTGCAGCAGATATTTCACTGGATTATTGTTAAAGAAGGTCTTCTCTGTTGCCACAGTGAGTTTTATAAACATCTACTGCAGGACTGTGGAGAAATTTTAGATTAAATTGGCACTAAACTCCCATAGACTCTCATTGAAAAATAGCTTTCTGTAAAAAATCCTTCAGAGCTGCAGCAGATATTTCACTGGATTATTGTTAAAGAAGGTCTTCTCTGTTGCCACAGTGAGTTTTATGAACATCTACTGCAGGGCTGTGGAAAATTCTGAAGTTAAATTTGCACTAAACTCCCATTGACTCTCATTGAATAATAGCTTTGTGAAAAAAACACTATAAATAATCCTTCACAGCTGCAGCAGATATTTCACTGGATTATTGTTAAAGAAGGTCTTCTCTGTTCCCACAGTGGGTTTTATGAACATCTACTGCAGGACTGTGGAGAAATTTGAGATTAAATTGGCACTAAACTCCCATAGACTCTCATTGAAAAATAGCTTTGTGTAAAAAAACACTATACATAATCCTTCACAGCTGCAGCAGATATTTCACTGGATTATTGTTAAAGAAGGTCTTCTCTGTTCCCACAGTGGGTTTTATGAACATCTACTGCAGGACTGTGGAGAAATTTCAGATTAAATTTGCACTAAACTCCCATTGACTCTCATTGAAAAATAGCTTTGTGTAAAAAAACACTATACATACTCCTTCACAGCTGCAGCAGATATTTCACTGGATTATTGTTAAAGAAGGTCTCCTCTATCTCCACAGTGGGTTTCATGAACATCTACTGCAGGGCTGTGGAAAATTCTGAAGTTAAATTTCCACTAAACTCCCATAGACTCTCATTGAAAAATAGGTTTTTGTAAAAAAATCACTATAAATAATCCTTCAGAGCTGCAGCAGATATTTCACTGGATTATTGTTAAAGAAGGTCTTCTCTGTTCCCACAGTGAGTTTCATGAACATCTACTGCAGGACTGTGGAGAAATTTGAGATCAAATTGGCACTAAACTCCCATAGACTCTCATTGAAAAATAGCTTTGTGTAAAAAATCACTATAAATAATCCTTCAGAGCTGCAGCAGATATTTCACTGGATTATTGTTAAAGAAGTTCTTCTCTGTTCCCACAGTGGGTTTTATGAACATCTACTGCAGTGCTGTGGAGAAATTTGAAGTTAAATTGGCACTAAACTCCCATAGACTCTCATTGAAAAATAGCTTTTTGTAAAAAATCACTATAAATAATCCTTCAGAACTGCAGCAGATATTTCACTGGATTATTGTTAAAGAAGGTCTTCTCTGTTGCCACAGTGCTGCAGCTGTCTTCTCTGTTCCCACAGTGGGTTTTATGAACATCTACTGCAGGGCTGTGGAAAATTCTGAAGTTAAATTTGCACTAAACTCCCATTGACTCTCATTGAATAATAGCTTTGTGAAAAAAACACTATAAATAATTCTTCACAGCTGCAGCAGATATTTCACTGGATTATTGTTAAAGAAGGTCTTCTCTGTTGCCACAGTGAGTTTTATGAACATCTACTGCAGGACTGTGGATAAATTTGAGATTAAATTGGCACTAAACTCCCATAGACTCTCATTGAAAAATAGCTTTGTGTAAAAAATCACTATAAATAATCCTTCAGAGCTGCAGCAGATATTTCACTGGATTATTGTTAAAGAAGGTCTTCTCTGCTGCCACAGTGAGTTTCATGAACATCTACTGCAGGACTGTGGAGAAATTTGAGATCAAATTGGCACTAAACTCCCATAGACTCTCATTGAAAAATAGCTTTGTGTAAAAAAACACTATACATAATCCTTCACAGCTGCAGCAGATATTTCACTGGATTATTGTTAAAGAAGGTCTCCTCTATCTCCACAGTGGGTTTCATGAACATCTACTGCAGGGCTGTGGAAAATTCTGAAGTTAAATTTCCACTAAACTCCCATAGACTCTCATTGAAAAATAGGTTTTTGTAAAAAAATCACTATAAATAATCCTTCAGAGCTGCAGCAGATATTTCACTGGATTATTGTTAAAGAAGGTCTTCTCTGTTGCCACAGTGAGTTTTATAAACATCTACTGCAGGACTGTGGAGAAATTTTAGATTAAATTGGCACTAAACTCCCATAGACTCTCATTGAAAAATAGCTTTCTGTAAAAAATCATTCAGAGCTGCAGCAGATATTTCACTGGATTATTGTTAAAGAAGGTCTTCTCTGTTGCCACAGTGAGTTTTATGAACATCTACTGCAGGGCTGTGGAAAATTCTGAAGTTAAATTTGCACTAAACTCCCATTGACTCTCATTGAATAATAGCTTTGTGAAAAAAACACTATAAATAATCCTTCACAGCTGCAGCAGATATTTCACTGGATTATTGTTAAAGAAGGTCTTCTCTGTTGCCACAGTGAGTTTTATGAACATCTACCGCAGGACTGTGGAGAAATTTGAGATTAAATTGGCACTAAACTCCCATAGACTCTCATTGAAAAATAGGTTTTTGTAAAAAATCTCTATAAATAATCCTTCAGAGCTGCAGCAGATATTTCACTGGATTATTGTTAAAGAAGGTCTTCTCTGTTCCCACAGTGGGTTTTATGAACATCTACTGCAGGACTGTGGAGAAATTTGAGATTAAATTGGCACTAAACTCTACTCTCATTGAAAAATAGCTTTGTGTAAAAAATCACTATAAATAATCCTTCAGAGCTGCAGCAGATATTTCACTGGATTATTGTTAAAGAAGTTCTTCTCTGTTCCCACAGTGGGTTTTATGAACATCTACTGCAGTGCTGTGGAGAAATTTGAAGTTAAATTGGCACTAAACTCCCATAGACTCTCATTGAAAAATAGCTTTGTGTAAAAAAACACTATACATAATCCTTCACAGCTGCAGCAGATATTTCACTGGATTATTGTTAAAGAAGGTCTCCTCTATCTCCACAGTGGGTTTCATGAACATCTACTGCAGGGCTGTGGAAAATTCTGAAGTTAAATTTCCACTAAACTCCCATAGACTCTCATTGAAAAATAGGTTTTTGTAAAAAAATCACTATAAATAATCCTTCAGAGCTGCAGCAGATATTTCACTGGATTATTGTTAAAGAAGGTCTTCTCTGTTGCCACAGTGAGTTTTATAAACATCTACTGCAGGACTGTGGAGAAATTTTAGATTAAATTGGCACTAAACTCCCATAGACTCTCATTGAAAAATAGCTTTCTGTAAAAAATCCTTCAGAGCTGCAGCAGATATTTCACTGGATTATTGTTAAAGAAGGTCTTCTCTGTTGCCACAGTGAGTTTTATGAACATCTACTGCAGGGCTGTGGAAAATTCTGAAGTTAAATTTGCACTAAACTCCCATTGACTCTCATTGAATAATAGCTTTGTGAAAAAAACACTATAAATAATCCTTCACAGCTGCAGCAGATATTTCACTGGATTATTGTTAAAGAAGGTCTTCTCTGTTCCCACAGTGGGTTTTATGAACATCTACTGCAGGACTGTGGAGAAATTTGAGATTAAATTGGCACTAAACTCCCATAGACTCTCATTGAAAAATAGCTTTGTGTAAAAAAACACTATACATAATCCTTCACAGCTGCAGCAGATATTTCACTGGATTATTGTTAAAGAAGGTCTTCTCTGTTCCCACAGTGGGTTTTATGAACATCTACTGCAGGACTGTGGAGAAATTTCAGATTAAATTTGCACTAAACTCCCATTGACTCTCATTGAAAAATAGCTTTGTGTAAAAAAACACTATACATACTCCTTCACAGCTGCAGCAGATATTTCACTGGATTATTGTTAAAGAAGGTCTCCTCTATCTCCACAGTGGGTTTCATGAACATCTACTGCAGGGCTGTGGAAAATTCTGAAGTTAAATTTCCACTAAACTCCCATAGACTCTCATTGAAAAATAGGTTTTTGTAAAAAAATCACTATAAATAATCCTTCAGAGCTGCAGCAGATATTTCACTGGATTATTGTTAAAGAAGGTCTTCTCTGTTCCCACAGTGAGTTTCATGAACATCTACTGCAGGACTGTGGAGAAATTTGAGATCAAATTGGCACTAAACTCCCATAGACTCTCATTGAAAAATAGCTTTTTGTAAAAAATCACTATAAATAATCCTTCAGAGCTGCAGCAGATATTTCACTGGATTATTGTTAAAAAAGGTCTTCTCTGTTCCCACAGTGGGTTTTATGAACATCTACTGCAGGGCTGTGGAGAAATTTGAAGTTAAATTTCCACTAAACTCCCATAGACTCTCATTGAAAAATAGCTTTGTGTAAAAAAATCACTATAAATAATCCTTCATACCTGCAGCAGATATTTCACTGGATTATTGTTAAAGAAGTTCTTCTCTATCTCCACAGTGGGTTTCATGAGCATCTACTGCAGGGCTGTGGAGAAATTTGAAGTTAAATTTCCACTAAACTCCCATACACTCATTGAAAAATAGCTTTGTGTAAAAAGTCACTATACATAATCCTTCAGAGCTGCAGCAGATATTTCACTGGATTATTGTTAAAGAAGGTCTCCTCTATCTCCACAGTGGGTTTTATGAACATCTACTGCAGGACTGTGGAGAAATTTGGAATTAAATCACTTTTAAATCACTATAAATAATCCTTCAGAGCTGCAGCAGATATTTCATACACCCTAGCTCTGCATTAGAGTCAGGGTTAAAATCATATATTTTTATATATAATATTAAATTTATTATAAAATAATTATATTATATTATAAAATAAATCGGTATTTTAATTCATTAATGACACATTTAATGAATAATTTATGGTGTATTGATTTATGTTAATTTTACTCTTACATCACACAGCCCAAACATGACATACAAAATCTTCTTGGAACAGTCAAAACAAAGATATTTCTGTAATGTTATTGTTATGCTTCACCTCCAGGGCCTCCCGCCGATTGGTCCAACAATCTTGAAGCGGATGTAGACGAGCCAACCAGCAGGCGCCGCAGATGCACCACTGCCAAGGCGCCAACGCAGGGGACGGGTCCAAAGGAGTGACAGACCCAAACCGGCCTGAGGCTTCAACACTCCCTGACTGCTCTGTTTGCTGTTGTTGTTGTCTTGTTCATGCCCTGGTCACATCCTCCACTAATTACTGTCCCTCAGAGCGCTCTATCACCTACCACCTTCATCTCTTATCTCCTGCACAATCAGACCTTCCTCCTCTTCACTCCACCTGCTTGCCTGTCCTCTCTGGGGTTTACAGCATTCATCTGCTCCAGCCCAAGACTCCAGAACTCCGGAAGGTAAGGCAGTAACAGGAAAACTTGCATTGTGTTAAAGTGACAGTCTTTGTGGTCTCCAGAAGCCACTCATAAACTTTCATGTTGAACATTTCACTTTTATTCAGTGACAGTTTTTAACCAGACATCTGTGTGAATTCCTGACAATTTACCAAAGAAACCAAGACATTGATTCTGCCGCACAGCCAACACTTAACATCACGTCACACGTGCCCATACATGGTGCACCTGCTGCATGTTTACTTGTGATCACCACATGTAAACATGCAGCTTTTTTTAACAATCACCCAACTTTCTGTCATTTCATACATAATGTTCAGTCAATACATTAAATGGTACAGACACCAAAATAATGTAATATATTAGCTTTGGCTATCAGATAAAAATACATTAACATTTTTTAGAAAAAAAAATTTCTTTCTCCGTACGTTAGAAGGACACGTGGTGACACCTCCAGCCTTCAAAAAGGCTCCGAAAGACTGGTACACCAAAGGAAGATTCAAGTTTTATTCTCCTAACAACCACAGTTGCACTGCTGTCTCAGATGCTGATTTTATACAGACGACCACACGTGAGAAACTATAAACACTTCACTTTCAGTCCAGATCACTAAATCAACACAGCCAGAAGGTTAGCGTGTAGCTAAGCTACCATCTAAGTCTACACTTACAGTGCATCGTGGCAGGGTTCAGACAGTTAGGGACTGAATTTGACACTTAATAAACGGACAGGTCATGACAGATGTGCGAGGCAAAAATCTGAGGACATGGGATAGTGCAATGTCTCCTCTTTCCAAACAGTCTCAGAAAACAGGGACCAAAATAGGACCCATTAATTCTTGAGGCGCCATCTGTAAATGTGATTCGTTAATTGCCTTTCTTTCTAAAGAATGCTTTTCCCTCAGATACTCTGTCTTTGGTTTCCTGCAGCTTCTCCGACAGCTTGTCCTTCGTCTCCTCCATTTTCTCAGAAATGAGTTCTTTAGTTTCCTCCATTCTCTCAGAAAATCTCTCCTTTGTCTCCTCCATCTTTTCTGTCAGTTTCTCTTTTGTCTCCTCCATTTTGTCCTGGATGTATTCTTTAACGGGCGGCGGGGTTGATAAGTACCCGTGCTTGCGGAGATATTGAACAGACAGCGATGTGCCGCCCAACGTCACCGTGTATCTTGCAGGGGTTGCAATCTGTAGAGAGAAAAAACACAAAACACAGCAGCTGGTTAGCAAGAGGAACGCCTGAATGCATCATGAGTGAGTTGAAGAAGAGTTGATAGTCGTGCTTGATAAACAACAATGGGTCTCATGTAAGAAACCATATAGAAACTAATTTTCTCTTATTTTGTTCGTACCCATAGACCTGTGGGATTCACCAATGTTTTCTTATTTTTGCTCTTTCTCCAGGTAAGATCAAAGTTTGCTGACGACACCACCCTCATTGGATCTCAGACGGGGATGAGTCTGCCTACAGGAGGGAGGTGGACCGTCTGGTGTCCTGGTGTGCTGACAACAACCTGGAGCTGAATGCCCAGAAGACAGTGGAGATGACAGTAGACTTTCGGAAAGTGCCAGCTCCATCACCCCCCCCTCACCCTGACAGACACCCCCATCTCCACAGTGGACTCTTTCCGCTTCCTGGGTACCACCATCACCCAGGACCTCAAGTGGGAGCTCACCATCAGCTCCCTCGTCAAAAAGGCCCAGCAGAGGATGTTCTTCCTGCGGCAGCTGAGGAAACTCAAGGTGCCAGCCAGGATGATGGTTCAGTTCTACACGGCCATCATTAAGTCATCTCTCCAAGACCTGTACGTCTCCAGGACTCTGAGGCGTGCAGGTCGGATCACAGCCGACCCTTCTCACCCTGGACATGGACTCTTTGTGCAGGAGGTTACGGTCCATTCGGACCAGAACCTCACGCCACAAGAACAGCTTCTCCCCCTCTGCTGTTGGACTGTTGAACTGTAATTAATACACTGCTCTGCACACCTCACAAGGTCACTTTAGTATAATCACTGCATATTGATGACTATTTGCACTGTTTACTTCCATCTTGCACTACTTGCACACCAGTACCACCTCACAGATCCATGTGGTACCTGTTACACTCGTTCATATAAGGGTCTGTTTGCCATTACAACCACCACTCATTTTATGTTCTGTTCATTGTATGTCTGTTATGCCAATTTATAGCCTTACTTTTAGTTTACTTGACCTTATTTACCTTCATTTTATCTTATGTCATGTTAACTATGTTTTTATGTACGCACCAATCACTAAGGCAAATTCCTAGTAATGTGAATCCCCTTCACTTACATGGCAATAAACACGATTCTGAAATTTTACGAATTGTCAAGAGCACTTTTACCAAGATTAGAAAAACATCATAGCTCAGGATGTATTTGATCAAAGCACAGAAACACATTGTTAAATTCTAGGAACATGGAAATACATAGCAGTATCGAAATCAGATTATTTTAGAGGAATCAAAATCTAATCACCTTGTACATGGCGTATGCAGTCAGCGCGTACCCACTTGAAGAGTCTTTCAAAAGGCCGACTAGTGACTCTGGCAGACCTATCATCTCCAGGAACGGCACTACATTCACACCTCTGTGGAGAAAAAAAATCAAATAAATGTGCAACATGTCAACTGTTATTAACATTTTTAACCAACCAAATCATAAAACCAACATCAGGCTTGAAATTAATGGATATAGCCAAAACTATAAAACTGGCTATGAACTTTCCTACTGTTCCTGAATGCATCACATGTGAAGTACAGTTCTATCGGAAAATTTAACCAAACCAAAGCTTAAAGCTGTGATTATTGATCAAAAACCATTTATTGTAAATGACTCTGTTAAAATAAACTGCCTGCAAGGTGGATATTATGAAAAGAAATACATTCTGCACTCTTCAGATCATCAGGAGGCCATGACTGACTCACACTGAGCAGCAGCCATATGATGAAAATCAACAAGTGTTTGTAGCCCTTTCTGTGCAGAATAATGAAAAAATGTCTTCTACATGTTGTAAAAATGCAAATAATCAAATAAATGCATCATACATGTGGAGTTTAATTTTTCCAATACTGACTTTCCTCTACCTGTAGAATAAGTGTGCTGTTTCCATAAAGGCCCACATGTTGTGAAACTACATGGTGTTCAGTTAAGATTGTACCATTGATGAGATACAAAAAAACAACAAGCATGTAAGTTTAGAATTAGTCCCAACTCACTTCATAGCAGCATAATAGAAGGATCCGAACCAGACCGAGGACGTCACCAGATGCAGGGGGATCATCACCTTCCCATACTGTTTGAACGTCCTCTTAAACCTCTGGAACAGCCCGATGGACTTGTCCTGCAGGGGGTCCAGCTCTGCAGCCTCGGGCCATGCTTCCCCCTTCTGTTCATCCTGTGTTTGAAATGTGGAGCTGGACTGTGGGTCCTTCTGCGGTGGCTGGTGTTTTGGTTGATGGGCCGCTCTGCTGGAGGCTGAGGTGAGGAGGCCGCGCTGTCCTACAGGCGACGGGAGGGACGCCAGACGGAGAACGCAGCAACAAAGTGCTGCTGCTGGAGGCTCGGGGATGCCGGCGCCCATTAGCAACGGGCGAGCCGATGCTACCCGCCGCAGCGCCCCGCCAGTTAGGATGCGCTGCATTATCATCGCCCTCTTGTCCTTTCTGCTGCTGTGACGTTTAAA